>NC_133231.1:19493159-20128352 GCF_040436345.1 Pagrus major | reverse complement strand
AAATGTTAAAGGTCTTAAAAATGTCTCTGTAGAGCTAATCTGCTGTAATCCAAGTCTCCAGAAGCTCAGAGATCAGAAATGTTTTGTGGACTGCGAAACACGGGAGCGGGTAGATAAACAATGAATTTTCATTTTTTGTTAAAGTTGACTAAACAGCCTCACCTCAGGGCCCATTTAGTAGCTGCTCTGGAGCTTTCAGTCATATCACATGATCTTCATTTGCAACCACTGCTCAGTTGTAATCAAATTTTAGATACAGTTTGGTTTTTTTGTGACCTATTAGTGATTAATATGATGTGATATAACGAAATGGATCCCGAGGTGAGACAGTAAACTGCTGTTTCCTAAATTGAGAGTGAACTGTGTGTTAACTTTTAAACCAAAATGGACAGGAGCTCCTTAAATGCCCTGAACATTTACTTTCACAATCGGCTTCTCATTATGACCATTGAGGTCCTACATGAAAACATAATATTCTGTAATACATTTTCAACATCAGAGATTCCTGTGTTTGTTTCTGTCTCTGTGCTCTTGTCACTGGTTTAAAGTGGGCAAGGTCAGTTAGAGAAAAGTGATGTCATGTACTTCCTTGCACCAATCAGGATATCTGATGACAGTCGGTGGCTTCATGAGTGTTAAACTCTCAATATATAACACCTAAACATGTTGTTTTGTACTTTGGTTACTTATTTAGTCACAAGTTTTTAAAGTTGTAGGCAATTATTGCCATTCTTTGACCAAAGATTTCTCATGATTGCTCCAGAATAGCTTCTAAATGTACCATGAGGTGAGATTGATTTGTTAATTTAGAGAGTCTTGATTTGGACCATTGCACATCGCCTTAAAGTTTAAAATAATTCATTTGTTGTTCTCAAACTGGGCACATTGCTGGTGCAGAGACCAGCACAACTGCATCATATTTATCTACATTATACACATACTTTATAAATATTGGGTGGAATATTAAATGAGATTATCTGGAAAAAGTGCCAATATATTTAGATTTGTCTGCTTCACTCTTTTTGCACTGGGAACTTGGCTGTAAAGCCAGAATCTTTTTTGGACGCAGCAGAGGGTCCTCATACATTCAGTTATTAGGATTGGCCACCAATCCTCCAGAATGATGTGGGAAGAAATGTAACTTCCTCCAACAACTATTGGAAGATTTAAGAAAGCATTAAGAGTAAAAAATAAATAAATAAAAAATCTATCAGAATTTGAAGGTCCGCTTTGAAGGACAAATTGAGAGAGTCAACAAACTGGGACTGACATGTGAGACAGAAGTGGACGACGAATCTCACGCAAAAATATTGAGAACACAGCAAATGTCAAATCCATTTATTCATGCAAATCATAAGTAAACATAAAAACAAACAGCAGGAATTACAGGTGCCGTCCTTTATGGACCTGACTTTACACACAATCCCCCGACCACAAATAATCTAAACACTTTTACATTTACTGTACGCAGACAAGGCTAGAAACAGAAAGTGCCAATTTACTTAAAAAACAAGCCCAACAGCCAAAGATGATCATTTGATGTAAACATAGCTCACATGTTCTAATACTCAGTTTACACATGGAATAAAACTACAGCTGCTCTGTCAAAACAGCCAGGATAGTGTGAAGCGTCTGATCTATGGTACCTACGCTGGATGAAACCACATTAGCTGCATGTGAACACCATACTACATGTAGTGTACACGCATGTAAACATCCCTCTCTGCATGTCAACACCTTTACATGTGTGTTTTCCCCTTATTTACTCTAAGAAGGATGTCATCAGTCTTTTTATTTTCTCTCCACTAACAGCCCAGTCCGCTCATGGACCCGATCCGATCCAGTTTAAGACCAAAGCACCCTCGGTTCCATCCCCTCCGTGACCGGTCTGGTTCTGCTCGCTTCTGATTGGCCAGAGCACCCTTCAGCAGGCGCAGCCAGGGGGTCTCAGCCTGCGTTTGCGCGTCGGCCCATTTGGGGTACTCGGCCGCTTTGGCCCCCGAGGAGAAGGTGGACTGCTCCTCTGGCTGGCTGTTCAACAGGTTCTCCAGGTCGTCCAGGGTCAAAAGGTCATTGTAGCGTTCCAGAAACTGCTCCATGAACTACAGGAGGGGAAAAAAAGATGAAATTTAATTGTCAGGGAGTGTGCGAGGGAGAATAATTCAATCAGTGATACATTTCATTCCCTGCTCCTCTTATTCTTTCCGTCACTCCCTCCCCTCCTTCTGGACTATTCTTTTATATCCTACATCCACTCTCAATCCACTCTTTTCTTCCTTTTCCATCCTCCCCCTCTCCCCTTGTACCTGCGCGGCATCAGGAGAAGGGTGCAGAGCGCGAGCCTCGGTGATCTCCAGGGGTGTCAGGAGGAGCAGAGCGGCACAAAGCAGCACAGGACACAGCATGGCAGCAGCGATGTCGGGCAGGAAAAACTGGAGCAGGAGGACTGAAAATACACACGCTGCAAACACCCAAATATACATAAAATGACTCATGCAGAAAACACTCAAATATATAGACTGTAAATATAAAAAAATGGCATTGAAATATCTTTGAGAAAATGTGAGAGGTCTCAATCTGTGTTTTGAAGATTTAAAAATAATTATTTGCTTCATTTATTTGTATACATTTCAAATACATACAGAAAAGCAATGCAACAGATGTATATAGGGCATCTAAACGGAGCTAATTTGCAGCCCCCGTCTCTGGTAAGGCTTCTAAATTTAGATTAAAACAGACAAACAAATAAGTCAATAAAACAGAATCTGGATACATTTATTATAGGAGTATCATATAAAGTTTTTTCTTGGAGAAAATCAAAATGATTTAAGGGTCAGTTAGTGTTTCAAGTAGGACTTATTAGGTCCAATCCTTTGTAAAACATGTTTAACATTTTACATTACAAGTTTTGATTTCCTTACTTTATGATCGTACCTAAGGTTGCGTTCAGGTTTTAAAGCAGTATGAATTGTTTTCTCTCAAAATGTGTAGTTCCTTTAAAAAACAGCTCCATTTGTGGCTACAACCAATTTTAATTAACTTGATTCATTGTTATCCTGTTAAAGTAACTATTTGCATTGATAAAAACTATAAAATAAAGTTTTACACAAATATCTAACCATTTTAAAGAAAATCTAAGTGTGCTCACCTGTAGTTGGTTTTCTCTCAGAGCTCGGGGTGTCTTCTTGCTCTCACAGGCTCTTCTCCATCTCCCTCGCTCTTGGTCTCTCTCTCAGCTACCTCTCACTTGTTGGCACCTGCTGGGAGCATCACTATCTCACTCGGCTGACTCCTCCTACTCCTTGCTCCGTGATGGAATTGAAAAGGATGATTTTCTTCCTCTTGCGTCTGTCCTCTTGGCAGGAGCTGAATGTTGGGGCATCAGCTGGGATGCTGCAGAGGTTTTGTAGAGCCAGAGATGACCCCCCCGCCCATTCTTCCTCCTCCTCCTCCTCATCTCCTTTTCTTTGGAGTGATGTCATAGTCTTAGAGAGTGATTGTCATTGCCAAGGTGACTGTGTGTACCGTGAGCCATACTAGTGCTGCACAGGAGAGGTCAGAGGGCAGCAGTCAGTGAGCGCCTCGTCAATGAGACCAATGAGTTATGAAGTGAGCTCGCTGGAGAGACTCACGTGTTTTATGTCACGACTTAATCTGAATAATACATTTCCCATGTGGTAACAATGCTTCTTGCGCAGGTTAGCCTCCCTCTCTCCCCTTTGTCTCCGTGGCTGTTCCCAGCATGCACTGACCTCCCCTCTCTGCTGGGTAAGTTACAGTCTGTCAGTGCCATCTGCTCCCTGTACCCCCTGCCGCCAAATTACAACACTAGCAGGAGCTGCACGATCCAACACACTGACCTCAAAGTTCAGCAGCCTCTGATTATTTCAAGTAAATAAACCCCAGCAATTAGAAATGTACGTCAGAGAGCCAACGTGCAATCAGTGAATATTTTCTCTTAGAAATTAAAGCAGCTTCAGTGAGCAAAATGTGTTTTCATACCAGCACGAACAAGCATCAAATAAAGTTATGAACCAGGCAAATTTACTCATGTTTGCACACTTAGCACCCACTGAATACATTTAACTGAAATTTGTCCACAGATAAAACCTAAAGTGCTGCTGCAATCATACTGTTAGCCTGTTGTTGGCAAGTGTCTTTACATAACATATCAATCACACATACAGAAAATGCACCCCTCTCATCTTTTCGGAGAGGACAACGTGTGGGAGAGGGTGTAGGCGAAAAGGAGAGAGATTAGCGATGTGGGGAGGGGAGGGAAGGGGGGGGTTAAACTACCGTGCATGAGATGTCAGTGAAGAGAGGAGAGCTGTTGGAGGAGAAGTAGGCAACGGAGAGTAGGAGGACGGGAGGGAGGCAGAAAGAGCGGAGGGAGACCTACAAAAGAGATTGATTACAGGAGAACAGAGGCGGCCAACTAGGCAACAGCAAATGTGTCAGACAGAACAAGAGGGTAAAAAAAAGATTGTAAATAAACAACATGCAGCCACACTCACTGCTGAGGAATAGAGCCAATAGAGACTGGAATCTGATATGACAGAACATGCTGTGAGAAAGGAAAAGAAAATTGAGGAAAATGAAGTGGAGAAGCATGTGGGGTAGTAATTCTGTCTGGGCAAGCTGTGACAACCCATTAAACACCGCTGTCCAAACACATACATTCAAGACATTCAAAGCCGCTTGAATGATGGTATAAATTTACTTGACATAACCAGCGGACACTCAAGACATTTGTCAGTGTCAGCCCCTGGAGTTTTCTTCGGTGAGTGACGCAGCTCAAACAGACACAGACAGCCGTAGACTTCTTATGAAAACCAGAAACAGGTTTATTAAAAACAAGTCTTGATTCTATGTCATTAGATACATCATCAGACTACTTTAGTTTGTTGCTATATGCCAATATCTTTAAAAGAAATATACAAAAAGATTAAAAAGTAAAAACATGTAAAAATGCAAGCTTGAAAGGGAAACAGAAAGGAAACAAGACAACAGAAGATGGATCAGTTTCTGAGGCGAGCTCGTCGGGATGTGCGGGCGATGGGTGTCGTCACTTTCGGGGTCTCACTCTCTGCCATTACAGCATCTGATGGGGAAAATAAAGATAAGAAGTCTAGAAAGCAAAATAATGCTGTCCTGGACTGTCTAGTTGGCCACAAATCTGGGCCCAGGAACGGTTTCAAGTGTTAAGTCTGAACAAGGGTCTGGCGATATGATAATGTACACTGTGCGACAAAAGAGACTTGGCAATACCGTTTCCACTGGGAGCTATCCCTTGTGCCTCTGCTGTATATATTTGGGATTTTTGTGAATCCAGCTGCCTTGCATGTAATGTGATTTGCGCAGCAGGACTGCTTACCACATTCTCACACCACGTTAGTGGTGGCATCGCACCTCTAAGCTGGTTTGCCACAGAACAGAGTGTTAAGAAACTACGGAGAGTGACATTGTAAATACAGAGCGGGAAAGCTTTCATTTTTGTTTTTAATTAACGTGTCATGTGAGGCAGTTCTTGTTTGTGTGGAAGTTCCAAATAAAAGAAAATAATCAAATGTGATGAAGTACGGTATGATATGCTAATCTTAGAGCATTTCATTGAATTTACAGAACAATTACTGTATTGTGAATAATAATTTAAACAGGAGATTATTAAAAGAAAACCTTACCATGTATAAACACCACTAAAAAAACATAACTCACCAATTTATTTTATTTTGAAGTTATCTTTGGTAATTCGTAGATTGATTTCTTTCTTTCTATCAAATGCATCCTTACATCTTGGATTAGTACTGCTGCTACGCACTGCTCACTTTCAGTGTAAAAAGTAAAAGTCCTAAATCTTCCAGATTCTTCATGTGGTTCAGCTCAGTGCTCCGAAAACTCTGAACTTTGTTGTATTGATCCAAAGTATTACTAACTTGTGCCAGATCATAATCACCTAAATTCTACACATCAAACCAACAGCTGAAACGATGACTCATTACAGCTTCTAAACTGAGTATATGTTGCTTTTCTTCATCTTGTGTCACACTAAACTGAATGTCTTTTGGTTTTGGATGATAAGTCAGACAAAAGAAGCAAAGTAAAGACGTCACTTTGGGCTTTAGAAAACTTTGATGGGTATTTTTCACTATTTTCTGACATTTTTTGAGCCAATTAATTATGGAGAATGGGACTAATTTTTATGAATAATAAAAATAATTGGTAGCTGCAGCCTTTAAAATATATATTTATATATATTTTATGTATATTAAAATGAAAATCATCACACTAATTGATCAATTGTAGAAAATGAGAATTTGAATTGAAAGACAGAATCCTTGTGTCTCTGTGGCGGCACTCACCCTCTTCATCCTCCTCTTCATCACTGCTGAAGGTGACCACTGGCTTCTTGGACTTGCGAGTTCTCTGAGGCGTCACAAAACTGTCGTCACCGCGGTTAGAAACGGAGGGCTTTGTTTGACCTGTAACAAAAAACGAGAAAATGCTTGTGACAAACAACAACCATTTTTTCCTGCATGCACGTTTGCACACAACAGGACCCTTGACAGCCAAATCCTCTGAGAACCGACCTCTCTTTGTCCTGGTTCGACCCCTGGTGCCCAGAGGTGTCTGCACGACCGTCCTCTCAGAGGGTCCTCCTTGTTTCTGGTTGTCCTCATCCATCTCCGGACTTTCTACATTCTCCAGCCCGCGTGTGTGAACCGCCGTCAGCCGCTTTTCAAATTCATCTATCTGGGCCTGGAGAAACAAGACATTACCCTTGGTAAACACAAAGATTACATCAAAATAACAAAAAACATAAATAAGCATAAAGCACCTTAAACTGAGGTTTGGCCCCACGGCGGAGCTTGGCGGTGATGGAGAGCAGAGGCTGGTAGACTCCAGGCTCAGTTAACTTGTCACTGTAACACTCCCAGCACTCCTGCAGCCTCTTGAAACCACGCTCACACATGGACAGCAGAGACAGAGACATGGCAACGTCGCACCACTGACGCTCCGTCCTAAGGAGAGAAGTAGGATGAGAGTCATCGGGACTAAACCTGATTAGAAACTATGTGAAATGCATATAAATTCTACATCCTCAACATAAAAGCTCATTTGCCCTGGCATTTGGACTAAATCTCATTTACCAGGAGCCTCTTGTATCTAAATTCACTTTGCCATTGTGTAATATAAAATGTCCTTCCTTTGAGCATGGATGAAGCATGAGTCAGAGGCAGACCGAAGCCTGGCCAGGCCGATTGTTCTACCTACATTCCTCAACTACATGGGAAGATGGTTTCCATGACAAAATGAGTGAATAAGATGTCAGAGTGTATGTGATAGGTCACTCACTGAAAACACCCTCTAATTACCCACGTGTCCACCCCTGTGTATGTTGAACAAATGAAATACTGCAGGATGGACTCAGAAATGAGCAGCGAAACACAAAGAAAGAAAAAAGAAAGAAAAGATGCAGGTCAGAGGTGTGAGGATGAGAAAAAAAGGAGGTGGAGATGTACTCACTTGGCAGTTCTGAAGCGCTGACACAGTTTCTCTACCAGGGACTCGGTCTGCCTTTCTTTGGTGATGTAGGAGAATAGCTGTCTGAAAAAACACACAATACAGCATCTAAACAAAGCCCACTAAATAGCAAAACTGTCAATTTTCTCCTCCTCCTTAAACAAGTCACGATTTGTCCCGGGGCTGCTGAGTGCTGCTCAGTGTGGACAAACCCTCTGCGGGCGAAGGCACCAAATGGGACTCGACATGTACTGAAAAGCCATCCAACTCACTTCATGATGGTATTGAAGTCCTCTGAGGGGATGCCTCTGTCTGGGTCTGACAGGCGACTGATGATGTCTGGGAGCAGGTTGTAGATGGCATTGTCCTGATGGGTAACACCAAGAACAGAGTTCAAAACCCTCCCAATTATTCAGGCTCCATTAAGGAAGTGTGTGTGTGTGTGTGTGTGTGTGTGTGTGTGTGTGTGTGTGTGTGTACCTTGGTGGCAAGCTCATTGAAGAAGTTCAGGGCCAGGCTGGTAATGTGAGGCTCAGGGTCAATTAGCAGCACAGCCACCTCGCTGACTTGACCTTTGACCTTGAGCACATCCTTAAGCACCAACTGAGTTAGAACTGTCACAGCTGTCTGCCTCACTGAAGGAACCTCGTCACTGAGCCTGGAGAAGAGGATATGAAATTACTGCCTGAATAATTTGCTGCCTTTTCTGTACCAAGAATGACAGTCTACAGTCATGCTAGCCGCTCTGGAAGGTTGAACTTGGAAAAGTGGAGTTTTGAGCTGAATGCTGATGTCAGCATGGCTAATATGCTCATATATAGCGGGTATAACTTTACCATGTAAATTCATTAACTAAATCAGAAAACCTATTTTCTCAATCGTTTTTTTACTACGAGTGATGGCGTCCTATGTGAACACGACATTTTCCATCACAATTTTGGTTATTTCCAATTTTCTGAACTGAAGTTGGTGGAGCACATTTTGAAGAGTGCAATGGCTGAAACCCACTGGACGTGTGGACTTCAGTTGTATCTACTGTAATGTGCTTGCTGTCATCACAACAAATCTCCAAGAAAGCAAGACTGCAAGGATAAGACACCGATAGACATTGTATCATGATGTGGTAAATATTTCTGCCCTACCTGATTTAAGCACCAATTTAATAAACAAATTGTTTCACAAAAGTCCTTTTACATTTCAGCTTCTGGGCACCATGAATGTCTGTGCAAAATATAATGACAATCCAAACTCTTGCCACCTGTGCATTTGTTATTTCCCAGTTCCAGTCTCAATTAAGCTCTCCGTTTAGACTGGGTTATTAGGCAGAACGTTACTGAAACCAAACGACTGTCACAGCCTCGGGCTGAATACAATGGGATTGGACAGGCTGTGGCAGGGCAATCTGACAGCATTCGGAGACCAATTTAGACTTACCCTCGCCCAAAACCACTGAACAAAAGAAACTCATTAACCATTTCTCATTTATGCCAAAGTGCAAGACTCCTGGCAGAGGATCAAACACCCGTACATGGCACTTCCACATGCCAATGCAGGAGCTTACAACAGCAATGAACTGGTAATTAATTCTTAATGCGCTTATCAGGAGGCTCCAGGGCAGCAGCCTTGAGAACAGTGGAGGTGTTGGTGTGTGGGAGACAATTAGGGAACGCTATGAAATACTAATCAGGCAGAAAACACTAGAAGGGCAATGACGCATAAAAAAAAAAAAGAACAATGTTTTACACTTCTGAAACACCTCAATATGAACATTATCGACTATTATAATTAATACCACTCTTCATAAAACTACAGCTTCTGTGTTGGCTGTAGGGAAACAGTGCAACAGTAGAGAAACACACGGAAACCATTAAAGGTTTTTAAATTAAAGCGTACCTACAAGCTTCAACCCTTGTCGAACCTTTGTCTTGACCCCAAATCATTCCCTTCTGCTCACCCAACCGGTCTGTATAATTACAACACACTAGTCATTGGTTTTAGTCACAATCTGTATCACAGATAGTAATTATGTTGTTCGTTGTCTAAAAGTGCCCGTGTCTAAGATGTCCAAGGCTCCACCCCAGTTCACCCCTGGGGGTTTGTCTTTTCTACTGGCCATGAATGAAGCTCTGGCTGGTTTCTGTGGCAACCAAAGAGGTCAGAATACGAGGCAGAAATCAAGAGTTTGCCCACATAGATCATCTAAAAGTTAGCTTCCCCCACCCCATTATAAAGTCCTGATGGAAAGAGTAAACTTTTCCCATCATGTGGCTCAGTGGAGCATTGTGACAGCCGCGTCACTTCAGTGGCTGAGGGGAACAACACACTGAGACATCGTGGTGGTGGGATCCAGATGAACATGGCTCAAGTGTACAAGCAGAGGGGGAAACGTCATTTACAGCACACCCACTCAGCTGAGCCACCAGGCATAGAATGTTCCTTATAACAAAACAAGCTACGAATATGATGTTAATGTTCGTCTTAATTGGGGATGATGAGCTTGAGCTGCTATGAAAATGACAAATTTGCTTTATATTGCAGTCATTACATTACCTGGCGTAGAGATTCTGTGTCCAGGGCTCCAAAATGTTTGGAAAACGGACGGTGAGGTCTCCCAGGGCTATTATGGCATTTGCCCTGACCACGGGAAGAGCAGAGCGCTCCAGCACCGTAAACATGAGACGGATGTTTTCTTCACATGCTGATGGGCTGACAAAGGATAACGAAATCACAGAATTAGACATTTTGGCAAACCTTTAACGGGGCAGTCTAGCAGCAATCTTAGAGCACCATAAATTACATTTAAACAAAATTTTCTATTTTGGCTTCAACACTATTAAAGAAAATTATGTAAATTGTTACACACAAAAAACTTGGCAACTCATTTAATCCAATGAATCACTATATTGAAATTGAGGATTTTAAATGTATTTTAGGATGATGACGTTCAAAGCTTCATTCAAAAACATCGACAAAAGCTTCTAATGTAAAAAAAGACTGGAAGGTCCTATTTAATATCAGATGGAGGAAACCAGCAATTAGTGTTTTTTGCATTTTTGCTTAATATAGGACTACAATTGATTAATCAACTATTTTGACAATCGATTTGTCATTTCACAAAAATGATGATGAGTCAAATTTATGATCATTTTGGAGGATGAACTGGTGACGTTTTGTCTCAACTGTATACAGACTGTTCACTGTATATAATAATAAGTGGACGAAGTTATGGAAAAATCCATCAGTGTTACGTATATGGTAAAAGAACAATAAAAAAGTGTTAACCTTATCATCATGTACTGAGAGAGTGCCAGGCAGGCAGCAGTGGTGAGCTGTGGGTGGGAATAGCGTCCTGGGGAGCTGCAGACTCTCACCAGCAGGGGAAGGAACGCACACAGCAGGTTCTCCTCTAAACAAGTAGAGGGAGGACAGTGGGGAGAAGATGTTATAGAAACATATGAAAGCACTGTATTATCAAAATATGGAAGAGTGGGTATTAAACCCAGTTTCATGTGGGGCAGAAAAACAAAAGAAAAGAGGTTTTTATTACCAGCAAGTAATTCAGTCTCGCAGATTTTTCTGATGAGTTCAGCCTCTGTATCTTCAGCAGAGGCACCCATCAACCCCAGCTCCTCCTCCATAGCACTCTCATTAGCAGCTTGCTGTTGGAAAAACATAAAAGCTTCACAAAACAGCCACTTCTCTCTAAGAAACATCATGATGAAACGTGATGCTTTCTGACTTGTAGCACACACTGCACTAATAGCACAGATGTATTTTGCTTCCCTTTCATTCCTATGTGGAACGGGGCAAGACATATTTGTATCAATCTGATTGAGCTCTAAAAAACAAAACTGTAAGGCTCTGTAAGTGTCTAGCCAGTTTCATTCAGGAAATGTTTGTTGATCGCGGTTTTACAACTGCAGGCAAAATAATACAAACAGCAGAGAAAACTGTTTGGCTGTAGTGAGACTAAGGTCAGAGACTGTGTGATGTTTGACCATCTACTGTCTTTCTGCTTTTCACTACATCATGCAATAAATTTCACCTGCTGGATTTGGGTCTGACTGCAGCTTAAAGAGGCTTAAAGTGATACTTAGTGATATTAAGTGGATGATTTTTTGTATGAAGTACTGCCAATAGATTTGAAAGGCGGCTATAAGGGATTCCAATAATGAACGTTTTTACAGGATAGGGAAAAGTATTTAAACATGAAACTCAGTTCACTCATGTGGCATTTTGCATGGACAATCACTCCTCCTGGCAGGTACACCAACTGGCAAGGTATGATTCTACGTGTGAAGCCACTTTCTGCTTATCTAGGCAAAAATGTGAAAAACTTCTAATGCTAATTAAGGCGACGTTTACCTTCCTGCTCCCTGATGGGCTGAACAGTTATGAGCCGTCACTCATCTGACTGTGCCACTATAATAAACCTTGTTTAGTCATCCTGCTGATTTTCAACACACAGGGGGTTGTTTTGTTTTCATTGTAACATTAAAGTGTCTGCAGAAGGTCTTCTAAACAAAACAGAGACCTGACATTTAGGTGACACCTGATAAGACTCCAGTAAATACAATATGAACTTAAATGGGACTGTAACTAATGATTATATTCATGAGTGATTATATTTTCTTGATCAACCGATTAATTGTTTCGTCTATAAAATGCCACATCATTTTTACATAACCATCATTGCAAAACCAAAGATTCAGTAAACATAATAGAAAACAGAAAAGCAGCATATCCTCACATTGGAGAGGCTGGAACATCAGATGTTTGGCATTTTTAAAAATGACTCAAGTGCTTAATCGATCGTCAGAATAATTGTTGATTTATTTTCTATCGATTGACTAATCAAATAATCAACTTATAGTTTTAACTCAACACTGTAGTACATTATATCTTTGTTTACGCTTGCGCAAGACAATCGGCTAGCCACTATATCATTCACTGAAAACACCATAGGATATACAAACAAAACATTCTGCGAAGCAGCAAGAAGTCAACAACGTTTACCAGAAGAACGCCATAAACAAAACATCACTACACACTCTTTGACATACTCCTCAAAGCAGAAGAAGAATTGTCTCTGTTTAACAGTCCCCGTAAAGATGGAAGTAAAGTATTTTTAAAAATGTATTCTATGATGGTTGAATATTATCAAACAATTTGATTCTGCTGGCACAATATTATTTATCCAAATGTAATTTGCTGGAAGGCGATCGTTTGTTAACATAAACTGACTCCAATTCCCAACTAATGTTAGCTACTACTGTTCTCTGTTAGGCATTCGAGAACGTGCATAAAGTCACATTCTTTGGACTGTCCTTAACACAGAAATCCACAGTCCAGCAGCATTAAACAACTTGTATGGGCAACCAAGAGAGATGGGGAAGGACTTAATTAATACTGTGTATTGTAATGAAATAATATCTAGTTCTACAGGTGCCTCTTTAAACTTTTGTATTCTCCAAAGTGAGAAAAAAACCTTTGAAGTTGTCCATATTGAAATGAAAAGTGGGCATGTAGTCTCTCATTGGTAGGTGCATGACCACGTGCTGGGGCGACTTGAGTAGTCTACATGCTGGACACAAGAGGTGGATGACATCACTTTTGGCACAGCACACTCCACTTTAGCCAAGGTACCATTTCATTTCAAGGACATTGTACTACATTGTTTTATACAACTGTTCGGGTGTTATGTACATGTATCTGCAGCCTCATTACCTTAGCTTTGCTGGACGGGCCCTTTTCCTTCTCCTCCCTCTCTTCCGTCTCTCCTCTCCTCCTCCGCAGCTCAGCACTCACACTGCGCTCAAGGTGAGACACCTGCCAGAAAGCCACGCAGCCACACAGAGCCAACAGCTGGGCCAGACACACACAGTTCACTGCAGTAGAGAAACACATGTGATTAGGAGTATGCTGAGAGAGCAAGGCGCATTGGGACAGGTTACAACGAGTAGACAGAGACACACTGGGACTCACCTTGTTCACCTTGCTCATTGGACTCTTGAGATCCTTCTTGCATTTGGCTAGCATCCTTGTTGATCTCGCCGCCTTCTGCAATCTGATCTAGTAAGAGGCGAGCGCTGCGCTGGAGCAGCCGGGAGCACAGCTGGTCAGGAGATTCAGCCAGGAAGTAGATGAGACGGACAGCCTGCTCCATGAAGCCCTGCCAATATGGGTCCTCCATCACCACACCTTGAACAAGTACCAACAGACCAAGTCAGAGGAAAGAAACCAATAGTGGTATCTCAACAAAGGGCACATTTGTCAGCATTTACCTTCGGCAACAGCCTGTGTGAGGCAGGTGAAAAGCTGATGGTCCTGGGGCAGTCTGGATGGAGCGCCTTTTGATTGCTGGTGGTATGTAATAAGTGCAATAAATAAAGATTCATACAGCAGCAAAAAGCAAAAATTAATGAGTTAACTAATTGGAAATGATGGAGGTTTTAGTTTTAAATCTCTTGTAGAAGAGAAGATGCTTGACCTACTGACTCAATCAACAGGCTCAAATCAATGTGGCCCTCTGGTAATAAAGAAGTGATTTCGAAGAAACCGTGGTTTGTGTCCCCTTACCCTGACGTGGTCAGTGATGCTGCAGATGGTGATTACTGTGTCTCTGGCCAGAAGAAAGTCTTCAGTCACCTTTTCTCCCAGAGCCACGGAACAAAGAGTGTCCAGATTACTGAGGACCACCTCTCTCTCTGCCCTGTAAGATTCACATACATAAAAAATACATACATATTTTTAATTCCCAAATGATCATGCGATTATGCAAAGGGAAGTAATAACATCTCTGCCCTATATCACCCCAACTGCTGTGCGCTGGCCTTGCCAGTGCTAGGCTGCTGCCCAGATAATGCGTGTAGGAGGATGGGTTAGGAGAAGCACATAAGATTTAATAGGTTATGAATGCTGCCGGCTGGATGAAGAGAGGCAGCAGTGTGGGTGGATTACAGATAGTCTCTCTTTACTCTCTTGCTTGCTCACTCTTCCCTACAGCAGTGGCAGTCTTTGAGGTAGATTGAGGGGGAACACTAAAAAAAAATATATATATATATATATATATTCAGAGAAATACACTGGCAAGGAGCCTAGTTATATGGTCGTGACTTCGATTACAATGAAGAGGAGCCGAGGCTGAGCCTGTTTTCTGACTAATGAGAGGATTTGCTGAATGTCAAGTAGCTGAGGCAGCACCAGAATGTAGCAGGAAGTGGCTTTGTGCAGTGAGAATTTCTAAGATTTTACATGCTTTAAAACTGTAGTCAACCAAACTTAAACAAAAAAAAAAAACCATAAGATTTTCTCTGCCAATAGATGAAACAGCACCCCGTTCATTTTAATATAAGACAGGGAGGGTTTATTCTCGGGGCAAAAACATTTAAATTGATAACATCCAGTTTATACCTGCATTTAAATACAGTATGAATTCGGATCTAAAAAATTTTTTTGGGCAAAAATATTACTAACCTCATCAGTTGTAATTCATTCATTAAAGATTATTAATGTGCAATCAAAATGCTATTGCAAGTCACAACAGAAATAAACCAATATGAGGTTTAGAGAAAGTATATTTGAAAAGCCATGCTACTGAGACTGCCACATTATTGGGCATTATTGTAACTTCTATATGACTTGATAGCCAGTAATACTGAGTTTATTCAAAATGAGTAATACTGTTGCTTCAAGATGAAATGCATTTTCTCATCCATAGCACTCTGTCAAAAATCTGATTATATTCCCATCATAATTTGTAACATCAGCCACATGTAAATGCAATTTACCATGTTGTGAGAATGGACCGCTCAGTGTTGCAGAAACATCATGACTCAGTCTGAAATTTGCCACACTCCTCAGCAGAGCTCCACTTAAATCTGTTCTTGCGTCAACACACCTCTCCCACATCCATAGTAAACAAGTCATAAGTATGCACAGCACCAGAAAGCACGACCATAACAAATACAGTTGCTTATGTTGCCTTTTAAAAAAACATTTAAATCAATACAAACTGTAGACCATCATGTCTAATTATAATACAACTTTGATGCATTTGTTTTGGTTGACATCCCCACCTACTCTACTGCACTGTGTAGTGTGTGCAAAATGAGATCAGAGCACAACGTGAACAGAATGAGAAAGTGAATCAACACGAGCTGTGTTGGCACAGAGCAGTATCCAAATTAGGAGTGGGAATCAGAGTATTGCACGAAACAATTCATGATACCTTGCCCATGATAACAATCAAATGATGATGAAGCGATTCTGCTGTGGTTCCCCACACAAACTTTACTCAGACGGGCCACCCAGGTATACCAACAGTCGCCAAAGTATATCTGGCAACCCATTTTAGCATTTCACACTTTTATTTTTTTTATCCATCCGAGAGCAATGCCATCTACGATTGATTAAATAGTGGATAACCTGCCTTCTCTCTCCATCTACTGTGAATCTAACATGCTCTGCAGAAAGAGAGTGAGAGTGTGTCTCTCTGGTATAACATCCCTCCTGTAAACATACTGATTGTTATGCGACCACTCCTATTTAATGTTGTAGTTTCATTGTTGTTCAGTGCACGTTGCTTTTGATTGGCTGCGTACTTAACAAGCTTCTTCCTCCACATGTGGCTCACCTGCTGTTGTCACAACGGAATCTTGTGTGGAAAAAACAAATCCTAAACACAAGATGTTTTTTGGCCGACTTCATAAAAAACGTACTTCTGATGAATAAAGCAGATAACGCTGCTGGTAGAGAGAAAACGGGAGAGAGAAAAGGGAAGGAGAGGCAAGCCAGCGTGAGTGCAGTGTTTCATTCATCGGACCGAAAAGAAGCAAATCGATAGATTAGTATCAATATTTTGTAACACCCTCTAGATCTAGATTCAGATCAAAACACCGGTGCGAATCAAGCAGATTTTGACTGACTGAATTTTACATTTCCATGGCTTAAACACAAAACAAAATGCATGCACACACTGTGACCACTTAACAACTCATCTGACTCTACACAGCCTGAGTAGGAGGGACTGAGTCACTTTGGCCTTTTCTTTTAGAGCAGAGTAGAAAATGCTACCAAAATTACCGGTCAGTCAAAGAAAAGTTAAAACCTCTCATTTAGTAAACGTGCATGACCGTTTCTTCATCTTGGCAAAGGGGAGATTATTTCTCAGGAGCAAACTGAAAGTTGTCTAGTGTTCTTACCGTGCAGCCATGCCCAGCAGTAACACTGCAGCCCGCCTGTTTAGGCCAGACGTTTCTCGTTTGCCAGTAAACCTCTCCCACAACACCTGCACTACAGTGGACTGGAGATTGCTGCTACTGCCAAAGAACTCCTGCACCTGAAGAAACACCCAGAAACATGTTTGGTTACAACCCCAAAAAATACAGTAGAAAAGAAGTAAAGAAAACAAATGTATACATTTCATGGCAGGTACAAACATGTCCCTCAATATTCTGCATAGTTGTGCTCATATATCTGACTATCACACAGAAATAATCCATGTTAGAGTAATAAATGTTACTCACTATTTCCTCAAGACATTGGATTGTTCCCAGAGATGCATCCACCATCAGCTCAGACAGACTGTCCACAAGAGTCTGGGCTTTCGTCCTAATTAAAGATGAGACAGCTACTTTAAGAACACAAATCTGTAACAAGTGTTTTTAGGTTTGCTTTCATGCCCATATGGCATGCTAGTAATTTAGTAGGGGTGTCACGTTTCTCTAAATCCAGAGTTAGATGCCACGTTTGAAAAATGTTCCCAGCACTGACCACTACACTATTGTTACACTATCAAATCTGGACAACTTCCATTAACATTTTCATAATCTCTATAAAAAGATAGGGGTATTTCACAACAACAGCTTGACTTTATCCTGGTGGCTTTTGCAGGTTATGGTTAGGCAAGATTAAATAATATTTACAAACTAGAATTACCGCCGCACAGCATTATGCCTTCGAGCACCAGTCAAGTTGCTTGTCCTGAGCTGTGGTGTTGAATAATAGCCATTAAATTCTTTGCAGAACAATGTCAACAAAAAAAACAACATTTAGTTTCTTACAAAGTTCGGTTTCTCCAATCTGTCCCAAGTAAACCCTCTTCCCAAACAAATCAATAAAAGGATGTTTGAAAAGAAAATTAACCCAACATCTATGACGCTGTTGGAGTTACCTCCAGTCAGTGGACTGTCTTTGTGCACACAGGATAAATGTCTGGAAGTGCAGCTGCAGATTACCTGTAAGCTAGGTGTGTTGTCTTTGAAGTGTTTCCTTTTTTTGGATGTGCTCAAGTAGGTGGGGTTGGACTAAAAAAACAATACAGGGAGAATCGCCAATCCTGATTTTTAGATTTATTTTTCATTTAGAAGCAAAATCGTGACACCCCAGCTAAATCACAATCGTATAGCTGAAATCATATTAAATTAACAACACACAGAAGGGATGAACAGCTTGTGTACTTGTTACAGCTCTTCATATTCGTCACATATGAATAGTCACTTATGTGTGAAAGAGTTTTACAGACCTGACTGAGTCCCCCTGGGGGTTCAGATACAGGCGCCTGTAGGCCTGAACCACAGCATCTTTAATGGCAGCGTCCGTTGACCAGACCAGAGGCAACATCTTTCTCACCCCACTGACAGAGTTGGCAACACTGAACTCACACACCGTCACGCAGAACTGTACAGCCTCCTGGACCACTAGAACCAAACACTTCAATTGATGAATGTGAAAATATTAAATAAGTTTGAATAGGTTCGCACTCTGGTGAATATTGCCTTCTACCTGAAGTGGTTTTCCAGTAGAGCATGGTGTTAATGACAGAGATTGCTCTTTCCACTTGTAAGGCGAAGGTTTCTGTATCTTTCAGGTACTGCACCAGCATCTCCTGCTTCTTCAGCTCCCCATCCTCCCCCTCCTTCTCTCCCTCCTTCTGTGGGGTTGGTGGTAAGTTCTGACTGAGCTCAGAGGTGTCCTCATCAGAGCCTGAGGGGAAAAAAAATTAAATAAGGGAACATAATGTCAAAGTAAGTTGAAAAGCAATCGTCTAGGATTCAACTAATAAACCATTTTCCATTGCTGCTCAATAACTCAACACTTCCTGCAGCTGCTGTATAGTAATTAAGTCAAATCTATTCTCTTGGCCAAGAGGCTTTTAGTGTGTGTAAGGAAGAAGTGTTAAACTTACATTAAGAGCACGCTAAGGAATGAGACGTCAAATTTTGATTGCCTTTGCACAGTAGTCTAATTTTTTTCTGTCTGTCAGAATTACAGGGCCAGTGTATACTAAATGTATATGAAGGTATACTCTGCTAGTTGATGAAGTGCTCTATCATAGGCAACTGAACTTGTTTCAGTTTCTTGAAGATGTTTCACCTCTCATCCAAGTGGTCTTCTTCAGTTCTAACTAACTGGAGGGGAGTTGCAGGCTTTAAACCCTCCATGGGAGTGTCCTTACAGAGACGTGAAGGACACGTGTGCACTCTAAGTTTCAGAGTCATTAGGGCCATTGACCCAACCGTCCTTCATGTGGGTTGCTAGGGCTAGGTGAGCCCAGGTGTGAATGGATAAGATGTCTGGGGAGGGAACTCTGAACAGAGGAGGTGGCTTATGACACCTACAATGCTGTACTAAGAGAGTCATTCTAGCTTGACGTAGATGGATTCTTTTACCCCTTTTTTTCCCCCAATCTGACCTCTCTGGCCAAGATGTGAACATTGTTGGCCTCAAAGGAATGATTTTTCTCCTTCAGATCTAAGTGGAAAGCAGAGACTTGACCTGAGGGGCTAGCCCTCCTGTGTTGTGCCATTTGCTTATGGATTATAGATTAGTTTTATAGCACTTAGTTTGCTCAGATTTTTTTTTTTAAACTCTTATGATAGCCAACTTATATATAGACTGTAAGAGAAAACCCTGCAGATGAAAAGAGACAGACTTCTTTTAAAGCAGACATATACAGGTAATTATAAAAAATCTCAAGAAAACTCCAAGGCATTCTTTTAACCTATTAAAATGCCTTTATGCCTTTATATGCCATGGTCTTAGAAATTTAAAACAAACTCCAACGTGATTCAGTATCAAGCCTTCGCCAGGGACTCAAAACACTTATCATTTTAAACAGAGTGCCTTGGAGTTTTCTTGGGATTTTTTTTGTGTCTACATGTATTTGTATCCAAAGAGCACCTCTAACAGACTCAATTTGAACCCAGGAAGCGCTCCTACCCGCGATTAGCAATCGTCCCCACCTGACCTGTTGGATGCCAGAACAGTCATAACAAAAAGGCTTCGAAAAGACATTAAACATGTCCTGTTTCAGTATTGTGATGTGAAACAGGTTGCTAACTTCTTTTATGTAATGATAGCAACTTTTTGTAGCGACTCGACATGTGTATCATCTGACATGACTGTAAAACTGCAGCATAGCGTTGGTGGAAGTTGTGTCATACTCATCATAGTCATCAAGTGTTATGAAATATATCACGAACGAGATGGTGGTGTAGTGCTCTATGTTCTAAAATATATCCTGTACTGTAATGAATTGACACTGAAGGAAACTGATTTTATATATTACCTTTTAGACAAGAGGAAATACAAAGAATTGCCCCCTAAGTGTGTTCAATCTTGCTTCCATTAAGACTCACATCAGAGAGCACTTCTGATGAGTATATCTGGATAGAAATGTCTCAGATGAACAGTGCCAGGGCTTTACCTTTGAAGATGAGAGCCAGTGTGTTCATTAAAGTCTCAGGGGTGAGAGTGGACAGAGAGGCAAACATCTCAGATTCTGGGAAGCAGGAGTGAGCTCTTATACAAAGACGCACAGCATTCCTGTAGAGGAGGGAAACAAGAAATTTCACATATCAAATTGTTGGCTAATTGACAGTGTGGGTGAAAAACATCCTTCAGGTAGTGACACTTGAGTCAACTTTTACCCAGGCCAACACTGGTGATTAGCATCACCTGTACTTGTTGACACGAAGGTACTGAGCAATCTTCACTGCAGTGGCTCTGTCGTCTTCTTCCTCCTTTTCTTCCTCCACATCTCTGCCATTGTCCTCCTGTTGCTCGTCCTCTGCTTCACTTGTGGGCTCCAGCTCTGTCCTGACAGTGACAAGCAGCTCGGGCTCCATGGCGGCCCACAGCTCAGATGCTTTAATCACTGCCACTGCCAGGCAAGAAAGGAAAGGAGGGAAAAAAAGGTCCAATGAGGCAATGACGACTTAAGGTAGAGCTACAGAGACAATTTCAGAGGAAAAATGGGCGTAAAAGGAATTTCAAATGAAATCAACTAGCAGCAGGACCAGATGGTAAAACAACTGTTCATGGGGTTAAAAATCTAGGCTGTAATGTTGTGCTCTGGAGTGCAACCATTTGATCATATGTAAGGGTTTCCTGTTATGTTTTTACTAAAGATAATAAAGAACCAAAATCAAAAGGATTTCTAGCAGCGGCTGGAACGGCTATCTGGTTGAAGCTTAATTTATTAATTGTGAATCTTCTTTCCCACCTCGAAAAAGTATTTTTCCCCCAAATAACAGGAGGATCAGTTTGTGTAAAAACAAAACAAAGCCAGATTTCCTTCAACTTCTTAAATATCAAATTTGAAGACTTTGACGACGTCCCTAGCTCAATTCCCTAAAATTCAAGGATCCAACACCGCATAGTTTGAGACACGGATCAAGGATAATTTCTCAACAACATTGAGAATTTTCATTATGAGAACTAGCAGGCTTTCAAGAAGTAAGACAAAATAAGAGAGGCTTGAATGTGTGAAGCATTCTCTGCTGTGCTGTGTTACAGTGATGGCAATACAAAACTGAAGACACTTGTAGATAGCAGAATGTAACCTATTTACTAACATTAAGTCAAAAATATCAAAAGAACTTCCAATTTCAGTTCTAGCACAAAATATAAAAGTTCAAACACTTTCAACGACCCCTGTTTATTTTCAAAAACGTCATGCCTTGATTTTGTTCCCTCAGATTCACCAGCATTCAAAGACCAGTGGGAAAGTTTTTTTGCGTGCATATACAACCACAAGACTTTCGATACCTGGTAACTTTTGACTTAAAGCACTTTGTCTAATAAATTAACTCCTGGCACTTAATAAAAATATAGAATTTTACCAACTGTGTGATGTGGCTGAAAGTTACATGTGTACATTCTTCTTTTTTTAGGGGACAGACCTGGTCTGTTGGGTTCAAATGAGTTTCTGAGTTTCGTTGCCCTCAGATTACCAAAGAAGCAACTCATGGCTGACTGAACCACAAAGAGAGTTGGGTGAACTCCTTGCCTCTTACACACACACACACACAAACACACACACACACACATACATACACACACACTGTTAGCTTCATCCCTGTGATTATTCCACCATAACTTTAAAGGAATAATTTGGGAGCGAGACAAAATTACTGTAGGCAGGCCCTTACAGCAGAGCAGGAACGCTTCTCTACCCTACCAAGATTACCTGCCAGTCAAGGCAAGAAGGACCCAACTCTCATTCAGTGAGCTCGTATTCGCCTTGGTCTCATCATAGGGCAAGTGTGACACAGTATGAAGAAAATGAAACTTCATTTTTTGAAAGAAGACAGGGTTCATCCTGACCTGGTGCCTTTCCCTCCAGTTTCTCTTTCAACTCTCGGAGTTTAGCAGTCTCTTTCTCCAGCGGTTTCTTCAGATCTGCACTGCTCAACTGAAAGAACCAAGATATTCTGGTGAGATTGTGAAATCTGAAGAGACATTTCTGCTGTTTTGGGTGAAAATAAAGATGCTTTTATCTACCTTGCAGCTATAGGGGTTGTGTGCAATGAAGGCTGCCAGTAACTGGATGGCACTCTTCACTGCATTTATAGATTTGTCCATCAGTCGTCCTACAGCAAGCTCCATCACTTCACTGTACCGACACAGGGGCAGTGCCTAAACACAGAGACACTTTTTGTTACCGAGAGATTTAGATAACATGCATTTACAGATACATTAAAAGTCTGAAAACATACTTTGCTGTTGACGATGCGAGTGTAGACTTGCAACACACGTGCCCTGACATGGGAATGTGTGTCATGCAGATGTTCCTGCAGTGTGTCAAAGAAGCGGTCGCGATCAGCTTTACCAGACTCGTCTAGGCCGTCACCACAGAGGACCCGCACAAGGATCTCTCCCAGCACCTCACACACCGCAACACGCATTGTGTGGCTCTGGAAAAACATGGGAAATGGAGAATAATTCATCATTGAATCTTGTATCAGTAATATATTAATCACAGACTTTTTCATGAGGATTTATGTGTTGTCATATTTCACAGCAAAACTTAAGATTAATTTATATTTCTAACTTAATTGTTTTGTGTTATTTTTCTGTTGTTGAAGAAAATAAGGTCAAATTATTTGATTAAAGCTAGAATATTTTCTGGTTTCTTCACTTTTCTACGACTGAATATCTTTGTAGAAAATAATAAGACTTTGGAGGACGTCATCTTGGGTTTTGGGAAACACTGATCAACATTTTTCACCATTTCGTACATTTTACAGAACAAAAACTAATCAAGAAAAGAACAGATTAATAAATCGACGGATTAATCACCATTGAAAATAATTGTAAGCTGCAGCCCTGCATTAAAATAAACAGTTTAGAATAAACATTATTTTGTGTCCAGATGAGTTTCTGACTTTTGCCCTCAGATTACCAAAGAGGCAACTCATTACTAACTGAATGGCAAAGAGAGCTGGGTGAACTCCTTGCCTTACACACACGTACACACAGACACACTCACATACACACACACACACACACACTGTCAGGCTTCTCCCAGCAATTACTCTCACTGTGACTGTAGAAGAATAATTTGGGTTGAGCCAGGTCGCTGTAGGCAGGCCCTTACAGCAGAGCAGGAATCCTCCCCTGCACTGCCAAGATTACCTGCCACTCAAGGCAAGAAGAACCCAACTCTCATTCAGCGAGCTCGTATTCGCCTTGGTCTCATCATTGGGCAAAAGATGACTGAACATTGAAAAAAAAAAAAAAACACTCAAGGTGTGTGTGAAAGAGACAATTCTATTAGAATTCAAAGAGTCTGTGCTTTGACAAAGCTCATTTTGTCCCATCTGAGGAGTGGTGCAATGTCACACTAATAGAAAAACTTGACAATTCCTTCTTAAGCACGACACATTACATTTTTGCTTTTCAAGTTCCTTCTTCAGAGTCACTTCATAGTAAATGCAAACTCAAACTTGAAGGCTGTCTAAAACTTTATTGGGTGCTGTGAAGTCACTGCCTTTTTGTGTGACTAGTGGTCTGTTACCCTGTGAAGCAGAAAACACTCCACCACTCTCTTATCACAGAAAACGAAAAAGAGAAAGAACTCTGCTTCTTTTGGTTCTCTTTTGTGTCATTTTTTAATATATGTGTTGACATTACTGCACAAGCCAATCACGACCCAGGATAACGACTGGGCCTTAACAGCAGTTAATGAAATTTATGGACCAAACAGCTCAGTCCTTCCCAGACTACATAAACCTCTACATAGAAAGTCTTGACGGGCACAAAGAACAGTGATTTATGGGGAATGGAAATCTCCCAACTCAATCAAACTGTGTGTGTGTGCTCTCATAGGGACTATTTTCATTGCATGAGCAGCCATGTTGCTCACACACCATAGTGATGAGTCATTAATATTAAGGTTTACCACTTTACATTGTCGCATTAACCTTTGTGCCATATCAATGTAGCAGCAGGTTTCTATTGATTTAAGGACGCTAGTTTTGCATTCAGGTCAGACGCAGTAAATTAATAATGCAACATTAGCAGGAACATGTTCAGCGTGCAGTACCTCTCCTTCCAGGTGTGTGATGAGCACACTGATGTTGGGGATCATTAATTCAGGCACCAGGGTTCCGAGTTCGGAAAGGAAGGTAGCAAAAGCTTTGACCCCTGACCCCTCTCTTGCAAGCTCCTCGCTCGACTTCTGACCAATCTCCCTGAAGGATCAGGAAAAATAACAAGACAAATGTCTATGAAAAGGGGAACAAATCAGATTTCCATGAACAGAGTTACAAAGAGGATGGCTGGTTGTAACTTAATATGCATGCTGACCTTATTACTTCCCCGATGATAGCCCTCACTCCATATTCTGTGCTCCACACAGACACAGCCTGGGCAAACACGGATGACAACTGCTCGAAGTGTTGCAGCAACTGGATCACTTTTACACTTGCACCTGTAAGAGTTTAGCGAGAGTATACACTACAATCAAAGTAATTTGCAACCTAAATCAGCTATGTATACTGAATAACATGAGTTAATGTTCTTCTGCTGTTTGCTCTTTATACATAATGCTCCTGAAACTGACACGATTGATATGCTCCCTCATTTATAAATCTTGTTTACAGCTTCAGAATGTGACTGAGAGACTAACCCAGGAGGTGATTGTACTTCTTGATTAGCACCCCCAGCAGGTGGATTATACAATCTCTGGTGGGTTTGCTCTTGACGTGGCTGATGGTTGGGTTTTCAAGCAGTTTGTAGCAGCAGCACGTCACACAGCTAAGAGAGAAAAGTGAGAGAACAAAGAATTCAAAGTTTGTTCATGTTGTGAGGTAAAAACTGCATGAAAAGCGACTTGAGGCCAATGTCGAATTCTAAAGTCCGTACAGAAAGTTTTCTATTGTTTAGAAAGAACTAGGCAGACTGTTTTTGATGATTATTTGCCAAAAGCTTAAGTATTAAGAACTTCTAGCGCAGACATGAAAACAAAAAACTAATCTTGTCCATAGGAAACAGTCACTTCAAAACCTGTTGAAAATAAAAAGCTGACATTGTGAGGAAGTGTTCCAAATGGAAGCATTAAATGAGGCAATTTCATGCAGTTACAACATCATCTAACTTTATTAGATTTGGTGTGACATTACTAATGGAAAGGCAATATCATACAATATTGTCTAGACCGGGCAGAGAACCGGAGATGAAAGTGGGAAATTACACCAACTAACCGAATTAAACCAGCTAAGCCTAATACTGCACTTTTGCCCAGAGCTCCCCACCAGCAGGGTACCTGATGAACTCTTCCTCCACCAGGGAGAGGCTCCAGAGGGAACGGATATCCAGCTGGAGGAGCTGGACAAGGGCCTGCAGCACCTTTTCTCTCTCCGAGTCCCACTGCAGCAGTCCTTCACCTGCTTTGCCTTTTTTACCACCCTGTGCAGGACAGACCAAAGCTGATAAATTCAATCAGTTAAGTTTCATAGACACTAAACTCATATTACTTAAAACTGACATATAATACATGCCCTCAGATTACCAAAGAGTAGTTCATACCCACCAAACCAACTTTGTTAAGACTATAGCCTCTTGCCAACTGACACACACACACACACACACACACACACACACTGTTTGACATCTCCTACCTGTCCCATCCCATTACTCTTGGGGGGTCAGAGGTTAAAGAAGGTGACATGTTTACTTTTGATGGGCCCTTACAGCAGTGCAGTAAAACTCCACTACACTTCCAAGACTACCCATCTAACAGCAAGCTAGAGACGACAACCTCTTGGTCTGACTGGATCATTAAAGTTGCCATGATCTCATCAGTGGGCATTTAAAATGATTAAACACAGAACAATTCGCTGCAAACCATACCTTTCCTGGTGCTGTGATGATACTCTGTCGACAGGAGTCACTCTCAAGGGTCTCAGTGAGTTTGCAGAGCAGGTACACACTCATTTTAACTGCATTCAGTTTCTCCTTGCGTTCCGCGGCTGTGACAGAGGTGGAGACGAGAAGGGACGGCAGGGTGGCAGCCAGGCCACTAACCACTGAAAGTGGAAAATAATCCAGACAATGTGTGTGATCACCCATGCATATCAAGGTTGCATTTGTATCAGTTTAAACATAGAAACAAAGGTCTAACCTTGCACCAGTAATTCCAGCAAATCCTCTTTCACACCCAGCTCCACTGAATTATAGTGCCTTGAAAAGAAAACATAGTAGCTTTATAGTCATGGGGTCCTTAAGCAAAAACTAGAGCAGGGAACCGAGGATAAATACTTACTGTAGTACGCTGTAGCCTGTGTCAAAGTGTTCCAGTACACACAAAGGACCCTGGCTTCTCAGTGATGCCTTGAATTCTGTGTGGGGAAAAAACAAATCCTTAGCAAACAAACATTAGACACTAACCCCCAACGAAAAAAGCACGTGTACACATGTTTTGTAGAAAAAGCTACAAAACATGTGTAGGTTCACTACTTACTACTGAGGTAGGGAGGCAGCTGTTTAGGAGGCACCACATCCTGAACAACGTACTGGTTGATGCCCCCGGTCTTCACCAGGTCACCCACGCACACGGGCACGAAAAAGTCCCACGACATCCCTTAGTCAAGAAAAAAGGCAGCATTAGATTAGTTCAATTGCAGCGCTGACTGAACTAGCTACTTAATTAGCAGCGTAAAGAAATGTACCGCTAGAGCCAAGCGGATGCATCTTTGAACTGTGGCTACATGGTTAGCCAGGTATCGTTAGGATGTGTGTTCATCATATCAACAAGTAGCTAACTGTTAACTATATTTTGATCTGTTCTTTATGCTAACTGGGGAAGCTAAAGAGCCTAATTAAAAACACACGATACTAACCTGCACACTACATGGTAGCCGTTATGGCTGACTTTATTTTACAAGTTTTTCAATACTGGTAACCAAACAGTTTGGCTTTGTTGTTGTGAATGAAGCAAGTCAAACACACAGCAGTCAGCTAACTACTACTGTTAGGGGTTAGCATGCTAACTAGCTGGGCTAACGCAGCTGTGTTGCTCAACTTGTGAGCTGTAACTTTGTTATTTAACAAAAACGTCTTTACTTCAACTTATTCAGCAATTGTTTTTCTAACTTTGAAACACAATACTCACCTTTGACGCCGGCAGTTCCGTTGGCCACAATTAAAACCTTTAAAACCGCGGTGTAGTCCGCTCTGTCTACCGTCTGCGAGCGGTTTGAATCTTCTGACTTTCAAATTTGTTTGGACATCGCGCCAAAGCTTGGAGCTGTGACGTCATACACATGCGCCTTTGGTACAGGTAGTTTCACACAACACTGCCACCTACTGGAAGACAACGAACACTACAGCACAATTTTAGAGCGACCAAAACTATTATTGGTTACAAATGTACAGTATAATGAAAAACACAGAGACAAGGACCACAGAGGCAAGTTTTTGAGGTAGTAGCTGTATTCAAATGATTGACAACACAAGCACCCCCTCTCCCCTGTACCAATGTTTCAGCTACAGAAATGACAATACTTTTCACAAAATGTCTTACTTTCTATACAGCACTCAATCAAATGTTAAAATGAAATGGATGAACTCACTACCACAGATGACTAATACTGTGAGTATGCAGCATTTGTCTTCATATTCTGTTTCCCTCTTGTTATACTTAAAACATAAAACTAGTGTTCCCAGGCTAAGCACAAGAAACTAACTATGCAACAAAGCAAAAGAAAATAAAAAATATCCATGGCCAAACTTTCCAGAGAAAATACTTAAATTTTGTAGTTGTACATCAGAATGAAGTAAAAGGCATTGTGAAAACTTGAACTGTTAATCCAATAGGGGCAGTTGTAGTGTTTATTATTCACTCGTAAAACAAAATATAAAAAAGAAGTCACAATAAGAGCACCAAAGTTAACTAAAAAAAAGTATGTCAACCGTTAACAAAAAAGAAAAAGAAAATCAATATTTAAATACTTTTGTAACCACTTGGTTCCTTCACACACACTGCATCAGACCAAGGCAAATTACGTAAACCAAAAGAAAAAGCACCAAATGTTAAGGAAGATGAAAAACAAAAAAAAATTCTAGTAACTAATGAAGAAATATTCTTCTCGTTTTCCATCTGATCAACATCCAAATTTTGTTCCAGGACAACCAGGTGTTTTTATTTCCTCTTTCTGTCTTGAGAGCATCGTGGACAATACCTGCATGGCAGTGACAAAAAAAAAATACAGCGAAAAGATTTACTTGACTTGAAAGGGTAACAACTCACACTTTTATTGCACTAATGGAAAATTAGCATGTACAGCCTCCATTTCAGATACTGAGTTTTCTTACCATTTGCCTCTTGGTTTGGTTGTCAGGCCCACGCATGCAAAATGGAACCACTCAATGGAGCACTGGAGTAAAGAAAAAACAAAACAGTATGATAATGTGCTGTTAAGTATCACTGCAAATGGAGCACTTAGTCCAGACAAAAACTATTCAAAACAAAAGATCAAAACCAAAATCTTGCAAAGGAGAGACATTACATATAGTATGAGTGGTGTGGCATCTGCTAATCAATCATTGCCTCTTTAATCTGTGACCTTATCCACAGAAGGAAAAGACTCCTAAACCTCTTAATTTGTGTTAAGCATGCCTCGGAAATACATATAAGGGACAAGGGTACACCTACTCTATGTACAATAACTGATATGACATTATTAGTACTTCTATCTTTTATCATTATTCTTATCTAATCTTCTCAATTTCAGGCAAGTACAATGTTGTTGACCTTTGTGAGACTGGTATCTCATTTTAAGGTAATTTAAATAAATACACACATAATATCATAACTTGTTTGGACAGGGCACTCACATTAAAGGTCCCATGAAATGAATAAATACATTTTCTGCTTTTTTATGTGCTCTGAGATGCATTGTTGTATATTTATTTTTTTTATGTGCAAAATGTCAGAAAAGGGCATTTTAGCATACCAACATTCCACCGTTCCTCTTCCATGTGATCGCATTACTTTGCTGATAGATCTTGCTCTTGTGAATGTTTACAAATTCCATCCAATAAGATATGATTATAGATTTTAAGGCAATGTAACTAACCAGCAGTAGGAAAAACAGATACAGAATCAACAAGGTACAAAACTACATAGAAAACCATAAACACACTCTAGTTTATTCCTACAAATGCAGGCATCTGTAGTTATTATCTTTTGTCTCACAAAATTTTCATTTACTTTTATTACATACTTTGTATGTATTTTTGTTAAGTTGGCTTCTGTACTTGCAATGAGCATTATGTTGTGCGCTCTTGTCATTTTCCTTTCCTTTTTCAGTTCCTAACATCATCAACACCAATAACAGCTGTCTCCTCTACCAGAGGCCCATACATACACAGATAAAACAGCTTCGCCCTTTGTACGCCTCCACTTTTTCTCTAAGTGCAACTGATGTAAAACATTATTTATCCACAAAAATAGAGCGAAGAGCAGCATCAGTGTCCTTTATGTAATGTTCATCCCATCTACTTTTAAATTCTCATGTCAAATCTCTCACTACGTTAAGTTCCACCCAAACATCACTTTATAGAACCCATGACTGACACTGAAAGGAGACCATAGACCAAAACTCACATCAGTGTTGTCACAGCCGATCATCTCGCCATAAGACACCTGATGGCACAGACAGTAGGTGGGTTCGTTTGGGTCCACCGGCATGTCCAGCACATCAGATGGGTGCACATTCCCAAAGTTGGTGGTAGGGCTGTTGAATTCCCCTCTGATGATGAAGGAAATGTATTGCCAGAATGAACGTATGATTATAAGTGAGCTAAGATGATTACATTTAAATGTGAAAGATAAACACAAGCTGGAAAGTAGATGCATAACGTACGGCTGAAGGAGTTTGACTTTCTTCTGTGCACTCTTGGGACTGCCATCTTCATCTGAACTCTTCACTTTAGACCTTGTTTTAGCCGTCTTCTTTTCCTTCTGTCTGGTGTCAACTGGAATAACACAAGCATGCAAAATTTGGTTTTGGCTGCCCTAAAAGTCCTCAGCAAAAAACATAAAAAGATACCAAGCAAATATAATAGACACACACCTTTCTTCCCCTTACTGGAGGTGGAATCGTAGTCTGTGCTCTCAATTTGCTTTTCCTTCAAGTCAGCCTCAAACCGAGCCAGGTCTGTGTCAAGACGTCTGATGTGTTTGTCGACCTGCAAACAACAGATGAGCGGACTAATTGTGGTGGATATTTCATGTCAATTCCGCACAGCAGATGTATGATTTGTTTCCCCATACATATCACGTACAGATGTATGTAAAACGTTATGTTTATTTCTAAGATACTAACCATTTCATAGGTCTGCATGGCCAGTTGCACCTTATCATCGCCAAACTCCTTGCATTTACTGTAAGACTGCTGAATCTGCCTCAATATGGACAGCTTTTGCTCAGAGGAAAGAGTCCTGGCGTTGGCTGTGTACTCTTTAGCCAGAGAGTCTATCTGTCCTTTGAGATCTAAAAGAGAGACAAAAAGTAAAACTCACAAAACAACACTACAACTGTTGAGTCAGTGTTATAGTGTCATAAAACTTCAATGTGTAAAAGTAATACTTTTAAAGTATCCAGAAAATAACTACCATGATAATATTCTATATACTACATTAGGTGTGTTTTCTTCTTAAACATGCATGGACGTTCATTGTATGAATGCCTGTAAACAACTCATGTTGAGCAATACAGGACAGAGCATGATAGGAGCTTGGCTAAATGATTTTGAGAATTTAAACATCACTCACATCTTAGTATATGATATATTTATAATACCACAAGACTGTTCTTTAGAAATGTTTATAAACTCTTAAGGAGTAATATGAACTAGTCTGTTACTGAAGATCAGTGGTTACCAAACATTTTGGCTTGTGACGCCTAAAAATGGAGTCATGTCATGTCAAAGAATGATTCTACTAGTGGTGCGCGGATCAATACATAAAAATCAAACATGAAATCTCAAACATCTCTGTTCTAGAATCAATTTTCATATTATGGGATTGATATCTAAGCTCAGTAATGTTGTGTAGTTTACTATCAACAGGGGGAATCTAGTCTAAGCAGTACCCAGTTGACAGTACCTGCTTCTTCTTCAGCCTATCACAATCATATGCCAACTACAGCTCTGTAAATGCGTAAATTGCCTCTGACAGAGAGTTGACATGGATGACGGCTGAAGGCAGACGCAGTCATGTGTGGAGCTTTTTAGACCTCCGAACAGCAACAATGCTGTATTTGATATATGTGTGAGAACTGTGAGGTACTGTGTCAACACCATGAGGTTTAATCACAATACAGAATATGAAGAAGTTGTGCAGCAACAGTCTAAAGAAGAGGGGAAGAAAGGGTAGGTGCTGCTAGGGCGACCTTATCCAGGTAGCCTACAGAGATATAGTGAGTGTAGCTATTTGTGATTTTTATCACTGTCACTGAACGTGGGACAGTGATTCATATCTGTCAAGTCACAAGTATGTGTGCTGATGTTCAAATGATGGGATTTCCCCCACTCTTAAAACTATTGAAAGCCTTTTTATTGAGCTTTATCAGTTGTACTGGTATCTGTGATACCAGCCTTTGTTTTACTTGGCATTGGATGGCAAAAGAAATCAGTGGTATCGCATCGTACAGTCATGGATTGTATCGTTTTAAGGATTTTGCAAGGCCTAAAGAAGTTAAAGAATTCATTACTTGACCAAGGGCAAAACAACATTTTCTTATTCCTATGATCATGTTATGACCCCTCAGACCCTCGACCCCCAGGTTGGAACCCCTGCTTAAAATATGTTGTGTTCAGATGTGAAATAAAATTGTCCTAGTGAGCTTCAACAGGCCTCTTTTACAAAATGGAGTGCAGACCAGATGCGTTTTCACACCAGTTCAGAGTTAAAACCCACACTAGTTACACAGTTCATTGTTCTCACCCTCTGTGCGTTGATCTAGATCCCTCATCAAATTGAAGTTTCTCTGCAACTCGAATGGCAAGTTTTCTATGCCTGGCAAGGTGGAGGTGGAGAAAACAAACAGTTTAATCACACTTTCAGTGAGATCAACGTGAAACAGTAGTGTTAGTGCAAGCAGGATGGCTAGCTTAGTCGTATGCGCTGGATGCTGCTACAGCTGCCATTAACCATACCGCGCGAACTAGCATTCACAAATCTTGCAGTGATTTCGAAAGGGCACACAGATAATTGACCATACTTGTTTACGGGATTTAAACTAGGTGCTACTGTATTGCTGGTGCAGTTATGTTATGTGTGATGTACAATCTCAAACAGCATCCTTTCGGCGCTACGAAGGGATGCGATAACCCAGCAAATAGACTGAGCCCAAATCCGCTGACCGTCGGGGAACGGTTAGAGCAGCCTGTTCCGCACACGGGTTAGCCATGAGCTATATTATACTGTAGTAGACAAAGACAAAGGGAGCTAGGTGTGTTTAAATTAATTATATCGTGTTTAACGCATAATAAATAGCTTACTGTCCAAATAATGCTCCAAATACATCCCCGCCGCCATCTTAGAAAATGTAAACAACACAGCTTCCGGTCCGAAAGGGAGCAATCTGATTGGTTGTTTCCACAGTCCAGACAACACTACTGGAAGACTTTCCACCAAAAACTCATGTTTGTCAAGTTTATCAAGTCATAACTCATAAATATCATCAATACTTCCTCACACATGACAAATATCCTCAGTGTATTTATGACTGGACAAAAGTTAATTTGAAGATGTAGCTGATTACATTGTGAGCTTGTCAAAATTCAGATTTAAGAAATTTCTTTATGCATTCTGCTGATGACAGTGAACCACTGAGTACTATAGAGAATTTCAATTAAAGGTGTCAAATTGAATGTTTAAAAACTGGCTACCACCAGCCAACGTTCCAGTTATACATATCTGAAATTGATATTGACTGATCGAATAAACTAAACCAACAAGCCAAAATGTGATCAAGTGAAACCTATTTGATGCAAAAAGTGTTTTCCATAGCTGGCTTGACAATTTAGCTCTATCCATCAAATAATCAGTTGATCTAGGTAATGGTAAAGACAAAAAAACCTTCTTATTAATGAATCAAAACAAGTGATGAGGAAAATATCTTAAAAGATTTATTATGTTTCACAAATGTATAGACGTTGTCCCACTCTGCAATTAAATCAACAGACAAACAGTGAATATTCTGTAATACAAATAAAAAAAGGCAGGACCAAACTCAGGAGAAAGCGTCATTGAACAGTCCATTTGTACATGAGCATTATAATCATATCTGACTGACACGAACGGTATCAATGCTCTGCTATGACAACAGAGATCACAAATCTGACTACTCATTAGCTGAAGGAAGGTGATCTGGGTCCGTAAGGGAGCTTTACAAAGCTCTTACATAATCTCGTACACACCATCAATCAATTTCTTGTTTTTCCAACATGTTCTTCAACTTTTTGAATTTATTCTTCCCCAATCTATTCTTTGCCTTCATGGGTGTGTTTCTGTTTTTGCCCTGCTTTTTCTCAAATCTGCTTCCATCCTTTTTGTTTGTTTCATCAGCTGTCTTCACTGCGGGTTTCTTGGCCTTTGCCCCTTTCACAGTCTCTCCATCCATCTTGGCGATCTTTGCCTTTTTCGGTCCAGCTGGTGAGTCCTTTTTGCCTTTTGGCTTTACATTCGCCATTTTCCCAGCTGCTTTTCCATTAGCTTGATTTTTCCCTTTCAAGTTGCCTTCCTTGCCAGGGACAATCTTCTTGGTCTTGTCACTCTTGGATGGTTTCTTTTCAGGAGAGTCTGTAACAACTGTGGCCTCAGGAGCATCCGCGCTTTCGTCTTCTAAAAAAATAACACGCATAGAGGATGAGTTCATGTTAAACGGGAGGAAATATCGTGGTGAAAGTTAGAATGCTTTTATAGGAGGAAGTGTTACCTTTTCCTGCCGGTGCCGTTGGAATTACATTTGAGAATTTCTTCAGCTTGGCCACAAAGAAGCCATCCATATTATGGGAATGAGGGTAAAAGCGCCGAGACAGTCGAAGAGTAGGATGGAATCTACGTTCTTTGAACCTAGAAGGATGAAAAAGAAAATACATTTAGAGCTGGAGATCAGAGGCTTTCAATAACTGAGTGAAAACACTCGTTGGTTATCTTACTTACCTGGTGAAGCCTTCCTTGCCAAAGTCAAGTCCTGTGGGAACTAATTTGACGTTCCTTTTCTTCAAAGCGTAGTCCACCACCCATTCATTCTCCTCCACCTGGTGGAATACATTTTGATCAATATCCAAGACTCTGCTAAATACTTCAGACCCTACTCACAAACATGTAAACCTAAGAATGAAGGCAGAAGACATGGAACAAAAAACTCATTTTGACAGTAGTAGAGCAGAGGCGGGAACGTGTCATTGTTTTGCAAGTCACAACTAAGTCTCATGTCTTTGCACTCCGAATGTCCGAAGTCCTGAACTTTGAGTTTAGAGTCCTAAAAAAGTCATAATGCGTTCTACACCAAATTAAATTCCATTTTAAAAACAGTCTTGATTTACAGTTCTTTGTGCAACTTCATATGGTGTACAAAGTTGGAAGTTGCTGTGTCTGTCCCTTTTGAACCCACATGTTTTGTATACTGCAATTCATTTTTTGTTGACCACTGCATAGTTTTTGTACATGAACAAAATTATCTTTGGTATCATTTTTTCCAACTAGAGCTCAGTAATGTAACAGTTATTCATGGTTCAACCTGCAACGTGATTGGATGCTGTACAATTAGTTCAAACAAAGTGGATCTGGGGAATTTAATGTCAACTTGCTGGGAATGAATAGCGTTAAAATTTGTTGAGTCAGAAAATAAAAGGGAAATGAATTGATATTTGACACATTTTTTAAATAACATGCTGCATCTTTGGGCTTTTTAGAAAGTATCCAGTATTTTCAAGTCAAAAAGCTCAAGTTCAAGCAAGGGGTTACAGTCCTAGTGCAAGTCTATAAGTCTTTATCTGATTTTGTCAAGTCTAAAGTAATTACATTTGTCAGTCCAAGTCCACGTCTTTGATATACAGTACACATACCATTATTGAACACGTGCAGTAGACCAGATATCCTCCTGAAGGGGACTCAGCATTAACAGAGTCGATGGCAGCCAGAATCAGCTCTTTCTGCAAGTGAGCTGAGCGATGGATGTCTGCATCATCCTATCAGAAAATAGGAAAAAGTATTAAACACCATTCAAAACCAAAAGTACGCATCTATGTATGTGTGTATACATGAACAGTGAATGGCGTTTTACCTTGCTGGTCTTTACAGCTGGATCCTTAGCGATGACTCCTGTGCCTGAGCACGGAGCATCGAGCAGCACTCTGTCAAACCCGCCCATCACCTGTAGACAACAGTTCAACAAATCAGTACACTAAATTAAACTACAAAGTGTATGTAAACCACAGAGTTAATGTTCCTCTACACATGTATGAACAATACCTTTGGAAACTGCCTTCCATCGTAGTTGGAGACAACAGTGTTGGTGACTCCCAGACGGTGGATGTTTCCCACCACACTCTTCAACCTTTCAGCATTGGCATCATTTGCAACGATCACTCCTGTGTTTCTCATCAGCTGAGCTAAAGGTGGAGCATTCACATACGTACATCGGTAAATAGGTTTGATGTTCATGTGAGAAAAGTTTACATTTATCATATATGATGGGAATATCTTTGGGTTTTCACTGTTAGTTGAATAAAACAAGTCGTTTAAATACTTCATGGTGAGATAATTATAATGACCATTTCAGAATTATCTGACATTTTATAGACACAGGTTAGTTGCAGCCCTAGACCGCATTACACAGTTTGAAACACAGCATACAATTACTGTAATTGTCATTTATACAAAGTATAACTGCAGCACATCTTACCGATATAGGTGGTCTTGCCTCCTGGAGCTGAGCTCATGTCCAGCACTAACTCTCCCTCCTGTGGAGAGAGCGCCATGACGGGCAGAAAACTGGAGGCACCCTGCAGCATGTACTGGCCAGACAGATACTCTGGGGTTGCACCTGATTTAAAATGTAGAAAGAATCGCAGTTAAAGCTTATGTGGCTACAGTCGTTCTTCGATATTCTCTCATAAAGATGCTCAACAGGAGAACTTAAATAGCCAAATTTACTGAAACTTACCTATAGGTACTGAGGAGTCATAGATGACCAAGCCCACTTTAGACCATTTCCCCAGTGGATCAAGGTTCACTCCTCTGTTGATCAAGGCCTAAATAAGGGAAAACAAAGACCACAGAGTTCAACATTTGACTCAGGCAGGATTTGACAGGAGACTACTTCAGTCATTTGTTCCCTTTTTTGTCCAGTGGTGGTTAATTACAAGGTCAAAACTACAGCCAAACTATTAACATCTGTATCTTTGAATCTGGACATTCCTCGATTTGTTTCATTGACATTCTTAGTTCACAGTCTTCATATTATATTACAACTACTATGACTAGTACTACTACTTACTACTACTGAAGAAAAAAAAAGACAAAAATAGACAAGAATAATAAATATTATGAAGCACTTTATGAATTTTGACCCTCTCTCGCATTCCGAGCAGTTACCTGTGCAAGGTCCCGCCTCCTTGTTTTCAGTGTGTTGGTCCTAATGGTGACAGGTCTGTGAATTTCATTGGCCTCAAGGAAATCAACCAGCTGTAAGCAAGGTGGAGAAAAAAAACATGTTTTTCTTATTTATTTTTTTCCCATTCAACTTGACACAATCTCAATCAAGTCTCGACAACTGTCACATACTCAAACTAGGGATTGACAGATTATTGGATCCAGTATTTTCCCATTATCAGAATCAGCAATTGTTTTTGTCAGATTGCTAATAAAATAATTTGTACTACTCTGGCTCTGATGCAACTGACTCTCTAACTAAAAAATCAAAATTGTAAATTGTGCATAGTTACATTCCATAACTACTTATTCTAAATTCTGACACTTAGTTTTTCATTTTGACTTCAAGTCTATTGTTTACAAATATTGGTCACCGGTCTCTTTGATTACAAATAAAAAAGAATCTGTAACTACCCTTAAACAATTTTATGGGTAGAATTGTGTGCATCAATCAGTTCTACTCATCACTGAAATTGGGATGTTCTTCTCATCATAAGAACACGCTTTCTTTCATACAACAGGGAAAAGAAAAAAAAAAAAATCACCCACCTCTGAAAGAGGAAAGAGGTCTATCAATTTCTCAATGAGGAAGTTGTTGTAGCTGTAATAGGTACAGAGATCCTTCTTCAGAAGAGAGACGTACTCTGCTCTCTCTTTGCCCTCCTCCCGTTTTGTTGAGAAATTACAAAGAACATCGATGTTGTCCTTAATTCTTTGATAGATTGTCTTGAGGTCCAGAGGCAGGACACCTATAAATGCAGATTAGAAAAACATCTAGACTTAATGCAAAACAATTACATTCACTGCTTTAAAAAGGGAGGAAAAAACTGTAGGTTACCCACCTTCTTTCTCACTTTCCTCTGCCCCTGGTAGCCTAAATTTATCCATTTCATCAATGTTGGCCTGTACTGTGTCCTCCTCATCCATGTCAGCATCTGATTTCTGTTCCTCCTCCTCATCATCATCATCATCGTCGTCCTCCTCATCGTCGTCATCATCATCATCACTCTCTAGGCCCATGGTTTCTTTCAGCTTTTTCGCTTTCTTGGCTGCACGCTCGATGGGAAGAAGCTAAATGTGGAACAAAAACCAAAGAAAGTTGTCATTAATTATACAAATACAGTATATTCACCGTATTAACCATCCTTTGAAAGATATATAGCAATAGCACTGTTTTAATATATTACTAGTGAAGTGTGAGAACATTTGGAGTTGTATATGGAAATTTGCAATTGGGCAATAATAAAGTTTTGACATTTTGAATCACAACTTTAGTCAAATTTCCAGTCTTAAGTACAAAAAACACAACAAAGTCGTGGTTGGAAAAAAGTTTAGGTAGTTAAAAGTTGGCAGAACTATTTCACGTACTTCCTCTCCATCACTTTCTTCTTCAGCTTCTTCCTCACCACTGCCGTCATCAAGGGTACCATAGTCATCAACCATTTCGTCGTCGTCGTCATCATCATCGTCATCTCCCTCATCTTTGTCATCCTCCTTTTCATCCTCCTCTTCCTCCTCCACTTCTTTCACTCCTAATTTGGCAGCCTTCTTTCCTTGGTCTTTTCCTCCCTTCTTCTTCTGCTGCTGCTGCTCCTCCACCTCTTCATCATCTTCCTCTTGCTCCCAGTGCTCATCACTGTCATCTTCACTTTCCGGTTCATCGATTTTGCGCTTCCTCTTTGTTGGTTTCAACCATTTACTGTTTTCATCACTGAATCCTTCAGAGAAAAAGGAAATGTATATTTTCTCTGATTCATAAAATAACTCATTTATTTTCCCTTGAAAAGGCTCCAACACTCCATTCACTCAAAGAACACCCACAGAAGATCACATCCATGTCTTTTTTCATTCATTGAATCTTTATCATCTGTCACAACAGTTAACTGCAAACCAAATACACAAACACACATATGTGTTTATGTTCTTTAGTCCTTTGTTACCTTTCTTTGGCTGTTTCTCAGAAGAATCCTTAGGCTTATTCAAATTCTGGACTCTTTTTGCAGCTCTGTAAAATGACAACATAAATGAGCAACTTGTAAACAGATTGATGTTATTTCATGGTATTTAATCAGTCAACCTCTTACCTTTTCCTTCCTCTACTTGACAGGCGTTTTGGTCCAGTTTCATCTGTAAATGGACAAGAAACACTTTTACCAACAAGCCATAATGATGCAGTCAGAAAGACAAAATGTTTTTTGTTAAACTTCATGGTGTGTATTTCGAGGGTGAAATAATAAGGGCACAATAATCACCATCATCTATAAACTTGGCCAACTCTGTCTCTGCTCCTTGCTGCTTTTTGGCTTTTTTCCCTGGCCCCCTCTTCACCTTGCTGGTGGGATCCAACTTCCGACCCATGACTCCGAGCTACACAAATAGCCTAGAAAATGGAGGAAAATAGTGTTGTCAATATCAGTGTATATGAACATAGGTCACTGTTAATGCTGTCCTTCATCCATGTTGTGTTGCAAAGGGACTTTGGGTGAACCACAAAACATTACATATACCTGCACATGCAGCAAGTAACAGCATGTTGTATTGAGCTTGAGTAAATTCCACAACATCCATTAAACAATATCATTATTCAACAAAATTAAGATTTACTTGACCACTACCATATCATCAGGTATTGCTTTATGTAAATACACTGCAGATTAAAAAGTCACTGACCTACATATATGCATTTCTTTTTTTTATATAATGTAATGAAAGTCAAATGTATTGTTAAATGACACAAAAAATATATGGTATAGGTTCACCAGTAAACTCAGAAACTTTATTTGATCCGATAGGACTTCTGTAATCAAGATAAAACATTAAACATTAATAATAAGTCAATAAAAACAAAAAAAATCCTTTACTGAAGACTATTACACTATCTGCTATCATTAGGGGAAGCAGAATTCAGCTTATGACACAAAATATAACTCTCAGTATCTAAGTAATCAAAAGACTGTCAGACTGAGAAACTGCTAAAAACTTGAGCAGTGTAGCTTAAGTCATTAAAGGGAAACTGGTCGCTACAACTATGCAGACCAATCATATATCAGACATGTTGTCATAATCACATGCACTCATAGGTATCTTATTTAAAAGTGACCAAGAGCTATACAGTATTACAATTTACTCAGTTCACCATTGCTAACGTCACATGTTTTCCTTGTACTGTCTACTCATTTTACGGTGTTTCTTATGGATTCAAGAGTACATTACAGGAGACACATACACCCTAAATGTTCAAATATAAGGCATTCAAACGTCTTTGCACGCTTGCAGTGAGAAATGACAGAGTGAGCAGCTAATACACGAGTTAACCCAACTCCGCATGTCGTGTTTTCAAAACAAGACCTCGGCTATGAACACTCTAACTGAGTGTTTGCCTAATGAGCTCAGCAATAATTCTCCATATACTCACCGATTAATCTGCTTCTTTTTGACCCAACTTCTGACTCTGCGCTGTAAGATAAAAACGTCCACACGTGAATTTTCCTTCAACACGTTGTAAAAGAACATCCGGCGCACATTAGTGACGGAGTGATGATGGCGCTGGTGATCACGCGCGCACACATAAAGACCGTTGAGGAGACACCACTTTTTAAAAATTGAAAACAGAAAATGTTTTAACGTTATTACATTAATACAGTAACTAAAAAAATATATAGGCTAAATTAAAAGGCGCAAACTAAGTACTTACTAGTTACTAGGCACCCTTTCGTGAACGCGCTTTTTTGCCGTGACGCGCACATTCTGCGACTGTCTATCAGAAGGCATCATGGACGTTCCTATCTCGAAGAAGCGTGGTCTTGAACATTTGGACGAATATGAACCAAAACCAGCCAAACATCTCCGCAGCCTGCACGACCGTATGGCAGAGAGGAGACTGGTTGTTATTCTGGAGGGGGCATCGTTAGAAACAGTGAAGGTAAAGCGTCAGGGTTGTGTTTGTGTGCTGTTGTGATCCAGCCCCTACCTGCTACAAGTGGAAGTGGCATCAGTGACCATACCTTTAAAATTGGGGTCACTAATACAAATAAGTGAATTTATTATACCCAAACAGTTTATGTTGTGTGTATTTTTTGCATTTGCCAGGTCGGAAAAACCTTTGAGCTGTTAAACTGTGACCAACACAAAAATATGATCGTCAAAAGTGGAAGGAATCCTGGCAACATAAGACCAGACATCACACATCAGGTAACACTCACAGAATACTGTGTACAACCGCTTTACCTATGTCTATGTCATGACTCATGACAGTACCATTTTGTTTTACTTAATTATCATTAGAATCAGTGAAGGAAAAAAAAATTGGGCAGAGATTCAGAGGTCTGGATGAGGCCAGTCAAGATCCTGCCTCAAGAATGAAGGCTAAAATGTAGAGCCTGAAAGACATATTGCTTTCATGAGCGATTTTAGCTCATCAGAGATACGTCAGAGAAAACTGACATGATAAAGCAGTCCTGCACGTTTGCAGTACCATAGAAACAGTGTCACCAGTACATAGTTTGTCCATCAGGGAGCACAGACTTATGGAAGCCCTAAAGGGCCATGCATTCATACATTTTATTTCCTCCGTTTTCCCGTGATAACAAGTTAATTTCATTTGTTTTCTCGAGATCTCGAGTTATTATCTCGAAATAACAACTGCTGTTTTTCCGAGATAATGGGATAATTTTCTCGAGATCTCGAGATAACAAAACTTTGTTTTCCCGAGATAACGAAATAATTAATTCGAGATCTCAAGATAATGACTGTGATATGATAAGCCTGAGATTATGGAGATGCTCGGGACCTCGTAGCTGGTCGGCTATGTAGCCGACGGGATAATTGTCTCGAGATCTCGAGATAACAAAACTTTGTTTTCCCGAGATAACGGGATAATTTTCTCGAGATAATGAAACTTTGGTTTCCCGAGATAACGGGATAATTTTCTCGAGATCTCGAGATAACGAAACTTTGTTTTCCCGAGATAACGGGATAATTTTCTCGAGATCTCGAGATAACGAAACTTTGTTTTCCCGAGATAACGAAATAATTAATTCGAGATCTCAAGATAATGACTGTGATATGATAAGCCTGAGATTATGGAGATGCTCGGGACCTCGTAGCTGGTCGGCTATGTAGTTAACGACGACATCAGGCTCACTTAGATTGCGCCACCAATATAGCTGAAGCCTTGCTAACCGTCTTTTTAGATTACGCACACTAATGTGTATATTATCTGTAATAGCAAGGCATAATGCTATTTCAGCCTGTGTCAGGCCTTGATTGAAAAGATATGTGACGCGGTGATCGATATGCTCCTGCTCCTCTGACATTGCTACACTGAATGATGTTTCCTGCAATGATTTAATGTACTACACTATTGTTTTGTTTACTCAAGATCTAGAATTCATTATATCGTTATCTCGGGAAAACAAAGTTTCGTTATCTCGAAATCGCGAGAAATTATCCCGTTATCTTGGGAAAACGGCAGTTGTTATTTCGAGATAATAACTCGAGATCTCGAGAAAACAAATGAAATTAAGTCGTTATCACGGGAAAACGGAGGAAATAAAATATATGAATACATGGCCCTTTAGGGCTTCCGTACGTCTGCTTACTATGCTGTAACTCTTATGTTTCTGTGTTGCTACAAGTAAGCAGTTTTTTCTTATGTAAAGTTCTTCAACTTAGGCATGTCTTCGAAAAAGGGCCATGTAAATAACTGAAATATCTTGTTTTATTTTCACTAGTGTCTGCTCATGTTGATGGACAGTCCACTGAACAGGGCAGGCCTGTTGCAGGTTTACATCCACACAGAGAAAAACGCCTTAATAGAGATCAACCCACAGACCCGCATCCCAAGAACCTTCACTCGCTTCTGTGGCCTTATGGGTAAACTACTAATGTTGAATACTTTCTGTGGCTAAGTACTAAGCTGCCAGTCTTACTTACCTGAGCTGATCTCCTAAACATTCCTTTGTCTCTTCTTCTATCTTAGTTCAACTGTTGCACAAGCTGAGCGTCAGGGCTGCTGATGGTCCTCAGAAGCTTCTGAGGATGATTAAAAACCCAGTGTCGGACCACCTGCCTCCTGGCTGCCCCCGCATATGCACCTCCTTCTCTTCTGGAGAGGCCGTCTGCCCCCGAACTTTGGTGCCGGAGGGACCGGCTGCAGTGGTGATTGGAGCGTTTGCACATGGAGCGGTGAGAAATGGCTCTACTGTAGATGGAAGCTGATTCACTGCTTTACACGTCAAATATATTTGTTGCTGATCTCCTTGTCTTTATTAGGTGAATGTGGACTACACAGAGAAGACTGTATCCATCAGTAACTACCCACTGTCTGGGGCGCTGACCTGTGCCAAGATGTGCTCTGCCTTTGAGGAAGTTTGGGGCGTCCTGTGACCAACAGTCAGTGAACTACTGATGTTGACCAGCTGGAGGCAGTACAGTACATGGACATTTTTTAATGGACTAGAAATGGATATAATGGAAATGTTGGGCTGACTGTCCATTTCCCCAGTGATGCCACGTGGAATACAGACATGTATCCTGTTACACACTGTATGTGTAAATTTGTATGATGGTGTTTGGCCACTGTGTGAAGTATACATAGATATTTGTACCGAGTGTTCGCACTTCATGTAGAAGTGTGGCTATATTTTCTACCATTATTAATTACTAAGTTTTGGATTATCAATCAATACAGTTACATTAAAATATACAACCAAAATGATGACTAGTTTTTGTTTCATATTGACTGAGAAGAGTTCACTAAAAGAAATGACAAGCACAGTGGAGACAAAATATGACAAGGTGATGAAGAACATGAGTTTCCCTGAGAACATGGAGGTATAAGACATTAGAAAAAACATTTTCAACACATCAAAAGAAAATACACAATTTTAGGATGCTTGAGAAGTTTGAGTTTATTAATGCTCACCATGAATTTCTCTTAATGCTAATAATAGTAAGCTCTTCTCCTAGCAACCTGACGTTGCCTTGTTTGTAATCTTGATCTTGTTTTGGGAATTCCTAATCTTGCTGGATGTCTTCTTTGGGAAGACTTTTACAGATGTCGGTTCTGGTTTGGTCGACGTCTCCAAGCTCTTTGAGCCTTCCTAGGTGCCTTTCGAACCCGCGCTGTTTTGTTCATTGCAGATCTGCTTTTCTTCCCTGCTGTGATTTTCTTCTTGAAGATGTCATTTCTCTTCTGAGTTTTGGTAAGTCTCACTGTTTGTTTTACCACCTTCAACTGTGCATTTCCACTTGATTTAATGCTGTTATTAGCATTTCACAGTGGGCTTTCTTGGCTTTTCAGTTGGTTGTTGGAAAGTTTGACAAGTAGACATGTCCTGATCTTCAAGCAATAATTTTGTGATTTGTTGTGATAAATAACATTTCTTTTGGTTGCTGTGTGACTGATCCAGAACTAACAGACAAATCTTAACTGCAGCTTAATTAGGGGCTCATTTTTAAAACTAAGTGGCAGTACATACAATGAAACACAAAGTGAAAATAGTTTTTCAAATTGACTTATTTTATTTTACACAAATACTTAACAGGTTGTGCATTTTATGGACATGCAAACATGTCTTAACAACAACTACAGATACAAAAAAAGTCAGTGTTTTCTTTGCTTTTTACATACTTTAGGTATCCTCACTATAAATATGTTATTTAAACTTAATTAATTAATAATCTTTATCCCAACAACAGTTTGCCAACATCCACAGTGGGCTTAATACTATCCATAATAATCAGTAATTACAAAAACAAAACCTGCTGGACATCAGAGGAGTGTGTTCAGCATGTCTGTAATACATGCTGCTGGGTTTTACTTGGGCACTCCAGGTTTGTAGGACACAGGCCAGATTTGGCGCAGACGACTGTAATCAGGAATGAGGGCTCCAAGGGCATGAATCCACGGTATGGGTCTGAGTCACAGTTAACCTGGAAAAGATACATTAAAAGGCAGGATGAGTAGTTGAGAGGAAAAGAGATAAACATTGAAATAACAGATAGCACAGTACCTGAGAAAAAGACGTGAGGAATAGACGAGTGTGTGATAGTCCTGAGAGGGAGGTGTCGCTCGGATGGTTCTTTAGACTCTGATGATAAGCCTGAGGAAAGACGTGGACATAAATGTGGATTTATGAACCTAATGTTGTTGCACACACAGAGAACAAAGCCTGAAGATGGCTGCTCACCTGCAATGCTATCTGCAGTGCAGAATACTGCACCCACACCTCCTGCTGCTGCGCTGCTGAGAGAGAAAACACTCCACCTCGGCTGGCTTTTTCTGTCACAGTGAGGTAGTGAGCCCACACACATTCCCCCACAGCATGCACCGTCTCACTCTGAGAATAAACTACACCACAACAGAGAGATTAATATGATAATACATTAACAATCTATGAGTGGAGTGTAGAGGTCGTTAAAGGTGTAATGTGTAAAATATGGCCAGGAGATGGCAGCACGTCACCAGAGTAACTGACAACTGCTGTTTGCTATATTCTTTGGTGTAAATATCTTTCTATATATAATATATTATTATTTTTCTGCATATTTTTGGACTTTGAATGGGAGCAGCTGTAATGCAAGCAATTTCCCCTCGGGGATCAATAAAGTATTTCTGATTCTGATTCTGATTCAGACCAAATCCAACTTTGCGGCGAAAACTCCACGTAATGCTAGTCTTGTATCCTGGTCATTTACTAATATTTCTTTGACCTGTTTATGTGGACAAACAATCACTCGTATGACCAGTATGCTAGTAGCAGAGCCACAGTGCAGCTTCTCCTTTCGGCAAACTGATCCGCCAGGGTTAAACACTCCCACACCGCCACACAACACTGGGCTAATCGTCACTATGCTGGATTCTGTCTGAATGCAGCCTTAGGAGACAGGACGGGCTGGGGCTAGCTGGTTAGCATGCTAACTTCAGTAGATATCTCTGCAACACAATACATAAATGTCTTTGACACAACGTCAACACTGTTGTTTCTTCACATTCTGTTGATAATGTTAGTTCATTTTAAAAAAAATGTTTTAAACAAAATTCCTGCCATATCTTACAAATTGCCCCTTTAAGGTAAATCAACTGTATTTGTAACCTAAACGTGATACCAAACGCGTTTTTTTTTTCAAGTAGAGGACAAATGTGAGCTTCTCTTACTGTCAGGCAGGATCATGTGGAGGATATCCTTGGCGATAAGGAAACCTATTACACCATAATTCATTGCCCTGTAAAAAAATACAACAGTAAAACAAATATGTTTGTAATGTATTATAATGTTTGATAATAAGCCTAAAATAAAAAATAAACATTAATAGTAATAATATTACCTCGGATACGTAGGATGGAAGAGAGGAGGGACAAACATTCCCATGGGAAAGAGGAGCTCATTACCCTGGAGGATTGGTGTGACAGACAGGCTAAAAGAAAACGAGAAAATATTACATACATGCTGAAAACATTCATGTTTCTCGACTTTCAGAATATAGACACTCACATATCAGCGGCCTCGGTCTGCTCTGTCAAGAGTTTACGGCGTCTCTTTTGCCACAAGGACAGTAGCTGGACATAGTTTGAGAAGAAGCTTTGTGGACCACCTGTCACCTAGAATCATACAGGCTGTAGAGTTAATGGTGTTCTTTGTTTTGTGAGTTAAGTGAGTTCAGGTGGGTTCAGCCGGGGTTATTAAGGAGGTAAAAAACTTTAAATACGTCATCTGTTAGAGCCAATTGTGGTCTGTAACATACCTCAGAATAAAGCAGGTCAAGCTCAGCCTCACTAGAGATCTCTGTTGTTGTCCAAAGTCTTGGAATTAAAGAGTGAACCTGCAGGAAGACGGGCTTTTATTGACATCCAAACACCAAAGTTCCAAAAAGACAAGATAAGAAACTTGCATCACGTTACCTTTTTCATGACAAGCTGGAGAGATGTCTGATTTGTCCATTTGAGTTTGCGTAATTTTGACTTGAAGGAAGTAAAGATGTTTTGAATAATCTCCTCTGCCTGTTGAACAACATATATTTTAATACACTTCATACTGGCCTTATAATTTCAAACACTGCTCAAATCATATGCTACAAATTCCTATGATGGCTACTTACCTCTCTGTGTGCTGTCCTTCTTTTGAGAAGGTCTGTAAGAACTAAGTCAAATCCTCTCTCAGTCTCCAACACACAGTCTCTCCAGCGAGGGGCTACCTGGTGAGGAGGCCCATAATGAAGATGTGACTCAACAAACCAACTCATCCGTGTCATCTTTTATAAAAGTACAGAAGGCAAAGTCTGTGTGGACTCACCCCTTCACTTTTACCCAGAGCCACAGACAAATTCTTCTGTGTTTCAGAAAATCTGGAGTCTAGAGCGGGCATCAGGGTGTGCAGCAGATTGAAGACCATGTAAGTATGAAGTGGGCCGCTGAGTGGAGCGAAATGTGGCAGCATAAGGGCAAAAAAGAAAAAAAGGGAAATATATTTGATTGTGGTTTGTTATGTGTCACTTTACAGTACCTGGTTCTCAGCTCATGCCTGTTCAGCCAATTGCCAATGATGCGGGACATTTGCACCATATAAGGTAAGTTATGTAGAAGGACATGATCATCTTCAGTGAGGGGCAGTGGATGGAAAGTGGCCTGCAGACAGCCCAACCAATCAATGGCAGGGGCCTGGCTCTGTTGGCATATTTACATAAAGAAAATCAATTATTAAAACAGATTTAGACACAGTGTGTGTGTACAGTGACACATCCTCCTCCTCTGGTACCTGTAGCTCTTTGATGGTCATGCGCTGATAGAGCTGCCCTTTCGACAGGCGATAGTGCAGAGGTGCAGCAGCCACAGCGAGCTCAGAGGACAGAGAGATGAACGTGCCCACGTGGATCATTCTGGTGCTGGGCGGGGCCCCCAACAGTTCCAGGTACCTCTGACATGATGCCAAGAAGGGACGTAACGTCTGGATGAAAAGAGACAGAAGAATGATAAAGAAATGCATTAGTCTGATGGATGAATATTATTATATTTCTTGAATCAATAGTGGTCTGGCAAAGTCAACAACCTGAGTTCTAGCTTGAGACTTCTGCGTCTTGCTGTTCCATTCAATGGGGATCAACAGATCTGGCTGATCAATCTGTTGACAAAGAGGAGACCGGAGTTAGGGAAATAAAATAAAACTTTGCGGTGGCAGTGCTCCCACCAGCACTTTAGGACTCACAAATTAGCCTAATGGATACTGGCCTGTATGTATCTTCTGGTTGTCCCGCGGGCAGTTTCTTTTGGGTCTCTGCCCACAGAGAGGCTGAAGAATGGGAATGTGGCATAGTCTCTCATTAGCAGGCTCAGGGTGGAGTTGATATCGGTCCGATTCCACTGGCCTGATACTGCCCAGCCTCCCAACTGCACGCAGAGAGAAAGATACAATGATGAAATACAAAGAGGGAGAGTGGGACACAGGTAGGGCTGGGTAATATATACGATATATATCGTTGTCATGATATGAGACTATAAACCGTCTTATATTTTGGATATCATACATGTAGATGTTGTCGTTTCCTGGTTTTAAAGGCTGCATTACAGTAAAGTGATGTCATTTTCTGAAATAACCAGACTGTTGTACTTGTTTATACTTGCCTTTACCCACTTAGTCATTACATCCCAAGTACTGATGGTTTTTGATCAGTATTTTGTGAATATCATCCCTACAATATTGTTGCAATACTGATATTGAAGTAGGGCCTATTTGGTCAAAAATATTGTGATATTCGATTTTGTTGCCCAGTCCTAACATTTAATATTTAAGTGCTTTTCATAAGATTTCAAACATCAAGGGACATATTGTATATCACGATCTGGTCTAAAAATATTGTGATATTATTTTACGACCATACCGCCCAGCCTGAGACACACATATTAAAACATTTACATATGTCACCTTTACAAATAATGCATCTCCAATCTGAGACAATCTGTAACAAATACGTGAAACTGTGCTTCTAAATACCTATGTCAAGCAGGAAAAACTCAACTAAGGCCCTATTAATATGTCAACAGTTTTACTGAAAACGGAAAGGTTTCTACAAAGCTGTAGTATGCATGCCAGGCCAGTAGGTGGCGGTGTAACATTGCACTTAAACACCATCAAATAACTTAATTTGTCTGCACACAAACACTTTCTTTGAATGTATGAATGTGTGTAGCACATCTCATCACAATTCAGCAGTGCAACAGTTGTTGAGACATTTTGCTCCAAACCACAAATGTCAACCTCATGGTGGTGCTAGAGGGAAAGTCAGAGGATCACCAAAGTCTTCAGGCTTCATCATCTAAATGAACGAGACATGTGGCTACTATTTTTTTTGTGTCTCGGAAAATCTGAACTGTTGCCTGAGATGCAGTATATAATGGACAAATTAATTCCCCTTAACCTTTAAAGAAGGGTGATAAGGGAACATTGTATTTGACATAATGTCTTTTTGGATTTATTATCCAAAGGCTCACATGTTAAGGGCATTTTATCTCACTTTCTGGATGAGTTCGAGGAAGGGCTCCGCTCCTGCTGTCTCTATGGATTTGGTGTCCAAACAGGAATGGTAGAATCCTTTGGCCTTCTGCACCGCTGTACTACCCAGTCTGTCCTTTGATTCTGACGGATAGATCACGAAAAACACAATTCAGACAATACGTTTATATGATATGCTCTCTTATACAGCAATATGATCGGATTAATTAATACAATACAGAGTGGTGTACATTAGAGGACATTTTAGTGGCGACTCCTACCCAAAATCTCGCTGAGATACTGCAGCAGCACGGTATTTCTGTTCGGGATTTTATCCTCTCGCAGTCTTCTGTCTTCTCTCTTTTTCTTTTGTGCTTTCCTCTCTGGCCCCACGGCCTCTTCCTTCTGGTTCTGTGGATGTCCAGGGATGCCCTGACCCCTTTGTCGCCCCCCACTGTCTGGTGAAAGTCTGTCAGAGCCACATGTGAACAGGAAGTAATCACAGGGCTGCGTGAAGGGATCAGCAGTCATGGACAGACGGGCTGAGGCCCTTTGACAGGCTGGGGAGACACATGAAGTCTCTACAGGAAAGAGCGAGAGAACAGTTAGAGAAATTGGGCAAATTCTGAATTTTTGTGCTATGTTGTTGTGTCATTGTATTTCTCTTGAGGCCTACCAGTCCCCGCCAGGTTTTTGCTCCTATTTTGATGATCGTGATGCATGTAGTAAATTACTCCCAGAATGACAGCACATAAGGACAACCCCAAAAGAAGGAGAAGCAGCCTTCGATGGTTAATCCACACTGGTTGTGTTTGGTGCTGGTGCTCGGGGACATACTCTGACAGCTGTAGCTGGGGTTGGTGATGGGTCTCAGAGAGATCTTGGTTAGGGAGTGGCAGCTGAAACAGAGGTGGAGGCCGAAGCCCCCTCTCAGGTTCTGGCTGTGACGATGGTTGGACTGATAGCTGAGGCTGAAAGACAACAACAAGTGAAACAAGAATGTAACTGGTTCAACTGAAATACCAAAACGTTTTTTGAAATATATTGTTCATGTAGTTGCTTTGATATTGTTTTTTAACTGTATAAATATAGAAATATACATGATTTTATGAGGAAAACCCAGCCTAGTGCAGACTTTTGTGTTGTGGTGGAAGGTGATCATTGGTTTATGTTTGCAGACTCCAATTCCAAACTAACATTACCTACTGGTAATGTTAGTTACCTAGTTACCTACTGGTAATGTTAGTGCTGAAATGAAACTGGTGCTGAAACGAGGCACTTGAGAATGCAGAAATCCTTCACAACGAAATCCACGGCTCAGCAGCATTAGACAACTTAAATAAATCGCCAACAGGCTTGTATAGGCAACCGAGACAGATAAGGAAGCATCTCATTTTTCAGGTTACAATCCACTGACGTATGGCCAATAAGAAAGTGATTAATACATTTAAATTGCTATATATTGTTACATAGAGCCCCTTCAATAGTTAAGCAATGTCCACCAATGATTTCTCAGCATAGATTGTAATGTCTACGAACAGTTCAACCAAAAAGTTTCCTTTTAATAAACATCTCCAGTATTTTGCAAAAAGCAAGTAATTAAGAAAAAGTTTGAATTAAAGGTCCAGTGTGTAGGATTTAGTGGCATCTAGCGGTAAGGTTGGTGACTGCAACCAGTTGAACACCCCTCGTCTCACCCTCCCCTACATGAAAGGCCCTCTCTAGAGCTAGTGCTTGGTTTGTGCAGTCTGGGTTACTGTAGAAACATGGCGGCTCAACATGGCGGACTCTATGGAAGAGAACCCACCCCCTCTGAGGATATAAAGGCTCATTTTAAGGTAGAGAAAACACAATGGTTCTTAGTTTCAGGGGATTTTGACACTAATGAAAACATAATCCTGAATATTATATACCATTCTGCCCCAAACTCAACTAAATAATACACATTGGACCATTAATAAGACGTTTTTTTCCCCGTGCCATTAATCATCTGGTGACACCTTAGATTTGTCTTGCAACCCCTGGGAGGGTCCAGATCCCCAAGTTGGTAGCCACTGATGTAGCCTGTTTACTCAGTACTGACCATAACAGTGTATCATGGGCTAAACATTAAACATCAGGCTATATCATCGTAAAATTACGGGACCACCATGCAAACATCCAGACTGATAAGCCACACCAAAGTGTTTGCATCAAAACACATGCAAAACACATCAGTTCTTAACATCTGGTCACAGCTTGAATTATTTCCACCGCTTGGCACAAGAAGCCTCTTAATTTTTCCTAAAAGAACCACTCAGGAATTTCTGCTCTCACTTTCATCGACAAATATCCCACTCAGATCAGACACTTAACTTTCCTATGAAACATTATCAAGAGCTGCCACATGATATGGACCTCATTACGAAGTGGTATTAAAAACAAAAACCACAAAACACAACTATATACTTAGATATCTCCACTGATGTATACTTTACTATTCAAATATCGCTTTACAGCTCAGTAAAATTATACCGCATGTTTTCTGTCATACTATCTAAAATTATTCAGAGTAACTGGAGAATGCAAATAAAAATAAAAAAACAGTTTGTATCTTGGCATCCAACAACCCACAAGTTGGCACACTGCAGACCTCAGCAAACCACATAATTTGAATCATATAATTCCCCAGGAACATAAATGACTCCAGTTTCCAGCAACAAAAACAATGACATTAGCATCATTACCATGTGAACATAGTAAACTGAGCATCATAACATGGTCAACTTTTCATTTTTGGAGAGATCCTACCTCAAGCTCTAGTGGAATTTCACTCATTCTTAGTGTATGGGTGTCCTGCTTTGTGTTCCTCCAGCGTGTTGCATCCTCTTTTACATTTGATGTTTCACATGTGCTACGTCCTCCTGCTGTTCCTCCGTCAAACAGCTGTCATCTCAGCTCTCTATCTCCTGTCATCACTCACTTCTCTCCTCATCTGACACACTGATAAAAACAACTCTGCCGGCTACGTCTACGGCTACTCTCCTCTCCAGTACACAGATAATCAAGGAGAGACTGTGGTTCTATAACCCCGATTACCAAAAATCCGGGACACTGTGTATAATATAAATTAAACAGAATATGATTATTTTCTAATCCTTTGACATATACTCCTTTGAAAACAGATTTTGGTAAATATATGATCATTAATGGGCTTTGGAACACTAAATAAAACCATTGTTGGTTAACACAGTTCCTTTGCAAGTGATTGCTGTTCTGTTTTTATTTACGTTTCAAACAGTCCCAACTTTCTTGGAATCAGGGTTGTAATCTGGGTCACGCATGTGGATGTTTGTGGCTTGTGAACCCGGGAGAAACTCAACATGAGGTCTCTAACTTGTGTTTTAACTGGCCAACCTGCCCGCAGTGACAAAAGCTTGAGGCCAGAAGGCTGGGACTGGTTACCAACTGACTAACAGTGCTTGTGCACATACATTGTTACACAGCATTGAATGAGGGCAGCACTTCCTGGAAAGTAAACACTCGTAGATGCGCACACACACACACGTCCGCTGTCGTCATTATCAGCGCAACACATGGTTGTTAACAACTGATAGAGCAGTTTGGCGTCTCCTGTTACGCTGTGGCACATCATTGAGCGTGTAGGAGGAGACACGTTTCATGGATGTCACGTGGAGGCCAGCCACAGACAGAATATTTTGGCAAAAACAAAAATGACTAACTCTAATTGTGTGCAACTTCCCAATGACGCTGCACAATGAAGGAATGTAACTACTCAAGTAATGTACTTAATTCAAATTCGAGGTGCTTTTACTTTTACTTAGTTGAATATGTTCTTTTCATGCCACTTAAAACATCTAGCCCATTAAATTTTAGAAGGGAAATATTGTACTTTTCATTTAATTAGTTACTTTAAGATTGTTGCATACAAAACAAACAACTGAAACTATTAGTTCATTAATAAATCAGTCAATTTAAGGAAATGAATCCCCTATTTTGGGATTTGTTAAATAATTTTTCATGCAGCAAGTGTGTGAGGATTTGCTGTTTTTCTGTTCAATTATTTTAATAATTTAAGTTTATTTTTTAAATAATTTTGAGTTTTTTACCATTGGGTTGGACAAAACAAACATTGTCACTTTTGGCTCTGGGTAATTATGACGGCACTTGTCGCCATTTTCTGAATTTCTACAAACCAAACAATCAGTAAATCAAAAAAATAATAAGATTAATGCCTTAAGAAAAAAGTAATTATTAGTTAGTTAGCTCTAGTTAGATTAGGTTTGTTGTGTATGTTAATGCATTAATGGTAATGATAATCTAATGATACAATTTTCTGTATAATAGTATAGCAGCCACAGGTACATTTTTTACAGAGATATAAGTACTAATACTGGTAAATGATCTGACTCCATCACCACTGCCTACTGCACCACTACAACATTTCATGTACTGTAGGTGTCTTTAGCTGACAGTTAGAAATCAGACAAAAATGTTTGGTATTTAGCATTTTATTTATTTGTTTATCTTTTGATACAGCCAAAGGAGAAGGGGTGGGGCTAAATAATGTTCTTAAACATATACACATTCACACATATCAAACAGGAATTTATAAAAAAAGGTATATGAAAAGACAAGGCATCAGCATGTAATACAACAGGACATAACACAACAAAACGCCAGATAAATGCAACTGAAGGCATCATCACATGTATAATATCACATAGTGATGACAGAGGCGGGGGCCACACAGGTGGCATAGTTGGTGCAAACAGAAGACATAATACTTGAATTAATGCCACCACCACCTACACAGATAGCATGCAATGCTGAATAACTATTGCCATGTTAGTCACTCTGGTGCTGTACTGCACCAGGCTCAATGCAAGAACAAGTAACAACTGTTTTCTTATTGTGGAATTAATTTTCGTGGCTGCAAATCAGGCTCAATTCAAAAGGAACAATGGAATACAATAGTGGAGAAGGCACATCTCCAGGTAAAAAAGGAAACCAAATAATTGTAAGCATTTATCAATGAAATACAGTACAGTAAGTTAAGTATAAAATAGTATATAACCGACATGAACAGTACAAAAGAGGAATAATGGAAAGAATAGTGGTATTTACTGTAACAATACAGATCAAGACCAAAAACTGGGCTCAAACACAAAAAGATGATGAAACACATGAATGTCCAAACATTGAATCCCATAACTGTTTTATTAATTAACCTTTATCTTGCTGCTTAGACATATTTGGTCACTATGTCTTAACATCAGTTACCTAAAGCTCAAAGCTAATGCCTCTACTGTTCTACCACTCCTGTAAGGACAGGTTATTTTAGTACTGGTACTTATATAACCTTAACACTTAATGAAAAAAAAGGGTCCATAAATTAAATTATTTAAAGCAAGAAATTCCAAGAAAATGCATATCAAAAGCTACTGCTATGTTTCTAGATGGCTTCTACTTAGAAAACTAACTAAATTGATCATGAGTGGGGGCTTTAGAGTCAAAGTGACACTAAAAAAATTTTTTTTTCACTATGGAAATGTGCAACTATCACATAATAGGTCCTGTTTTCAGCCATGCAGCTGGCATTTGTAACTACACTGTTTTTTAAATTATGAGATCCCTGGAATGGAATCTGTGCTTGGCAAATCTGTGCTTGTCTGTTTGTTCAAAATATGTGCATCCAAAAAGCATGCATCTAAAAATACGCTGTTAAATCAGCCCCGAACTATTTTTGAGAAGAAAATGGCTGATTTTTGTTCTAATCTCGCCCTTACACAGTATGTATGATCAAATAAGAGAGAGCAACGAGAGATAAGTCAACGCATGCCTGTAAATGATCAAGTTCACAACACACAAAAACTACGAGCAACATTCACTGTTTTAATCTTTTTTTTGCAGTCAACGTTTAGCCCTCGATGACTTTAAAATGCTATCAAAGTAGATTGGCTGATATGAAGCACTTTGTAGACAGGAATGCATCATTAACCATGCTTGCAGGCACAACAACTGCCAAAGTGTTAAAGATATGCTCTACCGACAGCCAATCAGAGTGATGGAAGCTGCAGAATGGTCCCTGATACTCCTCTCCCCATGCTAACTATCTGTCACAGTAACACTGATATAGTTACATTGCTGCAAAGGGAAAGAGACCAGCCTTAAAGTCTTAAGAAGGAAATATTTCACTACATGATGCTACTAACAATATTGAGAAGAGATAAAGAAAGGCAACTTTTTATTCATCAGACTGCTCTTTTGACCAAACTGTTATTGTGCAAGTTATGCTGGAATTTTTTAGCGTAAACATACAATTGGCACAAAAAATACCCTCTAGTACACAAAGAAGGCTACATGGGAGATTGGAGAATGATCAGGAGTGAAAGATGAGGGGAGTTTATTTCAATGCAGTACATTACTTCTGCACTGAAGTGGTGTTAACAGAGATGAAGGGAATACTACACTGTATCTGCATGCAAACATACCTTTTCACACAGCTCATTCACGCTCACACCTGCGCACATATACTGAATAAAGCCCTGTCGCAAAGGCAAAACCGGCAGCTGAATGAATCCTGTGCTTTTTGGATTTGGTTCATAGTTAATCTGAGTGATGCTGCTTCAGCCATTCACTGCGCAGCTTGCTTGGCTCGCTGGGTGTGGCACTTCATACACAGGATCCTACCATCCAATGGATAGCAGCCGTTTTCATCCGCTTCTATGGAGAGAGGGCGAGTGCAATCCTACAGAACATAAATACATTTCTTTATTAGCATTTTGTTTCTTTTAAGGGTGCACTGAAGAAATAAATAAAAATAATATTTTAATAAAATGTAATGTTTAAATGTCTTACCTCACAACGGTAACACTTAAGGTGAAAGTTCCTGTCGAGAGCCACCACTCGGACTGTCTCTTCGCTTCCCGCAGCTGGAATGATGGGTTCATTACAGCTCACACACAGAGGGGAGAAACGCCTGAAATAAAAAGGTGATGGCCTTCAGTTAAATTCTCACTCATTCACACCAAATCAACCATATCAAATGTGATAATTCTGGGCCTGTTTCCTACTGATAGTGAGGATTAATCATGTTTGCACAATTCAATTATTTTATCCACAGTTTAGCATGCTATGTTGACTTGTTATCAGCAGGAAATGGAGAGACAAGTTTCAGTTGGTCCGAATCAAATGAGTAAGAAGTGTTCCTGCCTGGTGCAAATGGAGAAATTGATATGCTATTTCAAGTCTGGCTATCGTCAAAAATTGAGAAGAAGGATTTCAGTTTAGATTGTGTCTTGGGATTGTTGTTAAATAGATCGTGATGTTAGAACGCCCACCCCTGTATTGTCAGGTTAATCAGTGAGGCATAAATAGCCAGTAGTCACCTGTGGTAATCCTGGACACAGTAGGGGTTGTTGTTGTCATCAGTGATGAAAGGCGCCCCCTCAAGTACGCAGGAGCAGGTGCTGCAGCGGAAACAGTGGGCATGGAAACACTGGCCCACCGCCTTCAGCACACGGTCTGTGATCTTCTCTCCACATCGGGAACACACCGCCAGGGAACTCTGAGGAGGAACAGAAAGAACATAAGATGTATGAAGCGACACTTTTTACTAAAAACACACAAAATATAATAATAAAACTAACATAATGTGAGTTGTAACTGTTGAAAGTGAAAATAATAAAAGAAAGACAATCAGTGTGCCTCTCCTCACCACATAGCAGTCCTCACACTGAGGTGAGCCGTCCCTGTCATAGAACTGCATGCCCTGCAGGGGGCGATGGCAGCTCATGCAACAGAAGCAGTTGGAGTGGAAGAGTTTATCCATGGCCCTCACTGCCGGCTGGGTACGGGAGAGAGCCTCGCCACACTTCCCACAAACCTCTAAAATGAGGAGAGAGAAAGGGGGTTTACAAAAGTAACATAAAACATATAATAATAATACATCCATCTTTCTAAATCATCACCTCTTGTGCTACTTACAGTATAATCTAATTAGCGAGGATAGTTTTGTGAAAATATTAATTGTATTAATATTAATAATGTTGTGTATTTGTACTCTTTTGCAACAGTTTAATACAACACATGTGGCTTAATGGTCCACAAGGTCATATTTGTTATCAAACAGCAGATAAGGAGGAAAGAATTTGAATGACCACTGCAGCAAACAGAACCACAGTAGAGATAAATAAAAGTCTACAACGTATGCAAGTGTAAGTGTAATTAATCCAGAACCATGAATATTACAGCCACCACTGTGTGTGTGTACCTGTAGGAGGGGAGGTGATGACAGGTGCGTGTGTGTCCATGTCTTTAATGAAGTCCTTGGTCATTCTCTCCAGCTCCTCCACTTCCCTCATATTCAGAGGAACACCTCCACCAGGGATAGCAATTGGGCCAGGTGGTGACGGCTGCTTGTACATGTACACACGCACATACACACACAAGAGCCATTAGTACATACATATACATTATTTACATACCTACAACATGCCTTATAGAACATTTTGTTATTTATGACTGAGCAGTTTACCTTTAAAAACACTTACAGCATGTCCAGAGTATACGTAAATCTGATCTGTTGACTATAGGCTAAATAATTTGTATTTCCTGTGCTTTTCTACTGTATAAACAAAGCAAAGAGTGTCTGTGTGTAACTAAAATAAAGCCGGAACATACCGTTGATGCAGGGGGTGTTTTCATTGGTTGGCTAAAAGAGGAGGGGGGAGACACCATCGTCTTGGGTTGAGGAGGAGGCACAGCAGCAGGAGGGTTTTGGTTTGCGTTCACCTGACTGGTAAAAGGAGAACTCTTAATGTGATTGAAGGCCGGGGCAGCCGCCATATTGTTTGGCTGAGCAGGAGGTGCCGGGGGAGCTGCTGGAGGTGGAGGGAAAGAGCTGGTGGCAGAGGAAGGGGAAGGTTTTGGTGTAACACTGATTGGGGTGGTATTCTGGTTCAGGTTCTGGTTCAGTTTCTGTGCGAGGGCGGTTGATGATGTCGGCGTTCTCCCTCCGAAACCAGATTTGGGAGCCACAACTGGAGCCTTAGCGAACGGCTGAGCAACAGCGGTTGGTGCAGAGTTGTTGTGATTGGCTTGTCGGTTTGTTCTGGCTTTGAGTTCTTCCGCCCAGGGTGCTGGAGGCGGGCGGTCTCCCATCTCAGGGGGTGGGAGGAAGGAGAGTGTCGGTTTGGGAGCAGTCGGAGGAGGAGCTGAAGGCTTGGTTGCTGGTGCTGCAGTATACTGGTTGGGTAACTGCGGATAAAAAGACAAACAATTCAAATGTTCTTTTCACAGGCTTATGCAGTGTGAGCCCATTCTGCACAAGCATTCAGCTTGTTCAGCAACATAAAACTTCCTTTTATCTTTTAACCATAATTCAACAGAGGAAGTTAATATCTAGTGTGTAACATTGCATGCTGAAATGGTGCAAGCAGACACTTTTATTATGTTGAATGAGCTACTTTGATTAAAGTAAACATTGGAAGCGCTCCACAGTTTGTGCTTATCAGAAGTGCTTCGTCTTTCTGACATTTATTCTGTGGTTTTGAGCCAACGTTATTCTGCCGTGATCCAGTACCTCCCAGTTGGATAAAAACACTCTCCATTTATGGCCCTCTCACTGGGTCTCTGGCAGCACACTTTGGCTTCATCACACTCTCATGCTCCCCACTCAGTTCTGTGTGCATCACTCTCTCTCGCTCAGTGTGAATCACCAGCTACCTCACTGTTCGTTCCCTCTTTCAGGTCTGATGTGCTGTATATGCAGTTCACTTATCATTGAGCTTTCAACCTGAACAGATAAAGGGAGACTAATGAAACCAAGCTGGCATCTATCCAAACTATTTCCACTGACCTACCTTGCTGTTTTTCCCTTCTCTTCCCTCTGTGTGTGACTCATTCTCTTTTTCTACAGTGCGGCTCCTGTGAGTCAACGCCTGCTGTCATTTTCTCTCTCATCTGCTCTTTGGCTCATTTTTCTATCCGTAACGCTTTGTACCTTAGGGTTGAAAGGTCCCCTGGTCTCCATCTCAGACAGCAAGTCAGTCAGAGAGTCGAGCTGTTTGTCGAAGCTGGTCTGCTTTTCTATCAGTCTCTGGCAGAGGAAGACATAAAAATTATTTACACACATAAAGTGATCACAGTGAAGCAAAAGGAGGATGAGGTGAGGACGAGCCAAGAATAAAAAGGTGGATGACGATGTGAAATTGTTACAGACTGTTAGTAATGACTCAAGAGAGTTTGGCTCTCTATCTATTCCAAAATGCAGAATGAAATGTGGCAACGGTATAAAAAACTTCTGGCTGTTACTGGGGTGGAAAACCAAGAATGAAAAGACGAAACAAACAAACTCAATGAAGTAATTTATGATGTGAATGAATAAATGAATTTTATTTCCCTGGTTGGATGAAAGAGAATACTGATTAATTCAATTACTTAATTTCTGATTCATTGGATTGTTTGCTGAAAGGCACTGAATATGAGATATTGTGCTATTTTCCTCAACGGTGGCTTACAACGTCTAATTCCCAACATGGATGTCTTTGTAGTCTGATAAACCAGCTGCTATTAAGCAGTCCTACAATAAACCTTTCTCCAATAAACCTTTTGTTACTTTTTTTTGTTACTGTAAAAACTATTTCAGTAAAACAAATGGGTAATAATCCTGTTAGAAGCATGAAGCTGGGTGATTTACCCCAGACTAATGCTAATATAATTTGTGGGAAATTCTCAAAAGACAGTATTTCCTGCCAACACTCCACAGACTCACTATGGTCCTGCAACAATGTCCTCCAGTGTCCCAACTGATTATCAAATTATACTGAAATGCAGTTACATGCAGTGGAAGGAAGAAACATGCAGACAGGCAAAGCAACTTAAGATTCCATCATGACTCACCTGTGGGTTCCCAACAGCACTGGGAATACTGGTACCGGAGGTGGGGAGTGGCGGAGGGGGTGGGGGAGGAGGGGGAGAGGGGGAGGTAGGTGGACAGGCACTCTCCTCAGGGGGAGCTGGGAGGGGCAGGTCGTCTGCTACTGGAGGTGGGGCGGGGAAGGTGGGAGGGAAGGCGTCAGAGGCATTGGGTATGGTTTGGCATTCGGGAGGAGGGGCTGGCAAATCATCATCCAGTGGAGGAGGAGGAGGGGGTGGGAAGTCTGACAGAAATGAGGAGGGTTGATTGGTTAAAAGCAGTGACAGAATTGTTTCTATAGGCCACAGTCACGCATACGCGAAATTGACATTTGCCTCCCATACATTTCTATTTTATGTGTACGAAAGGGCAAAAAAACCTTCACATCCAGTGGTGAAGCAAATCTGCATCTTGCCTTCGCGAGGAGTTCAATTTGTGTAAACTTTGACCGGCATGTGCTTTACACTCTGGACCAGCCAAATTCAGCACTGGGAGGCAATTTTCATTTGCCTACAGTCGCGTATGTGTAACTGCAGCCTCATACTTTGTACCAATCATTTATCAGATATACTGAGTGCTTTAACATCATAAGTCAATAGCAACAACAAAAAAAAAAAACAGCACAACAAAGGTTTGAAAGAAAAAACACTAAACAAAAAAAACTCCAGTATTTGGCCAGTTGGGAGGTATCTGATGAGCCAAGTTCTGCTTTGTAGGTGCTCTTCAGAGTATTCTTGTAAACAAATAATATGTTTGTTTAGATTCACTGTTTCTGCTCTCCTTTCCAAAATGCACTGTGTGTATCCTTGAGGTCTTTGTTACAAACACGCTGAACAAATTTCTACCCTCATAAAACATTTGGGACTCAGATTTTTAATATATTTCAAATCCTGCACTTTTTACTTCCATGTTTGCTTGCAAGCAAGCAGCCTGTGTCCTCATACTCAATACACACAAAAAAGGGACCCACTTGTAAAAACACTAATCCATAGTGGTCAAAAACTCCACAGGGTACCTTTAATTTGGCAAGGACTGACTGTGTCCATTATTTCTATCAGCTAACACGTCTTCAAATTCATTCTAGCGGAATAATTATGCACAGCTTTAAAAGCAAAAAAAATAAAATTACCCCAAAAGCTAAGAAAACTCTGTAACTATCTCAACATTTGACTAAATGTCCGAAAGACAGAAATTATAGTAATTAACATAAAAACAACAGCACCACACAACTGAATCTATCATGTGCTCAACTGTGAAGCTCTGCATGCCATTGCGTAAAAAGCAGCAGGCTTTGGGATTGGGGAGGGCTGCTGACTGGATATGACTTAAGATAGTCAGAAAAATGGTTCACAAAATAGTATAAATAATGTAAATACCATCACAGAGCGAAGGTGGTGGCGGAGGCAGATCTCCCACTCGACCAATCACAGCTGTGCCTATTGGTGTCGGTGATGGAGCGGAGGGTGGTGTCAGACTTTTGGGCCGTGGTGGTGCCACAGAAGCAAACTTCTTTGGCTGGTTGTAGAAGGACGGCGTGGTGACTTTGAAGTTCAGAGACGATGTCACCATGACCGGCTTGCTGCTGTTGGAGTCATCCATTTTGTGTGTTTATCTGTGGATGAACGGAAGAAACAGTTACAGGATAATATTAATTTTTATAGCAAAAAGGTATGAACTAGGTTTGCAGTGAAGTTCAAACTCCAGACTCAGGAGTCTCTCTCTCTCTCACCCCACATAATGACACCAGCATTAATCAGCTGACTAGTCAAAGGGCTTGCATTCCTTGGCAGTGTAAGCATGTCGAGTCTTTTGCTGGAGAATTAGTGGTGATGACACATCAACAAAACATTTGGCCAGTCCAAAGTGCATACTAATTGTAAGCAGATTTAGAGCATAATGCCTTAACAGTGAATAAGTGAGAAAATTAACAATACTCAGAGATACCGATTAAATTTGCTTGATGTTTGAGAGCTGTGTCGAATGATAGTTGTCATTAAATGATGAGGCAGCTGTGGGAACAACTCACAACATTTTTAACAGTAGAGTAATACATGTTTCTTTCTCTCTGTTTCTATTTCCAACTTCAGAATGGCCAACAGCTTCCTAAAGTTGCAGCTTGATTTTTTCAATCTGTGCATATTGTTTAGCATTTCCTGTGCAAAACACTAACTTCTCCTATATTAACTGCAAAAACAGTCAACTATGAAGATTGGTACCTACTGTACACTTTATGACTGGGACACAGCTGTCTTGATCCCTGAAGTCTGAGAAAAACTAATTAAAATAGAGGTTTATTGTGGCTTGCAGTGTCTCTTAAAATGTAGTTTGGACTTGAACTATTTCTGGATTTAGTGAAATAGCATTTAAAAAAAAAAAAAAAAAGGTAACCAGCAGGCATTCTGCAAATCCAGTGTTACTCTTTAAGCTCTGGCAAATAGTTGACAGTGGAATGAGAGAAAAGTGTGTGAACATTTCCTCAGGCCATGTGTACAGAGCAGACATAGTGGCACTCCCAGATGCCGGAGACGATTTACAATATTTAACACATGGCTGTTTACAGTGACATAAAAACACGATGACTGCAAGTTTTGTTTGAAGCGTGGACGATAGCAAAAAACTATCATAACATTTTCATGTGAGGTGCGTCAAAAAGAGGCTGAGCTCAAATATTTACTTCGCACATGCTGGTAGTTAAACAAATGTTGATGTTACTTCAGTGTCTCTATCGAGATTCCTCGCAAAGTCCGAACACATTTCCCTGAAGGCCACCGGCCCCGAACATGACCTTTAGTCAAAAGTGTGGCTGTTCTTACTGACCTCCTCCACCAACGCACTCAAACACATCTGTACACACACTGGCTGTCTTAACTCACTGTTTAACAAAGTATTCTACCCTAAAGCTCTAAAATAACTGCATACTGCTCATAATAATAATAATGATTACAACTGAGACGACAATTAGCACACTTGTGTTTGAACTTTTTATGCAGTCTTTTTACAGGTTGTAAAAGATAAATGTCAGGCACAACACATAACCTGTAACAGAATGAGTCGCAGGTGGTAAAAATTAGACAAATTGGAGATAACATTTTCCAGCGCACAAACAATATGTGATTACCATCTCTTTGTTGTGTGGCATTTATCCTCTAAATCCTAACGAAGGCTACATGGCATTGATGCCTCCATAAATGTCAAACTTACTATATAAGAAGAGTGTTGTGATTATTTTCTCATCTATAATTCCAATAGGACTTCAAGAAATTCTCCATTTATTGTTTGTTCGCAGGACTAAAGCTTCACCAATCCTTGCAGCCAGAACAGATAAAAGAAAAACAGCGATTAAGGTAATTTCATGTGTCTTGATTCAGCTTTCTTGTGTTATTTTTAATATTTCTTTTAAAGTATGGGGGTTTGAAGTGGATGGTTTTTCCTTAAAAATGGAAATAAACATCCTAGTACGTTGATAGTGTAGTCAAGTTTGCTGCTCTCAATAATAACATAATTGATGATGAGGTAAATAAAAGAGAACACTACAGAAAGAAAACAAAATATCAAAAATTGCAAATATTGAACTAACTGAAGGGGTAGCAGTTGTCTTTTATTCCATACATTTAGGGCTTTAAAACAGACTCCTTCTAGTTAAACTCACTTTATCTTAAGTTGTTACATTCAAATATACCCTGTGCACACACTGCTGAATTGTTGAGACATCTCCAAAAGCCACAGAAAACTTTGTTTGCACTGTGGGTTGAAATAGAGACTATCAGTGGTTTCCACCATTTAGATATAAATGAGTTTGCATTCGAGAAAATAAACTTTCCAAGAAGAGATCAAGTCTGACACAGCCTTAAATTATCATGCAGACCTGTTGCCAAGCTGAAATGAAAAAGTTAAACCAACCAGCAAATGTTTAAGTATTCAAGTAATTCATCCTCATTCCACTTTGTTGGGACACACACGCAATGCTTCAAGTTCTGACAAGACAAGAACCCCTTCGCTCATCAAAGAATCTCTGCTGCTCGTGATATAAGCAGCTTCTCTGACGTGAGAGAAGTGCAACGGCTTCTCTTCTGCTTTGTGTGTCAGCTTCCTTAAACGTACTAGGAAACTTTTAACTGATTATGAAACAGTCTCGATTTAATACTGATCCCTTTACATAACCTACATAAGCAAACGAGACTGTTATAAAGAATAAGGTTATTTCTGAGTCATTATTATTGTTGCTCTTACATCTTATGCGGGTTTGATAAGTCATGAAATTGATACTATTTTTTATTGGCGGAGTGCTGTGGATGAATTGAGGAGTCTCACTCTGTGGTCTGGTGGTACAGCACAAACATTTATTACTTTATTTCACCATCGTCAGCTTTTGTCCAAGTTATCTCCAGAATCAACAAAAAAATGAAGGTCCTTGAAGTGGCTTTAAATCAACATTTACTGACGTTGAACACTTTAAACCACATACAGTATATCCAAGGCCATGATGTCCTTTAGATATATGGAGGTGTCATCTGTTTCATTAGATAGTCTAAGATGTCCCATTATAAAACACTGATGTACTAAACCTCTTAAACACCACTTTAACTGTACAGCGACATCATTCATCATTTGTATGTGCATGTATATGCATTTTTATCAGATATCTACGGTGTCCCTGAGGGTCATAATACAACAACATAATAAATTGTAACTGGTATTTGTCTAAAAACATGAAAAAATATACTGTCTCACCTTATTACACGATAAAACATACATACATACACACATATAGAGCTACCTACGGTGGCCCTGAGGGTCAAAACACATAATTTCACAAAACATGACATTTCAGAAAATATGACATTTTTGAAACGATTACATTTCACACTACGAAACATTTCAGGCTAAAAAAAACATTTCACAAAACATTTCAGAAATGTTGTGTTTTCCAAAATATTGTTGTTTTGACCCTCAGGGCCACTGTAGTAGCTCTATATGTGTGTATGCACCGGTATGTTTATCATGTAACAAGGTATATGATTTAGACAAATACCAGTGGAAAGTTTCCTTTTTTTTTTTTTTTTTTTTTTTACAGCTTTCCAATCTTACTAGACACGAGAATGACAAGAAGAACAATCCCTGACGATGTGATCGGAGTACAACAGCATTATTGATTGAACATTCAGTGGAGAAGCACTCCATTGGCATGAGATTCACTCTCAAATGTCACTGTCCCCTGAGTTACAAAAACATCAGCCTACAGAATCTTAGCTCCACTTCACTATCCCACTTAAATAATTCAGAAAATTGCTCCATGAATCAATAAGAGGAGATGGTGAGGCTCTAATGGAGATGAAAACTGTTTTGGTTGCCAACTTTCTAAAGGCACACAGGCAAATTGTGGTGGAGCACCTTGGATTAATGGAAAATTAAATAGCAAACCAAAGGAAAGAGACAAAGGACGGAGAAACAGCTGGCTACTTATTAACCTAGTATCAAGGCCTACTTCAAGTTGAATGGGAGTGGACAGTTAATGCAAAAACAGATTGACTAGTTACGGTCAAGATAAAGATCTTGGATTAATTAACGTTTGCAAAGGATGAATATAATAGTACTTGAAACAGCACACATGGTGCTATGGCTTTCTAAAAGGAGTGCTTGACAAGAGTGGGTATAGACGGTGATTTAATCTTGTTGTTGAAGTACTTAAAAACTACCTTGTTTCTAAGAGACAATATGCAATAGTCCTCTCAATTATTCAACACTGATGATAACTTGTGGTCAGGTTCCATCTGTTTCTTGATACGGTCCTGAGGGGTTTAATACGATGAGATCAGCTCCACACTCAGCTCCAGAGGTCCTACTGCAAATCTATCTTGAAACCTGATCCTTGAGATGAGAGAGACCCTCGACTGAGGAACATATTTGGCGCTACAACTCAATGACATCACCTTTTTTTGTTTCTCTCCATTCAGCCTCTCTTTGCTGTTTTCCTCTTTTTTGTACTCCCTAAATAATGATGGAGTGCCTGTATCAAGCTCTGGCTCGCTCTCACAATCTGATGTATAGACTGGTGTTGTGTGGTGGACCACAACCATTTTATCTCTTTCACTCTCATGCTTTCCTCAACCTCATCATTCATCGCTCACCCACCACTTGGACTGAATGACATCATTTGGGGCTGCGTTTAATCATTCTACTTTACAGCTGTGATGGAGGATGGCATTTTGTAGACTTTAGATATGTACGGCCCCAGCATAAATTACATACTGTTCTCTGTGTAAACTCCACATAGCTAGACAGCTTTTACAGGCTAGAAAATTGGTTCTCAACCCTTGTTTGGGTACAACAGCCAAGTTTACAGATTTACACATGAATGTACTCAACCTAACTACCTTAAAGGATATACTAAAGAGAGCATGGCTGCAGACTTGAGACTCAGCACCCATATAGACTGTTAAACAGTGCAAACAAACACAATTAAAACTCAGCTCTTTTTGTGCCACACTTTCTATTATCGTTTGTGTTTGTCTCAAGTTTCACACAAACACCCACCTTCCTCTGAGGGCACAGACTACGTGATGCAGCAGCTGTTGACGAGAGGGCTTTACACTTTTCAAAAGGAAAACTGTTCAACTCAGCAGTGCTTTATTACTTTTATGGTAATGGAGGAACTAAATGTGGTTTATAAACTGTGCTTCTGCTTTTTAAAAGGTCATATATGTAAGTGTTGAAGCGTGGTGCTGTGCTGAACTGAAGTCTTCTTTGTCCTCATCTTCTCCAAAATCAAAACATCTACCTATTGTGAGAAGACACATAGAGACATCTTCTTCAAGAACCAACTATACCTACACAGATTCAGTAAGAAGCATTTTTGGTTGCAGTTTTTCTACCAAAAGAGATTAAAAACAACACCAGTATAGCTAAGGGTCCCAAATCAGTAAGAAGTTCATTAGTTGCCTGCTAAATATATACGATTGGCATATGCCCCAAATTTTCTGATTTCAGCTCCTAAAATCTGATGATTTTCTGGTCTCCTTAGTCCTCTATAGTGAACAGTGAACTAAATATCTTTAGTTATCAACAGTTTTTTGCCTTTCTCTCACATTTTATAGACCAAACAACTAAACCAATAATCAAGTAAGTGACAGATTCATTGATAATGAAAATAATCTTTAGTTGCAGCTCTTAAAACAGTAGAGAAGTCAAATAAAAACAGAAACTCAGTTCCACATTTATAAAAAGGCAGGTACCATAATAGTTAACCTGTAGAGAAACCTAAACAGTTTCCAATTCTTTCCATGTCTAGTCAGTCATTGTATCAGTGACCAGCGTGTTGTTGATGAAACTCTCCATTGTTCGGATGTTAATAGCACACCCAGTTTCTGGGGAAGCGTGTCTAGGCCGGGGGTCACTAATGCGGGGACAAACAACCCTATTAAGTCCAGTCTTACAGGTCACTGGACATGCATGCAGCACCAGTGTTATGCTCACTCTCAGACTACAGTTAGATGAATGATTGAACAGACAGCATTTCAAAAACTGGTAATAACATCAGCGAATGGGCTCAGTGTCAAGCTCTCACCCAAACACAACCTTATCTGCTCGCACTGACATACACTAGAATGGAGTGGGCCAAACAAGAGTCACAAGACACAATCAAGGAGCTAGACATGCTGTGATTCTGGGCAAAGGGATGCCCTAAAATAGCCTGCTTATCTTGACTCACGTAGGCTACAATTAAGGAGGATTCCTCATCACCCAAGTCAAGAAGATTGAGCACATAGCTGTTCATAGATCATCTTCATTCACAGATTAAATCTCTGTCTTTTCAAACACAAGCACCACACTAACCACAGGCAAACCCGAGCCTTCTTGTTACAAGTTATTCTTAAACACGGCTTTCTGTGGTCTTGGGTTGAGGCTCCCCTCCTATTTTGTTGATGAAAAGGCAAATTAGAGAGGCAAGGCACAAACACTGATAATCACAGGATTTTCACATTGAAAATCCTGTGATGAAATGGCCTTAATTCTCATGTATTCTCCCAACGTCCTCTGTTTAGTGCAGAGAGCTGTGGCACATCTCTTCACATCCACTCATACATGACCTGAAACCCAATCAGGCAGCAATATAGCTAGCTTAATTGTGAAGACTATACTTGCAGGCCTCCTCAAACGTGGCACCTGATAACAGATTCCCATGTAATTGGCACTATCAATAAGTTAAACATACTGTGCCAGGGTGCTCCACCCACCTCCCTCCATTGATTAGACAGGGTTAGCCAACTGTTAGCCACTGCTCTGACAGCTGACAGCTATGGGTGAGCGGTCACAAACACAGCAAATGAAGGCAGACAGCTATAGGTTAATTAAACACAACCTTTCACCACTAACTAGCAATATACAGAAGGGGGGCAATGGAGGTTTCTAGCTCTAGCTCAAGCTGAAGCATGGACGTCATGGACTAGCTAGGTGGCTAAGAGGACAAATCACGTTTATGTTAACATTAGCCTACAGAGTATTCAAAGTACATGACGCTCGTCTTCCAGGTTGAATCAGGTCATAGCTTCAACACACGTTAGCGCAGACGTTTAATCCACACACGGTTGAATGAGAAATCCCACTGACCTGCGAGTGTGAGGACCAGCCACCTTTTCTTTGACGATCAACCTCTCTGGCTTGTCATCAATCACACCACGGTAATGTTAGCTTCGCTCGCACACACCCCTAACCACCACTCCTGAGCGTCGGTCAGTTAGTTTCGGAGGCGAAACGCCGCCCCATTTTTTTTTTCTTACCTCATATGGCAAAGAAGACGGCTTCCCTTAGCTGTGCTGTCATCAAGTTTAATAATTTCGCTACTCTCTGAAGCGCATTATCGCTCACAGCTGCATTGCTAACAAGCTAGCTAGCTTGGTCAACTTTTTAGCTGGACTTCCTGTTGGAGCTTCCGCATAGCGCGATCCTTATCGGTCGGTGTCCATCAGCTGGTGTTGCAGCGTACAGTGCAGTTCAGAGAGATTTGTTCTCATTCACCCACCGAAAGGTATCTTTCAACAGGGAGTCTGCAGTAGTTTTTTTTTTATATGTCACGTATAGCATAACCCACAGTGGTTGTCACTTCACAAAGATGTCACTCCCTGAGGTGGTAACAGCACCCTTCACTTTGTGATCAATAAATCTGTGCTATCATGATCCACGCATTGACAAAAGACTTTACCTTATTAGGTAATCTCCAACAGTCTGCCCCCCTCCCAAAAAAAAAAAATATGACATGCCAGCTATTATCCTCATTCACACACACATACACATACACACACACACACACACACACACTGTACTCACCCTGTTACTGCAGCTTCAATGTGAATCTCCCTTTTCCTTCCCCCTCTTCCTTTTGTTCTGCTTTTTCTCTTGGTCCAGGCTGAGTAAGAGTTGACTGTAATGGTAACTTCTCTTTCTCTCTTCCCCTCTCCAGCTATTGGACCCTCCCCCTGTGCTTTTCGGTCTGGAAAAGGAATGACACCATCCTTCCAAACAAGTTCTTTCTCGTTAGACTTTGGCTCAGTACTTGTGTATTACTATGTAAACAGCACCTCTCTCTCTCTCTCTCTCTCTCTCTCTCTCTCTCTCTCTCTCTCTCTCTCTCTCTCTCTCTCTCTCCGTGAGTGTGTGTGGATATGTGTGTGTGTGTGTGTGTGTTCATAAACTGTCCAGTCAGACCCCTCCTCCTCCTCCTCCTCCTCCTCCTGCTCTCTTTTCTCTCTGGATTCTTGCAGCATTCTTCAGTCAATGACATCAACCCTGTTGCCTCTCCTTGTAAGGTCAGACTGAGGGAATGAGAGAGCGAGAGGGAGGGAGAGATAATGGGGCTAGAGGCTTGATTAGATACAGGCACTGAAAGCGGTCAGGGTTTTCAAACACAAGAAGGCATAACTGCTGAAGAAAGTATGCTCAGAAAGGGCTTGGCTGTGGAGAAGGTTCACTATTTCAGCTTTATTTACTGGCAGGAAAAAAATAAGGCAGGTTTTTATGCTTTTCTTCCACTTGCCTCGACAGGCAAAGCCGAGGATCAGATTGTAAAGGCGTTATTGTGTCTGCCAAGTGCGCTGCCACATCGTTATTTGCTTTGCACTAAGGCAGTAAACATGCAGAGGCTTAGACTGCTCCTCTGTACACGATTAGTACGCCTGATTATAGAGAGTAAGTACTTTTTATGGCTCTCTCTGAAGTCTTACTGTTGTTCTTCCTGACAATAAGGATGTGATCGCCCTCAAACTGGTGTTAAATGACACCTCCCATCCTGCACATCAGCCACTTCTATGACTTAATATCCTTTTATGTGTCACCCACCCACACGCACCACACTCACACAGACATCATGCTCTCGAAACCCACATTTTTATCTTATCACACTTTCAGGTGTCGTCATTGCTTGTACCAAGCAAACAACGGAAACATTTCTACATTAATTTTAATGTTATTCTGACATTTGTTATATCACATTTTTAATTTTAACATTTTGAAGAGTGAGAGTGAGATGTTTCACCCTCTTCCTTACACAAAACAATTCAAGAATTCAAGATTTTGCTTGAATTAATGTCAACTTTGCAGTAAGAATACCATGTTCTGTGTTAAAGCTGAAGTCCGTCCATTAATTAGTCAATCAGCAGATAAATAATCAACTATTCTTAATAACAGGTCAGTTATTAAGGTAAAATACTTCTCTGTTTTTCTTATGTGATAATAAACTGAATATCTTCAGTTTTTAGAGTGTTGGTTGGACAAAACAAGCAATTTAATTATGTGTGACTTTTATTTTACCAAACATTATTTAAAAATGAGAAAATGAGAAATGTGATCCTCTGATGGGATCACACCAGCCAAACGCCTGCCAACATATTCTTGTTCTAACCCATGACTATTCAGTAGTGATTACGTTATTATTTGAGACCACACCCATCTTTGAACTTGGCGTTCATTTTTATCTCGACTACACACCTGTAAAGTTTCATGTCTGCCTCTTACACGGTTGTGACGCATCACGGTGACAAAATCTGTCCACACACAGACAGGGTGAAAACAACACCAGCTGCACAAGAGAATGTGGGCCAGGGGCGTAACATTGGGGGCCAGTAGCCCCTCTCCTACAACCAACCTCCCTAGTTCTGGCCCCCTTGCTCGGATGACACCCATCTTCTAATTCGGCCTCATTGTGATCTCAACTGCACACCTGTAATGTGTGGTGACTGTATTTTGCACAGCTGTGAAGCTGTCACGCTGACAAAAATCTATCCACAGACCGACGGCAGACATATAATCACCTGGCAAAATACCCAAAATCGCTTCTGAGGAAGTTTCCGTTACAAAAGGTGCCTCATGGACCACATTAAGCTATGATGAGAGACACACACACAGAATCACAAAGTAAAACCATAATCAGCAGATCAGTCATCTCGTCCTACTGGCAATTTTTTTCTCTGTCATATCTTTGCTAATGACTAAAATTGCTAATGAATAACATTTTCAAATTAATGTCTTTCAAGTGAATGAAGTCATTTCTTCTGCACTTTTTATTCTGACTCATGGCACCTCTTACAAGATTGCTGATCACCAGATGAAGTTCAGGTTGTGACACAGCACACTTACACTTAATTCAGGTTGTGAAACTATAGGCTACAATCAAACCCCTGCAGTAACTGTTGTGTAACCTGTTGCTGCCTGATTCATGTCTATGACCTACAGGGAGTGGTCATTGGGGTCTTTGATAGCCTATTGTCCCGCAAGGAATGTTTCCAGTCTCTCCCCACTTCCACTGGGACAAAAAACTGTGTCGGATTTCCACTCAGAGATTTCCACAGCAACTCTGGTGCTGAGAGGAAAAAAAAGCACATCCCATCCCGGCTGCCGGCTCTCATGCAGGTGAAATGCAAAGGGAAGAGGTCGTTCATGGGCTTGCTTTCAATTCATGGGCTTGCTTTCTGTCTGAGGGGAGTGAGGACGCTGAAATGACAGATGTGTAACACTCTTCTGCCTCTTTTTCAGCCAGCTGCAAACATCAGGTGGTGACTGAAGTTTGGAAAGTTTGGATCAGGCAGGGAGAAGGCAGCTCTGGGGTCCAGTCAGTCTGGAGGTAAAACAAAAAAAAAAAAGTAACAGGAGGCCGTCAGAATCAGAGCCAGACAGGCTGGAATGCAGCCAAACCTTGGAATGAACAGTTCCTCTCCCCCTCCCTCTCTTAAGTGCCATACTTCTCTCTCCCTCCTTCTCCATCTCTCTTCTTTATGCTGCATTTTTTCCCCCAATTTTCTCCCCCAATCCCTCTATTTCCCAGTCAGCCCTCCATACGCTGCACTTTTATTTCCCTTCCCATCTTTCTTTCCGCTCCACCCTTACCACCTCCCACTGCTCATGTGAGTCAGAACCTGCCCATAATACCACAGTGATCAGAGTTAATATCCTGATCTTGGATCATTCCTGGTCTGCACAGAGGCATAGTCTCTTTCTTTCTCTCTCTCTCTGGACACACTCATTTTCTCAACAAAGGAAAAGTTGGAAGCCACTTGAATGTAAGGTAAATGTTTTTAATCGCTCACACCCGAAGGCAAAGAACATGAGCAAGGCAGAGGAGGCTGTCTGTTTGTGTTCTGTCTGAGCAGCTGAAAATTATAACTTTGTCGTGCTTTCCACTTTTCCTCCATTGATATAAAATGTTGCACATACAAATTACTTGATGTGAGAATCGCGTTTTCAAGCTTTCAAATTTGAACAAAATGTACAAATAAACGCACTGGTCCAGGCTCTTGCATCCCCAGGCCCCACATGCACAAGACACAAGACACAAGACACACAATCAAAGGTGTTTTTCAAAGGTTAGACAAAGATGGTCGCATTATTTTATAACAATTCCACCACCAGTTATCATGTCTATGACAAATCCAAATAAGGCTTGTATATCTTTCCAAGACTAAACATGATCTTTTACTGTAGCTGTAGAGAGTGGGGGTTCAAGCTTCCATATAGGGTTGTTCTAATGCCAATACCGGTATGGGAAAATGCCTCCTACACAGCCTTTAATGCTGGAATTGATATTGTCGATATATTTTTAATAACAAACTGCAGGGGTGGTGAATAATGTAGGCCTGAGGCGGTTAAGCCTTCCATAAATTTACTGCTAACTATTATTCATATTTAGTGACGTCGGATCGCAGTTACATCCACAGGCTAATCCACGGATTGGGAGGCCTGATCATAAAATCAACATTATGATTAATAGCAGATGGGATGTAAATATTAGTTATATTACCTGCAGCAATCCCCCAGTGGCAGTAACATAAGTGCGTCCCCCGTGTACATTTACGCACAAGACACAGCAGTTTAATTTCAGCGATTGTTTAAATCTCTTGACAGAATCAGTCAGAATCTAATGTTAATTACATTAACCGTGTCCTTCCACACATCCCAAAGGACACACACAGACAGTCCAGATTCATACAGTGAAATTGTTTGGAGTAAAGCAGCTGTCCACCTGATAAATCCTGAGCTCCATCAGAGCTGTCTAAAAAATATTTATTTCAGCAGCTAAAAGTTGAATTCTGTTTCCTCTGGAGAGTTTCCTCTGTCCTGCCAAGTTTGTAACTATAGTTTTTAGTTTTGCTGCTTAAATGTGCCATGAATCTTGCTGTAGTGACATTACTGCACACAAGGAAAGGTTTAAAATACACAAAAAACCCCAACAAGTATGAAAGAGCTTTATCCATGCTGGATCTTGCCTTCCTTAAAACCGTAAACAGCTGTTTTTTATGCACCTCCTCTATTGATTTTGAGTGATTCTTGTGAATGCTCCAATAAATAAATGTACATAAATAGCTTTGTTTGTGATGACATTTTATTTTATTTTATATTCTTTTAGCTATAATCAACACTAACTAGCTTCCCTTAAAAACTAAAGATACAGTTCAAGATACAGTTGATGAAAGAGGCTGTAAAATAGTACAAACTACAAATCTTCCCCAATATTGTATAAGCATAAAGTGTAGCCTGCAATGGATGACGATAGCTATGCCCGCAAAGCATAAACCGTTTAGCCATCAAGCAGAAATTCCCGGCGTACTGTAGACAGGATGAAAACCTGCATACTTGAGACAGAACATGGTCTCTTCACTCAGCACCCGGAGGAAAAATCTCTCTGCTGCCAAACTGGCTTCCATTCAAAGCCAGTGTGAGACTGCAGTGGCCCAGTCCCACCAGCAGGTGTCAGACTGATACACAGCATTACGGTGGCATGCACAGCCAGACTAAAAATGCCTCGAGGGAAGAAGATTCTCCAAGAGTCTCTGACAGAAAGCAAATCCACATCAGTCAGAGATGTGATAAAGGACAGCAGGGTGTGTGAAGAGGAGTCACACAGAAACTGACATATAAGAGACTTTTGAGGAGAATGTATGAAATGATAAAATAGCTGGACACATGAGCAGCAGGAGGATGAACAGTGCAGCCGCAGTGGTGGGTGGTGGAGGTCCAGACAAGGAGGGCCGGAGCGGGAGAGAATGTGGGGTAATGTGCAGGAGAGAAGGAAAGAGAATTGTAAATAATGGAGGAGAGTTGGGAACTCCTCATACGCAAGGTCTTGTGTGAGTGCACAAACACACACACAGACATCATGGGCACAGAGACTCCTCATACCACCCACGCACAAATATAAAACACCCCAAAAATTGTGTGTGTTGAAAAAATTCCTGCCTGCCCAAGGCAGCAAGTAATAATACACATCAAGTGTATCTCCCACCGGCTAACACAAAGCTAATCAGATAAGCACAGCCATTAGAGAACACTGTATGAGAGGCTGCCTCTTTTCATAACAACATTTATATCTCTCCCTCATCCCCACCCACCTCCTACGCCCCTTCTCTCCTCAAAAACAAGCCACATAATTTCCTCCCCCTCATTTTACTTCCCGTTTCATCTTCTTCTCGTCTCTCTCCGTCCACTCTTCCCCCCTTCGCTTCTCCTTCCCCACATAGTTTCTCTTCTTCTTTTTCATATGTGAAACCCAATGCAGACACACACACACACACACACACACACACACACACACACACACACACACACACACACACACACACACACACACACACACACACACATTCCCCTTCTAACTAACTTGGTGGCTCCTTGAGGGCAGATGCGTAACATGTGGTTTCAATTAACACATGTAATAACACACACTAGCAGCAGTTAGGCTCAGTGGAGCACAGAAGGAAGGTATGTGGAAAGCAGTGGGCAGTGATGAGGAAAAGACAACGGGCAATAGATATTTGCACGTTTAACAGCATCTTTAACCAGTCAGAGCTAGTTTTCTCTAAAGAAAAATGATTCTCTAACCTTTACAACGACTTTTCTAAACAGGCATTTCCATTCATCAGCGCAGAACATCTTTAGAGTGCTTGAATGAGACAGTATTAAAGCTGTTATTCATTATCCTTGAGGTGCAACCTACATAACAGCCCGGAGCTGATAGACAGATAGTGACAGGTACATGAAAGTCACTGATTACAGGAATGAGGTCTGTGTGGGTCCCTGAGATAATATTAAACAGAGGCTGCTGCATTTAAATTCCACACAGCATCTTCGCCCCAGATAAGAAAACAAGAGACGTGCTGACAGGAACATGGTAGAAGTCGTACGTGTCATGTGTTGCAGGGAGGTTTCATGTTATTGCACATGCTTTGTTAGTATGTGGAAGACTTAGACAGGCGGTGAGAGGTAGTCATCGCTGTGTCATGAGTGAGATTAGTGTAAAGAATTTCTTCCCTCTGTGGCTGACCTTGTCCCGCATCGACGGCCCGTATCATAGATCACCATGTTGTCACAGGTGTACTGTATAGATACGAAGCATTTGAGTGTGCGTAATCAGGCTGCAACAAACGATTATTTTCATTAGGGGTCGACCGATGTGGCTTTTCCAGGGTCGATACCAATAGGATTACTAGAAATCAAGGAGACCAGTAACTGATATTTGGAAACAATATTCATTTGGAGTAAAAATGATAATCTTACTGTTCTTACGTACAATTTTCAGATACTTTTCTTGAGTATTTCCATTTTCTGCTACTTCGTACTTCCTCTCCACTACATTTAGAAGATAAATGTGGTTACTAGTTGCTTTGCAGATTCAGATTATTCACTGTTTATAGGCTATTAACTGTGATGTGTTATCAATCAGAGATTGTTGTAGGTGGGGCATTGTGTGAGAGGATGCTGCATCAGAGCCAAAGTAGCACATTTTTAAATTAGTTTATCAATCTGACAGAGAAATCACTGATAATCAGAGAAATGCCGAATATCTGCCCCGATAACTGTCCATAATGTCCCTAATGTTCATCATAGATTCATCTAAAGGTCCCTATTTTTTATATCCCTATCTATGCCCCTACTTTATTTGCTTGGTTTTTGAAACCTCAAAAATGCAGAGAAAAATGGCTCACGATTTTCTAGAGCTCAAGGTTACATCATAAAATGTCTTGGAATAGTTCAACCAACCAAAAGATATTCAATTCATCGTGATGTAAGAGAATGAAAGCAGCAAAATCTCCCTTTTAAGAAGCTGGAATCACCAAACATTTGCCATATGTGCTTGCAAAAGTAGTTGGCACGAAAACATACCTAAATCACTTGACATCACAGTTTTTTAGGAAAGAATGTTGTACAGACGGAGATGGGAGTGCAGACTGAAGGTGTTGAATATATTTCCCCACATCAAATTAACTTTTTCTTTTGTGAGGGATACCGTGGACAAGCTGTGCTGTCAGTCATGGGGACAGGCTTAGGATTTTGAAATGAAAATACGCTGCAGCCTTGTGGCAATTCAAAATAAACCGGAAATCAATATAGGACTGTACTTTAGCGAGCTAGACAGCTCCTCCAAGTCACTCGTGAAGATATTCATGATTCATGATTATCCTGTTAATGGAAAATTCACCACAATCAACTTTTCCTGAGTGTTTTTACACTCTTTGGGAGCGTCTCAGTTATCTGACTTAGCTTGTGCACTTTGATACAGAAGAGTGTGTGAAAGAAAATGAGATCCAAATATGAGTCACACTGACAAGGGACAACAGGTAGAGCAGGACAGACACACCGAGGGTTAACTGAGGATTTTAGTGAGGGCGCTGTGACAAGAGACAGATGACTGAATCATTATACGGACTTCCAGACAGTGTTGGGCAGATGGAGGGGGAATAGAGCCAGAGAGGGAGACAGGGGGTCGAAGACAACATACTCATTCTGCAATTACTCATATCAGAGGGGAGTAGTCCTGTTGTTTTTTTTAACAACACCCCTGAGTAAAGCTGACCCCTCCAGCAGCCTACAGCCACGTCTCCTCTGTCCCAGTGGGAGAGAGCTAACACACATCTATATATAAACTCACAGCGCAGGGATTGGCTGGATTATGTATGATTTGTTATGTCTGGCAAGTCACACATCCACTTTAAACCCTTTCTTGCTATACCCATGTCCCTACATCTCTTTTCCGCATCTGTTTAATTCTCAAACTAGGCGGTTAGATTGTTGTCTTTTTCCTGCGGCCATTCTGGAGTGCTAATTCTTATTTCACACAGCATCGTATCCACACCTCTCCCGCACATTACTCAACTGTTCTTTGCTTTCCTTCCCATCACTCCCATCACTCCCCCCCCCCCCCCCCCCCATCTGCCCATGTTGTCTTTGTCTGTCTGTCCTTCCATCTGTCATGCTGTCTTCCTCTCTCTTTCTTCTTTCGCCCCATGTATGTAAAGTCAGCAAAACATGAGTGACCACACAGACACCGTCTTCACTGTCCAGACTGCTCCTGCTTCATTTGCTGGAGCAAACACATACATGTGTAATCAGCCAAGAGAAGGGCATGGGGTTGCCCAGACAGAAGAGGAGTAAGAAATACAGGGAGGTAGGACTTTAAGGTGTGGTGATGTTAGAGATATAGATACATGTCTAATGAGAGAGAGAGCTGTAAATGATAGCCACTCATCTATTTTTTTTTCTCCAGTGAAGATGGGATGAAGGGTAGGAAAACACTAAAGATGCAGGGATGTGACTCAGAAAGCAAAATATAGGCGCAGGGATGACTGAGGGGCGGATCGATACGGAGAGACGACAGAGAAAGAGGTGGAGACTCAGCACCGGCTGAGAGTGTGAAGGAAAACCCTTGTCTGTTTTTTTCAGGATTGTTTAGTATTGGTGTATGTGCTTACGTTTTTTCCTTTTTTTTGTGAGGGATCGGTGTGAGGGAGGGTGATTGAGATGGAGATGGAGATGGAGATGGAGATGGAGAGGGGAGAGGAGGTGGCGTGGAAACCGCTGCAGCACATTGTTAGGCTGAGCGCACACAGGAGAGGGAGACAGAGAGAGAATCCCCCATTTTAGCTCAACAATATTACAGCAGTGCAGAGATATCTACAACAATGGCAGCCCGGCACTCTCAGCTCTGTGCTATTGATCTTGTAGTGGCAACCCAATATACACACACACACACACAGACACACACACACAGTCAATCTAATTGTTTGTTTTAATCATCAGTAACTCAGGTGAATGTAATAATGACTGCAAATTGAACTGGATATTTTAAACATGAAATTACAGGTGACATACTGGTGATATTGATACATAAAAGACATATTTATTTTAATGATGCCTCACATCTTTATTTAGTCCCAATATATTTCCCTCAGGCATACTGACTTACTAACCGGATCTCTTCTAAGACACTGCACCGGAGAGAGGGAGAGGGAGGGAGGGAGAGAGAGAGAGAGAGAGAGAGGGAGAGGGAGAGGGAGGGAGAGAGTGTGAGTGATCGAGTGGGTGCAGGAGGGAGAGAGGAAAAGAGAGAGCACAGGAGAGCAAGAAAAAGAAGCTCGAGCCGAGAGAAAGAGAGTCGCAGGAGGGAGAGGGAGAATGCACGGCGTCTGGGTAACACTTCCACGCTTGTATCCAGGGCCTTTGTGAATACACCATGGGATGCATCGGCTCCAGGAGACTGAGTAAGCACCACTTCTCTTCCCCTCTCTCTCTCTCTCTCTCTCTCTCATTGCAGGCAAGAGGGGAGGTCGGGTTGAGGGTGGTGGGAGGATGGGGTTCTTGCAGGAGCGAGGGTCTGTGTGGAGACTACGGACAGGCTTTGTGTACGTGTCTGTGTGTGTGTGTGTGTGTGTGTGTGTGAGCTGTTTGCTTCTCTTTCAGTGTATAAGCGAGCTGTGGATGTATGCTCACAGAGGTTGTGTACAGAGTATACAGGCAAAATGTCAGAGACAATATGTGTTAAGATGTGCTACTGTGTGTGTGTGGTTGCATCCCCCACCTTCCCACTCCTCTCCCTCCTCCCATCCCTTGATTTATGATGCTGTTTGGCAGTATGTATATGTGTGTGAGTAGGAGGTAGAGAGAGGGATGGAGAGGAGAGAGAGAGAGAGAGAGAGAGAGAGGCAGAAGATAGGGCTTATTTATAGGGTGGTGTGGCTTGGAGAAAGAGAGGAAAAAGAGGAAAAGGATAATGCCATTGTCAGGGGTGTTTGCACAGTTAGTTATTATTTGCATGAATAATAGGGATAGAGAGGGATAAAGATACGAGCAGCAGAGGAAGAATTTCAGTGCATGCAGGCAGGGAGGCAGGGAGGAGGGGAGACGGACGGATGGTGATGGAGAGAGGGGGGAGAGGGAGGGGCGAATATGTGCAGGCGAGGTTGTGTGGGATTGATGGGAGTTTCAGGTGAGGACCCTCCTCGATAATTAAATCGACATCAGGACTATCGTTATGTGGAGAAAGATTGGGAGATTTTTGTCAAACGGACAGCTATTTGCATGAGTCTATTTCAGATACGGTGCAGTGCACTTTAAGGTCCTGCACGTCTTAACACGCTCAAAGGTAAAAATAAACACAGACTTCCTGAGCTGTTAAATATTAATGAGCCACTTAGCACATCGGTCTCTTAAACATGTTTATGGAAAGCGCCAGTCTGCAAACAAAAGTGCATAACCTTTACAGGGGTCGTGAATGTCAAAACCAGCTTGCAGGGATTTCCACAGCTTACCCTGTTTTTGAACTAAATTCTTGATGAAGAGGATTTTAAAAATATCCAGAATATGTGAGTGCAGAAGTAAGAGCACTAGCATGACACAGTTAGGAAGGCAGGTGTGAGCTGAATACAGCAGAAACGGTGTTATACACTAGCTCAGGCCCTTCCTCATGACAGTATTTGACAGATTGCAGAGCAGGAGATGAGGGCAGGATCCTCTGTCAACACTCGGGTCAAGACAGGAGCCCAGCGATGGGAAATAATGTGATTGAAGTAGACAGAAGGCTTTGGAAAGGTGCCACATTAATCTGATTGTCAGCCACCTGAATACTGATGCTCCTTTTTCTACAAGTGATCACAGAAGCTTAGGAATTCAATAAGACTGGTTTAGTAATAGCATTTTCTAATCAGGGATAAGAGATGGAGCGCTGTGATAAAGGAGAATATGCATAAGTACACTGAAGCCTGCCAGTCACATGTAGAAAAGATAGTACATCCACTTAATGGAATATTTCCCTTCAGTTTGTCGTTATCTTAAGATGTGTGCATTATAATCGAACATCAATGTGTAAATAAGCACTACTTAAGGCAAGTAAGACCAGCAGCTGGAGTCTGAGATCCCCCTGTAAGCAACAGCAGCAGCAGCAGTGCTGTCGGACTCGAGGCGCGGTCGTTGTTTATCCTGGGTGAGAATGGCTGTAGTGTGTGCTATTGATCGGTCCTCTCAACTGCAGTCCACACTGCCAAGCAGAGATCAACAGGAGGAGCAGCAGGGTTGGATCCGTTGCCGTACAGGAGTAGCCCTGATGTATCTGTCTGCCCGCTGGTAACACTATCTCTCCAAGCTCCATCATATCTGGGAGTGTGCTCCGTGGTTAGACTGCGATATCTGTTTGTATCCACACACTGCCATAGTATGAGATCTGTTCCTGTGACATACTGCACCAAGCTGTACATTTTACTTTGTTTTGGATGTCCTAGGTAATGTGACACCGAAGAAACTATAGTTGCATCTTGTTGGTAGTAGCGATATTAATAGAAACCTTTATCACCCCTTGTGAGATTAATGCTTTACCCTACATAATTCTGAAAGGGAAAGTTCACCCACAAATAAAAGAAAATGCATACTTTTTCTCTTATCTGTAGTGCTATTCATCCATCTAGACTGTTTTGGTGTGAGTTGGTGAGTTTTGGAGATAGCGATGTCTGCCTCCTCATAAATATAGTGGAACTAGATGTCACTCCAAGTGCTGAAAAATACATTTGAAAATCTCAAGATAATCTACAGACCTTGTGCTGAGTTTCATGTAAGAACTATTTTCTTTCTACCAAACTACACCCACCAATGTGCCAGGGTACGGTTGGCGTGCATCTACTCATGGACGAGAGACTCATGCTCGTGGCAGCGCAGGATGTAGACATTAATGTTGTCTTCCTTGGCCAAGCTGTAATGCTAGCTAGCTCTGATACAGTTAGTGGGTATTGTTTGTTAGAAAGAAAAATAGTTACTACATAAAACTGCTCCCAACAAGGTCTGTTGATTTCTTGAGTAACCGGGTCATGATTTCTGGAAAGAGACATTGCTGTTGAGGTTTTTAAATTAATTTTTTGACCCTCTGAGCTCCAAAAGCCAAGTGACATCTAGTTCCATTATATTCAAGAGAAGACAGACATCTCTACAGCTAATATCTCCAAAACTCTGCAACTCACACCAAAACAGTCTAGATGGAAAATTAGCACTACAGGAAAAAGGAAAAATATGTATTTTTGATTTTGGGTCAAATGTTCCTTTAACATTGATATCACTTGCTATTAGAGATCTTTCAGAGGCTAGACATTAAAAACTCAAGCCAGAAAAGCAGCAAACATTGATACCTGCAGGCAGAAAAAAAATTTAAACCCTGACTCCAATTTGTGAGGATAGTTGTTTTTACTGCAGGTGTGTGAGTTTGTGGCTCTTAATTCAGACCCAGATGGAAAATGAGGGCTGTAATAAATTCCAGGGCTGGGGTTAATTCAGTTTTACCATCCACAGAGGTTTTCTTTAGAGAATTTAAGAGTCTGTTTTGCGGATAACAGGTTCAGTCTACAAATAATAATTCCCTTATCAATGCAGTTCCTTATTTCAGTGTCGAAGGGTGATTTGAATGAGTGTTTTCTTTGATACTGAAATAAGGTTGGTGGTTAACTCAAGATTAAGAGATTTTCATGATTTGTCCTAGACCATAAAATACTCCACTTGTGAGTTCTGAAGCTTTTATGTCCTAAAATATTGGCTAAACGAGACTACAGAGGTTTTCGGGGACATTAAACGTCTATTCAACTTGGTTTATTGATCAATCTATAGTAAAGTGTGTATAGTAGTGTAGTAAGAACCTTAGCGGTAGTGACATTGAAGTCATTTCTCTGCAATGTAGTTCCTTTACAATCTAATGTTAGCTTTTAACTTCTGGTGTTTGCATTTACACTTCAAAAATCATCAACTTTTGTTTGCCACAGAACTTATTTTCTGCAACAACCAAAAATCAAATGAAAAAATCCCACAGGCTTTTTGTCAAGGGAGCCAGGGTCGGCCTACAAAAAATACGTCATCCCTGCAGCACTCTATTCTGGGTTATGTTTTAAACTGAAAGTCTAAGAAAAATGTACTGACCCCAAACATTAAACATCTGCTTTAGCCCAGCTGCCCCTCATCAGCACTGCTTACTGGGTCAGGTGAAGACAGACACCGATGTACAGTAGATGAGGTGTCTGCATCCGTCACCGCTTCAGAGAGCAGAGGCCTTGAGAAGCGGTCGCTGGGCGGTGCACATTCTTCTTCACCTCATTGGCGAGGAAAGGCAACGAGATTTACTGCAAAATAACTACAAACTGTATTTTTTCGTCAGTGACTCAGCTCGGGTGTGCAGTACACAGCTTTTGTCCGCCTCATTGAGAGCAGATTTCAACAGCTGCCAAACACAGTGTTAGTAATTCTGTCACAGCACCATGATGTTGATCACATTTGTAGATGTGATGTTGATAATGCTATTACCCATCACTGTGCTAAAAGCTACACACCAGGAGCAGTTTTCTGTATATAGTAACCAGACCACACTGTGCATGTGAGTGCTGGAAACATTAATCATTGTGTAATTCAGGGCATTATGTGCAGTGTGAAGATAACTGCAGTGGGTCGGGCTGCAGTGCTGAAATTATAGATATGAATGTGGGACATTATGACCACTCTCACCTGTTTGTTCTGCCTGTGAGCAGACTCCTTCACTCACTCTTCACCTTCTCTAAGTTAGCTTTGGTAAAGTGCCACTGCTGACACACCACTTACTGATTCAATAAGCACTAATAGCTGATTCTGTTTTTGTGTGTGAGTGTCTGCACACATATTTTTCCGGTACTGACTGAAAAGTGTTTGTAGCACAAGTGCTGAAAGCTGGCATCAAATGTCTGGCTTAGTCTTTGATCGGATAGTTCCTGACTTGTGTCAACATTTTGCAAATTTTAGTCAAAGTTGTTGCACAGCAGCTGTGTTTAGACAATATTTAGGCAAGGCATGTTTACTTATATAGCACCGTTCAGAAAAAAAGGGCAATTCAAAGTGCTTTACAGAGACATAGAATGCATTAAAAAGAAGACATTTAGAAAATGTTCATATTGCATTATAAAGACAATACAAACAAGAGGGATTTAAAGGATAAGTTCACCCAAAAATGGAATATCAGTCATTATATACTCACCCCTCTGCAGATGGAAGGTCAGGTGGTAGTTTTGTTATCCACAAAACATTTATGAAGCTTAACAGCAAAACAACTTTGAAGCATTCTCCTGAACAACTGAAGTAGATGGAGACTAGCTAAGACAACGCAAATGTTAATGTTGCTATTGCTAGCTAACATTAACTTTAGGGTGTTACAGTATGCTGGGCACATATTGTACAACTCAGCCGTTTTTACATTTTTTTCCCCCACAAACTGGCAACTTGATAAAAGCTGATAAAACACGAATACCACGTGACACCAACAGCGTTAAACTATTGGCTGATGAACCTCGTTAGAAGCTGGAACCAACTGTCAGAATTCTTACACAGAGATAAAGAAAACAATCATTTTGAACCTGACATTCATTGTAAAATTATTAATTCACAGTCATAAAAATGTCTTTACGGAAAATATATACTTTAATTCTGCACCTTTCTACAAGCTCGAAAAATTATCTGTGTTATCAATATGACCTTGAAGATATTGAAACAAGGATCTCTTCATACTCAGTGATCATATAGCTGATTTTGAATCATTTCCAACAGTCCCCAGCTTGAGAGCCTCTGTTTCTGCATGTTTATGTGTATATACGTGTTCATGCACGCATCAGTGAATGACCTTAAGTTTACATCTCGCATGAACGTCCTCCTGCTGCTATATTTATGTGCACGTAGGCCCTTGTGTGGGTGGGAATACTGTATAGGCGCCACTGTTGCTTCAACATGGTGTCCCATCACTCTTTTTTTTTTGCTGCTGCATTACAGAGAGGGATTCCCTGCCATTAAATTAAAAAAAAAGCAAACACCCCCGCTGCACCAAACCTTTACACACATTCAGTCAACAACCATGTCCCAGCATTTACCAGTTCGCAGTCTGCCTGTTAACTAGCAGATCTGGCGGACTGAGGTGGAGGCTGATTGATTGGCTCGTGTCCAGGTTGGAAAAGCCTTGTGCACATGAACGCATTCAAGGTGAATGACTCAGTGATGTAGTACCTCAGAGACACAGCGGGACCTGATGACCCTTACCTGTGTGAGTGTGTGTCAGCGCGTGTGAGTGAGTGTGTATGTGAGTGTGTGTATGCTTAAACATCCAAGGACTCCAATGTAGCGCATGTAGCGTGAAGTCTTTACCTCCTGATTTATGTGTGTGTGGGAGTCTCTGTGTCATATTCTGAACTGCGTGCTATTATGGTTCGCCTTGTCAATGGATGTTGCAATCCTGGATCATTACTGGAGGGGAACTGATTTAAATGTATATGGGTGTGTGTGCGTGCGTGCATGCCCTTGTACACATCATTCTCAGCCTGTGTGTGCATGTGGCAGGTCAGAAGTAAGAGGCTTGATTGTTTTTTTTAACAATGTGACTCACAGAATTGATACATATTTCTGTGAAACATCCCTACAATTTGATCCATGTGAGTGTTTGAATTTATGTGCATTTGTGGATGTGCTCAGCATCAACCAGCGCTGATATTCTCATCGTTATCTGCAGCGACTAAAGCCACTTCAATGCTGATATAGAAGAAAAGGCTGTGTTCTGAAAGACGGGGAGAAAATAAAGATTTCCCGGATACAATGCTCACAAGGTTGATTTCCTCTGTCCCTGCAGGTTGTCGTCTCTTTGTCTATACACAATCAGCTCACAATATGTTGTCCTTTTCAGGTCTAAATGTCATTATATATTTAGTAGGACAGCAGGAAGTTTATGGGAGTGATCCAGGTTTATGATGCTGGGCTGCAGCTGCACGTGCCAAGCTACAGTTACCACAGTAACTAACCCTGTATCAGTGATGGAGGCAGACACATCCATGCTTAAATAGATTAATGAGGTGTGTCAGGCCTGTCTAAGACAGGGACATGTAGATTGGGAATGCCATTTCACCAGGTAAAAGACAGAAACTCATGCTGTGCTTGAGTGTCTACGTAAGAGTCAGAGCCCCTGCACATGTGCGGATTATATCCTGAGACACACTTAGCTCCTTTTCCCTCGAAACAAACTCTCAAAACCATCTGGCCTCTGGTCCTCAGCTGTTTCCTTGCTGAACTCTGGAGCAACTGCACATATCGCTGCAAGAGGGCTGCCATCCAAGCCGGTACCCCATCGTGGCAACCAGCCGTACTGCAGCTGTCACGGTAAACAAGCACCAAGCCCCCTGGTTCCTCGCCGTTAGTGCTGCAGGGCACAGGGACTACAAAAGACAGATGACGCTCAAACGCTTCCCACTTCAGCGGGAGCCGTCAAGCCACTACAGTCAGAGCCGGAGTTGACAGTGCAGCCGCTGCAGATCTTTGGCTGTTCGTTACGCACGGCCGCCCTGCTCCCTCTTTTTTTTCTCTCCTCCATCTCCCCACCCGCCCTCACTCCTCCTCCTCGCTCCTTCTCCTCGGCTGAGCTAAGCCTGGCTCCCCTATGACCGCAGGGGGGTATCCAGCACCGCACCGCTGTGTTGTGCGGGGGAGGAGGGAGAGCGCCAGGGGAAGAAAAGCTGGCTCAGAGCTCCGGTCATGTGCTCCGTTGTTGTTGCTGTTTCCTCAAGGAGGGATCCTGCTTGGCTTCTCAGGAGCAGAATTACGCATTCGTTTACTGTGCTGCTGAGAGCCCCAGAGCTTCACCTTCACGAGTATAGAAACACAGAGCGTGCAGTGGTGGAAGAGACCACTGAGATGCTGGGTGATGACTACTGACCCATCACCTATAGAGATATTCTGAGAACTATAAACAACTCTGACTAATCTCAGCATAATATAGACATCCAAACCCTCCTGGCTCACTTCACAAATAGCACATGCTTTGATGTAATCTCATATGAGGCTGAAGCTCGCACACATTAGATAATATACAAACAAAGGTGCACACAATGTACTTAATGATTCTGGTCCATTGCTGTGTAGAGGCTGTAGGGCTTCGTAGTGGTAGTTTGTGCTGCTGCAGTCCAGAGGACTCTTGAGCCATATTGTGATTCATGTGGGGAGAGAGTGACTGCTAATCTACTAATTGGCCCGACGAGGCTGAGGGGTGGAGAGGGGAGAGACTGAAAACTAAAGAGAAGCAGAGAAACAAGAGGAGCGGGAGCAGGGAGCAGCATTGTGTGTGTCCTTGTGCCTGACACACTGTATGTTGCTATAGGCCCGATGTATGTGGGTGTGCATTCACGTATGTTCGGTTTGTGTTTTCAGGGCAGATTTTTAACCCAGATGGGGAAGAAATCTGGGACACTCTCTGCCGCCCAGGCAGAAAATGAGACATCTCTCTGTCTAACTGATATCAGCCAATAAGTAACCATCTCACACCGCACTCCACAGTGCCAAAAATCAAACACGCCTGACTAATCCTTCTGAGGTCACACAGAGTTCATTAGTGAAATGTGCTAATAGTGAAAGGAGCGCTTGAATAATAAGTGCTTGAATAATAATGTGTCCACCCACAGGATGCAAAATACTTTCATTATATGCCGTTTTGTTTTTCAGGAATTGTGCCTTGTTAACAGCTTAAAAGCAAAAAGATGCATTTGCAGCAGAGCAGCTAGTAACAGCTGCTCTTGTCGCCCTTAAATACAGTTAAAGTAGTGTTCAGACAGTATCCTAGTCCCCCTTCCACGAGAAAATGAATTTTCTGATATCCCTGCCCACTTTATCCAATCAGGACAGAGGACAGAGGCGGTCATGTCTGCTTGTGAATGTGTAGAGAGCAGGATCCTCCTGTTTTGGTACCTACACCAACAATGGCAGAACAGGGAAAGCTACCAATTCTAGCGCTCACTGTGACGGTTTATACTACCAAACAGGTGAAGCAATGAAAAATGCTTGAAGAAAAGAAAGAGGCAAAGAGAGCTGCCTCGACAAAAGAAAGGAGTCGCACAAGTGTGGTGACGTAGAGTGGAGGGAGGGGATTGTGTCAATGCTTGCGGCAGCTTTAAAACACGAAGTTGAGTTGCTCAGACTACGTATTTTATGTTTCCATAACAGCCGAGATTGAGTCTTACAGGAAGAAAACTTCTCAATCTGAAACAGTGACGTTATACTTCAGTGTGAAGTTTTCATTTTTCTGTATCGCATTATGGTCCATCATAATGCAGGAAAAAAGGAGAAATGGTGAGGCTTCTCAGATGTAGAATTGGAGTGAAGATGGATTGATATGAGATTTTGAACATCCATTTTTCTTGTTTAAAGCAACATTGAGCAACATTACCATATACCAGAATGGGAATTGGTGCAGCCAGACCTTTCTGCAGTGCTGGACACAGTGATGTGGAGATCTGGCTATGCGAGATATTTGCTCTGGCTTGAATTGGTTCATTCAGACCTTCCTCAGCGCTGAGCAGAAAGGTCTGGACATGCAAGACTACACTTTCATAAAGTTGGAGGACTCGTGAGACATATTTGAACAAAGCGTCCTGACTTTTAAACTCTTCTGTAGGTCAAGACCCATCTTGACCCTTTCTGTAAATGGTCATGTCTCCAGGCCCCCAATTTGTGAAAGAAGTGTTCAAATGTTATACTGTCATCTCTGAGTCCAAACAGAGATGATATTTTCCAGTCTGTGCAGCACTCCCCTTTGCAAGGAAATTAACTCACTGACACATTAAATCGGTGGCGTGTCCCTTTAAGGTAAATGTACCCTGGTAATGTACAACTAAACAGCTATTTATACGTATAGTAACTGCGTGTACCTTCTGTGGTGATGTCCAGAGGTATTTCGGGAAACACTAACTATAGAAGGAATACACAAAGTGGGTTGAGGGAAATTGGGTCAAACAAAACAGGAGATAAAACACTCCTGGAAGCAACTCCTCGCAGTCTATTAAAGACAGATCCAATATTTGAGCACAGTGTTAATTGTACATATGAAGCAAGCTGGTCCTGATTTTTTTAGCTATCACACCCTTCCCTGTGCGAGTGAAGAGGGCCAGCTTCTGGAAATGACGTCTGTCCCTCGTCTCCTGCCCTAGCAGTGATCTGATGCGACTGGATGGAGTTCAGAGGGAAGGATAATATCTGAGAGCCCAACAGAGACAGAGCGGAGCTGATGTTTGTGAATCACTGGGTCAGTGGGTCACAGACATCACTGGACATCCAGAGAGCCAACAACTCTCCGCGTTTCTCAGAACTCCCGAGGAGTCGCTCTCATGATTGCCAAAATGCAGCTGTGAAAAATGTGATTGGCTCAGCAACATGCATGCAAACACTCAGACACACACAGAGTGCTGATACAGGAGTGAACCCCTCTGAGAGTTGCACACACAGACCCTCTGATATAGAGAGCAGGTACCAAGAGACCGAAGCTGTGTTTAAACTCTATTACCAGTACAGTCTCACTAATTAAACCAATGTTTTAATTAGGATTTGGACAGCCAGGAAAGAGGAGCGATAATAACGTTCATTTACCCAACAGAGAACGTGTATTTCAGACGACTCCCATCGACATGGTGCTGGGTGGATGGCTTTGTGTGTGATCGGCCACTGACTCTTCAATATTAGCTGAAGTACAGGTGTCATGTACACGTAGAGGAAGTTCACTAAGGAGAGAAAGACTTTGGTGATAAGGCTCCATTGATAGAGGAAGTGTAGGACAGACGGTGGCAATGCAAACTCTCAGTTGAATCTCCTGGAGGTCATGGCGGTGATGGGTTGTACGATAGAAGGTCTGCAGTTAATCACAATCTGGCTCCAAGATCTCAATTGTGATTTTTTTTTATCTCACTTTTGAAATGTCCTGTAGCCAGACGTGAAATAGCCCATGATTTTCTTCATTTGCACCAAGGAAATTAAAAATAGTTCTTTTTTGACTCAAGCTACTCCTCCACCATGTTGCTACCTCTAACTCATGTTGCTGTATTGCAGCAAAAAAAACTCCCTGTAGACCGCCGTTATAAAAGAGACATCTGTAAAACAGTTGACCGGACACCTCGAACTGCAGACAAGGTCGATTATGAGTCTTTCTATATGATTTTTTGATCCACGGAGCGTTTATATTTGTAAAACTTTCCTCGAGCTGTGAAAAGAGATTTGAAAATCTGTGACGTCATCACAATGAAAGCTAGAAAACTTCTCTGCCGTATGTGCTAATTCCAACCAATTCTCTTTGGTTTGAGTGGGCGCCATCTTTGCGTCTGGCATCTAGTTTTCTGAATGAATCTATGACATCACCAAATGAAGAGCCACATGAAGTAATTCATCCAATCAGCATGGCTGTAGTGTCAGTGAGGTTATGTGAAGTTTAGAAACAGAATATCACAATCTCTGTGATTTACCAGAAAAAAAGATTGTGGATGCCTTTAAGATTGATCACGAGCTAAAACTGTCAGATTGTCAACCCCCGTTTGTAGTAGTACAGCTGGTCTAATATCTCATCGCTGTCATCTGTTTAGTCTTAATCGCCAACAAGAAAATAGGAGGAAGATTCTGATTTCTAAAACGATGATGACTATTATCACTATATTAGAATATTTAACACACAGTTTGTTTTGAATCGTAGAGTATATTTGACACCAGAGTAGCTTCATTTACAAACTCTTAAGTAAATTGTTCTGCACGTGCGTTTGGAACTGTATTCATTTGTTTTTCTTCAGGAAAAATGTTGCAGAAACGTTCATTACACGTAGAATACACTTACAGAACTTTGTTTGTTTAGGGTATACTTAAAAACTTACAACCCAAAACTTCCAACAAAGCCAAATCAAAGCCAGACAGAAATCCCTCCTTTCTATCATTGTGGTTTAATGAGCTGTTTTCCTCTGTTCCCTTTGAAAAAACCCTTATGAGTTTTGAAAAGCTCGGGGTAACTTGCGAGATTTCATGGAAAAGCTTAATCCAGTTGTACTTTTATTCTTGGTGTTATTATTATATTTGATTATGTCCCCCTCATGTTTTGACAATATGTTTACTGCTGTTGACATATTCATCTTTTATTTTTATTATGCCACGGCTATGAAATTTGCTTAGTACACTGTGAATCACTGTTAAGAGAGTGATTTATGTATTCTTTATGTGTGTGTGTGTGTGTGTTTGCTGTTCCTTTGCTGGGAATTGGGAACGTAGGGACTTTGACAGCCTGGGAACATGAAAGCGATGATTGAATAGGAAGAAAATAGCAGAGAATAGATCCTCCATATATTTTGTGATTTGATTAAGAATTTAATCGAAAGAATATTAAAAATTTATTTTCCTTCTCTCTTCTCTCTCTGTTTGTCTCTTCCTTTACCCTCCTCTCAGCGGCAGATGGCGTGCCAGTCCAGAAGGATGGGGAGCAGGTAAGTCTTCAGCAATGGCTCGCCCCTCTTGTTGACTTCCTCTGACAGTGGACTGTTGACACTCCACCTGAGGAGCCAACATGGCTGCTGATTTAAAACCTGCAGTTGCTGTACGTGACGAGCTACAGCAGCTCAGCCAACCAGCTCTCTGTGGTACCCTCAAGGTGCCCGCGCTTACGCTCGTAGATTAGTAGAGTGGCACACATCACGTCAATGTCAGTCGCTTAACTTCCGCTACGCTTCCCTGCACGAGGTGGGGCGGTGTAGCCGGAAGACTGAACAGTCGCTGGTTCGGTTGGCTCATTGCTGGTGCAATGACGTCTGTTGCTTGATGTCCATCAAACAGAGTCGCTGCTCAGTGTTGGTTCAAAGTAAAACAGCAGAGGCATCACTTTCTCTTTCTCCAACTTCTTACACACCATTACTATATCCTCCTCCTCGTCCTCCTCCTCCTCCCTCCTCTCCTCTCCTCTCCTGCTGCTATACTGATCCCTTATTCTAAAACTGATCCCCCTGAGACAGGACACAGGAGCGGGAACCATTTTGGACTAAAATGCAGAGAACTCTACTTTTTCAACAAATGCACTGTGGACTGATTCCATCATTTATTTATGCACAGTGCCCCAGAATGCCCTTCGGTCCAACTGAGAGGAAAGAAACAACCAGACACAAACACACACACACACACACACACAGTGTTGTCAGGGCTATTGGAAGGAACATAGGAAAAGCTGCTTCAAGGGGCCCAGCTCAACCACTCAAGTGTGTTAAATCTCTCATCACACCCACTCCTGTGCAGGGAGAGGATGAAGGAGAGAGAGAGATGAGCGGAGCATCAGAGAGCGAGGAAGTGGGAGCAAAGAATAGAATTACAAGAAAAAGAACGGGAAGAGGCCGATATCGATTAAGATGAGCTATCTGGACACACGCTGCATGTAGATGATGGAGACTGTGAGCGCTGCCTCATTGTGTCACTCAGCATTGAATTACCTTTTCTTTACATTTTTGAGAGGGAAATATATAAACATACGACAGCTTTAGATACTTGATTAAAATTTGACATTAGAAATGTAAAATGAATGTACAAAATATACGATTCTTATAGATTACACCACAGAAACGTATACAAAGTAGCTAAATATGAGCACAACCTCAACAAGCCTCAACACTAAAATGCCGTTTACATGTTAACCTAATGCGCATGACAGTATTACACAATGAGTACTGGTTTAAAGTCAAGTCAATTTTATTATATAGCCCAAAACCACAAATCACAACACCTCAGCAGGCTTTACAATCCGTACAATCAACAACGTCTGTCCTTAGATCATTGAGTAGAGTGAGGAAAAACTCCCCAAATATGAAACATTTCTGTTTTGGCATAAAGACTGGAAATAGGGGGGAATAGTTAGCCTGACTCTGTCCAAAGCTAACAAAATCTGCCAACCAGCACAACTGAAGCTCACTAATTAAAGCAGCTACAAGGAACTTGAATTTTCTGTTGATTCTGGCGATTCCTGTGGACAAATGTGGTTTGAGCACCACTGCCTCATTATGTCAAGTCTTTGTAATAAGCCAAGAGCAAGATATAGCTCGTTAATAAGGCCAACAATAAATTGTTATGTTGTAAACCGTTTGTTCTGCTGCCATCTGGCAGGACAGAGGTATCAGCTGCTGCAGCACCAGACTACAGAGCAGCTTCCTTCCTCAGTGCAACACCACTGTCGTAAATACAAAACAATTTGTCAGACGTAGTGTAGTGTACATCATAACAATGTTGCGTCTTGAAACTTGTATGTTGAAGCAAACATGTATGTAACACTTTGATCCTACCCTCTCACTGAAGTTACATAGTGCAGAAACAAGTGTTAGGGGGGCGGAGTGGCTGAGACAGAGACACCATTCACCCTATTACAAGACACTGTACCATCAACATGATTCTGAAGCTGTTATTTTTTCAGGCAAAAAAGTTACATAATGTTGCTTTAATAAGTGAGCTTTAGACATGCTGAAATTGTATTTTTTGTCAGCTTTGGGCAGTCGGGCTAGCTATTCCCCTGTTCCCTTTTTTTATGCTAGGCTACGCTAATGAGCTGCTGGTTCCAGCTTCATATTTGCTGTACAAACATAAGAGTACTACCAATCTTCTCATCTAACGCTAAAGAATATAATAAGGGTCAAACTATATCTTCCTTTGAGCGATCTAAGTGCCTCTTCGCCCACTGCTGTTTACATTGCAGGGTGTTGAATATAGAAAAATTGAGACAGGCTAGGAAAACTAAAGAGCCAAATTCTAAGCAGAGCACAGTTGGACAGGATTTACAGCATGTGTGGGGACCTGTGGGATGTTTCCAGTAAGATGGACAGGAAGGTGAACACATTTCAGCACAGCCACTAACCCACCAGTGTCCCCAGTCTAGTTAGTGTCAACCCAGCTGATAGAGAGGAACGGTGTGGCAGAGGCTGCTGCTTATCTGCTTTGTCCCCAGCATCTGCCTTCTCACACACACACACACACACACACACACACACACACACACACACACACACACACACACACACACACACACACACACACACACACACACAGTGCCCTTCCTCCTGTTAGCCTCAGTCCCCTGTCTGTCTGTCTGCAGCATCAGATACCGTTCGACGCCTCACTGACATCTCTCTCTCACACACACACACAATTTTCCGCTGGCTTTCAGTGTTTTTGGCAGCACATGTAACCAGAGAGGAGACTCATTCATCCGTAGCGTATTCACTCTGCTATACATAACTAAGCAAATTTACTGATCCCCTGTTTAATCCCCTCCCTTCTCCTTGTCATTCTGGTCCTTGACTCTTGCCTTCCTCGTTCCTGGAAAATCCTGTGTATCTGTCTCTCCCCTCACCCTTCTCTTAATTTTTTCCTCCTCCTCTGCATGTCTGATGTGCGCTCCCCCCTCTGTCCCTCCTCTCTTTGTCTTCTCCCACTTTCCCTCCCATGCATGTCAATGTTCTCTCTGTCCTGTCACTCTTCTTACTCTTTCCCCATCCCTCTCTCCTCCTATTTCTCTTCCTCAGCATGGACGTTCAGAATTTTCATGGGAAGGAATCAATGTAAGTGTTGTGACACCATTCCTTCATCTACTACCTCCTTTTTCCCTCTTTTTGATTTCTTTTTTTCACCTGTTTTGATTTATCTCGCCCTTAAGCAATCAGCTCTTCTCCCCCTCACAACCCCCTCGGCCTTACAGTTCGGTTTATCGTAGTGGTGCACGGTAGTGAGCACAATCAGAACCACTTACTGGTGCAGAGTAAAATAAAGTAACTGGGGATCAGGGTCTGGGTAATGCAGATTTTTATCTTTTGTATTAACTCGACATCTCATCACCTCTCCTCTCCACTCACCCCTCTCTAACACACACTGTCTCGACGTCTCTGTGTGCCCCGTCACACTTCCCATACTATCCTTTTCCTTTTTTCCCCTCCTCCATTCCTCTGTCTTCTCTCCCTCTAGCTGTCTATGGAAGACACCACGTCAATCCTGCCTCGGCTCAAGAGGAACTCAAACGCCTACGGCATCGGCGCTCTGGCTAAGTCTTCTCTGTCAGGTGTGTCAGGTGTGTGTCTGTGCTGTAACTGGTAAACCGACCCCATGTTGGCTCCGCCCCTCAGCGGGCGCTGGAGTCAGCATGGTACCCGAAACGGGTTCCCCTGTATCACTTCCTCTCCACGCTGGGATATCACTTGTCAATGGCTCCTCATGAGTCATTGATGGAATTAAATGAGCCTCAAACACACAACACACACACACATAGTGCATCGTCATACAGCTTGTTGCTCTAAGAAAAGGTGAGTGGTGAGTGGGAAGTGTAGTTTTTTCTTTGTGTTAAGTGGTTGTGCAGTTGTGGTGTCCTGAACAAGTATTAGTCTGGATGTTTTGAACTGTGTAAAGTGCCGTGTTAAACAGATTTCAGTGCAGTGTAGTGGAGTGCGTTCTTTTAAAGCAGTGGTTTTGGTTTGATCCAGTTTTGTTTGTGCAGTGCAGTTTATTTGAAATGTATTACAGTACAGTGAAGTGTAGTGCAGCTGCTGCACTGTGTGGTGTGGTACTGATTTGTCCCATAATTTATTCCCATAATTTATTCATAAATCTCATCTCCATGCGCCACCATCAGAGAGAATCAAACAACCAGGGATTTACAGTGTGTGTCATCATGTGTGGGTCACTTGAAATATGGAGCACAGCCATTCTGCAGATATCAGCTGGTGTTAGCTCGGCAGGGGGAAATGTAATGCTTCTTTAAAAAAAATTGTAGGCTCTGCAGTGTTTGCATGAGTTCTCAGACAGTCAGAGAGGAGAAAGAGAGCAGTTTTCTGCTTACCCAGCGCAGCTTAGCAGAGGTGTGAAAGCTATCATGTCAACAAGCCAACCTCTCATTACTCATGCCATATCGCCACCTCACCCCAATTAACCTATTCCATCCCACGATGCACCTTTGTCAGACAAGACACGTCCATTCCCTCCTCGTCTCCCTGTACAGACGATGGCTCAGTCTCATTAAACACTCGAATGTCACCTCCACAACCCTTGTCATTTAGCGTTTCTCCTAATCCATGTTCACGAAGCCCCTCATTAAACTACAGACATTTGAATAGTAGGATTAGACTGATTATGTTTTTCTGAACTGGTTTTATCTTCATTGAAGCTGCCAATAGTTGATATTTTAAGCTAATATTCACTATTTAAAGGGGCACTATGTAGTTTTGGAGAAGAAATTCAAACTTGAATTTGAAGCTTAAAAAAGGTGGCAGGGTCCGCCAAATGTAAACAAAGTAAAACAGCAAGAAATTGTGTTGTCCTTTAAGGTCAGTTTGTTTATTCAGTTTATTCAGTCATGAAAACTAAGAGTGCTAAGTTTGTTTATTTAGTTTGTTTGGGCATAAAAAGATACCAGTCCATAAAACTACATACTACGCCTTTAAAAAAAAGACAATTTCTATGCCAAAAACATCCCACAATTCAGCAACAAAGTAATCATACACGATTCAACAACACTCACAATCATATCCCCCCAGTTGCCAAACCAGTTAATCAGTCTAACCCTACTGGACATCCATAGTTCCATAAGTCATCACAGCATCCAGGACCAAACAGCAACACACACTCCATGATAACTTGTCTATCTTTTGTCCTTCCTTTCTGTTTCTTCTTCCCAGGGGTGACCCGCACCATGAAGGAGAGAGTGACCAAGCCTACGGCCATGGCCCAGGGTCGTGTTGCCCACATGATCGAATGGCAAAACTGGGGCATGCAGACGGTGGGCGCAGGCGGCATCCCGCAGGCCCGCATCACGACCCAGGAGCGGGAAAAGGAGCGGCGGCTGGAGAACGATGCCTACAGTGACCTCAGCGACGGGGAGAAGGAGGCTCGTTTCACTGCAGGTTGGAAGCACACACACAGAGGAGGACAGGCGCTCCACAGAGCCTGTTAACTGTCATCAGCAGAATTATGTGCTCATCACCTCACTTTCTGGGATTTATGCCAGTTATTCAGCCAATTAAGTTTCATGCAGGCCCTCACAATGATCCTGGCTCGTCCTTTGAATTCTGACCTCAGGCATCCTGCAGCAGTTTGCGATCTCGGAGGCAACGCTCCTGGCCTGGTCATCGATGGATGGAGAGAGTCCGCGGTCGGGCTCAAACCAGGGCAGCGTGGCCCATCTGAGCGAGGTCAACCAGGAGAGCATCACCAGTCGAGGTAAAGGGCTACAAATATGGCTGAGGAAGCTTGTGTTTAGGAATCTGACAATCTAATGCTGCATTCACATGCTCCTCGGATGGTCCCACTTCCCGTGTTGGGAAATCGGTCTTCCGACTTTGGTGTGTTAGAACGTGGGAGCAACATGGACGCCAAAGAGAAGTCATTTTGCATTTTATCACTCCGAGCGTTTAAACAACACGTTGACAGCTGTTTCCAGTATTTGAGTGATAAGGAAGAGCAAAGGAAATGATACAGTGACTGTACAATACATGACTTTGGTAAAAGTTTCTTACTATCGCGCAATCTTTACTTTCGTCCGCCATGTTTCAGCATCATATGATGTCAATTCAGCAACTCGTGTACCAAGTTTATGTTCCGAGATGAGAGGGCATTCACAGAGACTTCAGATAGTTCAAGGAAGTTGTAAGCAGGCAATTTAAATGCATGAATACAGAGAGACAGAAGTACAAAGTTTGGCAGTTGGTGGTTAATTTATTATTTTTTTTAATGATTGATTTACAGTACTGGGCTGCTAGTATTTGCAGCTAACTTAAGTGAGGCTCCATTATCCGCCATTGCTTTTTCTACTCAACGGCTCTGGCACTGTTCAAATCTTTAGGAAGGAGGGGCGCTTAGACAGAAAAGGCAACTGCCAGGGGAGTTTCAAAATAAAGTTGTAACCTAAAGATGATGATTAGGTCGTTAGTCATTATATCATAATGGATTATTATTGTTGATGAAGTGCTGTGTATGCAGGATGTTATGTTGCAGCTGGGCCAAGATATCATCATTTTTTCTACTTTATTTACTGTTGTAGGTAGTTGAATATAAAACAGTGAATCAAATTTTATCACCTGATCATGTGTCTTGTACCTTAATATTTAAACTTTATACCAAAAAAAAGCTGTCAGATAAATGTAGTGGAGTAAAAAGTGCAATATAATTATACTATAATTATAGTATAATTATTAGTAGCATTAAATGTAGATATTCAAGTAAAGTACAAGCACATCAAAACAATGCTTGCACTTGAAAGAAATAGTGTAATAGTGTATATTTAATATTCATTATGAGTAAATACTGTAAATATTCCATCATTAGTATTAATGATGGCCAGCATTAAAACAGCTGTGTCAAATGTTTGTGTAGGTGCAGAGCAGCAGCTTGCAGTATAGCATGTGTCACGACGCTTAGTAATGAGAACATACTGTTCCATCTTCTCTCTCCAGGCTGGAGGGTTCGCTCATTATTAATTTCACATTCTCCAACATGGACTGTTGGAAGGTAAACTTGTGCACCGCATCTGTATGAATAGCAATTTTTGATATTTTTACTCCACAGCACTATCTTCTCTGTGTGCAAACTTTTTCTCGTTGTGAAAAAACCCCAGAAAAAAACGCCTTAGGGTGTGATGTTTCATTAATTCATTTGAATAAGATTATCTCATCATTTTTAGTCGGACAAACTTTTAGCAGAGGGAGAAAAATGTGAGGCTGTGTTTACTCTCTGACCCATTTTTTACCTCTCCTCTTGAGAGAAAGATAAACGACAGCAAATCAAAGCTATGTCTGCACTATACAGTTTGACACGAGCCATGAATCAACAGTGAAAGGTGTGCCAGTGTTCAAACTGTATTCAGTCCATCTAGGAGAGTTTCTGTCAAAACACTTATTCAGCCAGTGTGCAGATTTTTTTCTGCTGAGGTCTTTGATTTAGCTCCCAGTCAAACTGTTCAGCAGGCCAGATCAAAGCCAAAACTCAAACTGATTCAGTTTGCTGTGCGCCGAACAGTTCTGAGCTGCATGATAACAGCTGAAACCAGATTACCCCAACACAATTATAGATATGATTTACTCCTTAAACCTTCAAATTATATCAGCAGTCGGTCATTAGAGGCTGGATTAAGCTGAAATAAAATGCTGATGTTTTACGAAATCGACAAAGGTGTTTTTGGGATTAAGCTATTGCAAAAATCAGCAGTATGGCATCAGGACTTCTTCTTCATATTTTGAAGATCATATCATAAATCTGTTTTGCTCTAATAGCAGCTGCTGTCTTTTTCATTTTTTCCAGATCAGATATTGCATCACTCCTCAGCAGAGGTGTGGCCTCACACGTACGTCTCCCAGGGCCACTACTGCCTCTCCTCCTCGGATGCCTGGGAGCCGATAAACAACGATCCCTCCGTGGTGGCGACTCCCCCTACTGGCTCCTACATTATGGGGACTGAAGGGTATGACGGACAGGCAGCTGCTCACTTCCTGTCGCAGCAACAGCAGCAGCAGCAGTTCACTCTTCAGCAGCAGAGTCAACTACAACAGCTGCAGCAGATCCAGCAGATCCAGCACTACCAGCAACAGCAGCTCCTGCAGTATCAGCAACAACAGGTGGAGTCTCACGTCTGAGTGTGACAGTTTAACCCCTGTGAGATACAAGATGACATGGAGTTGACATTTAGTATGTAAGCATGTTTACTGTTGCTCTAAGTCACTCCAATTATGCATAAACTGTGAGCACCTGAGAATTCAGACAGGTACCCTTGTAAATCAAACCGGATTATTTTTATGTTATGACACATGATCCTTTATGTCCATAGAAAAATATGTAACTCCCAGGTCTTTACTTGCCTAAAAAGAGACATTGAGAGGGAGTTGAGAATTGAGAGTTCACTTTTGACCTTGGAAATAGTAGCAAGACAAAATGATCTTAACTCAAGGTTTTTCTTATTTTCTTTTTTTGTTGTTTTTTCAATGTTTTTAACGTGTCTCAAAGCAAACACCTATAATTATAGTCTACACACCTACAAAATAATTGAATAAATATCTTAATAAGATTCCTGGAAAGGAAGGAGTAATTTGGTATTAATTATATGTGTTCAAAATACTTGCTGATTAATTGATGGGTGTAACCTCAAGAGTCACAGCACAGCAGCTCTGCTGAAAATGCTAAAATGTCAAATTTGCATAGAGGCAAGCACACAATTTAACATTTATAGTAAAGAGAATAAAGTGAATTAATATTTACTTTGGTTTAAAGGGAATCTGTGAAACCTCTGACTAAACTTAGTCAACGTTGGTGGAGGGGAGAGAGGCACTGAGACGAGGCACTCAAGAACATTTATAATGTCACATCCTTTGGATTGTTCCGTACAATGCGATTTGAGTCCTTTAAAAAGAAATCCACAGTCCAGCAGCATTACACAACTTAAACAAATCGGCCATAGGCTTGTATAGGCAACTGAGAGAGACGGGAAGGTCTCGTCCCTAACCCACCTACTTAATAACTTAAAGGTCCCATATGATAGAGGGTGAGATATTTTTTTGATTATAAAACAGGTCCAGGTGATATATAAATCCTATGAAAGTATCAAAAGGCTCAATCCGCAGAGAAATGCACACAGCCTGTGCCTTTAAACGAGCTGTCAAGACTTCCATTAGTTTGTGATGTCACAACCATACAGTCGCCGCCCTCAGCCACGCCCCCCCAGCATGGCCGTGGTTACAAAAACACTGGCGGAGCTGATGCAGAAACATGGTGAGCGGTGCCTGCTCAGGCCTGTGAGAGCTGACAAATCAGAGCAGACTGGGCCTTTTGGGAGGAGGGCGGTAAAACGAAGCATTCAGACAGAGGGTGAATAGAGATGTTGCAGCAATGGACCGCATGAGAAAAGTAGTGTTTATTTTTTACATTAATGCGTGTAAGCAAGTATAAACCTGAAAATCAGCATAATATGGGACTTTTAATAACTAACAAAAACACTAGTTCTTGCTTAGTTGGAGCAAAAAATGAAATGATAAGCCTCAATCTCATATATTCATTAATAATCTCCTCCTGTACACAAGGAAAAGCAGTATTGATCACTGGCATAGTCAGACAGCGTCGCACTGTAAACTGTTCACTGTATTGCCTTCCTAATCCCTTTTTCTTGGCTGCCGACATGAAGCTTTGTGTGTTTTGTCAGACTGCTTGACACTGTGTCACCTCTGACTCAGAAAATAGACCTGAGTTAGAAAACAGGTGTCGAGCAAACAAGCAGCAGATCTCAGCTCTGCCTCTAACTCTACCTCCTCCTCGCTGTGTTTGCAGTCGCTGGAGCACAGGCTGCACAGTGCCAACCACTCTTTGCAAGCGACGCCTAACAGTACCATCCACAGTCTGGTCCATTCTGCTCACCCACCATTGGTCGATCTGTGGAACACGGGCCAGATGGAGGCCTATCCGACGGAGGCTGGTGGTTACATGGGTGTGTCGGCGGTGGTGGAGCCGAGCCTCTGCGTCCCCTCTGGAGACGACATGGTGGGAACAGAACATTCGCCGCTACTGGAGCAGCAGGAGGAGGAGGAGGAGGTCAAGGTGAGGTGAATTTAGGGTTAGATGACATAAAATTACATCTTCAGTGTTTAATATTTGATCTGTGAAGTGCTGAGCAAGCACTGTGAAAGTCCATGCTGGTGGTTTTATTCCATTAACCACAAATCATCTATGATTTAATTACTTTTTAAATAAGTTGTAAAGATTTATTTCCAGTCATTTCGGCATTGGTAAGGGTTGGTTTCAATTCATGCCAGTGGGATAAAAAACAATCAACAGAGCACTAATTAATGCTGTGATAATCACTAAAGCCATCAAGCAACTGTGAAGATCTGCTGCTACTTTGATTTATATTATTGTAAATTGATTTGGTTATGGGCTGCTGGCTGGACAAAACAAGTAATAGCTTCCTTGGGATCTGAGAAGTTGTGGTGAGCGTTTTTTTGGTTATTTTGACCCACAGTATGTCATTTCTGTCAGCAGGCATCTCGCAATCAAAACAATAACAAATGACGGAGTTTGATGATGTTGTGAAGTTGCGTAGGATCATGTGTATTAGTTATCAAACAACCACCATTGCTGAAAATGAAAATCAACATCAACTTGCAGTGATCAGTCACCTCTACAGTAAGTCATCAGTCATGTATCTGTTGCGTAAGAATGGTTTGAAAACCGTTTTTAATTGTTCTTGCAGGGAAACTTAGGAATTGACTTCTGACCAGCAACCTTCATGAAAAAGCACTTCCACCCACTAAACTGCCTGTTAAAAGAGTTGCATAATGTCTTTTGTGACTCTGACGGGAGCTTTAAAGAGTTGTTAAAAATAACACTGGTGATGCTAACAGAAGCTCAGTGTTACAGGGCTTGAGACTAACGGCCTCCCTGCGTCCCAGGGATGATAGAAAATGTGCTTAAAACAAGCAGCTCTGATTATTGTAGTTACTATCAATAGCTGGCTCTCGGCGGAAGACCTATGAAAGATCGGACGTATTAAAATCCAAAAGGATGCAGTAAACTCACAACGAACTTGGGATGCACCATATCTTTTCGCCAAAAAATGCTACATTGTAAACAAACAATCGGCAGGAAGAGAGCTAGTTAACTGTTAGCTGCTTTCTGCTCGTGGGCAGTCCTGTGGTGTGTTTGGCTAAGGGAGCTAATAGCTTACAACAGAGCTAAACACACAGCAGGACTGAGAGTTTCTGTTCAGAGTAGGGCTGTCACAATGTCAGATTTCCACTGGATGTTTATCGTGGCCAAAAGAATTCATGATAACAATATTTTCGAGAATTCATCTTAACTTTTTCTCCTTCTTTTCAGCAGCTTCCTATGGCAGATGTGATTTAGCAAACCAACAATAATGACCGCTAAATTTTCATCTTAAATGTCAACTGTGATGGATTGCCCATTTCAAGCCTGGGAAGTCTTTTCCTGTGAAACTCGAGCTCTGCTGGTTGCCTGAATGATAGAAAATCAATCAATAAACCTGTGGAACTCAGTTGGCAGTAATGTTAATAATAAAAGAGTTAAAGTTAATGTGATAAAACCTGCAAGATTACCAGTATGGCTGTAAACTAAACAGCTTGTGTGTGTGACCTGGTCTGACTTAGCCTTCTGTGTGTGTCCTGATCAGGAGGAAGAGGTGACACTGTGCATGGAGCCAGAGTCGGCCACGTTGACTCCGCCCACGCAACAAGGGGATGCCTCTGGAGGCAGTAGTCCGGGGCAACCGCCTGCAGAGCTATTCACGGAGCGGAAGGCCTCCGATGTCACCTCCGGCCTCGTTCAGACGCGAGAGGAGAGGGACGAGGATGGGCCAGACGCTTCCGTGGCAACCAACTGAGTTCCTGGCTGTCAAAAGACTCCTTATTACAAACTGACCGGGGAGTCAGCGAGGAATGAGCGTAATAATACAATATATATCTATTAATCTGTTCCTTTTCAGGTATCAAAAACACCACTTTTTGGTTGCGAGATGAATTCTTCAAAATGGTGAGAAACAGATCTGGAAGTGGACTCTCAGTGAGACAGGAGCTGATGCAACAAAGGACACCTATTATTATTGAAAGCCTTACATCCCAAAGGTAACGGAGACACTGAAGAGGAGGAGGAGGAGGAGCACCAACTGTCCGAGTCATTTCCATCAGGTGAAATGAAACCAAGTTGAGATGAAGAGGAGGGGAACGGAAACATGCATGCTTTTTATGAAGACAAGCAACTCGACCCTGTCATCGTCTTATAATAATAATGAAAATCTATCATAATAAAACATTATAATAAGAATAATTTTGTAATAAATCAACAAAAAAGAACGAGACAAAAATCTATGTATAAGTGTATGATAAGATATGACAGTTTTCCTCCGGGGGAACTACTCTGTTTACAGCTGTCACTCAACATATTAGTGTTTAATCAAATTAATTTCCCTGTTGCATCAAACACACACAGTATACTTTAATAATGGCAACCCAGAAGATCTCACGTGTAATTAAAGTAGGCTCCGAAAATGTCAGCATTTCAGTGAAATGCAGATTAACCCTCCAAAATTAATCCTTCTATGATGTTGTGGCACCAGGATGCCCGAGGCACAACCCAGGGACAGGCCCGTCCTGCTGACTGCACACACTGAACTCTGCACAGATAAGGATTGTACTGTAAGATAGTGTGCTTCCTACTCTGTCTCTCTGTATGCATGTTTCTTCAGAGCACTATGGAGTACCTGTACTATACAGCACTGTATAGACTTTGCACTGAACCATAGTTTCCAAGGTGGGCCGTGAGCGGCGAGTGAAATAAAAGACAAGAGCTGCATAAAGCGAATCTCTTTTGCACTGATGCAATCCAACAGATCAGAGGTTGCCTTTGGACAGCTGACGTTAACCCCAGTACCCACTCTGAAAGCTTTCAGCAACCAAAACCGAGCCACTTAACAACACAAACCCTCAGCTGCTTTTCTCCATAGACGTAGTCGCGGTAAATTGAGGATGATAACCACTATCTGAATGTACTGGAAGACGGACAGACGGCAGTACATGAGCGATGTTTTTTTTTGATGTCTCCACTTGGGACAGAATCAGACAAAGATAAACAAGTCGAGTCTTTTAAACATGTGGGAGGGAGCTGTTGGAAAATAGATGCTTGCTCACCACCACTGCACACACACACACACACACACACACACACACATGAAACACACACAAATATCTAAATTGTAACCAGCAATAGGCAGGCAAAACACTGGCTTCCCAACTGCCCAGTGTCAGCCCTGTCATATAGATGTAAATAGAGTATATAAGAATCGCCTCTCACCTACAGTCACAACTGTTCTACTACAGTATGATTTCTTTATTTTTTTACACTTCTCAGTCCCGCTTTATTTTGGGATTGCTCTCGAGCTCACACTTTAGGCCTGATTTTGTTTGTTGTTGTTGTATTTCCTCATGTGTACGGTCACTCAAAGGCAAAGGAAACAGAGGAATGTTTGTGTTGTAAATAGAGCCGATCGCTCCAAGTCCAAGAACAGTAGTAGGTCTGAGCTACACGGGAGGGAAATTACAGCCCGTTTGCCGCTCAATCAGCCAATCAGGGAATAGGACAGAAGACTGGGGACTGAACACTAGAGCCGAAACAGATCGGTGTCTTCCTGCTCGTCGTGATTACTGTGAAGCAGCTGCCTGGAGCGTGATAGTGATTATTAATGATGTTTGAGGAAGCATGTTTTCATTTACTTTTTTTGTTTTTCGTTCGCCTGAGGAAGGATGGGTGTTTCCCAGCGACAAGGAAGAGGAGGAGGAGGAGTTATAAAGTCAAGAACTCACTGACAAACTTTACAACAACAACACACCACCACTGTTTTCATCTTTTCTCTGTCGGGGAGCACCTTCTCCTCCCACTTTGATGATTGTGTGAGAAAACTTTCAAGATATATATATATATATATATATATATATATATATATAAAAAATAACGGTTTATTGACTTGAATGAATTTATTTATTGATTGCTTCTTTATGCAATGTTGGGGGACAATGTTTATTTTTCTACTGACTTGTTGAAAATCCCTTCCAGTATAAGTTGGAATAGGTGTCATGGTCGTAAAGCAGTCTCGTCTCAGTGTGGTTTTGAGCACTTTAACACCAAGGAAAAAAAACACACCCTGACACCTTGTTGAGAGATTAGAGGTGGATAGTTTGGCAGCTCTCAATTATAACAAACCTATCATCATTTTATTTCACTCCAAGGACCCCTGCTTAGTGACTCGAGAGGGCTCAAAACTGCAAACAGAATGTCTTTACACAATGGCACATATTCATTTATTTATTGAACAATTACTTGGCGGGGAGGAGTAATGTGACAGCTTGTACAGAGTCTATACTTTCATGTAGGTAACAACCCTTCTGGGAGCAGTATCTTTTTCTTTATGAGTCACTCGGCTTTAAAGACATAATGTTGTGGGAAGACTGATGCTTTATATTTGCTGATCGCAACAACCGCAAGGCTAATTTGGCTAAAAAGAGATCACAGGAGGATGAAAAGAAACTGCTTCAATTTGGGTGATCTTATCGCTTTCCTTTTTTCTTTTTTTCGTTTATCAAAATCTCAATGAATGAATAAACTAATAACAAGAAGCCAAATATATTTCTGTGGATGTTAAGGTTTACTGATCACATCTTTGTTAAAAACGACTGGTTTGCGATTGAGTTCCTCTTTTTGTATGATTCTACTGCCATCTTCCAAGAGTAAACGGTAACTTGTCTGCAGGCATGACGCTCAAAATCTGCTTCTGGTCCTCTGCCTTTCTCCTTCGACTCTCTCTCTCTTTCTATCTCTTTGTATCTGTTCTGTATATTCGTGTCCGTCTGTATGTCTTTCTGTCTGTCAGTGTACAGTAAGTTGTCTGCTGTCTTGTTGGAAGAATCACTGCCTGATAAAAAAAATAAAAAAAATGTTAAAAAAATTACCTTTTCACATCAACCAAAGGGGATTTGAGGCAATCAGACATGTAACATAGATATAATTTGGAAATGTGTCGCAAAACAAGTAACTGCTGTAAAAAAAAATGCTGTAAAAAAATTGGATGGCTTCTGTAAAAGTCTGTATAAAATTGGATTTATTTGTTCTGAAATGAGGCAGTGTGACTGGTGATACCAGTGTGCACTCATGACACTCACACCTATGCATGCTCGTTGGACGGTTGTCACAGGACGGTTCTTCCACGTGGTCCCGCCCCCAACCCACTCTCTCTCTCTTCCTCTGTCAACAACTCTGTTTCTTCCTGTTTCTCCTCCTTTTTCCTGCACGACAGAACCTCCTGCGACCTCCCTCCCCTCCCCCTCCAGCTCCTCTACCTGTCTCCTCTTCTTTTCCTCTGGTGGAGAAAGAGCAAATAAACAAACCAACAAATGGCATTTTCTTGTGCACATGTGTGGATATCTTTTCCAGGGTGTAAATAATTACATTCTCACACGTTCACCCCTTTCTCTCTCGAGCCTTAACACGTGTGATGTGTCTTTTTTTAACCGTGTTTGGCGGCAGCCGCTGTCTCTGGCCAACTCATTGGTGCTTGTCAGACAAAACAGCAGTCACCAAGGACCTGGCAGCAGTGTAATCCAGCCTGTCAGGCTTTTCCAAAAAACATTCCTCTCCAGTCTTTATCAGGGATTTTATGCCAGGAGAATATTAATGACAAATTCTCAGAGACAGGCCTCCTCTACAGGGACTGGCTGCTTATTTGTTCAGGCTCACATAGGAATCAAAGACTGAAATACACTGTTGACCTTCACAGGACAAAACTGTGTAGATGCTCAGAGATATTCGCTTTTAAAGTCTGAATACTGGAACACTATCACTGTGGTTTTTCACCGGTACAGAGATTTCTTTTAAAGCCACACTAGTAGCATATCTGTCTGCTACTCCACCACTTTGGTCCAGACTGAAATATCCCAATAATTATTGGATGGATTGGCATGAAATTTGGTGGAGACATTAATGCCACCTTCAAGATGGGTTGTAATATTTTTTGGTGATCTTCTGACTTTTCATTTAGCATCACCATCAGGTCAAATTTGTATTAGTTGTTTATGACAGATTAAGGGTTTAGACTAAAGTCAAACCTGTGTGGGTGGGAGGTTTTGCTTCATGCACAGGTGAGATTAAATAATATCCAGGATTAAAGGAAAAGCTCACCCAAAAAAGAAATTTAAGTGATTATCTACTCAACCTCATTCCGATTGAAAGTCAGGTGAGGTTGCGTAGTCCACAAATCTTTTCTGGAGCCTCACAGCGAAACAGCGTTGTAGCATTCTCCTAACCAACTGGAGTAGATGGGGACATGCTTTAAAATGTAAAAAAACAACCAAAAAAAATAACCAAACATAAAATGTTTCTGCACAGCTCGTTTAGCATAATCCAAGTCTCTTGAAGCCCTAAGGTCCTAAACTTATTTGAATGCTGCTTTGCTGTGAAGCTTTGCAGCGGACTTACAACAACTTCCTGTTTTACGGCCAATCATCGACCTTCCCCGTGCTGCCATGGTCACACCGTTCAACAAAAACTCAAGATTTTAATCAGTTTAGATCACAAAGCTGTTAAGGTTGGCCTGTGAAAATGTGACATCGATCAGGTTAAAAATGTAAGAGGAGTTTGTTAAAATACAACACGTGCAAATAGTCAAATATGTGCGGAAAAAATCAAAATGGCTGATTTTCTGTTGGGTTGAGGTTGTGGCACAAGGAGACTTTTTTGTATTCCATGCATGTGCATCAAACTAGCCGCAGGGGCTGTCGTAAGAAGTATAGAAAAATGCAGTTTCCTGTTGCCACTTGGTGGCGCTTTTACTGTAACAGAATATTGGCATATCAGCGTCTTTAGGCCGGGACTCTTATCCAACATGTGAAGTTTGGGGCAGATTTGACTCTGTACAGTAAAGTTATAAAAGTTATAGAAACTTTACCAGTGTTTCCCACACATAGACTTTACTTGGGCGGGCTGACCAGGTGTATCTGGTGACCCATTTTAGCATTTTTAGCTATTTTATTTTCATCCATCCAAGATAACGAGAGCGACCTCTCCTATTTTATGCTAGACCTACTTCTGCTGTTGTTTTGTACAAGCTTGTAGGTACACCTGGTTGTTGTGATGTGGTACAGTGCATGTTGGTTTTGATAGTCTACATAATTAACAACGAGCTTCCTGCAGAATCGGTTCACCTGCTGTGATAAGTGAAAAAAATCCAGAGCAGTGTGTTTTTTAGGCGACTTTATAAAACTTACTCCTGACGAAGAGAAAGCAGATAACATTGCTGTGAGAGAGAAACAGACAGGCGAGGCCAGTGTATGTGCTTAGGAGGACAATTAAAGCAACACTATGTTATGTAGGCAAACTCTTAAAACAGTTCCTAAGAAAGATAATTGATTTTTGAGTCTCATTCTCAGGACTTACTATTGGCATGGGGGTGAGTAGATAGTGACTGAATTTTCATTTTTGGGTGAACTTTTTCTTTAAGGCCTCCTTGAGCAACAGATATGTGACTTTGGAGGCATATCGAATGCCAAAACATTGCACTGTAGCTAATAAAAGTCACAGACAAGATTTTATAACTCTTGAAAGATTCATGGCGGCAACTTTTTAAACTTTCGTCAGTTGCAAGCTAAACAACAAAAATACAGCATTAATTTTTTTAAGTAGTCTACCAGAAATGTACACTTGCACCGAAATGCCTTGTTGGATGATGAAGATGCACTGCGGTAAAGTAGTAATGCCAAGTTCAACTTTTTTGCTAGAGGACTCCCAGTCCGCTGCATCGCTGGAGTGGCTCCACTCAAATGAATGAGATGGCTGCGTTTTTTCAGGGCTGAAGTCTGAACGCAGCTACCTGCAAAACATTCCCATGAGCCTCACTTGTACTTTGTTTTAAATGCTAATTATTAGCAAATGTTATCGTGCCAACATATTAAACTACAACTAATTGTTGTAAATAATTAAAATGAGCTAGTAGACAATTTTAATATTTATTATCTTTAAAAATTACAGACAGGTAATAATGATTTGAATATTTACCATACAGAAAATATATGATAAGATATAAGATAAATTAACCTCAATCAGTAAACTTTAAATGCATGATCTCTTTGACCTCTGGGTCAAATTAATTAAGTCTTCATCAATATATCATTTCATTATCATACAGTTCATTGCTGTCAGTTAATTTTTGATCAAAGGTAATTCGTGAAATTAACAGACATTGATATATGATGTACAGCTACATTCAACATTTCCGAGATATGGATGGACATTGAACATCAGTGACATGAAGACTGAACGTGTTTGTTCGTCTGCAGTTCAAAAGACACAGGAAGGCACCTGAGATTCTGAGTGAAAAAGTGAGATTGTCGTAAGAGTAGAAAAAATATCCAGTACTACAAGTTTCAGGAGCTGTGTGTGCACCAACCCGTCCTGCTCGCTGTGAGCTGAACGGGTGACCCCGACTCCTCCACCCAGACAGCAGCTGTCTCTGGGAGAAAGGAGCGAAATCAAAAAGTCTTTTCTCTTAAACCCCGTCTATATGGGCTCATCTGACTCCTCGCTCTCCCTCTCCTCCTGCAGGGAGGACAGTGTGAGGACAGGGCTGGTGGGTGACACAGGTGAGGCAGGGGGTGAAGGTGAGGTAGGGGAGGAGGTAGAGGGGGACGCTGCTTCCTCTGAAGCACCGTCAGCTCCGTTCGTGGTAGGGGAGCCGCTGCTGGAACTCCCCATGCTGCTGGGGGAGGAGGAATCCGTGTCACACCCGGGAGCTCCTCGGGAAGATGACGCCTTCCCTTGGGAATCCTCCTTGGACTCCTTCCTGACCAGCTCCCCTTCCATCCTGCTCCCCTCCCCCCACAAGTCTCTGTCCCGAGTTGGCGAGGAAGGGGTGGACGAGGGAGGCTGGTGCTTCTTGGCTTTCCTGCTGGCATCTCTGAAGCTGGCCAGAGGGGGACGAAGCCTCACTCCGCTGCGAGTCGAGCCCTCTATAGCTTTCTGTAACTGTTAGAGGAGAGAAAGAGTTTGGAGCAAACACAGCAGAGAAACATGTGTTGAAGTGACATTGTTGTATCACTAAAGAGAACATCCGGGGAGATGAGTTGTGGGCGGTAAGTGGAATAACCGCATGAATTAGAGCGTAAAGCATGATGCACTCCGTGACAGAATGACTGCCTACAACATGAGATCATCACATCTCAATATCGTGATGCATTAAAGCAAGAGAGCTGACTAAAACATGCAGATAAAGAGAAAAATGAAGAAGAGAAAAAAAAAAGTGACTTTACCTCTTTCAGTGCCACGACGCCCACCAGCTTTCCAATACTGGTGACATAGGCGTGACTGAGACCGAGCAGAGAGAACAGAGTGTGGGTCTGAGTAATGAAAGAGAAAGGACATCATCCATTCAGTGTTAAACGCATTGTGGTGTGACAGTGCTCTGCTTGCATGACTGCTCTGTTCCTTGAAAAAAACATTTCTACACATGTAAAAGAGGAGTTATATGGCTCTTTAACAGCACGAAATTCAGGGTTTCAAGCAGACATCCTGACTTTTAGGTTCAATCCCAATACATCCCTTGCTCCTACATGTACCACTTAGCCCTACCCCTCTGTTTTCGCATTCACATCTAGGGGGCTACATCACCCTCCACACAGGGTTTTTCAGAGGTACACTTCAAACCTGGGGTTGTGAGAACTCTTTACAACAAGCATAAAACTATCGCTATTAGTTTGCTGGTGTCTCAGTAGCTAACTAGTTACCTAGCTAACATTACAGTGTTATTGCTGATTTGTGCATGACAGTCCCCCTTGATGCTCAAATTTAACTAAAGGAAGACTTTATCCAGCTGTTTTTCATAGGCTCCTTTAAAATGTAAAAAAAGAGAATATAAATTAAAAAAAATTTACATTGTCCTGTGTTTTAATGCTTGACCAATGCTTCCCATGTTGGGATATACTTTTATTCGCATTCCTGCTAAGAGTTAAATGAAAAGACTGACCACTCCTGTGTCTGTATACTAAATATAAAACTATTGGCAGGAGACAGTTAGCTAAGCATAGAGAAAAAAATCAAGCATGCTTTAAAAGTGGAGCCTGGTTATCCTTTTATCATGAGCAACCATGCGTTTTATTTGTGGAGCCCCCTGCGCTGTTACTCCCACTGAGTTAATGGATCCATTTAAATGAACGACAGGGCTGCGTTTATTCATTCACATGTGTTATCTTGTTTGTGACAAAAGTACAAGTACAGAAAAGTACAAATACGTCTCCCAAAATGTCAAATCGTTCCTTTAAAATCTGCCGCATGGAAATATGAAACGGTTACTGTGCATGACTTATAACTGCATCATCAGGGTGCGTGAATGTCAGCCAGGTGTTGCTGTGGTCACCTTGTGCAGAGACGTTCTTTCCACCAGCTGAAACGGGGAGGGGTCTATACGAATCTGCTCCATATCGACTGGTTTGTCCAGCTCTTCCTCTTCCCAGGCTTTGATCTGCAACATCCAATCACAAGGCATAGAGATGGACTTTGCGTTCCTAATTTTTTCTTTGGATGGTTTGTCTCGTTATTGGCTGTGTGATGCTGAATCAATAGGATACTGTACCTCCTCTGGGGACATTGTGTCAGTCAGCGGCGGGGCCGTGGTCTCCTAAAGAAAGACGGGAACAGAAAGGACGAGGGACAGATGGATGGGTAGTCAGTCAGTATGAAAAAGTCATACATGATGATAAGATGACCCCTGGTGGTTTAATGTCATCACCCACTGCACAACATGTCAACTCCTTTATGTATGCATCATGTCCTGGCCACCCCATCGCATTTGTGAAGTTGGCTCAAGCTGCCATGTTGGAGTGATGCCCCTGTCTGAGCTGTCACTGCCTCGCTCGACAGCAGATCAGTGATGCGCTCTGAGCTTTAGGGGTCAAAATGATGAGTATGCAAGGTTGAGCTTAGCGACGTACCTGAGTTTCAGTCTGGCCTGATGACGACGTGGAGGAAAAGAGTCTCTGAAGGGTCCTCCTGACAGAAGGCAGCTTGCGCTTGTCTGAGGACGAGATATGGCAACACATGTAAGAGGAGAGAGGATGCGACACTTGATAGGTGGACTTGTCTTTATGCGCAGTGGAAATGTCATGTTACCGGAGCCTGTGTGGTTGGTGGAGGGCTCCTGAGGTTTAGGGGATGGCATCGGCCCGTTACATTCTTCCTGTACTGGAGCAGTCTGCAGGAACAACATGGTTGGTAACTGCATCATACATTTTTCAAGCTAAACTACTTCCTGTGAGTAAATCTATGGGTTTTTTTTCACCTTGTCTGCGCCCTCCTCTCCGCCCTCCTCATCCACGAAGCTGAAGGACTCCCAGCTGACTTTGGAGCCCTGGCCTGGTGAGCTCTGAACTCGTTCAAAGACTCGCCTCTCTGGTGAGAGCCACCAGTCAAAGACGGCTTGAAGCTCTGTCCTCTCGATGGAGCCCAGAAGAATCATGGACTCTGAGGAGAGAAGGGTTAAAGGAAAAGGTCACCATTTTTGGAAATATGCTTATCTGCTTTCTTGAGGTAGATGAGAAGATCGATACCGGTCTCATGCTGGTACATTAACTTTAAAGCTACAGACAGCAGGGTGTTAGCTTAGCTTAGCATAAAGACTGGAAACAGCGACTATTCGTTTGAAAACAACAATGGTGCCTCCTCTAGCGTAGATGCAGCTATAGCATCAGTTATATCAGACCTTTCATTGAATGAAGAGCAAAGAACGGCACCCAAGGCTTTTCTCAATGGAAAAGATGTTTTTGATCTTCTGTAGCTTCAATTACTGAACAGACATAAAAGAGGAATCAATATCAGCAAGTCACCCGACCTTTAGAGTCGACCAGGGGGATGGTTTTCAGCGTTGTGTTCTCCAGCAGATGGTTCAGTTCCCGATAGGTGGAATGAGAAGACAGGAACTTCACTCTGCGCACCATGATGTCCTCCACAAAGATGTTGTATTTGCTGAGGATACAGAGAAACAACAATAAATACTTCTCTTAGCTGTATGGAAAACATAAACACAAAGAATAAGGGTTGAACTTTACCTGATGTGCCCGAGGGCCAGCTCAGGCAGGTAGGGCAGCTTCTTCACCTGGATGATGGAGTCGTAGAGAGAAGGCTGCAGACCCTGGGCCACCATGTTCGCAAGGATGACCGCCACCATCATGGGCAGGATGTGGGAGATTTGACCGGTCAGCTCGAAGCAGATTACTGCAGTGGAAACGGTATGTGTGACGGCTCCCGTCATCGCTGCCGCACCTGGTGGAAAGCAGAGGGTAGGGGTAAAGTGTTATTTGAAATAGTAATAGTATTAAATAGGCAAAAAGTATTCAAATGTACACATCATACCAAGAGTTTTTAAAGACTTTAAAGGTTTAATTTGTGGAAATTGAAATGTTTTGGGTAAAATTATAAAGTCTTATACATAATTACACTGTTTCGAGACCTCATTTTGACCAGAGATGCTACCAAGTCAAGTGAAAATGGTGAAACTATTCCTAAACTGCTGCTGGATACACATATTTGAACTGTAGGAAGAGCAGTCTTAATATCAGGACAGACAGAGGTCTAGGATGGCAAATGTCAGCAATTCAATATTCAGCCTTCGATAAGTCTCCAGGCCAATGGGAAACTGAGTTCAGCTCTAGGATTAAGAGACTGACCAATGACAGCGTAACCTCCCGGCAGGATGCGGTAGACTATCCCATCAAACAGGATTCCATTTGGGAAAAGAGTGGCCATGATCTCTCCTACGAGGCGACCAAAAGCAGCTCCTTGAGGACAGAGATAAGACATGCTGGTAAAGACAAATTGAACTGAAGCTCAGCAGGAGATACTGCGCTCGCATTACAAAATCCTCTTACCTAATATGAACACTGGCATAAAGGCGCCCGAGGGGATGGGCATCGTGGTGGAAACTGCTGACATCCAGAACTGCAGCACAAAAACAGGATCAAGGTAGAATCGAGACCAATCCTAGAGGGGTTTTTCGTGTCTCACATATATTTAAAGGAACACTGAGTGCAGGGGGGAGAGGTACCTTCATGACGCAGAAAAGGACGAGGATGACAAAAACGCTGACGTGTGGATGGAGCCATGCAGATGAGCGACCCAGGCCGGGCGGAGGAGGATATCCTGAGATTTTGGTCCAGGTGAAATTATCAAACAGGGAGTTGATGCACTCCCTGGGCATCAGCTGCCAGAGGAGACAGACACACATAAACAGTTTAACATGATTCTTTCTCAACCATGCTGCTGTGTGCACATCACATTCTTCAGTAAGACCAGGAGCAGGAAAACAGATTAAATTATCAAATGATCACTTTCTATTTTATTTATGTTTCACACAGCATCACAACGTTTTTGGAGTCAGGGTTGTATGATCTAAGAAGAGTTGAAATAAGAGACTGGACCTGAATTTCCAGTGGTAGTTCTGTGGTATTTAAATTTCAACAATAACTCTCCAGTAGTGATTAAATTTAAACTAGCATTGCACTCCTATAACATTGTCAGAATCATAATGGACAGTTTAAAAAATGATGAAAACTGCTGAAGCAGAAGATATCATCTTTACATTTTCACAAATTCTTGTGAAAACCTGCCGACTACCCAGGTTACCCATAATGCAACTCTCCCACAGTTCAGGCAGAGATTCAGGTGTGTTTTGCTAGTTGACTAAATCACTTGATCTATATCCACCTGGCCTAGTTTTTCAAAGATATCAGAAATATTAATGAAAACACATTAAAAAGAAGTCAGAGTGCGTGAGATTGTCTCACCTCTCCAGCCATAAACTGTCCAAATCCAGGAGGAAACGTGAAGGTGGCGATGATAAACGTCACTGCACCTGGATAGATCAATCGACTGGGTGTGCACAAACAAACAAACAAACAAACAAACAAACAAACAAACACACACACACACACACACACATACATTCAGTCATTAACAGGAAGCCTGGTGTATTCTAAGAAACACCCAACATGGAAAAATAAGTGATGCTTGTAACAGAAATAACAGTGTGAGAGCGAGTGTGTACCACCACTGATTGTACAGCTCTCCTGGTGCTGCTGCTCGCCGCTCTCTAATGGTGGAGACTAATGTTCCCTGACTGCTGAGTCTCAGAGGATAAGTGAATCTCCACATTGAGTGAATAACTGGCTGAAAGGTTGTTAAGGCTTTGCTGCTGTCCCGGCCAGTGTTGTGAGACTGATGAGTTCAGAGAGTGGAGCTGAGATACATTAAGAGGAATTGGCTTTGAATGCGCAAATGGTTTGAGTTGCTTGGAACAATGTCTGCTACCAGAATCACTGTAGTTTTAGAGCCGAGGGGTCCATTAATCCACAGCAGCAGGGAATGCATGGTTTGTGTTTGTGTGTATGTGTGTGTGTGTGTGTGTGTGTGTGTGTGTGTGTGTGCGTGTGCGTGTGCGTGTGCGTGTGTGTGTGTGTGTGTGTGTGTGTGTGTGTGTGTGTTGGGATCTCACTGTTTGGTTAGGAAGCGTGTGAGCGCTGTCGGTCTTCTCATGAAAAGAACCACCTGTCTGTTCAGGTAGACGAAGAACGCCCCCAGGAAGCCACACGAGATCCTAAAACATGAGAAACAACTTGTTCTTACTGCTCACACTGCATCACACACACAGGTATGACTATTTCTATAGCCAGTGGTGGAACGCAACTGAGTACACTTACTCAAGTACTGCACTTAAGTAATGGTACTTTACTGGAGTGTTTCTCTCCTTATACTCCACTATGTTTCAGAGGGAAATACTGTGAGTTTTACTTCATGACATTTGACAGCTTTATTAACTAGTTGCTTTACAAATTGATATTTGTGTATATAAAACAAAGGAATAGCTTATAACATGATGATTTGTTTTACTTTAAACTACCCAACAGTTTATAGATATGATGTGTAAAATAAAATATTCCAGCTTCTCAAATGTGAGGATTTGCCTCTTTTTGCTTTTAATTATTTTAATTTGTACAAACTAAACATTCAATCAATTAGTATAGAAAATAATCAGCAAATTAATACGTAATGACAAGAATCATTGTTTGCAGTCCCCTTCAAAATAATTCAAAATGAGTTCCACCTCAACCAACTACAACACTAAAATCCTGTTTTTACATTATTGTATGAGTTATAATAATCTAATGATGTAATATATAATAATATCAGCCACAAGACATATTTTAAAGTTCATTTTCCTGATCATATTTTATATCATTTCACTTAAAGCAACATTATGTAGAAATTGGCATTGTGTGTGATTTGGCAACCCCGGCAGTTTTGGAGTGCAACACCACTGTCGTAAATACAGGTCTTTAACAATTTGTCAGACGTAATGTAGGTGCTAACTACAAACAAAACTCATTCTTAACAATGTCATGTGTTGAACTTGAAGTAAATGTGTGTAACACTGTGATCCTCCCCTCACTGAAGTTACATAGTGCAGAAACAAGTGATGGGGGGGCGGAGTGGCTGAGACAGAGACACCATTCACCCTATTACAAGACACTGTACCATCAAAATGATTCTGAAGCTGTTATTTTAAGGATAAAAAAATGACATAATGCTGCTATAAGTAACTGTACCTACCTAAGTAACAGAACTGAATACTTCCCACTGCCCTACTATCAATAGCAAACCAAAAGTTGATGCAAAAAAGGCATACGTTATCATTGCACACACACATATTCATAAATATCTTCACCCTATTATTGCGAATGCAGGCAGCTCCTGCAGGTCAAAAGGGAAATCCATCCGGAAGTTAGTTTTGAAGAGAGCTGTGATTGTGACTGAGAGAAAAAGAAATATAACAAAGAAAATCATAAACTTCAAACAAACATTTGATCTCAGTCCCTCATTCTTTCTTAGCTCAATATCTTGAGTTTGAAGTGAACATCAAAGAATGGACATAAAATATAATAGATAATGAAGTACTGGAAGAGGGAACAAAGCCTTTTGTAATGAATAAAAGGGTTTATTCATTACAAAAATAACAAAATTACAAAACAGCAGTTTAAATATATTTTAAACATGTTTTTTAGGACTTTGAACCTGGAAATTCTTTTTTGTTGTTGTTGTTTTTGCCACACTCTGGGGAAGAAGAAACAATACCATTTATATTTAAGTTGATTTGGCAAACTTATTTACAATAATTAATTAATAATTTATATTATTATTTACAAATCCTACAGACACGGAGCAACATTATTATCCCACTGGAGTCAACTACATGTCCACCTGATGGATTCAAGCCCAACATTAACTCTCCTTTTAGCTCTGTTTTTGGTCCCCACCACCTCCTGAGGGAAATATCTTGTTCTTTAGTTGCTAAATGCTACATCATGGTCACCAGCTAATCGCTAACTGTTCCTGTCTCCCATTTGTTGCCGAGCTGGTTTTCATTTTCTTTCATTTCCTTTGGAAATAGAAACTGTAAGAACTTAACATTTGACAACTGACCTCTGTTGTAAGATGTTTGGGAAGATGAATATTGGACTTCCGACTTTGAGTTGTAGCTCGTTTATAAAATGTAATATTTGGAGATTATCATGAACTGCAAGAAGTTGACACAGTAAAGGAAATACATGGTGCAGTGATTTAAATGCAAGTTGTGAATATATGTATAATATATAATATAATATAATAATATATAATTCGCTGGTGCTGGTGGATTGGGAAAATACTGTAAGTGATGACTTGAAACATTTCTGGTTTATCTAAAGAAGCAAATATTACTTAGCTGTCATATTCAGCTACTTTCCATTAAATGCCAGCTCAGCGGTCTTTTACAACAGTATGTGTGTCCGTGTGTGCGTGAGAGAGAGAGACAGTGTGTGTCTGTGTGTTCAGCTTCTCACCAGCATCCTTGTTCCAAACAGAGAGCACCCTGAATATGAAGGCGCTGAACGTGGCGGCAAAATATCCCCGCCAGTAATTTCTCACCGCAAAGTAGGTAGACGTGACCTCAATACTGAACAACACCCCTGGTGGTGGTGGAGAGAGAGAGAGAGGGAGAGAGGAGAAGGACAGGGGGAGAGGAGGGATTAAAGAGGAGAGGAAAAATGAGGATGGATGGTGTGAGATATGAGAGGAGGAGGAGAGAGTGAGAGAAAGAGGGAAAGACGACAGAGAGAGAGAGAGGAGAGAAATTAGTTAAATAAGCAGAATGAGTCCAAAAACACTTGAAGCTGAGGGTGTAATTATACACAACAGAAGAACTACAGGGAGTGAATACACACACTATAACTCAACCAAACACGCACACACTCACACACACTTGCACACACGCACATACACAGGGGCATAATCAGCATGTGAAGCAATAAAATAAACATCAGAGCCATCAGACACATTATTCTGAACAAGATAAAAACTGCTGAACAGAAGAAGATGATGCAATAAATAATATTTAAGGACTCACATTGTATTTGTTTTCTTTTTATGGTGATTAAAAAACTGAGTTGTAAATGTGGTTTTGAGCTTGTGCATATTGAGGGATGTTATGTATACTATGTACATTGATAGATATTAAGTATAGTTGCAACTAAAATGTATTTTAAAGCTGCTGTAAGCGTTCGTTCTGCAGTCCTGCTCTCTGTGTGTTTCTGCCACAGAAAACAAAAACATTACATTTAAACCAATAAAGTCAAAGGGTATTTGTCATTATTAATTCTAAAACTGACTGACAATATTATCAATAAATTATCAATATTGATAAATTATTGGATGTTTTAAACACTCAAATAATAATATTGATATTGGTCTTAAAATTCCAGTACGCGTTGGGCTTTATTCTTACATGTAAGACAAGCAGTTGCACAAGATCTTGGCTCAATAAAATACAGACTCAAATAAGAAAAATCAATAGTTTTTGAAACTCTGTGCTACTGACACATTTCAGCTAGAACTCAAAGCCTTAGTACAGTGTGATCAGGTACAGAGGGATGTTGTGTGCAGTAGTTTTGATTGTAAGAGGCAGTGTGCAAGTTGTACAGTACCTCCTAATGGAGTGCCGAAACAGCATCCCACCCCCACGGCACAGCCAACAGTCAGAATATCTGTGTAACCATAAGGGTTCTACTGACACAGAAAACAGAGAGGGAGAGGAAAAAAACAAGAGGGAAATAAAGGGTTGAGAGAGACAACGAGGGATGAAAGGCGTGAGATGATGAAGGGGAAACGAAGGTGACGAGGAACAAGGGCGTAGACAGAAAGACAGGAGAGTGAGTTGGAGGAAGAGAGAATAAAAGATCAAGGTGGAGAGGACATAATGGGGAACCACAGGGGGAGAATTGACAGAGGGAAGCAAAATGGAATAAAGTGAATAAATAATGTTCACTGAAGTATGGTAAAAAAAAAAAAAAAGTAATAAAGAAGGAGGGAAAACTCAAATCACGAGAATATAAAGCAGAGGAAGCACATGCTTATGACAGCAATCAGACTTAGTAGAGGCTATTAAGCAATCAGGCAAAGAAGTGGTCACATTGTCCAAAGAGACACATCCCTGCAGCTGATTGCAGACCAAAAATCAAGCATAGCAGACATAAAATATTTCCATTGATTATTAATGACCTTGAATTATGAGGTCCTATGAAACTTTTTAAAGAGTCTTTTATGATCTGTGTTGCATTATTCTTATTAGAAGAATATACATTTTTGAATCTGTCGCTTATTAAAAAGAGGGTTGTGGTGCTGAAAACTCTGAAGCTCACTGCTTAACAGCAGAAAGAACAGTTTAATTCAAGGCTCGTGTACTGTACTGGCAGTCTAATCGGTAATAAATGTTTGTTCCCGTTGAATCTATTACTGCTGATGATAGACACCAATGTGAGGTAAGATAGAGGGAAGAGTTAAACATTTTGTGAAATACATGTATTTGTTTTCCTGTCAGGGTTAGATAAGAAGATTGATAATCTTATGTCTGTACAGAGGATATGTAGCTATAGCCAGGAGTCAATTAGCTTAGCTTAGCATAAAGTTTGGAAGCAGAGGGAAACAGCTAGCCTGGCTCGGTCTGAAAGTTAAAAAAAATTCACATGCACTTCAACCATGTTTCCTGCAGTTTGTTGATATTTTGTAGTTCGTTTCATCTTTTTTTCTAATTCATCTTAAAGGCTGACATGAACAGTTTTTGCCCCAAGACTGCACATAATACAGTCTGAACAATATGACATCAGGCAAAAAAAACACTGCATTAATTAGAGAGCTTCAGAGGTGCTGATAGGTGGATTTTTAGTCCTTATGCTAAGCTAACCTAATTCCCTGCTGGCTCTATTTAGCGTACACACAAGAGTGGTATCAATCTTCTCATCTCCCTCTCAGCAGTAAAGCAAATGAGTGTATTTCCTAAAATGTTGAACTGTTCTTCTAAAGTCAAACTTTAAAATCCCTGGCTCAGCATTTCTGACAGGTTAATCTGTATATTTAAACATTCAGTTTTATTCATCACATCTAGTGCAGAGCACTGGTCTGAGGTCAGATTTAACCTCCATGTGTTACTGATGTTATTTCAGGAGGACAAAGCTGACCGCAGACCTGTGCCTGAGTGAGTCAGGAGGGAAGAGCAGGGCGGGACTTGCCTCCCACCGGGGCAGCGAAACAGGTGGCCACTCCCACGGCACACGCACACACCAACAGGTCCTGGTTATGGGTGTCATTCTGGGGTTAAGGGTCATGGGTGGAGATGGATAAGGAGCAAGGGAGGGAGAAAGAGGGAGGAGTGGGGACACAAACAAGCAGCAATGAATGAGAACGCCATGGGGAGGTGGAGATAGAGAGAGCAGGGAAAGAGGGAGACAGAGATATGGGAGGTCACTGTTAATACACATGCCAGACATTACCATCACACTATTAATACAGTGAGACACAAACACAGACGAGGTGCGAGGGGGCGAGCCAAAACAAAGACCAGGGAGAGGAGGGCAGGGCGTGGGCTGGGTGGGAGAGAGACAGATGGGAGACAACAACAGTCACAGGGTTCCCACTTTCATCAAATTCAAGCACCTTTCAAATAATTTCAAGGACTCAAAAATGGCATGTCTGGCGAATTCAAACTCGTTTGTAATTTAAAATCCATGGTGAAATCATTTAAAAAGTGTTGATCAAAAACAAGAATTAAAGTCTGTACTGTAGCTAGGAACAATGATCTGTCTCTAGTAGATTTTATTTTGTTTTGGCATTATGGCTGTTGCTGTGTTTGTTTTTTTTTGTTTTTTTGGAGCCAGAAGTGACTTTATTTGTATGAGAAGGTGGAACTGCAATGGATATGCATTGCTTCGTCTCCATCCTAATCGACAAGTTACTGCAGTAGTGAATTGTCAAGCACCAGGCAGTCATGCCCTAAAGCATACTCATCTATTTTACTATGAATGGGACCATAATTTACAAAATGAACATCTTGCTGCATTGAAGAAGACTTGAAACTAATGATTTATACCATAAACTCATGAGGAAAGTGTTTACTGAGGTAATGAACCAAGGGAGAAGTAGTCTAATTTCCTCATAGGCTTACATACAATCAGACTTCTTTTTGCAACCAGTGGAGTCGCCCCAGGCTGGTCATTTGAAAGAATGCGGGTTTACTTACATTGGCTTCACTTCTCAGATGGGTCTGATAAGTGGAGGCGATGCAGAACGTTGACTATTTTGTAGAGGCTTTGTGTGCAACGTTTGCTCAGTAGTACAGAAAGTGCAGCAGAGGCTCTTGGGAATTTCATCAGTTATTTCCAAAGCATTGTACAAATTTAAATTTAAACCTGATAATTGTGCTAGATGATAAAGTCAGTGGATCACCAAACAACCAACAGTTGTTGATATATCTCTCACCATCAAAGTGGTGGACCAACCGACAGACAGACATTGCCATTCCTTGAGACTTGAGACTAGCATGGTTAAAATCAAAACAATTGATTTTTTCAAAGCTAAAGCTAAAGATTTTTAAGAGCCTGTGGGAATCCTGTAATTATAACAAAGACCACAACAAAGGAAGTTACAATGGAAAAACTGCATTCCACACACATTAGTGCATTGATTGTAGTCAGCAAGGACACAAGGCTTCTGGGTAATGTAGGCTGTTTTGGTCAGGGCCTTGGCTTACCTCATAGACTCCAGAGAAGATAGACATGAATCGACTCAGCACAGCAGCACAGATACTGGCGATGTGGACAAACGGACCCTGGAGGTGATGGGAGGAAATCACTGACACAGATGAGCGACATGTAATGTTATCTAAAGAGACACTGTATACTGTCTGTAAAACAGGGAGTCTAAACTAGGACATGTTGTATCAGAACAGATAAATCACTGTGTAATTGCTGGATGTGACAGTTGCCCCGCTAATGTAATGGGGAAAATGAATGCTCTCCTTCACTGAGGACTTGAATAATTTGCTTCAATCCCGTGAGAGGAGGGAAAGAGGAAAAACATGACAGAAGATGATTTATTATCCTCTGAGCTTGGAGAAAGAGCAGATAGAGAGGTGGAGGACTAAACAAAGGAGAGGAAGGAGGATGATAATAGTGATGCTGGATCAATAATAGTAGATACATAGAAAAACAGATTGTAAGAAGATGAAAAAAGGGGTGTTTGTTACCTCTTTGCCCACTGGCATCCCACTGCCCAGGCCAGCAGTCAGCCCGATGACTTTAGCTACAAAGGCTTTGAGGGTCAGATATTCCTTCAGCACTACACCCCTCAGGATGGTTTTCAGCTCGGGAATACCAGAGCCTGTAGAAAAAACAGAGGAGAGAAGGAGAAGGAGAGGAGACATCTGAGTGGAAGGATGGTGAGCGCAATAAATAAAGAAACAGTGGTGCTGCCATCCTATAACCAGAAAGCAGACAAATGTGGTATAACAAGTAAAAAACAGGTGCTGAGAGTGAATAACAGAGGCTGACAGGTGATGGAGAGCTTACCGATGGCCTGTGGGGAAACCAGGTGACAGAAGAGAGAGGCGAACATGACAAGGATCATGGGATAGGTAACCCAGGCGAGGTACTGGAGCGGCACATTGCCCTTAAGCTCCCCATGTATCCACTTATAGGCTGAAAGAGAGAAAAGGAAAGAGAAGAGAGGTCAGAAAAAGTGCATTACACACAGGGGTATAAACTGAGTAATTATAGAGAGCAGTAACCAGAATCCTCTGTTATCAAACTGCAAATCTGACAGTCATAATCTCTTTGACCTTGGCCTGTGTTACCTTGCAGGCTCTTGGCGCTGGCGTAGTCCATACTCCAACTGACCAGAGCCATAGTCAGTCCCAGAAGAACCAGGAATATCCAGTCCTCCCCCATCTTGGTCACTATGTACCGCCGCACACGAGCCAAACAATCTGGGACAGAGATGTACAATTAATGATTCATCTTGTGTCCATTTATCTCTTGATTTAACTTCTGACAGTTTGTTATCACAATGCCTGAGAGGGAATCATGAAGTGTGGTTATGGACTCAGTGATGTTGCTATAGCTCATCACAGATGTACAACACAGAATGATCTGAATGGTTTGTGCTTTTTTTTCCATTTACAATTGAATGTATGTGCGTTTGCTTGAAAAACGTACTCACTCACTTATTCACTGATAGTGGAGAGATGAAAGTGTTTAAATCATTCACTGCAGTAAAAGACGCATCTCATCCCAGAGTAAAAATACTCTGACTTCAAAATTGTGCTTAAAGAGGTTTTAGGGATGCACATCCACAAAGTTTCTGACATATAAAAAAACCCAGTGTGATAAAATTCGATGCAACACAGGCTGAGATAAACTGACTTTAAATCTATAATCGCTATAATAACACAGCTCAATGCGTCTTTTGCCAGAATTCCTTGCTTAAAGTATGCCTTTCAAACTTTTCCCACCCTGTTTATAATACAGATGCTATCTTTTAAAAGTTTATAGACTAGAAGCTCAGGATTTTGATATTGAATAGGAATGTTGAATAGGTAGCAAAATGACTAAAGTGATATCATTTGAACGATTTTCTCACACTCGACAAACCTCCAGCAGAACAACAGGCATCACCTAACAGCTATACAGGCTTTGTAGTACTCAATGTGATGAGTCCATTGACTCAGTGGAGAAACGTGTTCATGGTGTGAGTAACAGAACAGCATGAACACTCTACAATACACAATGTCCTCAACAATTACCAGACTGTTGAATCTGCCCCTATCTTACACAATGTGTTCACAATATTAATTTAACAACCGCAAGTACTCACTCTAAAGACCTGCCCCTTTTCCACAGAGTTAACTTAATAATACATTAATGCAGATAATGGATTACACAAAGTTTTATTGTTGGTAGTTCAGGCAGGGTTGTAATTACTATTGAGAAACTGAGGTTAGTGGTGGAGGAAGTACTCAGATCTACATGGTAAAAGTAGCAATAACACGCTGCAAAAACACTTAAATAAATGGTTCCACATTTAAAATGTTATGTAAGTGATTATCATCATCATATCATTGGATTATCATTGCGGATGCATTATAACTATTTGATGTACTGTGGGTGGGTAGTTAAATCTACAGTCAATGTTGAGCAAGTTACTTTCAAAAAGCAATATATCACATATTACTAGTTACCTTCATTTTAAAGTAATATATTATGTTACAATATTACTGACTGAGTAGAGTGATATTACTTATTACACTACTTTTTAGTTACTTTCAACAAAAAGCCCAATTAAATAGCCGAGATCTTTTTAAATAATGGAATGGCCTTGGACACAGGGACGAGCAGGCAGACAAAGGATCAAAGTCTGATATATTATGAGATGGGAATACATTTTTAGGTTCAGTCATATGAAACACAATAGACCTATACCTTCTATAATGTAGCCTATAATGACATGTCGAGACAAAAATCTCTTTTCCTATGCCTTTTTATTATAATCCACAGAACAAGGAGTGCTTGGGCATATGTGATTCAAGAATGTAAATTAAAGTGCGCTCAGAGGATTAGGCTTCATCATTAGGCCTACGAAATACGGCTCATTTCAGTCACACCGAGAAATTAACAAAGAACTTATAGGCTCGGATATATTAAACACACACAGAGCCTATATTAATATTATCATGCGCGGTGTGGATGGGTTCCTAAAAAAACAACAATAAATGCTTCACTTCGGTTGGTAACGTGGATTGTAACCCAGAAAATACAGAAAATATGAGCTGCTGAATGATGACTAAAATATGAATAATCCAAATAACACATTTTTATAACAAATAACACTTTGTTTTGTTTAGGTGTTGGTGGGGTACTTTAAAGGACTCCTGAACTCAAATGGCCAGTCCAGACTTCCTCGTGTTCTGTGTGGCAGCCTAATTAAACTATAGCAGTGAATCATATTTTATGAGCTCATCGTGTTGCATGTAAAATCATAATGTGCAAAGTAACCAGTAACTGAAGCCATCAGATAAATGCTGCTCTCTCTGGAATGTAGTGTGATGAAAAAATAAAAAAATAAGTGAAGTAACAGCAACTCAAAAATGTATTTAGTTTAGGTAAAGGTGTGTTATTCAATTTCACCTCTGTTTCCTGGATATCACAGGGGGGTGGGTTTGTAGCTGTATACAGGTTTTAAGGTGTACCATGGTATTAAAATTGAGGGTTATAATACTGTATACATTTGCTTATCTAATATATTGAATTCTACTGTATTATTGCTAGTAAATCATATATATTTAAAGTTTATTTAAAGTTTAAAAGTTTCAAGTGATAAAGCATTTGTTTAACCAAAAACCCCTTCTGTTTTCATTAATTTAAGGGTCCCTGTAACTGATAATCATAATAGTAATTGTGTAATATTGTACACTGTATACTGCAAAACCATGATATATACTTACTTTTATAAAGCAGTTGGATGTGTGTGTTTAATTCGAATAAATGCTCACCTTGGCATTTGGAGTAGGGACGAGGCTTCTTGGTGGAAGATGCGTGACTGTGATGCGACTCCAAGGACATAGGGTGATGTTGGTGATGCCGCCGGCCGAGCCCTCTTCGGCCGGTGGCTGCGGTGTTGTCCCCTGCCTGTCTCCTCCATTGTCTCTCTGTCAGCAAACGTGCAGCCTCCCGTCGGGCGAAGTTTCCCAGCTGCTCCCTGTACTCCCCGTACAGCTGTAACGGAGGGGAAACACTGATAATAATACTAATAATTTAAAAAAAAGTGATAGAAACCATGTGTTTGTTGGGCCCCTTAGGATTGTAGAGAAGGAAAACAAGATGCAAAAGAAGAGGAGGAGGAGGGAAAAGAAGAGAGGGAAGAGAAGGAAAAATACCTCTGACAACTGAGACTTGAGGGGAGGATAAAACTAGATCCAGTGCGAAGAGTCTTGAGATAACGAGAAAGAGATGGGGAATGTGCGGCGTGTGTGTAAGGGATACACACCAACCTGAATACCCTGGGCGACATAAATAGACAAAACGGGCATAGAGATCGGAAAAACCCCTCCCTGAGAGGAGGCAGGAGCTGGAGAGGTGCCAGAGGAACAGATCCTGGAAGAGAGGACATTCCACATCTTCCCCTTCCGACTGTGTGTGCACTTTACACCTACAACTGCACACACACTCACTTGGTCAGAAAACACGACACCCTGTAATCCACTGTGATCATTTTGCAGCGCACCACACTCGTTAAAACCATAAGAGCTGTAAAATACTGCAGATCCAGGTGCAGCTATGATGTGCAACTGAAACCTACAGATCACATGCATCCCACCACACAGCAAAGCAAGAGGCTAAATCATAAGGAGGGCTGACTGCCACACATTTCTGTCTCATGTTCACACAGGAAAAGAGAGCTGACACATCCAAGCATGAGGCCCAGGACCAGAACGATTGCATAGCAAAATGCTCACAACTACATCAAGCAATGACAAAATAACAAGAAAATGTTTAGACAATCACGGAATGACACAGACAAGTTGGTGTAATCTCAGTTTGGTTAGATTTTCCTCAGTGTGTGTGCACAAAAACTGCTTTACACAACCGGTCCACTGCTACACATGAGTCACTACAACCACATGACAAAGTGACTGATTTAGAAGCTTATAATTAATACATGAATACACCACATAGCAGGTGGCCAGCAGTTACACTGTTAAAGGCTCTTGAGAACTTTGATGCCTCTAAATCACATCGCAAAGTTATTTTAAACCTCACTAAACACTATGAACCACAAACTGTTATTCAGAACAGTGCTGCACCACTAACAGCTTTTATGAGCACAAGTGTTTGTTACATCACCTTTGTACTTATGCTGTACATTAAAAAGCTGAACTAACGGCAGACTACTGACTAACGACTATACTCAGTTTTAATTATATGGCATTATACAAAGACCTGGGTGGATATTACTATTACTTCCATTTTTTTTTAAAGGGACATGCTGTTAAGGGCAAGACAATGATGAATTTGCAGGAAAGGATTTAAAGTTATTTTTCGAGATAGAAAATGTACTTGCCATTAGATGAGTCGTCCAGATGTTTTGAATGTCATCCTTTGGTTATTCTTCACAAGTTAAACAAATTATTTGCTAAAAGTGTCAGACAAAAATCCAATGTACTGTCTTTGCTTCTGCTGTGTAGAGGCTTAAAGGATAACATGCAAATATACTGAATAATTTATCAAAGTTTTGATCTCATCTTTTTCATCTTATCACTGCTTTTAATAATAATGATTCCATTAAATTTAATCTCACATTAACGTCTAATCTGCTGCACAACGGTCGGAAACCATGCGTACCATTTACATTTGAGCTGTGTTTCTTGTGTTCTTCAAAATAATAAGACCACAACAACAGAAAGTGAGATGAATTATAATAAAGACATACCACACGTTTCAACCGCTTTGGAGTTTCGATTAAAAATGATTTATCCAACTTAATTGTGTTGGTAAATTTCATATTTGATTTGGCAGTAATCCGATTTGAGTACATTTAAAAGAAATGTAAAAATACATTAATACTCTGTATACCCGATACACTATTTAATTTTTCAGTATATTCTTATAAAGTATATTAATCTGCATCTAGTGTGAGAGACCACAAACTACAAACAGTCACACTTCATCTAGTTGCACAAACAACCAATTAAAGCCATAAGTGGAAAAGAGAACTCGATCAAATATGTGAACAGATCCACAAAAGTAACTCGTGGAGATCAAAGAAAAAAGACACAGAAGAGCACATGACTGAAAATCACCCTCCACCATCTGACCAGACAGACCCTCTGGTCCTCCTGTCTTTACCTGTTCCTCATCAGTTGTCTTAAGCATGATGTGTTAGCAGCTCTGTTCCTGTCCTGTCCTGTCTCCTGTCCTACACTGCAGATAACCTCACCACCACCACCGCTGCTGCACTACACATTAACACCAAAGCACTAATCCATCAACATCATCAAACAGGCACTGGCACCAGACACCATCAAAAGCAGGGACACGAGAGGAAGCTGTGCACTGCCCACAGAGGGGGAAGGATTTGTTACTTAAATATTGTACTTCCCATGCAGTGTTTTCGCAGGTAACGTTTCACCATGGCAGGCCGCCACGGCAACATCTTTGCCACCATAGAAAAAAAAGAAAGAAAGAAAGAGAGAGAGAAAATCACAAAAGAAACCAAAACAATACACAACCAATCATCTGATCCTCTTACATAAGTGGTTGTTGTTGCTGTTCAACGCGTTTGTTAATCTACCCGCAAGGCCTGATCCACCCCCCTCTTCCCCAAGGAGAGGAAGAGGGATGGAGCAAGAGGGTGAGAGATGTGCCCCATGACCAGATTTTCAGATAACTAGAATTACGGCCTCGCGGTTGTATGCCTCTGCCAACCAGTCGAGTTGCAGTTTACATCCATGTCTTCTCCAGTGAGAGACATGCTGTTTCACTTCTAGACTATTTCACAGTACGGAGTACAGAAGACTGCTAGTTTTATCACATGGTGCAACCACAATCAACTGAAGCTCAGTATCAAAACCAACGAGCTTACAGTGAACTAGAATGCTTCAAATATGGATGCTGCTGCAAAAAAGCTACAAATTCTAAATGCTTCAAACACATGTTCAACCCAGCAGTAGAGAAGATCTATACAATCACCACGGCTTCAAGATGGGCACCCAAGATTAGTGTCATCAATTCATCATCCAGCCAAATGTGAAATATGGTCATAATCTCCCCTTCTGTTCTTGAGTTATGGCGTTGAATAATGACTACTAAAGTCTTTTTGCAGAATATTATGATGTCAAAGTGAAGTTGATGCTTGACCTTTTGGACATAAAATATCATCGCTTCATCATTTTATTCTATTAGACGTTTGTGTGAAATTTTGTCATAATTAATTACGAATTCTTGAGTTATAGCCTTTGACCTCTGACCCCCAAAATCTAATTAGTTCATTCTTCAGTCAAGTGGATGTTTGTGGCAAATACAAAGACATATCTGTGAGGTGTTTCTGAGAAATTATGTTCACGAGAATGGTACGTACTTGAGCTGACAGTGATCTTGACCTTTGACCACCAAAATCTAATTAATTCATCCTTAGGTCCAGGTGGACGTTTGCGCCAAAATTTTAAGATATTCCTTCAAGATGTTCCTAAGACATTGATATGGCAGACGGACAGTCCAAAAATATGCCTCCAGACATGGTTGTTGGCAGCAATATCCTGGACAGCTGGATAGCCACCACAGGCCCACCGTTTAAGACGTACGCATGTACAAATTTTAGACCCACCATATTGTTTATATTGACAATGAGCACAACAAAGTGCCATAAATAATGAAAGCCAAACGTTTTTCTCATTTGTTGTGTTGTTGGAATTAGGAATGTTAATGATTAATCATTAATTGCTGCTAAGAATTTAACCAATTACACAACAACATACATAAAATTTATTAACCGATGTAATGTATTAATGTATTAATCACAGATGGGCACAGATCGATCTGAAATGATCTTGTCACAAATTTCAAATACTTGCTGCATATTTCAAAATAAAATACAAAATACTGGTGTGAGAAAACGTATTTGATCAATTTTCTACTTTTTAATGTATTTAATTTAAAACGTCATGAAACGTATGAAACATGTTTCATATTATTAATAATTAAGTGATGATGGATTGTTAAGGCAGCAAACTATCAATCAAAGAAATTGCTTGAAATGTGCATCCCTAGTAGGGATATGTGAAATGCTTTTGAAATGACTAACTTCATACATCTTTGCTAATGTACCCATTTTTTGTGTATTTCTTTATCATCCCAGCCATTAATCAGTGTCCTAGAGTAAAGTCACTTTTGCATTAATTTGGCTAATCTTTGATATATTATAAATTAACTTATATATAGCATTTTGTTTCAACCCAGTGTCTTAATGTAGCTTAAGCTGCATTTCAATATTCCTTTTGTTAGCTAGGTAGGCTAGCTAGCTAGTCAACTAACTGTGAGGTTAGTTAACTTATATGAATAATAATTACTATTTCAACTGGTAAAATAGAAATCATTTATAAAACTATATCTACTTCTTACATTATACTCTTCTAACATTGTTAACTCACAGTGGGCAGTTGTCAGACATCTTCCTCCACATTTCCTTTCTCTCTCTCTCGTCAAGACCTGGCGCCTACGCTACCCACAATGCATCTGTACTTCAAACGTTCAGTTCGGTAGGAGATTCAGGTGTGTTATGCTAGCAGTGGCTAATTTAGCCTCCGCAGCCAGAGCTGAGATGAGGAACGGACTTCTGAGGTCTGGTGAGCTTTCTAACAACACACCAGCAGATTTTATTAGTTTGAAACTTGTAGTCAATGAAACCAACTTGAATGACAGTAATTTAATTGTTTTAATGGTAATTTATTAAACTTCAGACAGCAGTAGCAACGGCTTTCCAAGACCTGCAAACAGACTTCCCCTGTCAGGACCTCCTCTTGCTAAGTCCCTCTCTTGTCTTGTCAGTGTTTTTCTTTGTTTCCCCATATTTTATATGTCTACATTTTCATTTATTCTTTCCTTTGACTGTTGGACATATAACTGTGAGTATAATAGCCTAGTAAAAATTATTAAGCACAAAAATACTTACAAAATGCTGTCAAATGTTTCTATCATCTGCCATGTTTAGTTTTGTCTATTTTATCAAACTAGCAAGTTTTTGTTGTTGTTTTTTCTAATGTCATTATGATATAGAATAACGACACCATCAACATTTAGGTTGATTCCCTGTAAGACACTGGCAGCCTGGCACCATTTGTATCTGCTTCCATTATGGACTAAATGAATGAATAAACTCACATTTGGCTGTTTGTAGTTGCTACTCTGAGGAGAATACCGGCAACAATAATATAACTTGGAACCGTTGGGGGGGAAAGTTCTCTCTTTCCACTTTAATTAATACTGATATTATAAAAAAAAACATTGTGCTTGAAGCCCAAGTAAAATGTAAAGTAGCCAACTGCTGTAACGAGTAGCTGTTAGGCAGAAAATTAATCATAGACTATTTTAATAATCAATTAATTGTGTAAATGCACCTACTGATTGAAAGGTCTCTCAATCAAAACTCAAAAATTAAGTTGCCTGGAGTCAGTGGAGTTGCAGTTTTCATAGTTAAAGAAGCACCATTGCCAATGAAAGTCTATCTACGTGACACAGACAAGGTAAAGTTTTATTTGCGTTATGTTTAATCACGTTCGTCAACTTCCTTCCTTACACACCGACTCTTTCTTAGAAGTTATAGCCGCAGGTGACCTTCTGAAACGCACCGTGACCTTGAACAAAACTATGTATTTCTCTGTGTTCAAACATTGTTGGAAACATTTGGGATAATTAGGTACATTCATAACATATCTAGTCAGTTTTATTTACATTTTAATTCATTTATCAAGTATTGTTTATCATTGTAATTTTTTTTCTTGTAGCAATAAACTAAGTTGCCGCCGTAGTATACTGCCTTCTAAAGACTACTGAATTGTCAAAAGGGGAGGGTGACAGAAACAAAAAGAGGCAAAAGACTGACAGCGTGAGAGAGACATTGAAAGCTGCAATTCATTCACATCAGGTGACTTTGCTGTCTCCCTCTCTCAACCTTATGTTTACATTTGTGTCACCATGTAACCTTGTACATCCATCTGTGCCACGCAGGGCCAAAACATGACATCAACAACCACCATCGCCCCAACTTTCACACGCTTTTGAACGACTCTGCTGCCATTGTTTGACTCTCCAACTGTGGAATGACCTTCCCACTTCAAGTCAAGAACACCAGAGAATATTATCACCCTCTCCCTACTCTTCTGCTCGCACTAATTTACTCTCAGCAAGATCCCCACTACCTCCCCTGGTGGCTTCTATTATTCTCCTGCACTTTTCTCTCTCTGCGGACACATGAAAGTAGTCAGGCGTTACTGTACAGCTCTGACACTGGCACTGCTCATTAGTTTCTTGTGCTCTACTGTAAGAACTCTTCTAATGTTGTGCTTATTGCCATCTCGTGGGATGAAGAAAATGAAAAAATGTGAACCAGTCCTCCCTTGGCTTTGTGAGGAATACAAATCCTGTATTAAATTATGCCGGCGAGCTGTCAAGAGCTTTGAATATATTCATAGATCTGCCCTTTATGGGCCAGCTTTAACAAGGTGATACTACTCTAAAACATGAGAAAAAAGAGGTAAGAAAAAGCAAACAACAAAAATCAGAAACAAGCCTGAAGAGAGAAAGAGAGGCAGAGCTTCAGTCACAGTGAGAGCGGCTAATAGATGGCGAGGTTGAAGGGCAGTGTGACATTGAGAGTTAATTAAAAAAATAATAGCACATTCCTGCGTCCCTCGTGAGAGAGAGTCAGCACTGCATATTCATAAATATCTGTGTGTGTTTGTGTGGCTTCTTAAGCATGCTAACTTTGTATTTGTGTCTGTTTATGAGCGTGCTAAATTAATGTTTGTGTGTGTGTGTGTGTGTGTGTGTGTGTGTGTGTGTGTGCGCGTGTGTGTGTGTTTCTGTGTGTGAGTGTGTGTGTTTCTGTGTGTGTTGTGAGGCCTTACAACAATATAGTCCTGTCCCATAGCACAAGGTTAATGATAAAATCTGACCCGCTCACTGACGGATAGATCAGGAGATTACCCCCTCCAAAACCCTCCCTCCCAACCAACAGACTCGCACACAAGCACACACACATGCCTCCATATGAATACACTAATTAACCAGCATAATAACATTTCCATGCCTAGTCTGAACACTGTACAAGCTGTCGTGTTCTAATTAAGGCATGTCGGCGCGTCCAAAAGAGAAAAATAAACTGAGCTGTAAACTTACATGTGTTATGCATGAGCCCACAGTTCAACTTTACGCCGAGTAATCCAGGAAAAAACAACGGTTGAGGCCCTTTCATGGGTTGTAAAGCTGGCTTACATGTAATAACTTAGATAACAACATGGTATTTTGAATTTAAAATCAATAGACAGTGAGAGATTGTACACAAGTTGCCTTCTTCTACATCTCCCCTCTTAATCATTAATGCATCGTTTCTTGGAATAAATGTCCCAACAGTAAGAAAACACCTCATTATACAAGATAATAAACCTTACCAGAAATTGATCTATATTGAGAACTGTTTCAAAAGTGTTGATCCGCTCCCTCATCTTTCCAGCCGTTCCTCTTGCAGGCTGCTGCTCACTTTCTTGCGTGTCTTTAATATACTGTAATCCCTTTCTGGATATCTTTGTCTTACATCTGTCCTTCCCTGTCTTTGTCAGTGTGACGGACACAGACTGTACCTGCTACCTGCCTGCATACAGCATGGACCTCAGTGACTGACAGGTATGGTCAGTGTAGCACACACACACACACACACACGCACGCACACACACACACACACACACACACACACACACACACGCACGCACGCACATACACATACACACACACACACAGAGGGGAAAGCAGTAGAGGTTAATACAGACACTTGAGGCTTGACAATAAATTGTCAGCAGCTCTTAATTCAGAGGGGTAGATTCACAGTCAGGCGGTTGATCCAGCAGATTCCTGCAGCAGGATCATAAATGATACCAGGCAGGCCGGACACAAGCTTAAGGTATGAAAATAATACCTGCTGACTGAGTGGACGCCATAACCATGATATCAGGATAATACTGACCTGTACTTTAAGTACCTTCTGCATAGATGACATGCTTGACTAAAGCCTGACTGGGCTGTGGTACAGCAATCAGTATCATGTTTTTTGGGCTAACATTTGTTTTGTACACAAACAAGTATTTTTGGATGCGAATGCTCAAATTTGGTTATAAAGGATTAAGTTCAAGTTATGACGAAAAAATATACTGAGGCAGGATTGTTTTCTTTCATGTAGCCAATATCAGTATACAGTATGACCAATAAGGATTTATTTAAATAAGATGTTATCAGCTGGTAATATTGGCTTGCTGTTATATTGATTGGCCTGTATTCTTGACCTTTATTTTGTCAAGCCGTTCTCCAACTGCAGGACCTAAAATGGGTCACTGACTGTTCTGTTGTGACCCAGTAGTTCTCACGTGGTTTCTGGGTCTTTGGGGACCAGAGTGCTGAAGGTAGCTGTTTGCTTTGATCTGAGAACTGTCTGGTTCAGTCAGTTTGGTGGATTATAGTGCTTTAACTTTGTGTCTGTTGGGATTAGATACTTGATCACCTGCAACTCTTTCCATTTCTACCCAATGTAGCCAAACAGAGTGTAAATACAGTGTGTCTGAGTATACCTTATCTTATACCTGCAATAGAATTGTGTCCTGTACAGGGTGGTGCCCTGGCTTTTACCTGATGCATTTTGGGATACACTCCAACACCCCCATTAGTGACCTTAACCGGTAGAGAATGGATGGATGGATGCAGCTTTCAGTTTCTTTGCAGCAAGTGGAACACTGGCTGAAAATCCAGAGAAATGTTCCAAACCTCATTTAGTTTAATCCATTTGTAAAGCTTTTCTCCTTCTCATAGTCAGCCTCAGTATGCACTGTGACCAATATCAGTGTTTTGGGGCAGCGTTTTACACCTTTATTAGAGTCAGCAGAGAGGTAACAAGATATGAGGTAAAAAAGAGGGGGAGTGACATGCAGCTAAGGTCCCATGTCAGACTCAAACCAGGGATGATGTAATGCCTTTTCCACGACAGACATTTTGACTTGTCATAGCAGGAAAAAACAATAAGCCAACACACATAATACCAGGGCCCTGAGACCAAAATGCACACCAAAATGGAATGCAGCCATTTATTTTATTTATTTTAATTTTATTTGCACACACACAAGATTAGATAAATTCAGATGATTAAAAAATAAGAGATGTGTCATCAGGCATATACGATGGACCCCCCCTCCCAGAAAAGAACAGAAAAAACAACAAAAACAAAACCTATAGAAGTTAGTATAACATATTTGGGAAAATACAACTAAAACCAAACAAAAAAAAACATGCAATAAACAGAAAAACTGACCAATCAATTGACAATGATCCAATAATAACATAGAAATACTCAAAAATTTATAGGAGGAAAAAGAAAAAAATATGTAAGAGAAAGAGTGTACAAGAGAAAATTTGACTTCATGAAATAAATGTGAAGTGTGATAATTACATCTGCGCTTTCCTGCTGTGAAGGGACAAAATGTCTGCAGTGGAAACTGTCTATCACGTATATCACACCAATGTTTACAGTATTTAATAGAGTTGTTCCAATACCACCACTGACCTCCGATACAACCTAAAATGCTTGAAACGGTATTAGCAACTACACGAGTCTACGCGCCAGTCCGATACCACATTAATTATTAGAAACGGGACCCTGCTACTTCCTACAGCGTCCCGTACACCTGTATGCAACTCAACAGATTGGAATGGATTGTACTCGGTATCAGTGCTACACAAAGTTCAGGTTCGGTATCAGGAAGGCTCGAACATGATCAGATTTTTAGATAAATCACAATGTCACGATAATATGGTAATAATAATAATGGTGTTATTTTGCTGAATCATGACATTACAATCTACATTTCAATGCAACATACAAAAAACCTTGCAGTCATTTTTAAACCAAATTACTGGTACTGGTATTGCTGGTTTAATCTACTTTATGTTTTTGTAAATAATTACTTCATAACAAAAAAACACATTTATGGGTCCATTCTGAGCAGCTGCAACCAGTTTCTTGTGTTCTGGGACGCGTATCTTTAGGCAAAGACAGTTGTATTGCAATTCTAAGTGTATGTGTATTAATAATACCTTAGCCTTGAGATGCTTTTGGGATATAAACTTTTGTTATATATTCAGTTTAGCATTTTGTTTGTTTTCCCAATTGCACAGCCCTGTAAGGCAAAAAAGCATATTAAAAAATCAGATTTTTCTGTCCTTCGCTTCCACCAACAGATTTCTCGTACGTTCGTCTCCAAGCCGTCTCACCTCCGACTGAACTCGAGTGTGCAGCCTTTCACCTTTCTCCCTCACTCTCCCCCTGAAACTTTCCCTCTCACCACCCCCTTGTCCCCATCCATCCAACCCCCACCCCTGAGGTGAAACCTTACTCGTGGATAAATTTAGCAGCAGTGTGACCCAATGTTCACTGACACACTTCTCCGCACCTCTCCCTCTCTCACGCTGTTTATCTCTCTTTCGGCCCATCTCTCCCAGGAGGCCTGTTGTACGGACAGATGGAGGGCTTTAACCTTTACACAAAAACAATGACAAGTTATTGATGCTATTTTGCAACATAAACATGATGTTTCATCTTGTAACTATTGATGTAACGACTAATAGTTTAATTATTACATTATTGCCACCTCTGTAATTGAAAATACACATCAAGTGACTGTGATATCATATGAAATTTAATGGCTTAATCGTCTACATCCCTGTCATTCCAGTCTGCGCGACATTTGGCAGGTGAACGCTATCCCTTTTAGTAGCCTGTAACATTTGAGACTTATGAGATCTATTTCACTGCTGTTGACATTCTCACAGATTGAGACTCGTCTCCTCACACAACCTCACTTTTAACCATCAAAAATATTGTAACACACAACCAGCAGTATCAAAGCAAGCACAAACAAATAGTAGGCACACACACACCGCTATGTGTTCTCGCCCACCATGCTGGAGTGTGTCTGTCAATGTGACACAAGCCCACAGAGGGTGCTTCCTCTTTGTTAAGGTCAAGGGTCAACAACAGCTGTGTGACTTGGAAGTAATTAACACAACTTTACAAACCCAGCAAGCAATACTTTGGTGATTTGCAGGTCAGAAGATGTCTAGACGTCTTTGTTTAAACTAAACTAAATTCGGTTTAAAAATAAAATCTTTTAGAAGTTTAACATAACACTTAGTTTTATGGGTCCGTAGTTAATTTTTGAATAATTCCCTAATTGTTGCCAAAAAGTTTTGTGAAAAGAGCTGTACATTAGGCAGTAATTATGGGAAAACAACATGTTAAATTCTTACACACCAAGTTTATAAGAAGTTATATACAAGTCTGTGACTGAAATGTTGCACCTTTATACCAGGTATGCGTTAAATAAAACTTTGTTTGTACTAATTACAGGCACTGTTCAACTGGTACACTCTGAGTACTTACTAGTGTAACAGTCTTTTAGTCAGACAGTGCACATAGGGTCAGCTAAACATTCAAAAGTATAAAATTTAACTACAGACAAAAAAAATTTTGAATAATAAATGAATAATCAATTAATAAAAGCTTTGGTTTGACAAAATTACAAAGAACTAACAGACTTGTAAAATAAAGCGTTGCCTGTTTTTCTTATATTAACTTGTCCTTTTTTCTTTTGACTCATATTTATTCAGTTCTTAGTTCTTTATTAATTAGTTCTACAACCACATTTAATTGTGCAATCCTGTTATGTATGATGACAATACAGCTGGACCTTTAACTGAATTTTGAAGGAAAACACGTCAGTATGAGGCAGGCCTTCACTGAGTTAAAAGGAAAGGTTTACCCAAAAAAAGAAATTCAGTTATTATCTGCTTATGCCTATGCGGATGGAAAGTTGGGTGAAGTTTTGTAGTCTACAAAACATTTCTGGACCTTCACAGCAAAAGTGCATTGCATCCTAAAAAGCATCCTAAACACTTGGGAACGGGATTTGCGTTGAAAAAACCCCGAAATGGCTCCATTAAGCTTGTCTGATGTATCCAAGTCTCTGAAGGCAACCAAACTGATAAAAGATGTTATTTACATCCTTTTTAAAGCCTAAATCTTCACTGTAGCTGTTATGTTAAAAGCGTTCGTATGGGGGTGGACACCTGTATGAAGCCATTTTATGCTGGGTTTTTTTTTTTTCATTTTAAAACAAGTCCCCATCTACTTCAGCTGTTTAGGAAAATGCTGCAAAACTGTTTTACTGTGAAGCTCCAGAAATGTTTTCTGGACTAAGAAACTTCAACCAACTGTCTATCGGCATGAGGGTGAATAGATAATGACTGAATTTTCATTTTTGGGTGAACTTATCCTTTAAATTTTATTATCCAAATGCAATTACTTGTAACCTAAATATCAATAATGCTTTCACTTTTTTAAACAACAAATAAACAAATAAAACCCAGTTTTTAACCTCACTAAATCACAGATGTCTATTGTGGCCTTGCAGCATCAGTGTGCATCTGTGAAGATTAAGCGAGCTAAACCATCAACCCGAATATATACACGGCTGCTGATCAATAAACAAATTATATTCGGACGATCTATTAACAGCTCTACACATAAACTCCTCCAATCCTTCAAGGCTCTAATTTCCTCTCTCACAAACACACAGACGACATCACCACTTTCACACCTGAGAGATGTGAGATGTTGAGACATTAAGCCTCTAAATAGTGTGGTTAATTGAGATTTCTTATTTATATCTGACCTGTGGGGCCCTACGAGGGCCGGGAATTAGAGATTTGCTTTGGGCAATCGTCCATCGTCTTAGAGGAGGAGAGGAAGAGAAGACGGAAGAGACACTGTCACTGCTCCTCCTCACTTTGTCAGTTGCTCAGGCTGCTTTAACACATATATACACACCCCAGCTGCTCATGTATCTGTCATTCTCTCGTCTTATAATTCACATTCAGTTCTGCTGAAAATGCCCTTTAAAAAAAACCCTGAACACAATGCTTCAAGTCAACTGCTGAAAAAAGACAATGATGCTGTGAGTCATTTATGACCATAGAGCAGAAGAAAGTCAATGGCGGCCATGATGCTCCTGAGAGGAATGACCATCATTCTGGAAGAGCATTTAAACAGATGAACCAAAGGATATAGTGACATGACTTCATCTTAACGCGTACATCTAACCTGTCTGCTCAGGTTTCCTGTATATTGGTATTTATATCCACCAACACATGAAAACAGCAATGACTTTACAAGGCTGCAGCTTGAGGAGGATAACAGATAGGAGATAAGACAGGGTCACGAAGTAGACATGAAGCCAAAAACAATAAAGGCAAGACATCAAGTAGGAGACTGGTGTCAAAATAAATTATAAAATCCTTGTATTATTGCAGGGATGAGTTTCCATTTATCGCTCTCACTCAGTGTTTCATAGCGTGGGCGGTGTGAAAGCAGCAGAAACTGTGAATGTTTCAGGGCTGTACTAATAAACTTGACATTAAGTTGCAGAAATCTCGTTCAAGAAGTAACGAGAACAGAGGAGGTGAGAAAGCACTGCTGGTGGACAAGAAAGGATGCAGCAGGCGAAAAATGACTAGGAGGTAAAAGTGGAAGGAAAGTCTTGAAAGGTCGGTGGTGAAAGAATGAGGGAAAGTGAAGGATGGTTGGAACAGACTAAGTGACAGGTGGGTAGATGGATAGATGAGGGAGAGGCAGGTGGAGAGACATGAAGTGAGGAGAAGGGAAAAGACATTTAAAGAGACAGATAGGACGGCAGACAGGCAGGCAGGTAAAGGAAGTTTTGGGAAAGACCTACCAGGGTCTGTTGGTATCTCAGAGCCTTCCTTTGCGACGCATCTGCAGCCATTGACACGCTGTCACTGATCCAAAAATAACCTCGCTGGACACCCCAGCATTTCCAATGGCGTGGGCAACACCATACACAAACACACACACTCTCTCCCTCTCTTCTATGTACACACACACGCAGACTTCACACCAGGTCAAATAAACATCTTCTAAAGTTTCTCACTCTCCTATAAACTCATTCTCAAACACACTCGTTACACGGAGAAAATCAAAGAACGCAGATGACGTCCTTCCCGAACGCGTTCTTCTCCAGATGATCCAGAGGCTGCAAGCCATCCAGCTCCACTGCAGACCTGACAGACACACGGACAGAGATCAGACAGGCGGACAAAGCAGAGCAAAGCCATCTGATGAGGCAGTGAAGGACGCAGCGCTTTCCTTTATTAGAACTGCAGACACCTAATAACACACACACACACACACACACACACACATACACACACAACTTGTTGCCCTGAGCAGCACCCTCCCTGCCAGTCAGCTATTAGGTGTGTGTGTGTTTGGATGGACTGTGCTTGTTTGAAAGGGTGGGTGGGGGCAGGTGGTGGGGGTTGGAAGGGCACCCCCCCATAGGGCTGCCCCTGCAACGTGAGCGGGAAGGTGCACACGACACCCCTATGACAGCTCACACCTAATCAGCCAATGATGCAAGGCAATCCCCATAACGCTCACATGCTATGACAGTCCTCCCTCACAGGAAAAAAAAAAATCACACCGAATGCACCCTCCCAGAAACCGCTGTGGAGCATGGTAAAGTGATCTCCATATTGCTTAACCTCCTCAGCAGGTTCAGATATCTAGAGGAGCTACACAGGAAGGAAGCTAAGCGTAAAAACGCCACACATCATTCGCTGAAAAGCTCACAGGCCTTCTGGTTAGACCACCACCTCTCCACACCCCCGGAGGAACAACATCCCATGCAGACAAGTTAATCTAAATGTCTCTAACTCGTCCTCTGGTTCCTCCTCTCAGGCTGATGAGACTGGCGGCCATTATGACAACCACAAAGACACACAGACACACGTAGATCCCCCTTAACCCCGCCCTGCTTTGTGGTCCACACGCCAGCGCATAACAGCCTAATCTCACAGCTACACCGGAGGCCAGCGAGAAATGTGTTACTCCGACCGCCGGCGTGTGTGTATATGTGTGTGTCAAGGGAGAATGACTGTGGACAGCTGGCCGGGCCTCTATCTGATACACTAAGAACATTATCACTGGGCGGCGGGCAGTGTGAGAGATACATACGTCCCAGTCACAGCATGGAGAGACCTGAGCGCAGCGAAATAGTGGGGAGCCAGTTATACTATACCTGAGAACGGAGAGGACAAGCTGTACGCCGGGAACAACACACACAAACACAGCAACAAGGAGGATCAAATAAAGTGGAGCATGCACAGGAGCAACATTCGTGCAGAGGCTGCACACTCTCTGTGCAGGATTCAGCTTAAACCAAACATATGCACATGCAGCTGTAAGAAAACAACCAAAAGCTTGTCTTGTTTAAAACACATGGCCAGTTTATTGTATAGAACATTTGGCAGTCATTTGACAGAAATAAAATCCCTCTCAGCCCCCCAACACTTGGCAGCAAACAGCAAGCGTCTCACCTTGCAGGAGAGTTACCCTTTTATAGCACTCCAAAGTTTTCATATATTAAATCATATTTCCTCATTACAAAAAACAAAGGATTAGAGGAGTGAGCACCTTCCAGACCAGGGTCAACTCTCCTACAAGCACCTCACACACAGCTTAAAGGCATCTTTGTTTACAGATGGTTAACAATCAATACTGTTTCGACCACATATTCTGTTTTCTTCATTACAACACTCTTGTAACTAAACACACTTTGCCTGGTCAGGGCCTTTCTGGGAAACATCAATGCTCACACAGCCTTGAGAAATTGATTTCTCTGTGTGTGGGGTTGCCAAAGCGATACAATATACTGTAAGAGTTCCATGGTCATAAATTCATTTAACAGATCGTCGTCACATGGCACAGGCTGCTGGAGAAAATTGCATATCGTTTATGGAAGACATAGGAAATACATCTTTTATCCTTACTGTATCAGATACAGTAAAAATGTAAATGTGCACCTCCCACGTAGAGAGAAACACTATTAGCAGTCAGAGTTAGCGTAAAGGTCAGAGTTCATACTTTAGGTGTATGACCCCACAAGTAGCACCACATTCCCCTGGCAGCCCACCACCAGGACACGAGGACACACACAGTAACATAGCTGATATGGAATGAAATTTACACTGAGTGCCTTCAGGATATTTAAGGTTAAAAAGCTAAAATTTCCTGAATTTTACAAATAAAAGTGGAATAAAACTGAAACAATGCAGGATCTTTATTTGAAGCTGCCCTGTAGGTGTCTTTGCTCTTCATAAGGCAAACTGTGAGAAAAAAATGTGAACTTCACTCATGAGAAGCTGCAAAGATTCATCACGGTAACTGACTATAATTAAAATAAAAGCTGTCTGTAATTATGACAGTAAATTTCATTTTAAATTGCAGGAGATATGAATCATATGGATGAAATGCATTTGTCTCTGCTGTGCTGCCCCCTGCCTGTCACTATACTAAAATCAAGAGATGGACACAAATCATAACAAAACATTATATACAAAAAAAGGAATGGGCTTAAAAATCCTTATAAAAACAATTTCATACAAAATAAAGCCACAAAAATAGATCTGTGTACAAAATACATTTTAAAAAGCGAGTGAAACCTCAAAGTAGCTGTGCAGTAGGAAAACAAAAAAATACTATTCTGTTTTTGACTACAAAGGATTAACATCTAAACCCTCTAACTGGCATAGACACAGACATACAGATACATGAGTACATGTAGATTACCATAAGCTCGCTCCTTCTTCCTTTCCAAAATTTGCGTGTATGCGGGCATGTCTGTGGGTTTGAGGAGGCAGTATTTACATAGAAAAAATTTATGAATAAATCCTCTGTTTGGATGTGAGGTTGTAACAGGGGAATGTTTGAGTGTGTGGCAGTGATTGGAGTGGAATGAGCAGTTGTGCGCCCTTCATTGAGAGGCCTCAATGCAAGGAATGGTCTGTGTTTGTTTTTAATCGGTGTATGTGCATATTTGCAAATCAATACTGGTGCTGGTACTTGGGGAAAAGGAAGAGGTCTTTGCACAATGAGCTGGTGAACTCCGACATCTCTTTGCAGCGATGGTGAGCTGTGCCGGGAGCATAACCCTCCCGCTCCTTAATACGCCCGTTGACCTGGAGACAGAGAAACAAAAGACAGGAGGATTACAGTAATGTTTTAAAGAAATCAACTAAATAAATAAATAGATAGATAGCACTGTGAATGCAGTATAAGTAAGTATAGGATATTTGCTCACCTGCACCAGGATGTCTGCAAGGTGTTTGTCTCTGGCATGGAGGCGTAGCGCTGTGTTGATTTCTTGAATGAACCAGGATCCTCTCTTGGTGTTACGCATGGCTGCTGTGCCTTGAGGAGGTAGAGATCAAACAATAAAAGCTTAATACAGCAAGATGAGATGCAGGGAGACAGAGCTAAGGTGGTGTCTGGTATTTACATAACTGGAAACAGAAACTGTGAGTCACAAAACAATGTTAACATCTAACGCTGAGATAACTGTTGTGGAAAAGTAGTCAAAGTGCACTCAAACCAAAGTGGGTGATGGTAGAGGTCAAAGAAAACTTAACTGACCAATACAATTTTAACCCCCAACACTTTTGTTCTTATGCTGAGAGAGAGTACTCCACTGATTTAGCACTGCACTTCTATAATGTAGTCAGAACCACTACAAAAATTTCATACAAAGTATGAAAATTGATGCAGAAGAACCAGAGACATCTGTTCTGGTCAAACACATCCCTAACATTACAGCAGGAGATTCAGGCGTGCTGTGCTTGAAACTGCAAATGTATTCCTGAGACATTAGCTTCAAGCAAAGACGAGGAGCTTGAAAATGAAGAGCCTGACCGATACTCAATTTTTTGGGCTGTTGCCAATAACGATAAAGCGAAAACATAAAGGCTGATATGATACATCTGTGATAGGCCAATATTGGCAAACCAATATATCGGTTGGGCTCTAATAGAAAAAATAAATAAATAAAAATGCCCATCACAATTCCCCAGAGCCCAAAGTTGCATCTTTAAATTGCTTCTTTTATCCAACCGACAGTCCAAAACCCAAAGACTCTTTATTTAAATCATAAATGACAAAGAAAGGCAGGAAATCCTTTAAGAGGCTGGAACCAGCAAATGTTTGACATTTTCACTTAAAAATGACTGAAACAAGCATTCGCATATGCACTAGTATTGTGCTTATGTGTAAAATCAGTGGACTTCCACTTTAAAGTCACTACTATGATCCATTTTGGTTTTGCTGCAGTTATTTGTTGGAAAAGCTGCATGCACATTAAGCCACAGTTGGATACAGCATTGGAAAAAGACAGGTGGTCCACACACTGATTTGTTTTTGCTGGTTAAAATGCTGCTACCTCACATCTCTACTGCTGCATTCATTTCCCCACACATTCCTTTGCACAAATCTTTTACACTTCAGTTAAATAGTCCACCCCATAATAGCAAAAGAGACAAACTTACTAATTCTCTGACCTTTGAGAGATGCGTAGCCACAGATCATGTCAGACCGCTGGGGCAGTTTAATTCTGGGCCGGCCCATGTCCCCTCTCTGTCTGGAGTCTGCATCCCCCTGTCCTTCCCTGCCAGCATCCCGCTGTTCACAGCTGGGTGAGCAGGTCCTTGCTGGCCCATCTATCTGCTCCACGCCACAGTCCATCTCCTCTGGAAGACAAGGCAGTTTCAAATTAACCTCAAACATCCATCAGTCTTCTTAACATCTGGTTGAAAAACCAGAGCTGAAGCACTTGAGCTTGGATTTGTTCTACTTCAACTATAAAAAAGGAGCAAGACTACAGTCTGAAAAACATTGATTTGTTTTGAACACAGATTTAAGGGGGCTTGGACTGCAGCCTTGATTCTTGAAGTAATATCTGAAAGAGCCTCAGCCTGTTAAAAAGCCTCAGTTTTTTCCATTCAGCACCTTTTTCATTAATTTGGAAACCAAATCGTTAACCTGCATAATTTTTGGCAGGATTTTCATGAATACTGGAACAGATTAATTATTCGTTTTGACTGAAGCTATTTGCAGAAGCAGAGGCCAACTTCATCTAATGGCCTTTCATCAGCACACCTGTGGTGGAGCGAGGGAGCGTGTGACAGTAATTAAGATTGCTCCTGAGGGGTCTGTGGATTTGTCAGGGGCATCATCAGCCATGTAGTCAGATCATAACCTCCATCACAGAGACTGACTAATTAGCTGGGAGCCTGATTAGTCACAGATTAAGTACATGTTTATGGACTATTATTGTACTACTTTGAATTCAATTTTGCTTAAGTCTACAACAGAACATTGAATTCTGACCAGCTGGAGCTGTGGTGCTGATGGATAGCTGTGATGCTGTCACCCGGGTTACCTGCCCCAGTAGCTAGGAAGGTGACAGCAGACAACATCTGGACATGTGGAGGGACAGGCTGGCTTCTGCTTTTTTTCTCTCAATCTTACAGTAAAAGGTTTTATTATGTGCACAGATCCTGCCAATTAAACAAAGGGTAGTCTAGCACACATTCTAAGCCATTTTAACAATAATATACTCGGGTAAGTCCAAACACTCAGTAAAGGATGATGGAACCTAAATCAACTGTTTAATTTATTTATATATAGTTTAGCATATTGACTAGCTATTTTAAGAAGTCTATACAGGTTTGCAGATATTGATAAATATATTTTCCTAATTCATTTACATGTCAATGAGTCTCCCCCATGTAAATGAATTAGGAAAATATATTTAATAAGACAGCCTTGAAGTTTCGGGTGTGTTATGCTAGTCACAGAGACCCTTACCTCCTCTGCAGGCCTGGATGAAAAACATCTTCGGCTTGTTCTGTAGCAGCGGACAATGCGAATTGTCAAAGGCCTCAAACACCCAGTCCAGCTGAAATTGATTAAGTGACACACAAATTAGGTGTCTCATCTTTACCCTTGAATGGCATTACATACATCAAGGCAGAAAACTATCACCCAAAACACACCTGCAGGAGCTGTCCATCTGTGCCATATATAGCTCCTTCCACTCCGTGGGAGAGCAGACACACCACACAGCTGTCCACTGTCCGGTGTTCTGGTCGTCGACAAAATTTCTCAATACACGTCCTCATGCCCTACACAAAGAATGAGGAGTCAGGAAACCTGCAGTTAACACAGATGAGCAAGTGTCCGAGGCTTTCCAAGTCTTTGTTTGCAAGTTGCTATTTTATACTGAAGAGGTTGGTAAGGGAACCATGTGGTTATATACGACCCTAATTCCAAAAAAGTTGGGACGCTGTGTAAAACAATAATAAAAACAGCACGCAATCATTTGCAAACTGTGTTTAAGACAATGGTTTTACAGTCTTCCTGAGCCCATGTAGTAACATCCTGTAAACAATCGTGTTTCACAAAGTGAAACCTGTTTACCTGTGGAATGTTCCAAACAGGTGTTTTTGGAGCATTCCAAATCCCTCAACTTGTTTGAAACATGTTGCTGGCATCAAAATCAGAGGTAAAATTATTCAATATATTGTCTTTGTACTGTTTTTAATTGAGTATAAGTCGAACAGGATTAGCAAGTTATCACACTGTTTTATTTGATTTACAAATTGTTTGGAATTAAGGCTGTAGAACATGTTTATTCATTCCTCTTTTCTTTTCTTGGAATACGCTAAATGACTGAGATGTTAAATGTGTTTTCTTTGTGATAACACACTGAACGGCACTGAAAATGGGGAGTGAGCGAAACAAACCTGCCAAACAAATCTTATTTGAAAGCCCCTCTTCAACAAGCGCTGGCTAGGTAATTTTCTGAAAATGATTCAAGGTCAAAAGGTTGCCCCTCCCACTTCTACAACTTGCTTTTTCTAGCTTTGTCAACTAAATAAAATGGATATTTTTTTTGCGTTTCAAACCCTCTGTAAATACAAAGTGTGAGTGTGTGCTACCTGAGCAGTGAGGTCTCTGTGGACTGTAACCAGGTAGTCCAGCTCTGTGAAGACCTTCCTGAGGACCTCGTCATCCACCTCACCTCCCTTCCTCGGGTCAAGGTCAGGCGCAGCACAAGGATCAAAGGTCACGTTACTGATCACCAAAGCAAAACCACGAGGGGATGAATTCATTCTGTAAGACTGGAGTGGAAGAAGAGAAAAAGGGTTTTAATACCTTGTTTGCATACATTACATTATACCATTATTACTGTACTATTAGTATTTATTAATATAATTCCTAATCACTACATTTTACTGCATTTAATGCTCTACATCAACTCATATCTAGATAGGTGATATGAAGACACTGAAGTATTTCTCAAAAGATCACAGATAAAACATAACCTAGTTTGTTGCTGCAAACCTGCTGAGCTGACAGAGAAGTATTTTACCTGCTGGCAGTGAGAGAGGTAAAAGTCAGGTGTGCACGGGAGCACAGGAGTGTTAATGGGACTGTCAGCATCCAGACTAAACTCCATGGACTCTGCCACACACACACACACACAGAACCACAATGTTAAACTCTGCTTGATACAAGATGAATTGCTGATGCAAAGTATTCACATCACTGCATGCTCCCACCAGCCATTGTGCGACAATAAACTTTGTACTACAATGCTGTGAATGAGTCACTCTTGGGGCGTGGCACTTGTAGGTACAGACAGAAGCCAAATACTAGAGCAGCTACACTCCTACACTTCTCTCAGTGATACGATTATATAATAAACAATTCACACAGACTGAACTCTCTCCAGCTGCTGAGGGTATTGTTTTGTGTTGAAGTATATTCAATTACCTGTCTGTTTAAACTGGACAGGAGATAAACACTTCTCTCGACAACACCCCTTGTCTCCACGGAAACAGAAAAATATTGACAACAAGAGAAATCCATTTTACCCTGAATGCAGGCCACACTACAATGCCACTCACCATGTGTCCTTGCTCTCTTGGCAGCGATTCCTTCTTGCGTAGAAAGTGGAAGAGAAGAGCCCACAAACCTCTGAAATTCAAAATCATGCATTAATGATTTATGACAAAACATCAGCTGCCTAACACAAACAACTGAAGATAGATAATGAAGGATTTCGTTCTTTGTTTTCAGCAGCAGCTGTTATTTGTTGAGGGAATGTGTGAATTAGAATCATAACTATCAAAGAATCTCCTGCCTGTTGTGTGACTACCTCAGCAGGCCATGTGGCTGTGTAACAAAAGACGTATGCGGTTTGTGTGCCTCACATCTGTCTGCTTATCTCTTCCTCTTTTCTTTGTCCTGTGTCCCTCTCCCTGACTGGGACCATCTGAGGCTTGGCCTGGGCATGATGAGGTGCTGCTCACCTCGCTCTTTTCTTCTCTGTCTACTGAGGATGTCTGCAGACAACCATGTAACTGGAGCAGACAATTATCTGAGATGTGTGACTTTTTCAGTGAACTGTGAGCATTTACAATTGAGCTGACAATTATGAAGCCTCCTTAAAAAGAACTGATAAAAAAAGTGTCCAGATAGCTTTTGTTTCACCAAAGTCTCTAAAAGGGACAATGACTGTGGTAATTCTGGTTGAGGGATTATAAGCACTCTCCTTACCTTTCTCATCTTTTCAGTTGCGTGCATGACTAGTCGCCCTCCCTCTCCCTCTGGCTCTTCCTCAGGCTGAATACTCTATGAGCAGAAAACAGTCTAAGAACTGCACCAAGTCTGGTAATAATCTGCTGTGTATACTGTAGCTTTCTGTTCTGTTCTCTGTGTGTGTGTGTGTGTGTGTGTGTGTGTGTGTGTGTGTGTGTGTGTGTGTGTGTGGTGATGTTTGATTAACTGCACACTCACCTCTACATGTGTCTCTCTGCCATCTTTTTCTGGTGATTGTGTGAGCAGATCACACAGGTGCTGCTGCTCAGTTTCTTGCAGAGCTGAGCAGAAGCTGCTAAAGGCTTTCGGCCCTCGCTTTGGTAAAAGTAGTAGTAAGCGCCAGCTTCGTTTCTGAGATGTTTGTTCAGCCTAGAGAAGAAGAGATCAGATCAGAAAAATTATGATCACTGACAAAGATTAAATCTAATTGTACATTTGATTTACTACTGTTGACTCTCCACAGTAGAGTGCCACCATAATCTGTCTCAACAATAAAACAGTGTTCACTCAGACGCTGGTTGTTTCAGGACGAATCCCAGGTGGTAATCAGTAATATCAGCCAGGGAGACACCAATGCATTTACATGGAATAGTTTAAAAACTGAATGCTTCATTGTTGGCAATTTGGGCTTTTTGTAAATTTAGCCATGTTAATTCATATGAGACTAATCTCAAATTCACCTCTTACTTTACTTACTGCTGGGAATAACCCAGCAATTTCTAACCTGTTTGGCTAGTAACGCTTAAAAATAAGCAATGTCTACATGTAACTCTTGACTTTAAAATGTTAAATCCTTAGTGTAAAAATGAATGGCAAATTGTTCTGTGTCTTTAATTTAAAATATGATTAAAGGCTGAGAGAAGTTTAAGTATCTTGTGTTTTATGAAATATATAAGCTTTTAAAAGTTCCCTATAATCATATTTTGAACCCACAGAGTTATCATGGGACCTGTAAGGTGTTTTGACTCCCAGAGTGTTGAACCTACCGGCCTGAACTTGACTGTACAGTACCTATCGACTAGGGGTGGAGCTAAATATTGATACAGCAACATATGGTATCGCTTCCTCTTGCGATACAATGATCAATACACTGGTGCCAAATATTTATTAAAACATGCAGACGCTCTGCACAGATTCCTCTGCCAGTTTGACTTACCAGAGTCACTATTTGATGACTCTGTGGTGTGAAATTCTATAAACTTATTTTACAGGGATTGAAAAGATTTTAGTTTAGTAAGTTTAGAGCCATAGTTGTATCATTCCTCATTCATAACTCCAGAATTGTTCTGCTTTCTGTCAGTTTGGCCTTATGCCAGCTTTTATACATTGTTTCATCTCAGTTCATGTCAAATACATACAGTAAGTCCTGCACTTTGCCTTTTTATTAGTATTTTGTATACTTCAGTAACTGTATCGTGATACTATCGTCAGCAATCGCATCGTGAATCTCTGTGATTCCCACCCTTGTAGACATCAATTTAAGCAGGTATCTAACATACAAGATGTAGGCAGCTGGCATAAGTTACAGTTCAACATCTGTTAACAGTAAACTGATATTATTCTTTCTTGACAATCAGCTGATTGATCGATGACAGTCAGACTGCTTATTACCTAAATACAACCATGGCTCACTACAAACTTTTAGTCCTAAATGAAACCACATCCGCATATCCTTATTGTTAACATACCATGATGCTCTCTGCCATGCTCTCTGTTAGGACTTCGTCCGCCTGTAAGGACTGAATGAGCAGCGCGTCCACCACCAGCTGCTTGCAGAGAATGGCAGAGCGTCTCCGCAGAGCCCGTCTGTCCTGCTCCAGCATGCCGCACTCCAACATTTTGCTCCAACAGCCTGGGAATGGGACAGATAACAAGACGCATGAACCTCCATAACTATAACATGGAGGTTCAACCACAGTACAACGAACTGACAGGTACTGTCATCAACTTCAGCTGTCTCAAGTCACAACAAGACTGTGTTGTCGTTTTAATTTCTTTCTTCAGGCAGCAACGAGGCAGTATTGCACTTCACTGTTGCTGGGCTTTCTTAATCGGAAATGTCGCTAAATAGTTAACGTTATACATCAAAATACTTATGAATCAAGGTTATCATGAAGCCATTTAAAGTACAAACACAATCAATGCTTGCTGAACAACGCAGGTGTATACAAAGAAACGGTTAATCAATGCTTCTGCGAAGACACTGATTAAATGTACAGTTCCGTTTTAATCATTTTAACAAAGCGTCGTGCACGAGACCAAAGTTAAAATACATTTAACTACAGTTACACGTTGATGGCTAATTACCAATGCTAACTAGCTAGCTAGCTTACTTCGGTTTGCCTTTTTCTTTCCTCCCTTGCATTTAAGTGAGCGATTTATAATACCTTTCAAACCTACTTATCGCCGTTCCTCTGTTTCTGCAACACAACGCCAAACCGCCCAGAAAAACTACGGAGAAATGTCGACGCGTTTCACACTATTTCACACAAATTGACAACATCCCGTACTCACTCCACAAACCAACTTCCGCGGGGTATGCACTGCTGCTATGGGAGGGGGCGGGGCTGCACAAGTCGTTGTTTTGGATTCCGGCCAATGAGAGCAGAAGAAATCTTGACTGGCGTTCCAAGCCTCCAATCACCTGGTCTCTTTCGGACAGGCGCCACCCAAAGTGAAACTACTGTAAATAGTGGATTGAAGGGCATTTTGAATTTGAATCTGTGGTCTGTAAATAAGTAGCCAATTGATAAGGAGCGCTTTGAAGATGGGAACAAAGAGTTAACTGTATAGATCTAATAGAGTGGGAGTCAACATAAACAGATTTCCATTCATGATGATCAATGTTCAAAAACATTTAATTAACATATATAATTAACAGTGTTGGAATGCAACATGACAATTTATTCAAATACTTAAAGAATTTGGGGTACTTTACTCCAGTACTTCTATTTTATGTTATTTTATACTTCTAATTCAGATAGATATTGTGCATTTAAATTCAGCTATTTGACAGATATATTTGTTGTTACATTATTACAGATTAAACTACCCAACATAATAGAAAGTAGTTCAAATGAGCTCCACCATTAAAACAATGCCTACACATTAATCAGTAATTATCAGTAATAACGATCCAGTGATATGTATAATAATACAATTGTGACAAATTCAGCTCTAATATTTTTCTGTTCAAACGCATTGGATTTTTCGAAATGTTAATTGTGTGTGTTTGAAACCTTAAATATCTGCTTTAGAAACGATCAAGAACAAGTTTAAATACAGACATCACAGGAAATGGAAGCAAACAGTGAAGTAAGTTGCAGCAGAGAGGGTCTGCTGCTGGTAGAGGAGACACAAAAAGTTACAAGTAAAAACTAAAAGTGTAAAAGGGGGAATTTTGAACGAAAAGCAGCAGATGGAGAGAGAAAGCAAAAACAAAGTATGTACCAGCTTTATTTGTGTCATTTTCAAAGTGGTATAATGTTTTATCCAAAATGTGTTTGTTTATGAAAACTTACAACAAAACAACAGCAGTGTCTGTTGAGGAATACAACTTCCTAATTCTGTGCATAATCTTTTGCATCAAAGATATTATTCATCATGAGTTGATCATTAGTATACGTTATTGTGCAGTCATTCCACAACATGTGTCAGAGTGTTTGTCTCTGTCTATCTTCTGCAGCCATCTAAGACGCAACAACATACACTTAACCAACTTGTTTAGCTCTTATTCTTTTAAGACAAAAGTACTAATGAAAAATGTCACTCTAATATTGACAATTTTTACTGAAGTACTTTCACTTAATGATACTTTATACTTCTACACTATTTCATGGGAAAATATTTAACTTTTAACCGCCTCCTTGGGCTGAGCTAAACGATCTATAACCAACAGACCAAAACCAAAAGACTCTCCATTTACTCTCCTAAATTACAATGAAAAGCAACAAATTCTTCCATTTAAGAAGCTGGAACCAGCAAGTGTTTGACTTTTTTGCTTGAACAATGACTGAAAGGATTGATCCATTATCAAAATAGCTCGCAACTAATTTTGTTTTCGTCTACTAATTAACTAATCCACTACTCGTCGCAGCTCTAAACCATACACACATTATTTAATTGTTTGTATGGAGACACTATTTAAATGTGTGAACCCTCTCTCGTTCATCTCTTTCTTACCTCCCTTTCTCTTGTTCCCCCTCTCTCTCCCTATCCTTCACCCTCCCCTGCTGTCTATCTCCTCACCCTCACTGTGTGCGCTGTCAATAATTGATGATCCTCACCGACTCAAAGGGTAACAGGTCCCCGGGAAAATGTCTCAACCATTTCTTTATTTATTTACAGTATATCCTTAAGTTCAGTCAGTCTGAGAAACCACCTCGAGCTTTTATTCAAGTATGAGTATCGATGGGCATGATGCAGCCCAGCCGTGTCCGTTTTGCAGGTTGTGGCGGCAGCTGCACCTGTGACCATGAGCGGGTTAATAATGCCGCCTGTCTGGCTGACAGCAGGACAGAGAGAGGAAAAGGAAGCTTAAATGAGTGAGAGGCAGGGGGCAGAGAGTAGGAGGAGTGACAGAATGATAGAGTGAATTAATTCAACCTTAGCCAGCCCTGATTGACTCGGTAGCAAACTGGCATGTACAAACATTACCAGTGACACCAAAGCCATGGAGAGAGAAAAGAGGAATGACATGTCGTTCTCCAGAAAGAGAAGTTTCACTTTCGGGGCATATGGAGGGTGAGTAAAGACACAATTTGTCTCATGTTAGAGCTGACATTTAACAACACAAGTCAGTTAAGTAGCTACATATACTGAATAAATGTTATTGTTAGATTATTCTGTGTAAGGTGATTCGTTTTCTTCTTCGAGTCGTTCTCACTTCCTTGTTTACAGTGTGGACAGATTCACGTGTGGGGATGAGACAAGGTGAGGGTTTCTTTTCCATTTTATTGCAGCATTTTTTGAGCAAACATTCAAAGCTTTGTTGTGTATACTGAATGAGAATTTTGTGAATGAACCTGTTGCTGCAGACCTGAATGTCCAGAGGACAACATACTGGACAATCTGGACTCCCCTGCCAGTGAGAGCATGCCTTTCGTCTCTGCCAGCAGCAACCAGAGGGTGATTTCATTATCATATTCAGCTCCCCCTCTCATTTAAATTGCATAATGTATTTCCATGTTCTGCGTTTCTGAGAAGTCAAGTTTCCAGTCGCAAACTAAACAGTTTGTCATGTTCCTCTTCCCCCCCTGTGTGTCTCCTTCCCTTTCTCTATGTCTGCATGTCTGTCTGATGTCTGCTGCCTGTTGCTCATACCAGGACACAGAGCTGTTTGAAATCATAGAAAAGCTGCAGGTGAGTGACAGTATGATTGATCTTTTATACTGGGAGAGTTTCTAATCATCAATACTCCTCTTGTCCATCAGGGCAGCCGGATCGATGAGCAGCGGTGTGAATTCCCTCCTCCTCTGAAGGTTAGTCTTCAATATGAGAGGCTATATATACGGGTTTGATCCCGCATATGTGTGTGTGTTTTTGTGTTGACAGTGACCTTTCTACGAACGCCATGACATTGGTTTGCCAAAACAACAGTAACGACAGGCCCTCATCATCATCAGATGTTTCTTTGTGTCTATGTTAGTCTCAGCTTTTAACGATGGGTGGAGATCTGCTGCTCATCCTCCCCTCTAAGTTGGGTGGCTACTGGATAGACCCCCCTCTGGAGAGGCTTGTAGACGTGAGTCCCACCGCTTCCCACTATGGACTCAATCCAGACAGCTACGACATCATGGAACGAGACAGAGAGGCCAAAATCTACCAAGAGTTCTTCAGCTCAAGAGTAAGTAGACAATATGTAAAGTCACGTATTATCTTTCTATGACTGGTATTTATGTTTCATCATCTTTTTTCCCTTTAGTACCACCACTCATTCACAGCAGTAGATCCATCTCTGGGGCCGCTGGTTCTCTCTGTGTGTTTGGAGGATGAGGAGAACAAGCTGCGGGTGATACTAAGGTTGAGATCTTCAGCCGTTTCAGTCATTCTCACCTCATTTGGATGTTTGAGCTTCACTGGGCAGAATGATGTGTGTGCAGAGTTTGACAGAAGAAGACAGTTTACTCAATCATCTGCTGAAGGAGGAAAGTTTGTCTCCTCACCTCAAATCTTAGTTTAAAGATCCAGCGTGTAGGATTTGTGGTATCTAGCTGTGAGGATACAGATTGCAACCGACTAATCACCCCTCACCACACTCTCCTCGACAATGGCCGCTAAAAACGGGAATATGCAACAGTCCCTCTCCAGAGCCAATGGTTGGTTTGTCCATACTGGTCTACTGCTGAAACATAGTGGGCTCCACAGAAGAGTACCCAATCCCTGTGTCAATTTAAAAGGCTCATTCAAACACAAAAAAACAGAAAGCTGATAGTTCAGGTGATTGTACATAGATAGGATGGAGAGCCTCTTGCGTTGAGATCATACTAGCCATGATGCCTGTCACCACGCTGACAATCCAACCAATGACTACTCAAAAGTCATTATGATATGACTACGATGCTGGAAGTCAGTCATAGTTGGGGGAGCTTAGAGGTTAGTGATGACATCATAGTAAATGGTGCACAACATGAATGTTATTTTGTATTAATTTGAATGACGAGGACAATAGTTACATAGTTATTAACAATTTACAACAAGAGAAGTTTTGCACTACAGCAGACGGCAAACGTGAACACCAATATAGGTCAGAGCAGCCACAGCAGCCACAGCAACTACAGTCAACAAGAGCAAGGAGATGAAGAGGGAGAAAAGTACCCCAGACTCCCTTATAAAACTGCTCAATTTTGAGTGTTGTGGAGATAGGGGAAACTTTATGAACTTGTGAAATGCTGACTATGGGAAATTCTTAATTATTTGGGCCTTCCTGTAAATGTGGCATGTTATACTAGAATTTGTTTCTTTTCTGTGTAAAAATGTATGTGTTTATTTGCATATAGAGCTGGAAAATGAGATCCAATCACACTTTCTAAATCAAGTAATGGATTTTATAATGCCTTGTTTTAGGGGGTGCTGCACCCTCCTCAGCACTCCCAGTTCTCGTGTCCATGATCTCAACTACACACCTGTAAAGTTTTCATTATGTTGTAACTGTTGCATTAATTTCCTAGGAATTCTGCTCACATTATATAGAGATTGTGTTTCTTCTCTCACAGGATGAAGGAGTGCTCTCTGCATGGAGTTTTCTCTGTCTCTCTTTTCCCCAACATCCCATCTGCTGTTGAACTGGCAAAGGTATCAAACATATACAGACGTATTGTCAGCACATTACACTTTAAGTATCACAAGTAAATGCTGTCATTGTCCCTTTCAGAGTATTTATTTGATGTAACATGTTACTGGATAATTTAACTTACTTTATCTGCACTATTGTTGGTTATTGTGATTTATAACAATTCATTATGTTGTATAAACTGATCATACATGTATGTAAATGTATGTAGAAAAATCTTCAATGTATTTAATAACCAAAGCATTCAAATAAAATCTCTCATCTTCTCTCTAGATGCTCTGTGACAGAGTGACTGTCTCAAAGTTTGAAGTGGTCAGCTACCTCAAGGTAATGCTCTAAAATGACCAATTACTAAAAATAAGAACACTTATTTCAAGCAAATCCTCTCAGATCTCACTCTCACTCATGCCTCAGGCTCCAGAACTCATAACGGCATTTGATGAACACAGAGTGTCTCCTAATTTCAAGTTTGGCATTTTAAGCCAAAAGGACGGGCAGGTGAGAAATTGTGCATAAAACGTGCTGCATTCATAAAAATGACTGAAATATGGCACCATGTCATAACTACTCCCTCTCAGACAACATCCATCTCTCTCTAGTTCACTGAAGAGGACATACTCAGTAACAACGACGAAAGTGACGAGTTTAAAGAGTTCCTTTCCATTTTGGGAGAGACAGTTCAACTGCGAGGCTTCACCGGGTAAAGTGCAGCATGTTGATGATGCTTAGCTGGACAAATGACACATGCAATGTGTAAAATCACATGAGTCTGTCTCCTCACTCCCTTTTCTCAGGTTCAGAGGAGGACTGGATGTGTGCTATGGTCAAACAGGAAGTGAGGCAGTCTTTACGTCCTTTCAAGGAAGAGAAATCATGTTCCATGTCGCAACTAAACTGCCTTTCACAGACGGTGACCCACAGCAGGTCAGTTACTGCATCACCCTCAGCCTGCTGATGATTCACAGGTGATGTTTCTCAGAATATTTTTATGACTAGTTGGAAAACAAGTTTCTTGACACTCTTTTTCTCTCCTCCTCAGTTGCAAAGAAAAAGACACATTGGTAATGATATTGTAGCTTTAATATACCAGGAGGGCCAAACCCCTTTTCTGTCAGATGTTATCAAGTCTCACTTCCTGCACTGTTTCCTGGTGGTCCGGAGGATTCAGAGGGCAGAGGACTCAGGTGAACCTGCGTACCAGGTGAGCGATTTTCAATAAAAGTGGAACGACTGGCATCTTGTTTTTCCAAAGATGATTTACCTTTTTATTAAAAAGCATACAATATTTTACAGGGGCTAATATAAATAAGAGATTGAATAAATTCAACAAGATGTCAGATGATATTCATACATTTTTTGACAAGCATACCTTAAATTTAGAATTTTACAGCATTTTACAATTAAATAAATTTGACACTGCCCTCTGGTGGACAAACTATGCAACTCTGTTTTTTAAATGACCTTGGCATTTCAGTCAGGCTCTGATATTTTTTTTCCTCTTCACAGGTGTCTGTCACAGCCAGAGAGGATGTTCCTCCCTTTGGTCCGGTCCTCCCAGATCCTCCCATCTTCACAGAGGTCAGAAACAATACCGGCATCAACAAGCTGTTTTCATTTATCTCACGTAATGTCACAGGAACAACCAAATCATAATTTTCAGCATCTTTTTCTTTTTGTTGTCAGTCTGCCACTGACTAATACGGTGTTATTTTCGAACCTGCCAATCCTTCATTTTCCAGCAGTTGTCCCCAAAAGACCCTGTTGTGGAAGACATTTTGATTCGTTAAAGCAGGAAAAGCACAGGTGTAATAATGATAATAATGATAATAACAATGTCTATCATGAAGAGGGTCGGTGTGAAGAGTTCTCCAGTGCTCTTAACACACAACACAAAAACACAGGTTTAATTAATAAAATCAAAGACGTTTTAATTCCATTTAGCTGCTTCAGTTTTAGGGTCTTGTTGTTGTGCATGCTAGTTCTAACTGTTGTGACTCACTGGATCACTTTCATAGAACAGAGCCAACTCACTGAGCCACCGGCCAAAGCACGTTCTCCTTATCTTTTTCCATAATACAGCCATGAGATGCTTAGCATGGAGGAGGCACGTGTTAATTAAAGCTTTCTTCTGTTGTCTTGCTTTGATGATCCATCCAGTAAACTTTGTTGTAACTCCAGTGAGCATTTTGGTCCACATCATACCTACCTGATTCCCTACAACACAAATCAATTACTGAGATGCTTCATAAGTCGTTGTTTCCTGTGTCCTGTGTTTCAGCGTTCCCTGCTGAGAGAATTCCTTCTCACCAAACTCATCAATGCAGAGATCTCCTGCTATAAAGCTCAACAGTTCAGCAGACTTGAGGTAGAGGGTAAAACTTTTTACTTCTGTTCTTTATTGGTGAATATCCAACTTCATGTGCTCTCCTGTCCTGTCCGTTCTCTGTTATGAAGCTCCGGACTCGTTCATCGCTCCTGGAAAGCTTGCAGGCTGAACTCTCCACCCGTTCCCAGTGCATGATGGGGGATCGATCGCTGTCTGCTCTCCCATCTTCTGAGGGTGTAAGGGGGGCATCTGAGGGGAGTGGAGGGTTCATTGAAAACTTTAAGGTAAGTTTTAGAAATTCTCTCAAACTCGACCATACTATTTTCACTTTACCATTTATTATCTGAATCTCTGTCATCAGAGAGCCATAAGAGTGCGGAGCCACTCTTTTGAGACTCTTGGGGTACCGAGGAAGGTTGGTAGCAGTGCAGCACAGAAGCCGAAGGTAAAAATTCACAATGGGAGCGAATGAGTTTGACTGAATAAGTACTTATTGAAAGGTTTGAGCTCATTTTTTTTCTCTAACTTCTTTTACAGCCAGAGAAAGATGGAGAGAGGTAAGACTTATGAAAACAGAAAGTAGTGTGGTCTTTTGCATGATTCGATTGCATGATCATCAATAGAGATTATTGTTTTCTCTGCTTTTCAGTGACAAATCTCCTGGACCTCTGCCTGCTCTCTCTGACAGTTTGGGACCAGCTGAAGTCAAAGATCAAGCCAGTCCTCAAGAGGAGACGTAGAAGGAAATATTCATTTGAAGATTTTAGATTTTAATATACCTATAGACGTTGCTAGCCTATATGATTACTACTGTATTATCCTGGTGGGTGGCGTATATGTAAATAGACTGTAAAAGTAAATAGTATTTCTGAGAATATAATTATTTTACTGTCATAGAAGTGATATTCTATATTCATGATAAACTGTACATTGTATTTCAGTGAGATGTTAAACATAAAAAACTGCCAGAGAAGGCTGAAGTGTTGGGACAGAGTTTACACTGGTGTGTTTGTATTGTCAATAAAAACCTTTTACTTTGATGAGGGATAGAGGTGGAGAAGAGAGGCAGATTTCAATTAGAATAAGCACAATATGCAGAAAATAAAGAATGCTCATTGTTTTAGAAACATTTTTAAAAATGTGGCAATTTAAGAAACAAACATGCAATAGCAACATAAAAAGAAGCAGAAGAGAGGAGGAAGAAAAAGGATAGGCCTGATCAAAAACAACCTGTCTGCAGTTCCTTCCTGGTTATTTATGATGTCGTGCAAAAATCTGTTTTTGACATTAAAGGAGAAATCTGAGCTATTTCCTGCATGGAGTGTAAATACTACATACAACAATGTGTTATACTGGAAAATATTCATATTAAGATTCACAGAAAATTATAATGTAAACGAGACATTGCACTTCAAGTGTGCTGCACATATAATTTGCGGAAGACAGCAGCTGACATTTTGGCTTGTCAAAGTAGGAAAGTGACTAATAACATAAACAATGGCTCTGATTTATTCAAGTGTCTAAAATGTAATTCAGCCGTCATTTAATTTATTGACACCTGTGGTTCTTCCTACTGTGACATGTCGAAATGTCTTTTGTGAGAGGGACATTGAGGATGTAAAGATACTGGCTTGACAATCACTCGAATTAGAGATGACCAAATGTTTCACAAAATTAAAGGGTAAGACATCTGTATAAAACACAAAAGTATGCTGGAACTCAAAGAATACAGGACAGAAACCAGGAAGAAGTGGCCATCATTACCCGTTTGAAGTTAGTGTCAGCTAGAAACACCTCAGCATGTGCTACTGTCATGAATGTAATGTTTATGATGAGGAGTGAAGGAGACCAGCGACAGTGGCAGAAGTCTGAAGATCTTTTACATACGTAGAAATATTTAAAGTAAGAGTCTACATTCAAAATTTCACATAAAAGCAAAAAGGCATTGTTAAAAAAATACACTAAGTACAGAATATATTTGGCAATATAATCTGCATGATTACTGATGCAGGAATGTAATCTGCAAAGTAATCATCCATATACTAAATAAATAATCATAGTAATAAAAACGATTTTAATAAAACAGGCAATAACACAGAGGAGTAAGATCATACAGACAGAAGCTGGTACAAAATCTTTGTTGTTTTTGTGCTAGTGTGAGAATTACATAGATATTTCATATTTGTGTAAATATTTTGTGAAATCATGTACGCATTAGGGTGACAACAGAAATATGCCGGTACAACAAAAACAACAATAATAATAATAACATAAGGCTTTATTAATCCCTCAGCAGGGAAATTCAGTTTAAGAGTCATAGGCAGAGGGAAAAGAACAACAGTGACTGAGTTGAAGATTTTAAAAAATGTAAAACAGTAGAAGCAACACAGAAATATGTTTCAAATATTTTTATTTGTGAAGCAACAGGTAGTCAGTACAATTTCTAGTATAAACATTGCTTCATTTCAATATATTCAAAAATAGACAAACAAATAACAAATAATCAAAACAAACAAACAAAAAATACATAAACAATGTTGGGAAGATAAATTAAAAAACAACAACAAAAAAAACAAAACAAAACAAAAGCAACCAAACAATAAAATAAGCACTGAGACCTCCCTCCCCATCCCACCCCACCCATCAAGTGCCACTTAAGTCTGGAAGCAACACAGAAATAGAATGATATAAAGATAAATTGAAAAAGTAACAATAACAATAATAATAATAAACCCATTTAAGACGTGAATAAACACACATAAATTTGAAAATATCTATTTAATAATCTAGAAGTTTGTTAATGAACATCTTCGTCACTGCTCATGTACTGCTCCACTCTCCGCTTCAGGAGGCGCTATGATGTAAAGGCTGTCTTGTCTACCTCCATTAAAAAACCGTAGAAGAAGACGAAGAAGCCCGAGTAGAAGAAGAAAATAAAGGTAGGTGGGTTTGCGTGGAGTTGTTGTCGCTCCAGAGGAGGGCAGTAGTGTGGCGTTGAGTTTGGCTTGTGTTCAGATATACATTTCGACTTTTATCTTGAAGTGCATAATGAAAAAAAACCCTTCCTCCTCTCATTTCTTTCCTCACCCTGGTCCTTATACTCTTCTGTAACTGAGCGGTATGTGTTGCTTGCAAATCTAGCTAACTGAAAGCTAAGCTAACCTACGTCTATATCCATAAATTATAACTCTTAACGATTTAAGCTAACTGCGCCGATACGTCAGATAAAACCGATGAAAGTGATCTCTGTCTGCTTATTTAATCGTGTAATGGTTGCACTGATTGGACTAAACATTACAGTCCTCCCTCAACTCAGTTGAACTTTGACACACTGAGCGGTGTGCAGACTGGTTTGCGAGGAGGCAAGAGGAGACTGTCCCTGCGTCATTCACACATTACTAAACAGTTTAAACTTCACATTTATTTAAGCGTCGTGTCCCTGCGAGTTAAACTAAGAGCCACTGACATCCAGGATGACATCCAAGAAGGTGGTCCAGTTGTTCTACGACGTGGTTTCTCCCTACTCCTGGCTCGGCTTTGAGGTTCGTGTCTCTCTGTTGTTCATGTTCATTATCAGATCCACTGTCTTGGTGAAAAACGAGGATTTACACAGGTCGTCTGTGTTTACAGGTGATGTGCCGCTACAGACACGTGTGGAACATAGAGCTCAAACTGCGACCTGCTTTCCTGGGTGGCATTATGCAAGGATCAGGTACTGAAGCAAGTGGTGGAAAGTAATCAAATGCTTTACTCAAGTAGTCTAGCAAATCTGCTACTTAATATTTCCATTTCGTCACATTTCAGAGGCAAATGTACTTTAATTACTTAACTTTAACGTTTTACTTTACTGATTCATATTAGTAATTGCAGTTTACAATATACTATTTAAAACGAGATCCACTTTGAGCAGCTGCAACTGTAAAATGATGCTGACACAGATTTATAAATAGTTATAAGCAATAATCCGATATACTGTATGTTATTCTGAAACTGGCTGTGGGGCATAATGAGTACTTAAAGTGTATTTTTGATGCTATACTTGTGTACTTTCACTCAAGTAATATTTTGAATAGAGGACTTTCACTTTTAATTCTTTATTTCTTGATTGCAGTGTCGCTACTTTTACTTAAAGGGCCACTATGTAGTTTTGGAGAACAAAATTCAAACTCTGAATTTTAATATTTACAACATTAATGAGGTAATGATACAAACTGATGGATAACTAAATTCTCCATAACTGAATAAACAAGCTGTTCTCAGAGGAAAATAAGGTTTCCAGAACACTGTTTGAAGCTAGAAAGGTGGTAAGTAAAACAGTATGAAATTGTTTGTTTATTCAGTTTATTCAGGCATTTAAAAAAATCAGTCAATGAAGATCCTTCTCTTCTGATTGAGTCTTCCCCAAAACTACAGAGTGCACCTTTAAGAAAAATATCTGAGTACTTCTAAAAAAAAAAAAGAAAGAAAAATTGGATCTTGAAAACTATTGTAAGGCATGTTGCATATTCATATCTGTGTGGAAACTGTTGGTGCTGTTGTATCTCATACAATATGTATCTTTCATTACAGGCAACAAGCCTCCCGGCGTGGTTCCAAACAAATTCATGTACATGACGAAGGATCTGCACCGCTTAGCGGGGTATTTTAATGTTCCCTTGCAGCATCCAGCTGACCCTTTTGAGGCCATGTTCAAAAAAGGTACATACAAACAGGATGTGACGGGATCAGTCATGTAATGTGTGTTGATAAGACCACAGCTGGGTTAACCTGCTTGGGAGCCCCAAGATTAAAATGAGCTGCTGGGACTACCCTCTCTGGGGATTGTGTACACTTTCATGGATCCTGGTTTACTGTTTTGTCATTTAACTAAAAGCAAATTTGTTTAGGAATAAAGGGCAAGTAAACATAATATAAGCTGAAATATTGAAGATCCTAAACAACACTAGACTAGAGCCCAAACAATCGATCAACAGGAAATGAATCATGTCAGTTGATTTTGTGCTCAATGATGCATATTCCCATATAATACAACCGACCAAATTATTGCTATAAGTGAACCTGGGGCTGTGGGTCTGTGGGTCTGAGGGTAGTTGCTCATTTCTCCCCGGTTGGTAATTCAACCTTGTACAAGACAGTGGCTAGTCCTGTTTCTTTTAATTGGCAAAGCTAATAAGGCAGTGAGTTCATCAGTTCTTCTTCTATTTTCCTCTTCTAGGCTCCTTGTCTGCAATGCGATTTGTGACAGCAGTGCAAGAGAGGGAGAAGGGTGGAGACAAACAGGTCGAGCAGGTGTCCCGGGAGCTGTGGAGAAGGATCTGGAGTGAGGACAAAGATATCACTGAGCCTGCATCGTTGGCCGAGGTACCAACTTACCCAGCCTGGTTGTGTCTGAGAAGATTAATAAGCACCATCTAGTTTTGTCACAGTGGTGTTTCTCTTTGCTGCAGGCGGCGATGAAAGCAGGATTGTCTGACAGCGAGATTAAAGAAGCGCTGGCACTGTCCACCTCCAAGGGGATCAAAGACAAACTGAAAAGCTCAACACAGGATGCGCTTGATTATGGGGTCAGTTGTCCTTCAGTTCTCCTTTTTGATTCAGGCAAGAGAGACAAGATATGACGATGTCATGAACTAAATCTTTCCTGCCGTCTCTCCCCAGTCGTTTGGCTTTCCCATGATGGTTTGTCATGTAAATGGAAAGCCAGAGATGTTTTTTGGATCTGACAGATTTGAGCTCATGGCCCACTGCATTGGTGAGAAACCTGTACTGCACATCATTAACAAACACAAATGCAGGTCATGCAAATGTGACATTTAACAGCCTTCATCTACTGTTGCAATCTCTGTAAATCACCCTGATAAGAACCTGATAAATATTGATATACTGTTATGACACACTTAAGAAATACAGCTTATTTTTTTAATTTTGAGATTGACAACATTACAAACTGTATTGCAGCTTTTTTCTCCTTTTGTTTCTGTGGTTTGTACAAAGTTCAGCATCTCTTTAGCAATTCAGGCTGAAGCTGCACTGAGATTCCTGCCCAGTCTCATGTTCGTGTTCTCTGTTTCAGGAGAGAAGTGGCTGGGACCTCAGCCTCACACATCAGCCGCCAAACTGTGAGAGAAAACGCTGCCTTCACACACTGCTGTTGTGCTCACAGATTTTTGAATTTGCATTTCATGATTTTCACTAATTCTTCAAATATCATATTTTCAATGCCGTGCCTTCTGAAATCAAGCCGTATATTTCTAATAACAAACAGTAATGTAAATAATGTAACATGCAATTGTACTGTTAATTATGTGCCTATTAAAATGAACTTTGGCAACTTGCAGATAATAAGGCTTGTTGTTTTTTCTGTTGAACTACAAAGGCATGAAAAGAAGAATTGTTGCATCGTAATATTATATTTTTAACCGAGCTAGAGCCGGGGCTGTATGGATGGTAGGACGGTCGGTGCACCACTTTGGTCCGGTCCAAAATATCTCAAAAACTACTAAATTCAACTACATTCATTGTCCCAACCGGATGAATCATACAGACTTTGTTGATCCCCTGACTGTTCCTCGAGGGGTCACCATGAGGTTTTTGAGTAGTAGCATTTAGTGCAGACATTCATGTTCCCCACAGGATGAACTGTAATATCTGGTAATGTTTTGAGTTTTCATCTGCCGTCATTGGGAAATTCTTGTGTCACGGTCATAGGTTATCCAGGCATTTCATGGGAACATAAATACACTTTAAAGCAACATTATTTAGAAATTGTCATTTTTTGCGAGAGAAACATACAACAGAAAAAAAAATAACACATATCAAAATAAGTTAAATAGCTGCATACAGAAAATAAGAAAAAGCCTCAGCATACTCCTGAAATGCAATAAGATACTGTATGTACCCATAGAATACACTTAATATAAAAAAAATACAAACAGGACAACAAACTATACATTAGACAAGTGTGCAAAGCTCTCAAGTGCTACTTAACAAATGTTTCTCTGCTAAACTAAGTTAATAAGATAAACACTACACCTGCTTAACATCAGCATGTTAGCATGCTCACATTAGCATTCATCTCAAAGCAGCTGCTACAATATGTGGTGTCCAGCAGTTCATATGTTCTTTACAAAGATTAGATTTTTTTATCTGACTGCAACATTTTTGCCAATCTTGTTCTTACATGTAAATCAAGCAATTCTTTAAATTAATATTACTTTGGGTCAGTGGTTTCTTCTCAGTCAGAAGGTCCTGAGTTTCAATCCATTTTCAGCGGAAGCCTCTCTGTACAGGTTTCCTCCACCTGTCCAAATATATGCACGTTATGTGGAAGGGAAATGAAATACCCATAGCTATTAATGTGAGTGGTTAGAGTCTTATTGTGTTTTCTTTATGGTAGACTGACAAGCTGTGCAGGGTGTAACCCTCCTATTTACTAATGTAAGCTCACATCTGCTCTACATTCTTACGAAATTAAACAGGATGTGGGTGTAGATGGTGGTTGGATAAAACCCTTGTTATGAAATCTCTAATCAAATGTGTCACAACAATTGACAACAACATGGGACATACAGTATTCCCACACTGTATGATAACATCATTTTGTATCTACTTGTTCAAACAGATCTTTTCAGCTGTATGATGCCATAATCATAAAGATGGAAAGATCCGCCATAGTTTTCATGGCTGCAATATCTCATCAAAATTAAATAATCTTAATGTCTTTTTTGACAAATTCAGTTTGGTATTTTGAGAAAATTATAGATTTTGACTAGAATTTTGATTTTTTTTTTCATTCCTGGTATTTCAGTCCAGGATGAAGAGATTTAAATTACAATCTTTGGATAAAACTTGTGTACTTTTACTTCAGTAGAATTTTGAATGCAGGACTTTTATGTGTAGTTATTAAATGTTTAAAAATGTTTTTTTATTGGTACTTTTTCTTCAGTAGAAGATTAGAGTTTGTCTTTCACTGCTGTAACAATGCATTATCCTGACAATATACTTTCATACATTTTACATGATGTGACCTATGCCTAATGTCTTTAACTAGCAAGAAATGCAGTTTATTATTGCTGAATAAATCCTCCAGAGGCTGCAAAACTTGTCATACTTGTTCCAATACAATGAAGATCAGCCATGCCTAACAAAAGGACTAAAAATGACAAGGACTGGTGGGACCTGTTTTTTCCCAAACAAAGACAAGAAAGGCGGGGCCAGATATAAACTAGGTGACATATGTCGACTCCAGAGAAGTGGGTAGAGCAACTGAAAGAGAGGCAGGGCAAGACTGGATTACCATCAACCTGATATCAACCTGACACATCACCTCTCAAACCAAGAGGGAAGGAGACAGAAAGGAGGAAGAGGTAAACAAGAGAGAAGAGGGATGAGGTGTAGGTGAGTTGGGTGGAGTTAAGAAAGCACAGGAGGTGGACTAACAGGGAGTAGCTCACTGATCCTCTGAGAGAAACAGAGACAATGAGGATCTGAAAAGCAAAGCTGAACCCGGACTCGACATTCAGCTGGGAGGATGTATGACAAGTGGCTGCAAGACAAGTGTATGACAAGAGCCTGGAATAACAGGATTTAACATTTTCTTTGGGATAAGACACAACTGAAGAGCTGAGGTAAGGACTGTATACACTACATGTCTTCGAAGTCATGTAATAGATTGTTGAGATAGCTCTGAGATAGAGTAGGTTAATGTTTAACATAAAGACTGTCTATCTCCTTCTGTGATGATCATGACATTGCTTCTAGCCGAGCGAGCTGGCGCTGTTTTTCCATTTGTGTTTGCCCTTTGGGTGTGAAGAACCCTCCAGCTGTAACATTTCTGTGCCATAAAAATGCAGATGAACAGGTTTAGAGATGTTGGATCTGACGTTTAAGGATGAGGAGTTTCCTTGTGTGACTGCTGTGTCATCTCTCTTCCTATATACTCTAAACTCAGATATACAGAATAAAGATTCCCCAGGTAGAGATTATACTTTAATTTTTTTTATGTATACAGCTTTTGTGAAGGGTGTGTGTTATGGCTAAACTAGCTCATATAGCTTTACTTCACCTTTACATAGAGCAGTGAGTGAGATCTGTGCTAAAGTCCTGTAATGATTAAATTAAAAACAATTCAGTGAGGTGTCAGGGTTTTTTTTGGCGAGCCTCAGAGGTGGTGTACCAACAGGTGAAGTTTCTGGTCTCAGTTACACATTCGCTCAGACACCTTCTCATGCTGGATACCTTGTAAAGTGTCATGTTACCATTCACTGATTCAACCCAGGAGACAACACAGGTTTCAGGACGACTACTGTCACTTTGTCTCGTCTTTATTCATCTACATCTCTTTGTGTAACCATGACAGAGATTTTGGCAATTTTGTGTTTTTTGTGAATAGAAAATATCCTGAAGCTATAAAAGTACGCATGTGGAAATAGTTTGTGTGAATAAAACATTCTTTAATCTCTTTTTACATGTGCCAGGATGTCTTCAGTATCAGAAGCAGACTTCCGCTGCAAGCATGGAGATACAATCTGTGGTGAGTTTTAATCAGAAGAGATAGCTTGACTTGAATATTTTTGGCCTTGTTCAGCCATTAGACGCCTTCTTCAACCTTGACATGAGATGAACAAACAGCATACCATCTCAGACAAACATGTCTGTCAGTGTATCTCAGACTTGCTGAGTGATTGTAAGGATTGTGTCTGTTCCTGTTTGCAGAGATCCGTGTGTACGAGCAGGAGGTGATCATCGTGCCCACCCTGCTGCTGGCCAGCTTCCTGGTCACCCTGGTCTTCGTTCTCCTGCTGCGCTTTTGTCCAGAAAAAGTCGATCGAATCCGTCCACAGGCCTTAAAGTCGACCAACAGGAGAGTGCTGCATGGCATTGATGGTAAGACATCAGAAGCACGAGCTTATTACTGTTGATTTAATTCAATGAAACCATATGACATAAATTAAACTGGATCGACACAGACAGCAAGCTGTTTCTAAATGTTTATCTAAGTAAGTTGGTTTTTGAGCCTCATTCCCAACTCATCAAATACTGAAGCTTTGTTATATCCATATAAATCCATCCCTTTATCCGGAATTGATTATTAAAACAGTTGTCAATTCTGTATTCTTAATTGTTCTTCTTTATTTTTCATAAATCAGTGACATGACTGATGACAAGTTATCCACAAGCTTCCTACTCTCATGTAAATCCTTTCATTTATCTCTATTGATAATTATTCTCTCTCTCTTCCTTCTTAGCTCCACCAGGTATCAATGTCCTGGAGCATGAAAGCATCGCTCTGGACGTGCCCAGTTCCTACTCCACCTTCCACCCCCCGAACACTTATGCCTCCAGAAACCTCTCCATGTCTGTGGTCACACCCTCTATCCCGTCCAGCCCCCCGCAGCAGCCCTTCAAGCCCAGTTTCACTCCCATTGTCCAGCCAAGAGAGTTGCCCCGCCAGAGGCTGCCCGAGTCCTTCAACCTGGTCACCCCTATGCCCGGTGCCTTCTCCCTGCGCTCCGACTCCGCCGTGTCCCTTTACAGGGCCCGTATGGAGAACAGGAACGTGGTGCTGCGAGTCCTGAATGGTGAGAAGCTTGAATTTTGTGCGAGAGTAGTTGGTTTGAGGTTTCTGCTGCGTTCCTTGATCTCCCTCTCTTTTTTGCCCCTTACAGACTCTGCTGATGCCACAGAGAGACACAGCTTCCTGGGCTTCGCATCCTTCCTGGCACAGCTCGGACCACATCCCTTCCTGCCAGAGCTTCTTGGTGTTGTGTCACTTCGAGCTCCTCTGGTCACAGTCGTTGAAGAGCTGGAGAACAGAGACCTGCTCAGCTGCCTGTGGCGATGCAGACAGGTATATTTGTACAGAGGGTAGTGCACTGCTGCAATGTGTGTTAACTCACTTTAAACATCAAAGCAAAATAAGCAGCTCCTCTTGTTTTTCAGGACAATGTTGATCCTCCATGTGAGGTGACTGAGAGAAGAATATTTACCATGGCCAACCATGTGGCCTCAGCACTGGTTAGTATGCTAATAAGTACTGTATGTCCTCATCTTTTTTAGACCTTTTTTTTTGTTTGACTTTCAAATCACTGACATGGGACTACAATAACCGTGTCCTGACACAACCTCAGCAGAGACTTGATGACAGGGTTTCACTCAAATAACCCTGACAATCCTGAAAATGACATAAATGTGATTTTCATGTGTTTTTGTATAATTGTCTTATTTCTTTTACCTTGTTTGAAACAAACAATAGTCTCACAGGGATAATGCTAATATGATGATGTTTATGGGTAATGTTTACCTTGTTGCACCAGCTTAGTTTAGCTGACATTTGCTTATTAGCATTAAACAAAAACGACAGCTTAGGCTGACTGGAAGGACATTGGAAATCAGTTTAGTAGTTTTTGTGTAATCTTGCTGACAAACCAACAAACAAACAAATAAACTTACACATGTAAAAACGTAACCTCCGTAGCAAAGGTAGTATTAAACTACTTAGTATAGTAATGGACCAATTAGAAATTAGGCGTTAGATGAAGTTATTTCCCATATCCTGTGGGAAACATCACCTGGTAATCTGTAACATAAGGTAGTTGTTGAGGCATTTCACCTCAAACCTCATATTTCAATCACATGGCTACAGTAAAGTCAGGGTATCACTTACGTCAGTAGGATTCATCCACTGGGGATAATCATTTTTTTTCAAAAATGTTATGCCAATCCTTCCAATGGTTGTTGAGGTATGTCAGTTTGGACCAAACTAGGCTTATGTGTTTAATCCTGAGATGCCCCTCATCTTGTTCCCCAATCAGGAGTTCCTTCACAGCAAAGACCTCCTCCATGGAAACATTCGTGCCCGCAGCGTCCTGGTCACCAAGGACTTCACGGCCAAGCTTTGGGGCCTGCATGGGGTTTACACAAGGAAGAACCAGGGAGCCTCTCAGAAAGATGATCCCAGCATGAAGAAATGGCAGGCACCAGAGCTGTTAGCCAGGAGACCTGCTGGTCAGAGCAGCGACATGTGAGTTTGTCTTTTTTCATTTCTGGTATTGACTGAATTTACATCCTTCAACACAGACGCTGCAAAAAAAAAAAGTTCTGTGAGTATATTATTAAGAGTGTTAACTGAATGGAAGGATCTAACCAGTGTTTGCCTCTGTGTCCATCTCTAGCTGGTCATTTGGCATCTTACTGTATGAAATGGCAACATTGGGTGAGTAGAATTTTAACTTTCAGCAAGATACTGGTAAATAATTCATACTGTGTTGTCACTTCACGTCACGTTCATCATCATATTTTAATACAGCATCTCTGCTTGAATCAGGCAACTGTAGGCAATGTATTTACAAACCCAGAAAAGGACTTCTTTATAGCAATGGGATGAAGTACCTTAATCTGCAAATGCAATTGCTGTATTGACTGAAAACAGACATGTCCATCTTGATATCTTACCCACAATCATACTCTATTGATTTTCCAGAAAATATACCATAATATATATTGATATTGCAATGTAAAAGTACATAAACTTTGATAGAAGATTTTCTCCATACGCCTCACTCCTACCTACTTACTCCTTTCACTCCAGGCGAAGCTCCATTTGCAGAAATTCCAGTTACTGAGCTTCTTCAGTTTCATCAACGAGGGAAAAGTCTGAAAAAACCTTCCAACTGCTCCAACACACTGTAAGTATCCAGATAACACAACCAAACCTGAAGCAGAGATTCTCTCCTCAACAAATGTGCTGTAAAGCTCAGACTATTTCCTCTCTGCCTCAGATACACCATCATTAAGGGTTGCTGCCAGTGGAAGGATCAAGATCGACCCTCTCTGGCCGAGGTGAGCCGCAAGCTCAGCTCAGGAGAAAAAAGTGCCTCTGATAAAGTCCTGAAGGCATCGGGGACGGTTAACATTGAGCAGTACCTGCAGGAAGCAGGGTACGGAGAAACCAACAGCTACACTGTTTTCTGATCCCCGCCCGTGTCAGCGGGATTCATTGCACTATTCTCCCCAGTGGTACCTCAATGGCGCACTTGTCCAAAACAATATCTCTCAAGTGCAATAAAAGTGTTCCCAGCTCTATTTATAAGAGCTTTGGGCACTGAAATTAATCTTTTATTTCGTTTTGTTTTTGTCTCCTACTTCAGTTAACAAGAAAAACTGTGTAACTTGTTTACCTTTGGGGACCATTCATTTTCATGTAGGAGCTCATTCTTGGCAGTTCCTGAATCTTTGAGGTTCAGTTGGGGGAAAAACAACCTGTAATTTTGTAGTGGTACACTTAAGGATATGTAAGCTTGATCAACGTACAGCTGCTGCATCATGAACTTGTAGTCGATACTGTCAATATATGATGGTTTACAAACCTTGTTTACAATCTAAAATGTATATTTACAGGTGTAATATATGTTATTACATTTTTGTATGATTCTATTTGGAAGTTATGGAAATTAAGGGCATTTAAATGTATTTATGCTATTATTACACTCACTGTCTCTATAAGCTCAGTATATGTGGACATCTACGAGTAAGAAATGAGCTCAAACTGTTTACACAAACTCAAATGTGAATAAAATATCACAAGTCCTGCAGTGTTTTTCATTTTCGAGTGGACATCATGGAGTTAATAAACACATAAACAGGTCCAGTAACAGGTATTGTTTATTGGTAGTACTGCATACATGTACACAGAGCACTTCCACTCAGCCCTTGAGAGAGCAAACCACGAGGAATACCTATTTTCAGGTAGTTAAGTTGATTAAAGCTACTAAAACTATATCATATTCATGAAAAAATAACTTTGATTGTAGTACAAAATGGAAAAGATACAAAACTAAACTTTAATAACTAGTAAAATTAACTAATTAAAATAAACCAGGCTTTTTGAGTGTCTTCTGCTTGATGTGATTGGAGCCTGGATTAGACATCTATGGTAAAATAACAACTAACTAGTAAAAGACTGAAACATTTAAAAGAAGTCATTTGACATCACTCCAAATCATATATCACTAAAGTTTAAGCACCGTTTGAAATACAGCCAGAAGGCAACATTTCTTTCTGTTTAACCCAACAGGTGAACTGTCCTAGTTAAAAGACCTAGCACCAAGTACTGCAGGCTGGATTTGCACAGTTTCACAAGAGTTTACATACAAAAGGCCTCTACTCACAGCGACAGGAAAAAAAAACTGACAAACACTACTGACATTTTTCAGACTGTCCACTCTCCCCGCTCACATGTTACAGTATACATACATGGTTTTGCACATTCAACGTCCAGAAAGTAAACTGTCCATCCCCACATCTCCATATGAGTGATGGTGCACCACTGTTTAGTAAAAAGCATCCTCACAGATCTCAGTCTTTTCTTACTAAAAGAGGAGCAGGTCCAGGTACTGATTCCTCAATGAGAAAATGAGCCTGCTTATCCTTCATAAGCGCCGACTCCATCACTCACGCAGGCTGTTGATGGAGGCACAGATCTTGAGAGCGGGACCCAGCTTGATATTCATGGTGGAGATGAGATGGTCCTCTCGGAGGAGCAGCAGAGCCTGCCCGTCTATTTCCTGTGACAGGAACTGGGCAGCCAACTCTTCACAACCTGGACACAGAAAAGGAAGACAGAATTAGAAGAAAATGACAACAAAGGACACGGCGAAGACTTACAAATCTGTTATAAAATCAGCGAACACCAACCTTGAAGTGAAGAGATGAACCTGCAGACTTCCTCTACGCTCCACTGAGCAGGAGTTGCTGAGAGAAAGTTAGCTCCCTCTAGCGGGAGGCTACCAGGAGCTGAGCTGTCAGACGGAGGAGCGCTGTGCTCAGCTCTTGAGCAGGAGTGTGAGGAGCTCGGGGACAGTGAAGGAGAATCGTCCTCCTCTCCTTCTCCATCGCTGGACACATCCTCTGAACGACTGGACTCAGAGTGACACTACGTGCAAAAGAGTTGAGGCTCATTGATTGCTTTTTAATGTCATCTAATAAAGGAATCCACATTAGATACACTGGCAATACTTGTTAGGATGAATTCATTTGCTGGTTTTAAATTTTTTTCATGGGATTTTTTGACAAGTACAAACATATAGAACATCAGCAGCCTCATCCCTTAAACTACAGATCTTACCTTGACAGGTAGATGCCTGCTTGATAGTTTGTTACAGCTGTTATTAGAACTGCTCCTGCGAGAGGGGCCCCTCCGCCTCGCAGCGCTCTCGGTGGGTGCTGGAGGTGGTGCCGGGCCTGCACCGCTCCTCCCTCTGCTGGTCTTAAAGTGTTGGCTGCAGCTCACGTTATACCTGTGGATCCAGAAGCACAGTCAATACTTAGAAAGACATTTCCTAGGTTTTTCGTTCGACTATGTGCACAAATCTTGCAGTTTTTTACTCCACGCAATGTGCTAATTAGGTCTATAGTGAACTGACCTACATATAAAGCACAGTAGAATCTTTGGAGGTGTGTATGACATGACTAAACAACAAAACAAAAACAATGCCAAGAGGGAAAGCTAAAGTAGAACATACCTCTTAGCACAGGTATTTGAACAGAACCTCTTTGATCCTCTGAACTGGCTGGCTGGTGCGAGGCTTCCACAGTACTCACACTTTAACACTGAAGAGGAAAGGATAAAAGTATGCTACACATTTAGGAGATACTGACCATGCACACAGATTTATGGTATCATCTTTAAAAGTGTGAGTTATTCCACCACTCACATGGAGGTCCATTCTCTGAGCGTCCAACCAAGGCAAAATCTCTGTCTTTGAGGAGTCCAGCAACCTGTCAAATCAAATACAAGCCTGACAGTCAGGAGCAGTTTTACATGAAAAAGTAGATGGTGCAGATGTGATTTAATGTGTAATTTGTGTTATCATAGCAAGGCACGCTTACAGGGAAAGGCTCAGCTCCCTCCTGGATCACAAAGCCCTCTATGAGATGGGTGAGGACTTGAGGTTTGACCACTGCCTGGGGAACAGGCGCTCTGTTGTCTCCAAGCCCGACTCTTGACAAGGGCAGAGGCAAAGACAGGGTGGGAGGAGACGGGAAGGCAGCTGCTACAGAAGGAGCTAGTGAGGATCGAAAGAAACAGACAAGATTTTACGGTTAAAAATTTCAAATATTGTTACTAATAAATGTATGTTTGATTTGGTGATGGCAAATTGACATACCCGAGTCCTTTGTAGGGGCAGGGGATAAGGGAGGAGCAGAATCTTTCATGGGTGCAGAGTCTGAGCATTCTGTTGCCATCTCATTTGGTGCATCACAGTCAGATTTTCTCTTCAGAGAACCAATGGCAGGCTTTATCTAGTGGTATGTGGAAGAAGAAAGCAGGAGAAACTGTTAGAATTCCTTCTACACTGATAATTATCTTTACACCTATCCAACAAAGTATACATGCGTTCATCCTTTCAATGCTTGATCTTACCATAGCACTGTTGCTGGAGACTGCATTAACATTCCCGGTGGTTTCCTGGCCTGTGCTGCTTCGTACTTGTGCCAGGGCCACAGCCTGTGCATTTCCTGCTAAGCCCTGCCTGGCTCCCACAAGCTGCACAGGGATGTGGGGAGTGCCCTGGCTGTTGCCAGGTGGTGCTGGGAGAATAGGAGGTGGGTGTCGAGGGGGCAGCTGCACAGGTAAGCGGTGTCCCTGAGCTGTTTTGGGCTGGATTGGCACCGGACCTTTGTCTGCAGTAGTGCTGGCCTGCTGCAGGGGCTGCACCACCAGAGTCTGTGTGTTAACGTTGGCTTTTTGGGTCACTGAGCCGATGGAGTAGCCCTGGGTGGTGGTAGGAACATTAGTGGTGGGTACCAGGATCACAGGGGCAGCAGAGGAGGAAAGGAGGAGTTGGGAGAGAGGGAGTGCTGGAGAGGAGGTGGAGGAAGGAGCTACAGAAGCAGCGGGAGTAACAGTCATGGCAGCCTGGTTTCCAGTCTTTACAGTCATAGTGTTGGTGGTGGACTGCTGAGTAAAGTTGGGTTTGGCCATTTGTTGTTGCTGTTGTGGTTGCACTTGCTGCTGCTGAGTTCTCTGGGCAAAATTCTGCTGCTGCTGCTGCTGTTGACCCAGAGGAAAGCCAGCAACATCTTTCCTCTCTGGAAGCTCAGACTTGACAGCAACTGCTCTGGGAGCACAGTGCAGGGCCAGATTTTGCACCTGGTAGATAAAATAAAGAGTAGGGTGTGATGAAAAGAGTTTGAGTAAGAAGCACGAGCAGACTTGGTGGAGTCCTCCGATGACCAACATGTCTCTAAAAATCATATATTTTAAGACAGTATGACTTTAAATAGCTCAGATTTCAAATTACAAGTATGTGATGGTCCTCAAACCTGATCATTGTCGGACTGGGCACTCGCAGTTGTAGGAGCAACTTCATGCTGTTGCTGCTGCTGCTGTTGTTGTTGTTGCTGCTGCTGCTGCTGTTGTTGCTGCTGCTGCTGCTGCTGGGGCTGTGTTTGGGCAACTGTTGCTACAGTAGCTGTTGCTGTACCACCAGGCATGAAGATGAGCTGAGAGGCAAGGGGAGCCCTGAGAGAGCGATTGACCTGTGTGAGGAGCAAGACAGGCGGATCAACCTTGTAAAAAACAAATATGTCAATGACTGACTCCATAGCTACACAGAGTACTTAATAATTGCAAATGTTCTTTCTGTGGTTGTGCCAATTTTTTTCTTCCAAGAGAAGAGCAATATGCACTCTATTTCTATTTCACACTATTTCTTAAAAAATGTGCATGATCATTTTAACTCACCCGAAGATACATCTGTCCCTGTCCTGCAGAGTTTCCACCCAGCAACACTGACTGGTTGAGAGCCGTTGTAGTTGCAGACGTGGCCGGGCCATGGGGACGGGGATTAGTCATGGTACCTCCCGCAGATGTAGTGCTTAGGTTGACCTGTGAGGAACAGAGATTTTTGAGTTTTTAATCAAACCTGCCTTGCCTAAATCCTCTCCGGTAGACTTCGGACCACAGAATTTTTCTACATTTCTTCTCATACTAGAATGCCCTCTTCCGAGAGTGTGTTAAACATCTACCTTACTATATAAGACAGAAAACTTACTGTGGTGGTCGCCTGGGACATGCTGTTGCTTGGAGTATTGGACTGACGACTAGCTGCAAGTGTGGCCTAGATTAGAGAGAGAAATGAAAGGGATGGGATTGTAAAGCTTTTGCTTACCATATTTCTGTACTGATTGTATTTTCCTGTCATATTTATGGTTACCTGTTGCACAGCAGCCAAGTTGTGGAGTTGGGCACTATTGATCTGCTGCTGCAGCATGAGCTGCTGGAAGTACTGAGCAGCATTCGGCTGTCTTTGCAGTGCTTGAAGAGCCTAGACAAACACAAATAGAGACAAATATCGTTTCAAGAATATTCCCAAAGTCTTAACATTATTATCATCCATTGAAGATTACGAACAGTAATCACATGCGGTTGTTTTACGCACAAAAAGACTATACACACCTGTACAGCCTGCCTTTCATATAGAGACATGTGGGCTATCTGGGGTGCACGAGAGTTGCTGCCTGTTTGAGGATTTCCATTGGTGGTGCCTGTGTTTTGGTCTTCACCTGCGTCCATGTTTGCTGCTCAAAGAACAGAAGCCACTGATCAATAACAGTTGTGGCTAAACACTTTCAAAGCATACACAACTAATATTTCTATTAATTCAAAGACTTCATTGCTTAATATTTCTTACGCAATAAAAAATAATTAAAATGCCTGAATAAATAAATAGGAAAACTCAAATCATCAGTTTCTAGCTTATGTGTAATACAACAAAATAGACACTGCTGGAATTATTATAAAAACAGCTGCAGCATTAGAGGACCCACTGCTGGATCACACTGACAATATCCGGTACTCGGATTGTTTAACAGAGCAACAGAAGGTTTTTCTTCACAGGGCCCATAAATCACAGCTTGCTACACTCCTGCACATAGAAAAGCTTTGACTACATATGAGCTCAGCAGACGTTTTCACTATGCCACCAATAATCGTGGCAAGCAGGGGCACTGTTGTATTTTCATTAGCAGACCAGTTGTCAACATGATAGATGGGTGAGAGAGAAAGAACAACATGGAGGAAAGCTCAAAGCACCAAGTGAGAAAGAAGCTAACCAGCTGTGGCTAACCACAATGGACTTTGCTAGTTAGCTAACCAATCTCCAAACAAAAGTCTGACACACCATGAAAAAGTGCATAAACATTTGTAACTGGGCTAGAAACACGGGGTGAGTGCCGGAATGTCAAATAAAAATGGATATGCAGTTAATTTGGCGCTAACATGGACGTTTACGAGTAGAAAAGCTGCAGCGTTAGTTCAACACAGATAAGCTAACTAACTAGCTGCGCTAGCTTCTTACTGCAGGCACAAAGCTAGCAACTAGCTGGCTAACACCCATGCAAGAAGTCACCGTTTAGTGTTTTTCGGCGTGCTTGTGTGTTTACCTCTCCTCGGTATTTCTGTCCTTTTCACAGTTAATTGCAATCAAGTTTATCATGCGGTCTTGTTTTTGACTACAGACAACGATAGCCCCTGGCAGGGTTTTTGCCTCCAACGAAACCCCGCCCCTTACGAGTCTTTTCTTCTTCTTCTTCGTGGGTGTTTCGGCGGGTGTCACACCCCAGCTAAAGACGCATACCGCCTCCTGCTGTGTGGACGCGGGCACATCCTCCACAAACTCGAGTAAATAAAATATGATTTGGTTCTCGTTCAACATATTTGGAAGTATGCTCATTTTCTTTCTGTTATTTCACCATTAACAACAATAAACAACTATATAAACTTTGATAAAGATTGATAAACACTGTAGTTCACCTATAAACATTACTTGAATAGCCAAATGTTTATAAACTTTAACAAATGCTTAATAAATGGTTTATAAGGCATTTCCTTGTTATATAACATTGAAATTACTATTCAGTGAAGTTTCACTAACTAAATTTCACTAGCTAAATTTACCAGTTATTAATTATGTGTTTTATAAAATGTTGTTGTTGCCGTTGTTGAATTCAGTGACTCAGACTGGCAGATCCTGCTGAACTGCTGCTAGTGATCTGATACAAAAAGTCCTCCATGGCTTATATGCAGAGAGTTACTCTGGCAGGGTGGCGCCAGTGTTGAATAATTGACCTGGGTTCCACCTGGGGTGATGAAATCCTAGACCTGCAGCCAGTGATCTGAGGAGCCTCCCTGTAGTTGTGGAGAGAACCTGCACCGCATCAGAGCTGTGGACTCGAGTCGACTCCAGTCACTGTTTTGATGATTTACAACTTCACTTCACTGTTTTTTATTCAGAAAATAAATTACTTGAAAATGAAGATAGGATAATTTGTTTTTAAACTGTTGATCAGTGGACTACTTTTCAAAACCTGGCGCCTACATTACCCACAATGCAACGTAGCTACTGAGTGACAGACTTTAAATGTTTTATTTGATATTGGGTTATGCTTGATTGAATTAAAGGGGACTGCTGGGCCTTGGTGCAATTCTAGTTTTCTCTGCTCTCACAGCACGTGTAGAGTATCAAATCTTCTCAGTATCTTCACTGTATAACTGTAATAAAACAAATGGTTCCTCCTGCTGGAATACTGAAATACAGGTCTTCTGGCTCTCATGACGGACTGGAAGCTTAATTTACGTCACAGGTCTTGTTCGTCAAAGCTGTTCTGTTCCTACATGTCTTAGCTCACTGTTTACGAGCTGTGTCTTGAATTTGCGTTTTAAAAATCACAAGATATCTCGTATGTCACAGTCCCACAAATACAGCCCACATCAGAGGCAGACTCGGGCTGCCTGGGGGACAAAAAATAAAACAAATGTCATTTTAAGGGCACCTATTAGGGCACTACATCACATTTTCTCCAAGTTGTTCAAAACAGAGATTTGGTACCCTACCAAATCTCTGTTTTGAACAACTTGGGGCAGTAGTGATTGATCCACTTAAAGCTTACCAGGTTCAAGGGCTTACTATGGTAATGGGGTCAGCAACTCATGATGTTATTGTTTTTGGCTTTCAGGAGATATGTTGAACAGTTCATGCTGGGGCTCAGCAGGTGGTGGTAGAGGAGAGTGAAGAGGCAGTGTGGAGAGGAGACAGGAGATTAGTAATGTCAGAAGTTAAGACACTTTATTGAAATATTTGTGCCTGAAATCAAAAGATGTAATGTATTCTTAGACGTGAGGGAAGTCTGTGATTGGACAGTTACCAGCTTTATTTACCCTCTTTATATATTACCTCATCCTGGCAGATGTTTTGATTTAAAAACTGAAGACTGGGTACACTTAATGACACAAATGTGGAAGTAGTTTAGTGTAGGTTTTTCTACTGTAGTAATGGAGTGTACTGAATCATTTCTGTTAGTCATACACATGTTTTTGTTTCCATCTAAATGTGCTTTTAGCTTTTAGGCATGGAAGAAGAAAAAAACAAAAACCTGACTCTTTCCCCTGAAACATCTGCCAGAAAGTGTATGGTCAAAAATACCACTGGACATTAACAAAGAAGATCATTACAACTAAGTCCACTTCAATACACATTAATAAAAATTTGTTCTGCATGAAATGTTTTTTATTAAAACATTTTTACATCCATTAAATCTCCAAAAGGTGAGTGCACTTGGGTGTGTACGGAGTTCACCACTACAATGGGCGTGCATAAAACTTCTGTCATCTTTTATTTTTGATGGACTCAGACAACAAACGAAAAAATGTTTGTGGCTCCAAATCATCCTTGAACCAAACAGGTAATTATATCAATCTAGCGAGTGTACATTTCACGACAACCGCAGGTGTAACCGTCTCTACCACATCGAGATCTGGGAGCTGATTTGCTGAACTAAGCAAAGAAATGTCAAGTTTAACAAACACGATAAGGAAGTGATAGAAACAAACCAAAACAAACACAGGTGATCACACTGACAATAAGGAAGTAACTGGATACACAACTTAAATTTTCAAACACAAGTTTTCCATTAAGGTCCAAAATTTTGCTTTAAGCTTTCACATTAATAAATGGAAATTTCTAAAAAAAATATTCCAAACCTCATTATTGATATCCTCAGAGCTGTAACATTTCTACAAACACACAGACAATTAAGTGCTTTCATTGCTGCTCTATCCTCCTGAAGATGCAAAGCATCAGACATGAAGCGGCCTGAATATTTGGTTAAGGAACAAAGTACAATCTACTCTTGCCTAGCAGCGCATCTGGTGCTTGGGTCCGTTTTATCAAGACAGGTCAAAGTTACTCACTATAGTTTTGCGATTATGAACGTTGGTCTTTGCATGCCAATGTTCATTCTTCCTAAGAAAATACAAGTACATATACTACATACAGTATATACCTTTTTGAAATAATAAATTATTACTATTATTAAGAGCAGAATTCATATATAAATTGCCAAGAACAGTTTAATATTGACGCCTATTTATGCCAGTTGAAGAAAAAAATAATTGCCTTAATGAAATAAAAATATGTATATAAAAATAATCTCATGGAAAGTCACAATTATGAGTCCAACAGTCAAAGTTTTGAGATGGATGATGACATTTTTATCTCATCACTGCAACTTTTATCTCATAATTTCAACTTTTTATTTCATAATTTCACCTTTTATCTAAAATTCAACTTCTTATATCATAATTAGGACTTTTATCTCATAATTATGTCTTACCATGTGAATATTTTTTTCATCAAGCTTAGTTTTCATCCTTTTTTTCCTCCAACGGGCAAAAATGGGTTTCTATAGTATTGCAGCATTTATGAGCAGAAATTAATGATTTGAGATAGAATTAGGTTTCTGATTTTAGTTGGATGCCTTTAATAGCATTGTTGACCTTTTATTGGTTTTTGTTATTGAAATATTAACATTGATGTAGAAGCTTTTCCCTATAATGTGGAATAAAGGAAAATGGTACAGATCAAATTCAGTCAAGCTATGGTTTTTACAGTGACTTTGATTTCAGTGTGTAGCAAGGCTGTAAGCATGGCCACAGTACTCAGAATCAAACATTTACGTTCTCATGTTGTGTCCCGAACTTTCAAAACTAAAACATACATTGATTAAAGTCAAATGACAAAACCAAAAGCACTTGTGTGTTTCGTAATCTGTCGGTGCACAACCAAGACCCCTGCAAGAGGAACGCTTGCTTGTTTCAACCTGCACCAACTTCAAACTACAATCAATCATCAGCTAAGCAGAAAAACATGAGCAATATGCGTTTGTATCACATGTATCATGTTGAAATCCAACTTCTTAACCGCTTTGTGCCAGATTTCCATGGAAGAAGACTCACTTTTATTGTAAATCCTTAATCTCGGGTGAATCATTCACTTGTTTGACATCAAACAGTTGAATGAAATGCAGGGGGTTGGGAGAGGTGACAGGTCTGTCAGCCTATGGGTAACATGCCCTCTTTAGTGGCAAGCAGATCATACGGTAGTTGCCCTAGGCACAAGTCTGGAATCAACACACAAAGTGTCAACAAGTCCTAACCTAAACCAGCACAAGAAAAACAAGACTTGTGTCTAACAGCAACTTCATCTAACCTGTGAAAGAGAACTGTGTCACACAGTGAAACTTTCTGTCCCAACGTTTTGAGGTCACATAGGTAGTAAGTGGTCGTCTCTCTCCTCTGGCTCTTCTTCCAAAGGTTCTGCGACCACGCCTCTGTATGCCGGGGCCTCTTCACGATTTCGTGACCGGCACATAAAGTCACACCCATCCTGTAAGGGTGGTAAAGTTTGCCATGAATTTCCAAAAAAATAAACAAGCCTGATCGTTTCATGACGTTATTTATAAAGTGCTCCAGGCTTACCGCTGTCAGATTGCCAATCTCTACCCAGAAAGCATAATTCGGGAATTGCTCCATCCCTTTGGCTCCAACAATCAGTCGCTGGTAGAGGAAACCTCCAATGAGGTAAACAGCCAGAAGACAGAATCCACTGAAAGAAGAGAGGGCTTTTAATCAATGACTGTTTATAATATTATAAGCTGAAGGAAATTTGTGTCATAACCTCCGCCAATAAGATTATGTTTTCACTCTTTGTTCGTCAGCATGATTACACAAAAACCATTCAACAGATTTCCACGAAACTTAGATGAAGGATGGCTCCCAGAATAGACCCCCTCTCACCTTTTTTAAACATTGCCAGACAGGACTTCTTTCAACATTTTCGTTAATTTCTCAGGGAATAATGCATTGATCTTGATGAAAAAAATCTGGAGTATTTAGTGGCTGATATCCATTAGTGAGTACAATTTGCTTAAATTGTGGTTAAGCAGCTACGGTTGTAGTTATAGTTATACAAGTGAAGTAGGGCTATCCAGTCTGATATTTGATTAGGCTTGACTGAATTAAAGGGGACTGTTGGGACATGGTGGAGGTATGCATTCTACTGAGTGCCATTCTAGTTACAGTCTGTCTTTACGCACATGATGAGTATTATGGAGCCAGTGCTGAGCTGGGACTGAACAGGTGGGCACACTGCACTGGAGTCCATTTCAAAAAGGTAGAAGCACTCGTGCCCCCTTGCCCTGTCCTCCAGCACCACATCCAGCGGACCCTGGGAGTGAGATGGAGAGAGAGAAAGGTAAATACAAGGCAACACAACCTAAGAAAAGGAGAGAGGGTGCAAGACTACATGTCACACAGGGGAAACATTAGGCCATGATTAGACCATTACATTAGAATTGGTTGGTGACTATGTTATACCCAGAGCAATGCAAAGAGAGAGTTACAAACCTTATTTTCGGGCAAAGTTACTGAAATTTTTAGGCAGCTTTTATCAGATTTGACAGGTGAGTCATGCAGTTTTTATGTCTCTCGTAATGTAAAGTCATAATGGCTCTCCTCATTTATAGGAGCCTGGTCTTGTTAGCCCAAAATAACTGCCTGGTGGCATTGCCAAGTGGCAAGCCTTGCCTATGAGCACTATGGTATCACTCAGAATGGGGACACTACCATTCTTATACGTCAAGCACTTGATAGCGATTCCAGCTCATAAGAATAGCAGTAAACACCTGATGTAACATGAATAACTGAGGGTTTCACTCAATAAGCAATCCTATAAAAAATGTATGCATTTAATGCATCACTGTTATATTGTTATTCTGTGTGCACAGAGGAGGGATTTCTTTTAATTTTATCTCTTATTATATACATTTTTTAATTATCCACTTTTGTCTGGGTTGTGCATATATCTATTATTGTTTCCATCTTATTTTAGAGCTCCATGTCAACTTTTCATGATCAAGTTTTATTGACCATTTGCCTTTATTTGTCCAGCATTTTTTCCTCTGAACAGGTGGTAAGTTCACATTTCTTTTCTCAGATTTGGTGATCTTACCACGTCCATTTTCCTGTTGCAAGAGATCATGACATAGGCTTTTCTCATTTCCTTGTCGCAGAATTCACTATATGCGGTGCCGTTTTTGTAGATCAACATCACCCAGTCACCTGCAAGGGCAGTAGGGTATAAAAACAGACAATGCAGAGACAATGCTGATCTAAAGCGCCCTATGAAATGGTTAGTCTCATTTTCAGAGTTAATCCAAGAATGAACAGTAAACAATTGCTAGCTTCATTGTGCTCATCGTTTGTCTCTAATCATAATGCAATTCTGCAGCCTAAAATCCCACAGATGATTAACATTCTCACATGGGATGCAAACATTTGAAAACACATCAAAACACAGTCAGGTTAAAGTGACTATGAGGAACTTTCACTATTTGTTGATTCTAGCGCCCCCTTTTGACAGAAGCGGTACGACAACAGCGCCTGCTGTTATAAAGATCTTTGCTAGGGCGTGCCGGCGGTGCATGCATTTGTTTTGGAAGCGAGTGACAGAGAGACCGCAGGATGGATTGCAATGAGGTAATGAATTTATATGTAATTTTATATGTGATATATGTGATCGGACCCGAGCACAGACATTAATAATTACTATATAAAAATTCCAGTCTTTTCAGCGATGTTCTCATTGGCTGTATAATCATCACAGGAATCACAAGACTGTTTCATAAACACTTAAAAGTTCCTCGTAGTCACTTTAAATTACGATTCAATTCTTGTATTTTGCAGAGACTTACTTCCTCCAATGGCCTGTGTTGCATTATAAATGCCAATCACTTTTGGTTTAGCTTCCGGTTTCTTTTTGTCAAACTGAACAACCCCAGCTCCTGGAATGCCCCCTGCATCTCCACACAACTGGAACACGTATGTGTAACTGTCATCTCCGCCCTTGGTCTCAACTGTAAAGCTGTCCACATGAAGAAGAAACCCAAGAAAAAAATTAAGAAACTGTGAGACAGACATTATCAGTAAGTGCTGATTTTCTGATTGATAACATATCGATGACACTGAATGTTCAGGTACACAACTGAGTCACTGCTTACTTCTTATTGGCAAGCGGCTCTAGTCGACTGAGGACTTTCCGTTCTGACTCAGACTCAGTTAACAGCTGGCAGCTCTTGGTGCTGTCGGTAGTGTACACTCCACTCCCACACAGGATCAGCTGAACAGCCATGGTCCAAATAAGGAAGGACCCTCCACTGTGACTGCTGACCACCTGACAAAGATGATTATTCTACTAATCAGCACAAGCAATCAAAATAAAATTCCTTACTACTGATTTGAAATTAAGTTTGGACAATAAGATAACAATGAGAATATATAAATTGTCTACCATCAAGTTTTAATTATTTATACTAAAATTTGGGGTTGGGAGGATATAAGATTTTATCGAGGTTGCAATAAAGAGATAAGTTGATTGTGGTGAATTTCCATTAACAGGATAGTTGCAAATCATGATCATCGTGAATATCCACACAAGTGACAAGCTGTCTAGCTTGATACAAACAGCTCACATTGATTTCCTGGAGGGAGACCTTATGATTTATGATCACCTAATTTAAGATTGTTCAATTGGTTTTTGCTAAAAAAGGAAATTCACAAAAAAGATGTGTACCATGCGTTTTGAAATAAAAATATTTGTTTCTTACCAAATATAATGTGATTCCAGTATGCTTTAGTGCCATTTTAAGAGTTTTAAGCATTTTAATATCTTGAATAGCTATTTCTATGGCCAAGCTAATCTTGATTCGTGACATGACATTCTCATATCATCCTATGCCTAGTATAGAGTAGTCGTTTAATTTATCAATTCACAAAAACACTGATAAAATAAATTATTCATTATTTCATTAATTTTTCTTGGGCTGCTTTTATAAGCGATACACAAGCGATAAACTAAACTGAATAATTCTGGGTCAACTGTTGGTCGAAGGAATCAATCTGAATATGTCACCTTTGGCACTTTATTATATTGGCCCTTTTTGACTACTTCATTGATTAATCAATTCAGGTGATTGCAGATAAATCTAGAGTGAAAATAATTGTCCCTAGATGGGCAGAACAAACAATATAAAACAAAAACTGTTTTTCAATCGACTTTCCAGAAAATATTCCATATCAGCAGTTGTAGAAAAAATACTGAAAATGTGTACTGAAGTATGAGTACAGTTACATTACTGAAATATTACTCAAATACAAGTAAAACTACTGTTATTAAAACAATACTCGCAAAAGTACAAATTATTCTTCTCAAACACTGCTCAGAGTATTGGTTACTTTTGAATTGTTGATGTTAATGCATTATCAATAGCAGACATTTAATCAAAGAGGTTTCTGTTTCTCTAAATTTCTCCAAACTCCTGCTCTCTTCTGCTCACTGGTCACCTCTCCAAACCTGCATCTGCTGCAGTTTTGTTTTTTTGTCTGTATGTCAGGGTTTTCATTGGCCTGTTTGTGATTGTATAGGCTACACAAGTGCAGATGAAAGATGTGGATATTAATTGAAATTGTACTCAGTACTCAGTAGCTATTTTAATGTCAACTAAGTAGATTAAATGGTGTAGAGCGTACTTAAGACAGATTAAAATTACAGACTTGAGAAAGTACTATAGAAGTACCATCCCCCATGTTAGTAATTTGAGTAGCTGTAATTAGTTACTTCCACCCTTGTATATCAGTACATATACTAAGTGAGATGACTGCATCCAAATGGTCCACTCCTGTTTGAAATACATTAAAATTTGAGTGGTGAGACTTTCAATTGCATATCTCCTGACCACTGTCAGCAACCACATCATGGTCATTTAATGGCTTCCTGAACATGAAACACAACAAGGAGGAAACGACCTGTCGGCTTCTTGGAAAAAAACTAAAAACTATTTTAAGTGTAAGCAACAATGTGTAAAGACAGAAAAGCAGAATACGATCCGTATGAGCTCATCCTGTCTCTGGGATACTGAAGCCTTCGTTAAATGTACAGTATGGACATGCAAAATGTCTGTTCATCTCCACATGAGGCAGTAACTTTTCCCGAGGAAACAAATAGCCCCCGAACAAGCTTAACAGAGTTAAACTTTTGGCTGCTGCATTGTGCACCTACCTCCATGACTTCTTCGACTGTACTTTGTTAGTTACAGTTGAACAGAGAAGCTGACAGCAGCTTAACAATATAGCCAGTCGAGGATGTAGTGTGCTTCCTCACGCTAACGTCGCTTCCTGGTTTACTTAATCAAGAACAAAGCTGTTATTTGGATGTTTCTGATCAAATAAAGTAAATTTGAACGTAGCCGCGAGTTTTAAATGAATCCTACTGGCTGCATGTTTTTCTGTCCTGGATAATAAACGCGCTTTTCCTCAAAAAAGCGCGAAGTTGCATCCAAGAGGCTAGCAGGCTAACAGGCTACGGACAGCAGCGGAGTGCGGAAGTGAAACTAAACACACGCGCGCATGTGACCGTTCGTCCAAATGGAGCGCGACCAATGAGCGGAAAGCTCGAGCCTCTCGCGCCCACGTCACCTGACCAGAGACCTGAGAGCAGAGTTGAGAGGCGGAAAACCTCAAACACGTCCACAGTTTGTCGTTGTGCTCCCATATCGACATCTTTATAATCAGCATTTAATGCGCTGTAGTGCCGAAAAACGACTGCCCCCGACGGGAACGCGCATCAGTTCAGAGGAAGTGGGCGTAGGTCTACTACGGGTCAGCTGGCAGACGCAGCACCGAGAGAAATGTTTTTTTTACTGTGCAGTCCTGTAGCCCAAGTGAAGAGGCTACGGAAAAACAACGGCGCAGATAAAAAAAAGTAACCTGATGTTTCCATAATGTAGGCTAGTTGTCAACAATTGATGAGGGTAGATGCTTTACCTTGCCACTTTTATTGCTGTTGTTGTTGTTATCGTTGTTGCAATGTGATTTTACACCGCTTTGATCTATAAATAAAGTCATAATTCAATATCCCCGTTTCAGTGATTTTATAACGAGGATTAGGAAATCAATGCAGAAAAGAATGCAGGAGTGTTTCCACGTCACATTAGATAGCAATCATATAACACATACTGAGAAATTAGTAAGTGCTATCAGAGGTGGGTAATAACGATTTACATTTACTTCATTACATTTACTTAAGTAACTTTTTGGATAACTTGTACTTTTAAGAGCATAATTATGAATACAATAATGCAGTATATATAGAACTGTAGGCTAACTGTGACGGATTGCCTTTACATTCTGCATAACATTCTCTGTGTTTGCCAGGTGCATGTACAGTGAATTTGGTCAATATCACTGTGTCACTGTGATATTACACCCTGTAACTCTGGATTGGGAGGGGTTACATTCTCTGTCTTTTCAGCATTAATAGTAGAGGAAACCAGGTGCATGTACAGTGAATTTGGTCAATATCACTCCTTGCAATCCAGAGTTACAGGGTGCAGTCACTTTTCGGCAGGCCCTGCCGAAAAGTGACTGCACCCTGTAACTCTGGATTGGGAGGGGTTACATTCTCTGTCTTTTCAGCATTAATAGTAGAGGAAACCAGGTGCATGTACAGTGAATTTGGTCAATATCACTCCTTGCAATCCAGAGTTACAGGGTGCAGTCACTTTTCGGCAGGGCCTGTCTCAGTATTTTGTTTAATCCTTGACTTTATATAGCTGTGATTTAATTTCCCTCTAGTGAGACTAAACTAAACTAAAGCTGCCAAAATGACCATAAAGTTGATTCAACACCTCTCTAAGACACTTTCTCACAAAAACAAAAGCAATCTAATGTTCATGGTGGCAGGATTTATTTCAGGGCTGTTGTGTTAGATTGCATTAGTTGGATTTTTGTGTTTCAAATTACCTGGTAATGGTGACAACTGGGTGTATTTTGTCACTGAAATGTCTGTCAAATGATGGTGCTACAGTAGAGATATATACTACCATTCTTAAAGGAAAGCCCTGTTGTTAAAATAATGATCTTATGTGCATATTTGACTGCGTGAAACACTTACTCTGGTATCCAGTATACTGCTTCAAATGCAGCAGCATTTTTCAATTGCATTGGCTGCACCAAATTTGTTATCCTCATTCCTCCAACAGTCATCAATAATTTGAATACAAGACAACCTTTAACCTGTTTAAAGTTTGAGTAGGTATATTTGCCTTTCCCCTTTCTTCTAATCACAATTCAATTTGTAAACTAAAAGAACTGTTTGAAATGATAGGATTAAAGGTGATGAACATTCTTCAGCAGCATATGTGTTTGCTCAGTGAATTTAGGCACTGTTTTCTCTAATTTATCTCAGGGAGAACTGGCTTATACAACAGTCAACAGTCTAAAAATCCATGGGAAGAGAGTTTAGTTTGTTTGGTGATTACCTGGCAGATTTTGTGAATTTGGGTGAGAAGCAGGCGAGCTGTTTCCTCCTGCTTCCAGCCTAAATGCTAAGCTAAGTTAACCAAATGCTGGCTGTAGTCAAGTCAAGTCAGTTTTTTTTATATAGCCAAAAATCACAATCACATTAAGGCATTAATACAATATATAAAAAGGTGATAAATATATGTAATTTGCGACACATTGTTACATAGAGCCATGTACACTCAGTTACCAGTTTATTAGGTATACCTAGCTAAGACTGATGCCTTTATGGATGTAAATGAGAGGGTAAAATACTGTTTTGTTTATCAGCTTGACACCATTGTAAATGAGGATATGCCATGCTTTCGGATGGCGACTGACCCGACCTACAATCCCAAAGCGTAAGCATTTGACGAGTTAGGAAACCCAGTGTCAGTAACTATCTTACCAACAGGAGCTTTAAAGAAAAGGTTTGCTGAAAAATTGAAATTCAGTCATTATCTACTCACCCTCATGCTGATTGAAAGTCGGGTGATGTTTTGTAGTCCACAAAACATTTCTCGACAAAACATACAAAAACAACTGCAAAAAAACACAAAATGTCTTCATACATCTCGTCCACAGTAATCCAAGTCTCAAGAAGCCCTGAGATCCTAAATTGAATTTGAAAAGATGTTATTTCCACCCACTTAAGACGGTGTACATTTTAACGCTTTTAGCTTAGCAGCTACAGTGAAGAATCTGCTTAAAAAGAGTTTTAACAACGTCTTTTCAAATCAGTGTGGGATCTCAGGGCTTCTGGAGGCTTGGATAATGCCAGATGAGCTGCATGGAGCCATTTTATGTCCGTTTTTCCTTTTAAAACAAGCCTCCATCTACTTCAGTTGTTTAGGAGAATTCTTAAACTGTGAAGCTCCAGGAATGTTTTATAGACTACAAAACTTAACCTGACATGCCATCGGCATGGGGTTGAGTGGGTAATGACTGCATTTTCCTTTTTCCTTTAACACCTGAACAAAAAACCCTTGTGAAGGTAGGATTTATTGCAGGGATGTTTTAATAGACTCCTTTACTTAAACCTAGATGAAACAAATAAACTGTCAATTTTGGATGTAAAGTTGTGGAATTTTAAAGGCCGTCAAGAACAAATCTGAATGAGAGCGTGTGTAAATGTTAGTAATTAGCTAAGTGGTATTAAGGCGAGGTACAACAGAGTAGTGTTAACGTAGTGCAACAAAACAAGGGAGCAAGTAAATGTGTTATGGACAGATCAGAGATTACCCAAGATCCTGATGTTAACAGGTATTTCTCAAGATCTAGGTCACATATAATCAGAAGCTATTGGGTGCACCTGTGATGTTCTCCCTCAGCTGGCTGCAATCAGTCAGCTGGGAGACTTGTGTGTTTTCAGGGAGGCAACACCATCAGTTGGCGCTCTGCATTTTCTGTTTGGGTAAAAATCTGGGTGACTCCCACTTCACCTTTGGTTTTTGGGTCCAATGTTTTTCTGTTTGTCTATCATTTTGATAGAATTAGTGGGTGGCTGTGGGTTTTATTCCCACTGCCACCTTTTAGACACCAAGGGACCAGTTTGTTTGGACCCTTTTGTGTTTTGTGCAGTGCTTTGTTAGTTTCCCAACCTGTGACCCCTGTCCTTCAGGTTTTGTGTTCTGGGGAAACGTAACAATGGTGGTTACCTGGTAGATTTTGTGGATTTGGGTTAGAACCAGGCGAGCTGTTTCCTCCTGCTTCCGGCCTAAATGCTAAGCTAAGCTAACCAACTGCTGGCTGTAGTCAAGTCAAGTCAGTTTTATTTATATAGCCAAAAATCACAATCACATTAAGGCATGAATACAATATCTAAAAAAAGTGATAAATACATGTAAATTGCAACACATTGTTACATAGAGCCCCTTAAAATGAGGATCAATGTAGTGCAACAAAACAAGGGAGCAAGTAAATGTGACAGGCTTGAGTTAGGCCTTTATTTGGTAACGTTAATGAGACAGACCTTTCATCTCAGGTCACTTCGGCTCTCAATCATCACAATAAAACAGTCATTGTAACACAAATTAGTCACTAGTCACTCCTGTAATGCACCTCCCTTGGTTTCCTGATCTGTGATTGCTTAATCCTGTTTTTTTTGTTGTTGTTGTTTAATCATAAGAAAGAGTTTGTGTTTCCACTTTTCTTTCCCTCTTTATTACCTCTCAGGGGAATGTAGGGGTTTTTTTATAGGCCTCAGTGAGCTCTCCAAAAGCCTGTGTGTGCTCTAAACCTTCACTCTCTGTCTCCCCTCCCCCCACTCTCCCTTGTGTTATCACAGCCTTTACCTTACCTGGCTGTGTGTGTTGTGCAGACACACCCGGCCTACTCCATATCAACCAATCGCTGCTCCAAGACAGAGACACCAAGGAGGTGTACTTCCTGTGTTTCGTGAGAGAAGAAATGGGGCAAGAGAGAGGAGAGAGTTATGTACTTTCTTTTGCCAGGGGGGGTCCACACAGGCGATCACGTCGGTAGTACTGGGAAGGGAAAAGGACTGAAGTAGTGGACAGACTTCAGGTTGATTTATTGGAGATCTTCCTGTTCAGCAACAGCGACTGAGAGGACAAGACAGAGAGAAAGGAGGAGGGGAAAGATAAGTGTCAATCTGTTGAGACTTGTTTGGGAATTTGAGGAAGGAGGGGAGGTGGGGAGAGACAGAAGAGAGGCAGCAAGAGGGAAAAGCAAGGAGAGCTCAGGCGTAAACATTAAGTTTTTCACCAGAGTTGAAGTAGTGAGAAAAGTAGATAACGTTTGATTTATCTGAAGAAAAGGAGGACATTTGTTGTGTCACTTAGACAATGTGAAAACAGTGAATGAATTCTTGTGTGTTGTGCAATCCCATGCTTTTGAGCTGAGCTGCACCGGAGGGGGAGACCACTGATCTCCCCAGGAAACTACATTCAGGTGAGTTACTCTGCTATTTATTTATTTGTAAATGATTTTCAGATAAACACTTGTGTAAATGGCTTCTAGTTTGGACACAGATTTGGATCTAGCCTAGTTGTGGTTTACATGTTACATGCCGTGCCTATGTGTCACAGGGCTTGCTTTCTGAAAGCGTCTTTTGGTATGTGGTGCTTTGCAGGTCTGTGCTGCATTCTTAGTTAACAGTAAGAGGGTGTCACCTTTTCTGAAGCCTGTATCTTACCTTTCTACTGTAAAGTTATTATTCAACCAGACTGGATTAAAGTGTCACACTCTTTTTAGCTTCAATGTACAAGTGCAATTTTATGTGTGTGACAAAATAAAATAACAGAAAAAGTCTCAAAAGTAGCAGTAACATGAGTGACATACAGTTTTATACTCTACTGTGTGACATTAACTTAATATGTAAAGGTTTGCAGGGCCTCCTCTTTGACCTGTTGCTTAGCTTTTAAAGGGGCACTATGTATTTTTGGAAAGGAAATTCAAACTCAGAATTTTAACATTTACAATGTTAATTAGGTGATTATACAATCTCAGAAATATATTTTTTTCCATAACTGAATAAACAAGCTGTTCTCAGAGGAAAATAAAAGGTCCCCAGAACACTTTTTTGAAGCTAAAAATGTGGCAGGGTCCGCCGCATATCAAGTAAAACAGTATGAAAATATGTTGTCCTTTAAGGTCAGTTTGTTTATTCAGTCATGAAAACAAAGAGAGTTTGTTTATTTAGTTTGTTTAGAAATGAAAAAAAATCTGTCTTTTCTGGTTAAAATTTCTTCCCCAAAACTACGTAGTGCACCTTCAGTGTTTGTTTTCTAAACTGATTATGTGGGGTGTTACTGTCTTTTAGGTTCTCCAAATTATGATACAATGGGGACCAAAAGGCCCAGCTGCACCCTCTTCGACACATCTAACATAAACACATCTGACCGCAAACTTCAGCCAGGTGGAAGAATCTCCCGGGATCCAAGTCCACGGCCAGCAATGACTGCCCAGTCGGAGCGCGAGAGAGACGCCAAGCGGGAGGAAGACCGGAGAAGAGAAAGAGAAAATGAGAAAATGAGGGACAAAGCAAGATACAAAGATATGGACCCACGGGAAAGATACTACGAAAGGGACAGAGGTACTCTGCCGAGACCTAGAGAGGGAGAACGAGATTTGAGGGTGAGAGAGAGGAGGCAAGAAGATGACAGGAGCAGAAACGGGAGGCCGGTGTCGAATCTAGAGAAGCTGGCTGAGAGAGAGGTGGAGAGGGGCATGAAGAAAGGCGACACATTTCCTAGAATAAGAAAAAGCAGCCCATATGGCGACAGAAGAATGACTGGCACCGCTGAGATGGATGAAGTTAGGAGGCAGAGAAGAGTAGAGAACGATGAAAGAGAGAGGGCACGACAGAGAGAGTGGTACAGAGAGAGGGAGAGAGATGAGATCCGAAGCAGGGCAAAGGAAGAGGGGAAAAGACGACCTGCAGAAGAAGAGAAATCACGACAGAGGGAAAGATATCAGGAGCATGATGTTGGCTTTCAAGACAGAAGAGAAGTGGTTGATTCATGGGACAGAAGAGAGAGGGATGTGGATAGAAAGAGAGAAAAACTGAGGCCTAACATGGGGGAGAGGGAGGCCAGGGTGCATTCTGCGCAAAGGAGAAGAGACAGAGAGATCCACTCAGACAGGAAGGAGAGGGGAAAGAGGGACACCAGGAGTGAAGGAGACAGTGACGAGAGAGAGCTGAAGAAGGAGAGAGCGAAGGACAGAGAGAGGGAGGAGTTGACATATCAACACAGCAGAAGTGAGGGCGACAACGGGGGCAAAACAGAGAGGGAGAGAGATCGAGATAGGCAAGGATACAGGGAAGAGGACAAGCAGAGATACAGAGACAAGGAAAGAGAAAGAGAAGCAGATCGATCCAGGAGGAGGGGAGTGGAGAAAGATCGGGAGAGGTACAGGGAGGAGGAAAGGTGGAGGGAAAGTGTGAGAGACGTGAAGGATGACAGGAGAGAGGATGACAGAAACAGAGAGTACAAGCAGAAGAGAAGCAAGGAAAGAGATCCTAGGTGGGATGATTCAACAGGCAGAGGCAGCCGACCCCAGGGCGAGACAGCTCCTAGGGTGCCGCCGCGAGCCCAGAGCAGCGGAGAGTGGAGCACCACTGAAAGTGACAGAGATGTAGAAGAACAGAGAGCTGCTGAAAGAAGTCACAGGGAGAAAAAACGAAGTGAGAGACAAGAAAGAGACAGAGGAGACACGAGAGGTGGCGTGCCAGAGCAGAGGAGGATGTGGTTAGAGCCACAGAGGGGCAGGAATAGTAAAGAAGAGTTTGTAGACAGAGAGAGACAAACGAGGGGCAATGAGAGGAGGAGAGAAGTAGAGAGGAATATGGAGGCACAGGCTGAGTGGGGAAGGGAGGGGAGGAGAGTAAAAGAGGAACCAAATGAGAGGTACAGAGGAAGGCATGGAGGGAGAAGTGAGTGCAGGGGAGACATAGGGAGGGAGTCAGAGGGTGTGAGTGTAGATGGAGAGGAGGTGGGTGAAGCCTGGAGAGAAGTAGATAAAGGAGGAAAGGAACATCTGTCTGACAGCGATCGAAGGATAGAGGGAAGCCAGCGGAGGGATGCAGAGGGAGAGAACGTGACAGATAACACAGAGGAGAGTGACAGAGAGGAAGAGGGTGGGAGCGATTACTGGGTCCGCTCCGAGAGCGAAGGAGGAAGTGACACAGGGTGGAAGCAAGACAGGGACATAATGCTGTCAGGAGAGGACGGCTTTGTAACCGTGTCTAGCGGCGGAGATGAGGAGGACGAAAGAGAGGAGGATGAAGAGGAGGAGTTTACGGACTGTCAGGAGTTTTTGGAAGTTGCACGTGATAATGTCAAGTGGCGGGAGGCAGACGAGGAGAGGGAAGAGGAACGGACAAAGGGACAGGAGGAGATGGTTGAGGATGACGAACAGGGGAGGGAAAAAAATCCAAAGTACGTCTTCTGTGTGATTGGGCAAACGTTGCCCCGGTCAAAGAAGTCACCGTCACAAGATGAACGGACGATGGGAGTGGAAAGAGACAACCCAAACTTAGAAAATGATGACGCCACACTGCAACCTCAGGATGACCTGCATCCGACACAGAGTAGAGATGATGAATACCCGATCATCAACAACCAGGACATAGAGAGCAGGAGTGAGTGTAGCATGCCAAGAGAGGAAAGAGCAACTGAGGAGGATATCAGGATGAGGCCTAAAAAGGAGCACCCATATGCCGAAATAGGGCCGATAAACAGAGACTCACAGACTGAAAGACTCCTCACAGCGTGGAGAGAGAAAAATAATGAAGATGTGGAAAGAGAGAGGGAGCAACCTTCACCTTCACTCCCGACTAACCCCTACGCTGATGTCTTTTCTCAAGTGAATTTTGAACAAATTCAACCAATCTTGGATGGACTCAACACTGGCGCAATGAGCCCAGAGGAGGTGGAGGCCATTCGGATCCGACTGAGCGGGGCGTGGAGCATGTCCGATGAGCCCAAGCGACATTCCCAAGCCCCCCACCTTAAATGGGCCAAAAATGTGGTGCGGGAGATCCTTGGACGTTCTGAGGATCAGACTGTGGATGAACCAAATGTACAAGGAGACCAAAGGGTCAACCAGACAGCGATGGAGTACGAAGAACAACAAGAGGAGGTTGCACAAGAGCCTGGAGGGACGCCCGTTATTAAGTTGACAACGGATGAACAGCACTCAGATCCAGAGCTGGAGGAGGAGGAGCCGCTGGAGGAAGAGGGACTGAGAGGTATGGGGCAGAGCCAAGCCGACATGCATGCTGACCAGTTCTCAGCTATGCATGGTGACACACCAACACACACTCACGCTGACACACTGTTAGACACAGAAGGAAAGGAGGATCAGAGTATGGACAAAGAGAAGGAGCCCTCTGGTCTCCTTCAGTTAGAAGAGGCGGATATAGAGGTGAAAATTAGTGATCAGGTCGAATTATCAGAAAGGGAAAAAGAAGCGAGAGAGAGGAGAGAGAAGGAAGTGGAGATGTATTTATCTGTGAGCAACACGCTGTACAAGCCACGCAGCTGCCCCATTCTTAATTATGAGACTGAGTCTGCCTCCGGAGAGGGTGAGGGCCAGGAGGTGGAAGACAGAATGGTTGAAAGTGAAGAAGAGAGGCAGGGAGAGGAACCTGAGGAGAGGGTTGCTGCAGAGGAGGTGGGAGAGATGAAGGAGGGAGAGGGAACTGAGGTGGAAAGCAGAGAGGGAGAGGTGGCGGAAGAAAGTAAAGTAAAAGCGGGGACTCTGACGAGCACCTGCAGTTTCCGAGATTTGGGTCCTGAGGCTCGTATACGAAGAAGGGGAATCCGTAAAACAACTGAAAGAAGAAATGGAGTGCATGTAGAAGTGGAAGAAGCGGAAGGTGTTGGAAGGGATCGCAGGACCAGAATATTCTCTACAACAGGTAAAGAGTAATGGAGATGCTGCTCAAAATCAGCCTTGAGAAAGCCACATGATTACCTCTCCTTTGGCTTTCACCTGTAATTTCTGTCTTTCGATTTTTTTTTAATCATATAATCAGGTTGACATATTCCAGCTCCCACGTGGGAGGCCCCCTTTAAATGAAGTCAACTGTTGATTTCACACACAGACAATTTTAATCACAGACTATCTCCCACTCGTTTCCTCTTCATTTTCTGTCTGACAGTTTCTTGCATCATTTTGTTGTCACGTCAAACACACGAACCCAAAATCTAAGGCAGACATCTGGCAGTAGACCTAAGAGGTGCAGTTTCTGAACGCAGCACTTTGCCATACACTGGAAACTGCGTCACTGTGTTGTGGTTACAGGTAGTGGGCGGGGAGGAGCAGAGGTGGAGACTGGGAGGGGGGACAAGAAGCATGAGCTAAAAGGCTCGGGTTGATCCTGCTTTGAGACATAGCAAGAGAAACACGAGTTTTGGAAACACACTGATCCTTTCTGCAATGCAGGATTTTTAATTGAACTACCGTTATTTATTTTATTTATTACCTATTTATTTATTTTTTTGTTGTTTGTTTCTTTATTCATTCAAAAGTCCACTGCAGTGAATCAGAACAAGGTGCCCTGATAGGTATGCTGTTGTATAACATTTCGACGAACGGATACTTTTTTATTCCAGATGATGAAGATGATCGGAGCAAAAGCTGGGGAGAAGTAGAGCTGAGGTGAGTGAAACAATCACACACAACATGATACATTTGATGGTGAAGCAATATCACATGTTGACATACAGCAGTGGTCGGGATGTTTGACTGCATGTCCCTAATCTTAAAAACTGTTATGGTTTAACACTTTGTATGCTCAACAAAAATAATTTCCCTCAAACGTTGACTTTATGTACTTCAATAACATTAGTTCTGTGTAAAGTATGTAATTTAATGCAAAGTATTTCTATCAGGTTGTGTTGATGTGAATAAATTAAACAACTTTGCTTAAATTTTTAAATATGTGGTGAGATTTATGATGTTCATGTGTTTGACTTACATGGAAATTCTATATGCAATTTATGTAAGTGAAATACATAGTGTGTTTTAGGAAAATAATTTTTTGTGTGTAGGATGAAGATATTGAGTTCTGTAATGTCAGGACATGGAAATTTTTAATGGCAGCACAGTCCTGATTCTGTATATTCAGTGTAATTGTTACACACTAAAAAGACATTTCAGACAGTTACAGTCTGTACAGTCATTAATGTATGTTTTGTCTCTTTTTTCGCACTATAGGAATGTTTTGGAAACAATCGACAGACGAAAAAGGAACTCAAGGTTTTTCAGTGAGTATCTCTGATTCAGTTGTATTATAGTTTTGTATTCTTCATTAGTTTTTATTTCGTTTTTAATTTTTGTTTTCAATTCAGTTTAGTTTCAGTGAATTTCCGCAGTGGGTTTGCTTGTTTTACTTTGGTTTTATAGTTCAGAAATAATTTAAGTTTAGTTTTTAATTATTCCAGTATTAGTTTTAGTTGTTTTTTTCTTATTAGAATATGCAGGAATTTGTCAGGCAAGATTTAAGAGGTTCAGATGAGCTATTATAATACAAACACAACACTTTGTGAAGGTAATTGATCATGTAGACATCCCAGTCTGAATACACATATGCACCAATGCCTCATCATGCTTGTTCTGTAGACAAATTTGACCAACTTGACACAGTTTGAACTGTAGTGACGTCGCTGTGTTTTAACCTTGTTATTGCGTCATTCAGGTCATGCAACATAAAAGTATTAAATGAAATCTTTAAGCACAAAACCACTTCATTAATGCCTTTTTTTAAAAAAAAAAAAAAAAAAAAAATGTTATAGCATATAATTTCTTTTACAGCATAACTATTTTTTTATTTTATTTATCACTGCCAGTTTTGTTCAGATTGAATCATAAGATTGATAATTGGAAAAAGGCTGTGTGGGCAGCACAGTGACGCATCTTCAGATCATATCTTTTTCGGCCGTGGTTGGGGAAAGGCCTGACGCGGTTGAGCATTTCCTCTCAGCGTGTGTGATTAATCTCAGTGTTAATCCAGACCCACTAACTGTTTATCTCTTCCTCAGCAAATGCTGGCTCAGAGTTTAAATGAAATACACAAAGGAAATCTGTACAGTTTACTGTTGGCTCACACCATTAAAAAATTATAAAGTAAACAACCTAAAATGGCAGCGAATCTTGACCTATGATTCATATGGATATTGCGAGAAATGGTGCAGGAGGGTGTGTGAGTTGTTGCTGTGTATACGTGTGTCTGTGCAAGCCACAGACAGGTTTCTGCAAGTATTCATATCTCCTAACTCGAGGGAAAAACAGCTGCCACTTCGACTTTGCATTCCGACAAGTATGTGTAAAAGGAATGTCAAATGCAAACAAGTCCTCTTGGCTAACACTTCTTTCCTTTGCTTCCTGTATTTTTCAACCTTCTTTTCTGTTGCTCTCTCTTCTCCTCTGTCTGTCTTACTTCCTCTCTTTCTCCCAGATGCTGCCCAGCTCTACCAGCAGTACAGCGAGGCCGCCCAGAACTTTGAGATCCTGCGCCAGGCTCGCTCCGATGTCGTCTCCGTGTGCGAGGACTCCACCCCATCCCCTGCTCCTTCACCTCCTCCCGCCCGCAGACCCCTTCCTCCCTTACCTCCTGTCCGGCACCCCCATTCGTTGTCCCACACAGCCTCACTCACCAGTGTCAAAAGCTTGCCTCTCCCTGAGCCCCCCAAATGTGAAGGCAGGCCTACCTCCCCACGTCTGTCCATCTCTCTCACACAGTCGTCCACGCTGTGGAGGGAGCTGCCTGGAGTCAGGAACAGCACAGAGCTGGAGGAGCTCACAGAGGACCAGAGGCGACTACAGGAGGTAATACTGCACATATGAACGTCTAGTCACCATTTGGTGGTAGAAAAGACTTCACTTTCTGATCCCCCTGAATTTTCCTGAGACAGGAATGAACAGTTCCTTAATAAATGCTGGTAACTTTCCAGTGAATGAAACGCTGAGAGAGTGAGCTTTTATCACAATTCCTAATCTTACTCAAAACATGCATTCACACTTCTTTGGAAAGTTGCGGGCACAACATTCACACCTCAGTGAAATACATAATATTAAACAATTATAGAAACAGTGAGGTTTGTGCTTTGTTCTCTGGAAAGTTATTGGCATGACATTGCAGACAATTAAATGCATTATCTTTCACTTTTCCTTCTGCATAACATATCTGATGTTTATGAAATGAATAGTTTTCATGTAAACTTTTTCCAAAAAACTTTCATGGTTTACTGATTCAGCTCCTTGTGCTTATTTACCGTTGGACTGTTTTGAGTGTCATTTTACATCAGCATTGACTTCTGGGAAATGGCTCACATGAATCAGCTAGTCACCGTTATTGCCACACACCTCAAACCATAAAAACACAAGAAATCTTCTGACTTGCCACATCTCAGAATAACCCGACCAGTGATCCACATTTTATAGGCAGGCAGCGTGATTGCTTAAACATGTTGCATTTCTCTGGTACTGTAGGTGTTTCCTTGTAAACAGGCATGTGTCTGAGCTGGAATACTTCTTCTGATTGTGAAACTATCCTCCTCAATTAGTCACATCCTTGTCAAAATGCCCAGGTCTATAGAGAGTCAACAACTGACTCCTTATGAGCAATAATTTACTGTCTAGCTTTTGCTCGTGTCCAATATCTCTCGCATTTATTTATCATGTGTTTCTCTTTTTTTCCTTGTAGATAAGATTTGAGGTGGTAACCTCAGAGGCATCCTACTGCCGGAGTTTGGACATTGTTGTTGAACACTTTGTCAAGTCCAAACAGCTGGGGGCACTGTTGACCACACAGGACAGGAACTGGCTGTTTTCCCGGCTGGCAGATGTTCGTGCCATCAGTCACAGGTCAGACATGTTACACATTACTTAGAGCAAGTTGTGAATACAAAGTCTACATTCACATTTAGGTGTTTTAATCAAGTTAAATTGCATCTTTTAGATCTGACGTGGAACATACAAGAAGTGATTGTGTTGCAAACACGTGGGGAAATGAACCTAAAAGCCTTGTTGTGATTTTTGTTTTAGTTTTTTATCAAAACTGGAGGAGCAGGTGGAATCAGACATCATGGACTTTACTGTGTGTGATATCATCGCTCGGCACTGTCAGCGCTTCAAAATGGTTTATGTGCCCTACCTCACCAACCAGTCCTACCAGGACGCCACCTACCAGAGACTAATGTAAGACATTCTGTCAAGCTTTTCTGTGTTTCTGTCTTTCTTCTCAGATTTCAGGCAGTGAAATGACTTCTGGTTCATGAAAACTTCAATTGCACTTTCTCTTTTTCTTTCAGGAATGAGAATCAAGGCTTCAAGAGGATTGTGGAGAAATTAGAGAGGAGTTCTGTTTGTCAGAGGCTTCCACTTCGTTCCTTCCTTGTCCTTCCTTTCCAAAGGATCACAAGAATTAAGCTGCTGGTCCAGGTGTGTGTTGGTGTGTGGTTGTGGGTGTGGGTGTATGTGTGTGTAAGGCTGATGGCTCACAACATGTTCAATCCTGCACCTTTTATCTCACTATAACACACACACACTGTTTCTGTCCAGAACATTGTGAAGAGAACTACTCCTGGTACTGCGGAGGCGACTCAGGCCATCAAAGCTTTAAAACTTCTGGAGAAGGTACAGCAACATCCACCTTTCACTGTACAATAAAGCAGAATTGTAACATAATAATACTGCTTAATAATATCCTGGATGTCTTCATGGTGACTAACCTGTCTTTTGTTTAATTTCTCCCTCCATTAGCTGATTCAAGAGAGTAACGACAGCATCACTCAGATGAAAAGCATCGAGTCCCTGGTGTCGCTCAGTGCTAAGGTGGACTTTGAATGCAGGGTAAGTAATCAACTGATCACATCGTCATGACAGGAATATAACATGTCTGGTGCTTTAATCTATACAATCTTTCACCATGAAATATGGTTTAAATCACCAGAAAGTTAATAAGTCGACTTTGTTCTAAGATAATTTTGTCAAACTGTTTCTATTGTGAACAAAAATTAAATAAAGTGCTGACATGATTGTCTTTTTGTCTGTCTATTTTACAGACTCTTCCTCTGATCAGTCAGTCTCGGAGGCTGGTGCGAGAAGGGCCGGTCACTGAACTGATGGATTTCTCTCTAAAGGACACAGAGAGAAATATTTATATGCACCTATTCAATGACTACTTGCTACTTTCACTACAAAAAGAGTGAGTCCACAAACATGTTCTGTAATGTTAGAATAAATCATCCCTAGCTGGCATCTCTCTCATTACCGTTTCCTTCATCCTGTTTACCGTCATATCTTTACCATCAAGCTTATCACAGTCTTTCCTTCCGCCGTCTCATTTCTCTTTTGTGCTGTTTCCAGGGGAGGAAGGTTCACAGTAATCGACCACTCTCCTGTATCAGAGCTACGTGCAGAGAACTGCCGTGTCAAACTTCACTCCCTCCAGAAGAACCTGTTCCGGTTGCACATGTCACACAAAGCCCTGCTGCTACGGACTGACACACAGTAAGAGACTAAGTCAATGGCAGGGGAATGTCTTTGTCGGATGTTACGTCACTTGAAGCAGAATATACAAACATCTTTGCTTTTTCTCCCATCAGGAGTGATAAGCTACGTTGGATATCCGCTCTTTCCCGGCCACATCCTGAAATCGATTTTTCTGCTGCACAAGGTAAAGATTTTGTAAAAAGTTGTAGGTCATAAGCTGTCTGAAATCCCTGCCTAGCCCACTCATTCCGTACATCAGGCATTCCCAAACTTAAGAATGACACAGCCTAATTTGAAACTGGGAAATCTGAGACCCACCTGAAGGCAAAGCAATGCAAATTAATAATTCATCCACATACACATAACAGTTTGTAAACTTGCATATCTTTCAACACATTTTATTATATTTTCAAAACAAAAACTAAATTTAAAAACATTTTATCTATTTATTGTTAATGACCTCTCGTGGCTCACCTGCAGTTCCTTCACAGCCGTTCTAAATCCATCATCATTTTGCATCCTCACCCAAAGGTTCACTGTCACATGAAAGTAAATGAAAAAAAAAATGGTTGCATTCCATTTTAGAGATCTAGTGGCGGGGCCCTGCTAATGTCCATGCTGGCTCAGAAGGCTTGTAAAACGCACCATAAAGTTCCTTTACACATTTCTACATTTGAATGAGAAATGTAACGTTAATAGCATGCACACTACTTTTAGCTAAACATCCCACAATACAAGATTCATAGAGTTGAATGACACTACACCTGTCAGTGACTACTATTCATAACTGCTTTATATTGAGCAAACTACTGTGTGCTCGTTTTGTTGGGAATACATACATTTCCTGCATTACATAGTTTGTAATATGTACCTTCTCTTTTGTCCTTGCAGATTTTCCACAGATGCAGTGTATCCGAGCTTTTGTTGCCCAGCAGCCCGACGAGCTGTCGCTAGACAAAGCTGATGTCCTTCTAGTGCACCAACAAAGCAGTGACCGTAAGTCCCCTGCACTATTATTTCCATCATTCCCCTGCAGAAAGTGCAATTCGACCGTGTAATGTTTCAGTGATTGTAGAGCTTTCCTGAACCGGCATTGTTAGAGAATAGTTATTAAGTTACTTAATGTTGGATTCTTTTTTCTTCCAGATTGGGTAGAGGGGACCAGACTGTCTGACCGGCACCGTGGATGGGTGCCTGAGTCCCATTTGGAAACCATAACCAACTCTAGAGTCAGACAACGCAACCTGTCAGATGCCCTCAAACTGACAACGGCTACAGCTGCTGTCTGAGCGGGATGCTCAGAGTGGGACTCAAATGAGGGGCGTCCTGGCTGCGCCGTCAAGAATAAGAATCAGTTGTCTGCTTCAAACTGCTGGAAACAGTGCCATTGACATTCAGTGCTATAATATGGAATTGTTGAGAAGCGTGCAGCAACTGAAATGCTGTAAGAGTTCATCTCAATGTAGCATTAGGGCTCACTTGTTTCACTCGGTGGAACAATATGTGGCCTTTGAGCAATGCATGAACTGCTGAGGCCTGCCGGAAAAGCGTTAAGGTAGATGTGATCTATTAACTGTTATCTACAGTACATTACAAACATTGTGTGTACATTAATACATCAATGAACTGGTGTTTTAGATAAATAGTTTTAAAGGGGAAATCACCTTTTTCCGAGAAATGTTATTTTTTGAAAATGTATTATTATTTGTGTATATTGAACAGAATCTAATAGTTGAGTGAATGAAGCAATGTCTATTGAAAAGCTGACCCCTGCATGCAGGAGAGCTGATGGAAATCATATCGTCACACAGTGATAACATTTCATGGTGGAATAAAGACACTTTTGAACATATTCATGCCTTATTGAGAGTGAGTTGTGCCTTTTTTACTTCATCATAGAAGCAGTTTTGGTATGGAAATTTCTTACAGTTAAAGGGGAAAAAAACGAATTAAAAGGGGGGGGGGATCTCATGGAGTCATAAATCATAATTATGATATAAAAAAGTCGAAACCATGAGATAAAAACTCAAAATTTCTAGGTTATTTCTGACTTTTTATTTAATAATTTGGACTTTCATAATTATGAATTTTATCTCAAAATTTCTTATTGACAAGTGTGACTTTCCTTTCTTTTTTTGTCACTAATTATGACTTTTGAATCCCTCAGTTTCAACTTTTAATCCAATCGTTTGGACTTTTTTTCTGCATAATTCTGACTTTTTATATCATTCTGACTTTTATCTCAAAAATTTAACTTTCTAGTATGACTTTTTAATCTCTATTTTTGTACTTATTGTCTCATAATTATAGATTTTGTATCAACATTTTGACTTTGTATGTCATAATTATGACTTCTGATCTCATAATTACTACTTTTTGTTTCATAAATATTACTTTCTATTCGATAATTATGACTTTTGTAAATCTATTTATTTCGACTTTTAACTCATAATTATGACTTCTCACCTCAAAAACATTACTTACAGTGGGAATATTTTCATTTTTTATTCTTTTCTTTAACTGGCAGAAACTAGCTTCCATTGTTTTGGTCATTTATAAATATAACTGATAAAATTGCACTTTAGCGGCAGTGTGGTCCGTGCATGAAGTATAATGAATCTCCATTGTTTACGTTGTATAATGAAACATCCCATTTTTGGGTCCGTGCATGAAGTATAATGAATCTCCCTTGAACAGTAATGTGGTCACAGCAATTAACTGCTTTTCCTAGATGCTTCAAATATGATTTTATTTCTCCCAGGTCATCCAGTACAGAGCCATTGACAAAGAGTTTGCAGGTGGAGATCACCTTTCCTATGACAAGTGTAAAAGAAGTCAATATCATCACTATTTTTATTTTTTTTTAAAATAAAGTTTGAGTTTCATACGATTGCCTGTTTGTTCAATTTGTTCAATGAAATCAGAAGAAATTCAGTTAAGTGTGAAAATGTTCCAGTCTCACAGCAGGTCATACTGTTTTCCTAATTGCTTTTTTTATTTTAATAATGCCTTCACAAATTAATACATACACAGAGAAACAAACAAAACATTCAATGGGTGGTGAGCCTCATGTCTAATGGAGCTGGGGTTAAAAAACAAAAAACATTCTGTACTGCATACAACACCCTCTGTCCTTAGACCCTCGACTCGGATGAGGAAAAACTCCACGAAGAAAAAAGGGAGAAACCTCAGGAAGAGGTTAACCTTACTTTTTGTGTATGTCTTTCGACTGTGGGAGGAAGCCGGAGCACCCGGAGAGAACCCACAAGGGTTAAGGGTTAGGGCTCATTTTGATCAACTCTCTGCTGTAACTCTAAGTTTTTTGTCATTTCCTGTTTTAGCTTTTGTTTAAGTTTCCCCTGTCTTGTCTTGCTCTCTGACTGTTGTGCTCTGAGTTCATCTACCATGTTCACGAGCTTATTGATGGTAGATTGCCCCTCAAAGATGGTCTCATTGTTTTTTGCTATCTCTTCATGTCTCCCAGAGAGTAGGCGGTGTTCAGATTTCATTCTCTCATATTCTGTCTCCATAGTCTTGAGTTTAGCTCTGATATCTGCGTTCTCTTCCTTTTGCATCTTTATCTTGTTATATGCTCTCAAGAAGCGATCCTTCTCCTTTTTGATTGCCTTTTCAAGTCCGCTGCGAATTTCTGCTTCCTTCTGCTGCTGGTAGACAGCAGCCTCATAGTCCCTCTGGAGGTCACAGTTTTTTGTTCTCTCATCTCTGAGGTCAGAAGCACACTGGTTGACTGTCTGCTGCAGGGAGGAAAAATTGCTGGAGGAGGCCTCCAGATCCCTCTGAAGCTTCTCAATCACCTCCTTGTGCTTTTCATGTTCAGCTGTCATTTCAGTGATTGTGACTTCCAGCCTCTCATTTGTCAGCTGGAGCTCCTTTTGTGACTTCAATAGATCGGCCCCTTTTGCTCGCATTAACTGTTTTTCAGTGTGTTCCTTCTTAATGGCCTCCTCAGGTCTGCTGTCATTTTTCTTTGACATCATCTCTTCAAGTCTCTCATTTTCTGTCTCCATAGCCTTGAATGAAGCTTCGAGAATTGCGCTCCTTTCTTTGTGCCTTTGTACCTTATAATATGCTCTGGAGTAACGAGCCTTCTCCTTCTCAAGGGCCTCTTCAAGTCTGCTGCGAGCCTCTGCATCTTCCTGAAGCTGTTTTTCACAAAGCTGCCTCTTGTTTTCGGAAGCCTCAAGTTCATTTTGCAGACAACTGATTTCAGACGCCATTTGCTGGTTTGCAAACTCAAAGTCCTCTGCTTCCTTCTGCTGCTGGTTTAAAGCATCCTTCGAGGCACTCTGGAGTTTATCGTTTCTTGCTCTTTCTGCTTTGAGGTCAGAATTGCACCGGTTGATTGGCTCCTGCAGTGTGGAAGCAAACTTTTCATCGACTTCAAATTTGCTTCGGAGTATCTCATTAAGGGACTGCATGTGTTGAAGTGCATCGTATGTCGGTGGTCTTTCCACCTGCTGCTCATTAAAGGGAGCACAAGAGTCGTTGCCTCTGCTGGACACTGAGGGCTGCTGCTGGACTTTGTCCATCAGGGGGGAAAGTAGACATGGTTTTGATTGTTGGCAGGTTTTGATTGTCTTTCTAATTCTCTTCTCCTTCCTCGGAGACATCCCGGGTGGCAGGGGGGGAAGTTGTCCTTCTCTGTTCATCTTCTTATCTTGAAGAAATAACCGCACTGAAAATCTTGCTTCGATATAGCTGGGATAAAACCTGGCTTTGTTTATTCCTGAGCTGACTGCAACACTCGTAACACCTCTACTACTGTGATGTGTGTCTTATAGCAGTGATCAGAGGAATGGAAGGAATGGTCACAATCAATCAAAGAGCTTGCCAGCTTTAGAATCCAGATCAAAGCCCCAGTTCTCAATTTCAAACAATAACATTCTCTCCTGCTCTCCCATTGGTTTATAGCCATGCTAATAGTGTCGGTGTAATGTATCCAGTCACATAAAATCAAAACCATCGTCATGTCAAATGGGACATGTGAGAAAGTATGTTTTCATGCGATGTGACCCTTTAATTCATCTGCCAACCCTCAAGTCCTCAAAGGCTTCCCCACAATGCGTCTCCTGCATGGATGTCTTAGTATTATAATGAACAATAAAAGATGATTAATGGAAGATTTAACAAACAAGTCAATGCATCAATTAACTGCTTTTCCTAGATGCTTCAAATATAATTTTCTTCGCAATTTTGCTATTAATGCTATCAATTAGGGTGAACGACCAACTGATTCATCCTCAGTTAACGATCTTTGGCTGTGTCTCTGCTGGACACAACCGCTCCTGATCGACGCTTTGTCTTCACCACAACAAAACATTGTCATTATGTAAGTTTGAGGCTAACTAGCACAGTCGGGTTATTCAAGTTTTATCTGCTCAATTTGCGTTGTTAAAGCTTTAGTTTCAGCAGATTATTGTAGGAGTCCAAGGCGATGGAAAATAAGCTAGCCAAACAGCGTTGTAACTTTGCTAGCTTACTCGGAAAACATAGCTAAGCTAACTAACTAGCTAACCAAGCTAAAGTTGCTGTTGTGGTAACGTTAGACATCTTAAGTAACGTTACTATTTATTATCGGAATACTTGTACTTGACTTGAGTATTTCCATTTTCTGCGACATTATACTTCTACTCCAGTAAAATTCAGAGGGAAATATTGCTGTTTTTACTCCAATGCATTCATGTAATGCCTTTTATAAACAAATAAATGATCGTTATGATTAGACTTTATTGATCCTGGGGGGAAATACACAAGCCAAAGTATGTGAAATAATTAAACATTTACCCACCTTTATAAGCTAATCTATGAGTAATTTACACATTAATGCATGACTAATTATAATCTAATGTCATGTATCCCTATAATTAGTGAGTAAAAGCTAAAGCTACAATTAATACACTGTTCATCTGTGGATGTACAGTTGACACCATCAAAATAAAGAGGAAAGATGAACCTCGGCCATATATTTTCTTTATGCAGTCTTTATGTAAGACATCTGTTTTTAAACCTAACAAAATATTACCTTTTATTGCAGAGTTTCCAGAGGACCAGAGTAGAGAGCTTATGAGACCCTTGGAGAGGCAGATGTATGAAAACTGCCACCATAATCCCTGTACACAAAACCTCAGCCATCACAAGCCTGAATGATTACCCTCACATCGGTGATTATGAAAATGCTTCGACAGACTGGTACTGCCCCACACTAAGGCATGCATCCCTCATGACCTCGACCAACACCAATTTGCATACAGGACCAATAGATCCACTACACAGAAAACTGGCTGACAAACTACAAACACCTGGTCTGGGAGACCTTCTCTGCAGGTGGATTAAGGACTTCCTCACCAACAGCACCCAGTGCGTCAGGATCAGCCACCACACCTCCTCCAGCATCACTCAGCATGCACCGGCCTCCCCCAGGGCTGCGTCCTTAGTCCAGCAGGACACCTCGCACCCCGGACACTCCCTGTTCCCCATCCTCAACATCCGGCCAACAAGCTTCAAAACGCCCAACTTTTACTTTGAAGGCTGTTTCCGACACTCGACTTCCTTTTTCAATGTTCATTGTACAAGTTGGATAAAGGAACAAGCTGCATTACGCGTCTTACGACAGTGAAATAGGAAACACCCCCCAAAAATGGGATGTTTCATTATACAACGTTAACAATGGAGATTCATTATACTTCATGCACGGACCACCCAGTGTTGCACGTTCACTGCGTGAGTTTCGTGTAATCACCCAGATGTGTGTGCAGCAGCTGTTTACAGAACAAATAGTGCAGATAGTGGAAAAAAAGGCCCTCGCGTTAAACACGTAGGCTGACCAAGGCGCGACCAGAGGCGTGACCCCGCCGTGGCCTGGCCCACTTTACAAGAGCTGCTATTGGTTACATGTGCCATCAATCATAGAAAACTAGGCCACGACAAGTGAAGACGGACAGCAGTACTCATCCAATGAGCGCACTGAAACCCGGCCTTTTGCTTCCTCTGATTGGACAAATGCGTCTATCGGTCCACACTCTCGTCTCTGATTGGTTACAGATGTGGTGGGCGGGCGTTGCAGTATTTGTTGTTGTTGTTGTCGTTCAGCAGTCGACATCTTTGATATATATGTCGCGCTCCTGTACGCTATGACTGTATTTTGAGCTAATAATTTGAACTCCGGGTAATCTTTTGAGAAGCTTGACGACATAAGGAACCAGTGGAGTTTGTCCGGATCTGTCCTGTTTTGTGAAACGTGTTTTTGTCTTTTTTGAAGGTAATAATACGCGAGCAGCAGCGTCCTGTTGATCCGTTAGCTGCAGTTGTTAGCGCTAGCTAGCAGCACAAACAGCCTATTTTTGCTACAGTTAGCGAAACCATAATTTGCATGCTTTATTTTACATGTACAGACGTTGTTCAGTCAATTCCAGATCTTCTTGTCAGTCAGCGTTAGGTGGTTGTGTTGCTTTCTGTGTCGGTTTTAAAGGGAAGGTACGTTGAGGTAGCTGATTTCGACATCGTTGTGTAAAGTGACGTGGCCTCATTTCACGACGAGCCAAACCTCCTGAACCCAGAAACTCGTGATCACATCAATCTTTGCACTAAAAACATCGAGAGGTATGAGGAGTTTGGTCCTCATTAGGCCTGTATAGTTTCTGACTATTAAGCGATATTGTTACTGACGAGCACTCTCTCACCACTGATACTGTTGTTTACTCCAGCCACAGCTGACTTGGTCGCCCAGCCCTAGTCGAGAGTTAAACTCCTCAAATCACACGATGTACATTCCGTAATATTCATATGATGTTATATCTATTTACATATTTTTACATTGGAAATTAATTTAGAATCCAGTCATAGTTAAAATGACCTTATTTGACTGTTTTGGGGCCGATTCAGGAGATTAAATTAGGGTTGTGAAGAATGCTTGTTTTCATTACTGATTAAACTGCAGACTATTGTTGTTTCTTTACTCCATGACACTTAAAAAAGTAGGAATAATGGCCATCCCATCTCTGAGTTTTACAGTGTCTTCTTATCAATTCACAACAGTATATAAGATAGTAAAACAAATAATTGCATGATTGATTAATCAACGTTTTTGTCCTAAATTAAATGCTAAAGAAAACAAAATAATTAATCACACTGATGCAAAAATCCTGTCAAATCAAAAGTGCTGTAAAGCAGTTTTGCTCAAGGATCAGCTAAAACCTTTGGTTAATTAGTTCAATCAGTCAGTTGAGTCAATCTGCATTAACGATTGATTGCCAACAGTTTTGATGATTGATTAATCCTTTGAGCCATTCAAAGCAACAATAGCTAAAAACAGATATATAGAGATACATGTCAAAGTGTATATAGTGTAGAATATACCCTCTACAAAACCACTTGATTAAAAGATGTCTGCATTTCATCTTGCAGTAAACAATGATGTGCTCTTCAGGCTGTCAGTATCACTTGTTGACTGAATGCACTGGTGCACTGGTTGGTGAAGTCAGCCAGTGCTCTTTCTCCTTTGTCTGCTTGGTAAATAATGCCATTGTGAGGGACTTCATGTTTTCAGGTGTTGTTTTCTGTCCTTGGGTTGTTTTCAGATGGGCAGTCAGTACCAGCGCTCAGTGCCACTAGAGGTGAGGAGAGCGGAGGGAGAGAGAGTTCGGGCCAAGCATCCTGACAAGATACCGGTCAGTATGACATCTAATTTTTCACTGTTAGTGACTGTTTGATAGTCATTCTCATGTAGACCTATTCCTAATGTCAGCTCTCTCACTAGAAGAGGATTTCAGTGATGACTGATTACTGTTGGCTCTTTTCAACCAGATCATCGTGGAGAGGGCCCCGAGGTCACGAGCTCCCGAACTCGACAAGAAGAAATATCTAGTGCCCTCAGATTTAACAGGTGAAACAGACAAACACATGCAAAAACTTCCGAAGCCCAGTTTTATTCTCTCAAGTAACATATTTATATCCAGCAGTCTCATGAGCTAGCCAAATCTCACAGATTTTCACATCTTAGAAACTGTAGGTCCCCCTTAAGATTTGGAATATAAAAAGTTGATCACCAACATTTTAGAAATGATTATTATAGCCTGATTAATTTATATTGGATACAGATATTGATATTTGGATGACCAAGTAATCGGATTGAGATGGGCAATAGAGAGACATATCTGCAATTAGCGAATACCGAATGATATAACACAACAACAATGGCAGACTACTGCTTTGTTTACGTTTGGTTAGAGAGATGAAGAAATACAGTAAGTGTCGAATAATTATCAATACATAATAAATGTGCTGTTGTTTATGTTTTTAAGTTACTACTTCTAAAGGAAAATAAACTCACCACGTATGTTCAGAATGTTCTTCCCTGGTATTTGCTGACTTTATTGCCACCTACTGGCTCGGCATGCTTTTTTGAATGTTTGGAATTGTTTTTGGATTTTTTTGTGCGTGCAGAGATATTTTGTAAAATGAAGGTTGTGTGGACAGAATAAAATTTTAAAAAAAATTAAGAAATATATCCATATACATGTGTATAAGGTCTAAATGTAACTGAGCCATTGTTAATGTTATTAATTTCACCTGTGCATTCTCTGATGTGACAAGTCAAAATGCCTGCTGTGAAAAAAGGTCCATAAAGTGTTCTGCAAAGTAAAACTACAGGATGCAGTAGGATAGTGTGACTGTTGTGGATCACAATTTGCTTGTAGTTTTTTTTTTTTTTTTTGAACGTTTTGTTTTCTGTCACTGAATCTGTCTCGAGGCTGACCTGTGACCAGGTCATGTCTCACAGCTGCTTGCTTTCTCTGTCTTCAAATGAAATGAAACCACTGAACGTGACCATTGACCATTCCTCTTTCTTTCTCACCTTCCTTTTTTTAGTCGGCCAGTTGTGCTTCCTGATACGCCAGCGTGTGTCTTTGAGACCGGAGGAGGCACTCTTCTTCTTCGTCAACAACTCCCTTCCCCCATCCAGCTCCCCACTCTCTGCTGTTTATGAGGTAACTGCACCCCTCCACACATGTTCACATGGGGATCCTCTCCAACACACACACAAACACACCCCACCAGCAGGAGTACAAGCATATTTACCAGATTGCCGCTCTCTCATGCAGCTATTTGTGAGTGCGTATTAACAGCTAACATAATTGCAAAGTTTCCACTGACACACAAACATTTTTCCCCCTTCACACAACATACCAGAAGTGTCATCACAGCCAGACTGTGTTAGACAGATCTGCTTAGACAGCAGTGTTGCTTCACTTTTTCTGATCTCACAAGTATCCTGTCAGTAAACCACAAACATTTCAATGGAAAAAAAACCAGAGAAGAACCAGAGGGTTGTAGCAGGCTCAAACAAAGCAGTGAAAAGACATAAAGCTTTAGTCATTTTTCTATATGAAAATTCTAAGAAGCTTTGTATTCCTGCTAAGTAATCAAATGAGGCTGACAGATCATGTTCGAACAATGCTTCTGTGGGTGTGTCGGTCCATGTGCACATTCTTCAGTACGCTTGTCGTACTGAATTATGCATTTTTCTCTTCTTTGTTGTGTTCCAGGAGCACCACGAAGAGGACCTGTTTCTCTACATGACCTACAGTAACGAGAGTGTGTACGGTGCCTGAGGGAGGACAAACGACTGCAGAAGGAGAGAGAGACAGAGAGAGAATGAGAAAAGTCAAAGTGAGACTGAGGAATTAAGAGTTATGGCTGTTTGTAATGCTTCACACCACTATTATCCTTTATATTAGTTTTGATAAGTAACTTCAGTACAAGGTGGAAGGAAGGCTTCGCACAAGGCAGATGGGTCTGTTAGGTTTACCTTTGTCAGTATTTCGGGGTGACCGTAAAATAGTTTAGCTCTCGTAGTCATGTTGATTCCTTACTTGGTGAAAGAAAAAAGAGGAAGAGTGAAAAAGGAAGGAAGAATGCATTGCAAAAGGAAGTTATTAAATTTATGTTGAGGGAGCTCTCGTTATCTTTCTCAGTCATCTGTATTTAATGCAAATAGTATTTTTTTTTTGTAAATTAATATCATAAACTTTTGTGGAAAATAAAGATGAAAATGCATAAATTTCTCTTTCTTTTTATATGATTATTTCTGTATGCGTGTGTCTTTATCTGCAATACCTGTGGTTTTAGATGTCAATAAAAAAGACGTAAAAGTGAAAATATGAATCAAAACCTTTTTATTGCTAGTCGAGCCTTTGAATTAAAGCTGGTCATCACACACAGTGTAATACTTAAAAAATATGTTGAGATATTTTAGGATGTATACACACATTTCCCTCAAAGCTACTTAAACATTCATCACATGTGGTTTAGAGGAAGATAAAGACCGAAGAACTCCTCATGGGGAAGTGATCTGTCTTCACGGATCTGATGAGTCACATACTTAACTGGACACTTGTCAATTTTAAAACACAATTCTGCAACAGGATTTTCAGCTGCATTTGTGTCTGCTTGACAAAAGGTTACATAACCTCGTCAGTTGACTAGCCAGTCCTGAAAGACTTTCAGTGCAAAACGAAAGTTAGAGAAACAGAAGAGAAGAGCCATGGAGATGGACGAAATCACCACAGAGGAGGAAAGATATGTAGAAGATGTTCGAGCAAGTGAACCAACACTGGAGGTAAAACCGGAGGTAAAACTGGAGGTAAAACTGGAGGACAAAACTGAAGGTACAAGAAATTTTATCAAGTCAGGACACAAACACATGATTACATTGTAGAACTGAAAATTCTGCATGTAATGTATTAAGTGTTTAGTTTTTTTTCTCCAAAAAGTTTAATAAAATACTGAGATTGTGCTAATATTAACATATTTCTTCTGTATTGTTGTGTTAATATTTGTAAACAAATTTCAGATGTTTTTGTCTCTGTTAAAATGTGTTTGTCTATTTTTATCTGGCTTTAGAGGAAGCTGAGCCAGACCACTATTCTAAACTACAAAGTCCAACGGATGACATCTATTCAGAAGCTTATTATGGTGGCGCTCCAGTAAAAGAAAAAGCAGGTACACTTTTATATGAAATGCATGTTTAACACCCGCAAACATCATATTTCAGCACGCCTTGAAGCACGCATGCGTGTCTGTGTGGCAGAAACACAATACGTAATTTTGTTTTAACACTTAAACTGCTTAGTCAAATTTTCCCTTACAGTAAATTTAAATTTTTAAAGTATATGTGTAGGCTTTGCATCAACTTCCCTACATTGGTGAGTAATCACAGATGTGTTGTCATCATTAATGTCACCATGGTGGTGCAGATGAATAACAGCTGCCTTTTTAGGTGATTTATAAGAATTCATGACTCGAGTGTTTCTCAGAAAAAAGATTCAGACAGAAAACAAATGAAGAAAGCAGAAGTTAATTGTGACAGTTATAAACCACAAAAACGTTCATGATAAAGTTGCTCTTATCTAGGTAGGACACGTTTACTACTTAAGTACTGACTCTAGTTGTTTAATGTTAAGTTTTAACATCTTCTAATTTCCTGAAGAAAATGTAAGCACCTAAAAATAGCATAAATAACATGTTTAGGTATTTTCTTCTGTGTAATATAAAAGAAAAACAGATATTGAGGAACTTTTTATATAATTTTACTTTACTATTTGCTGTCTGCAATTCTAGATAAACATTGAAATACTCAAAATTTTCACAATTTAAAAAATCACCCCACTTAATGTATGTCCTCCTAATGTTTTTAAACTTTCCTCTTTTACAAACTAAGTTAAAATGTATAATAAGCAGTGATGTTATTTAATTAAGTACCTATATTTAAGTTCTGTACTTAAGTAAAATTTTGAGGCGCTTGTACTAACCTACAACACGCAGTATAAACTTATGTACACTTACTTTACTTGTACAAGTACATTTATGGCCAGAAAATGACTTTCAATTCTTAAATACATTTAATATCAGATACTTCCGACTTTTACTCAAATACTGTTCATATGGGTGTCATTCACTTTACCACAGTAATATTTTGACACGGCAGTATGTATGTTTGACTTTTGGATACTTTTTACAGCACTGACAGTAAGAAAGGTTGCAACTTATGAGTATTTTTATTGTTAAATTATATGGTGATTATTTTTCTATATTTTAAATGTATTAATTGTTTGGTCGGTATTATCTCTGAACAAAGAAAAAAAATGCCCATCACTGAAGATTAAGAAAACTTTAAAAAATCCACATATTTTTTGCATTTTGTCTTAGAAATGACTCAAAAACGATCATTTAGTCAACAGATGGTTTCAGCTCTAGTAAGTAGAAATTGATAATTAATTAAACATTACATGTTTTTATTTCACATAATCATTTGCCTCAGTTTAAAAGCCTGTTTTACAATCATGAGAGCTTCATCCTTGCTGTGGTTAATTCTGGCTCCAAAAACTTTAATGTGAACAGGTTGACAATGTTTTTGAACTACTACTAATACTAAAATATGTACAGATATACATTTATGATAATAATGCTTTGTATGAACAACATTTCTTGTTAAACAAAGACTTATACAAACAGAAACTAGAAATAATTTATGTGTTTTCTGAGGCTTTAAGTATTTTGTCTACATAATTAATATTTGTAAGCGTGGGTGTAAAAATACATTTCTAAATTATACTCAGTTGACAAACATAAAGAAAATTATTACTTATGTGAATATATCTAAATCAAAGGCCAAAACAGAGTGAAGGCTGCAACTGAAAAAGGGCGACGACTCAGCAAACATTTTGACATGTCACTGCCAGAAGTGTTAACGTTATTAGTAACAATTGGGGTTTTCCTGCCATGACGAGAAAAAGTTTCTGCTTGGAAGATGAACTGACGTATCGAAACACTTAATCCAGTTGCTACGCAGCAGCAATAACAATACTTGTTGCCCTACATACATACAGTAAAAAACAGTTTGATGGACAAAAACAAGTCTTTCGTGTTTTGATAGATAACAATGACGTTATTTCATGAAATGTGTGTCATGTCTTAATGTCTGTACATTCTGACACCAAAAAATATGTTTTTGTGTCTTTTGTTTTGTTGTATTGCACCAATTCCATGAAAGAAAATGTAAGAAAATGAGAAAAAAAGCAAGAGAGAAAGAAAAAGTAAACTGACGTGGCAAAACTAACGTTACTGTTACTGAAAGATATGTCATCCAAATAGTGGTCAGTCAACAAATACAAATAGTGCAAAGCAATAACTATTGATGTACACTAGTTACTAGTTAACAAAGCACACTTAAGATACAGTATCACAGTTTATTATTTAAATAACAGTTACTATGTAGTTTTGGGGAAGAAGAGAAAAGATCTTCATTGACTGATTTTTTTAAACAAAACTAAACTAAAACCAAAACAAACTAAATAAACAAACTCTCTTTGTTTTCATGACTGAATGAACTGAATAAACAAACTGACCTTGAAGGACAACACAATTTCATACTGTTTGACTGTATAGGCTGAATAGGCGGAATTTGGCGGACCCTGCCATCTTTCTGACTTCAAACAGTGTTCTGGGACCTTGTTATCTTCCGAGAACAGCTTGTTTATTCAGTTATTGAAAAATAGATATGTCTGAGTTTGTATTATTACCTCATTACTACTGTAAATATAAAAATTCTGAGTTTGAATCTCCAAAACTACATATTGCCTCTTTAAAGTATTTCACCAATATGAAAGAAACATAATATATATCACTGCTCTCGCTGTTTTTTGTGAGGTAAAATGCTTTTAAAATATATAGGATCTCTTGATATTTATTATTTTTCATAATCTGAGGATGGAGAGCAGAGTGACAATTTGTGCAGGAAGTCAGTCATTTAAAGGAATTTGGATCTTAAAACTATTTTGCATCTTAACAATACAATTCAATAGGTGTTTGCTTTTGGCCAGTGGCCCTCAAAGGGAAAAAGTTTGAGCACCCCTGGTGCAGGACAGTTTGTTTTATTTAAAAGTGTCCTCAGTCATGCCTGGTCTAATCCTTCACCTTAATACAGTGCACAATATTATGAACTTTAATCATATATGTAGTGTCACAAAACTCTATCAGTTGCAAAGACAGGACGTACAGTCAGTACGTCCTGTCTTTGCACTGAGTTTGACACTGTGTATCTGTTGTTTTGGAGTACGACGTCTCCTGACCGTCAGGATCTGTCTGTCCCTCTCTCACACACACACTTGTCCTTGAAGAGAGAGACAAAGAGACATACAGTCAGACGTTAAAAAAGAAATCGAAGGACAAGTCGAGCACTGTGCCCCATGAATAATTCAATAAATGTCATGTTGCTATGGTGACGAGACGATGAGGGGAGGGGGGGGGGGGCGTCTTTAAAGTGCACTGTTGCTGGCTGAAGGAGCAGGACGAGGTAAACAAGCTCCAGAACAAAATCCCAGGACACTTTTCTCCATGTACATCAAATTTTGTCGCAGTTATGGTGAGGATAAAAAAGACGAAGCCGGTGAAAATTTGTCACCCGGGTCCAAGTTATCTGTTAAACTGGAGGGGGAAAAAGGTATGACGAAGCATGTTTTTTTGTGTGTTTTTTTTATAGCCTTGATGGTGGTTTCTGCTGCGTTCATTAAATCTCTCAATGACATCCAGCTGATTCTTTCTTTACAGACAAACCAGCCGAGGGAAACACACGTCTGTACCGTGCTATGTGTATATTCCTCACTTTACTCTGCCTGATCCTGCTGCTGGTCGTCATTGTCCTCAGTTTGAAACGTAAGTATCTGTGGCCATGAGTCTGACTTTATGTGAAAACAATCCACAGCTGGATGGGTTATATTTGTAACACCAGAGCAAAGCTAGAAAGGATTGTAGTTCCAGAAATAAAAGGAAACATATGTCAGAATCACATTGCTTTTATTCTATTTTTGCTCATGACAACAGACATCGATACAGGAACACAAAGCTTATCCTGTTGCTTTCCTGCAGCCTGCAGGCATTAGTCTGCTCCCTAACAACTCCTCCCACTTCTCTCTGATTTCTAGTCCAAACTGGATCTACAGTCTGCCCACAGGCAGTGGGAGATACTTGCAACTATGAGCGGTGCCAGACTTTCTTCCCCAGCGTTCCACCCCATCGTGAGTGTGATGCCAAGGGGGCAAAATGCCAACCTTGTACAAGCAAGATAAACATCTATATATATATATTAAAAAAAATATCTTTTCAATCACTGTGTTTTAGTGACAGTTCTGTTTTCTGTTTCTGCCTCAGAGGAAGTTGGTTCACTGTTTTTAGAGAACTGAGAGCACTTTTCTTAATTTAACCAGAGATTCAGCTGAGTTCAATAATTTTTATTGTCTCCTCATTTGTGATTGCAGACATATGCGTGACAACGACACGTATGTGTTGAAAATAGAGGCAAAACTTTAAATAAAACCAAAAACCATAAGGAAAACCAAAGCTAATTGAACACGCAGATAGTTAAAAGGGTAACTCCACCAATTTTACACATTAAAGTGTGTTTACAGGTATCTGGGAGCACAAATACATATGTGAAACAAGTAGTATAAAGACTTTTGTGGCTCCAGAGGACGCTGCATGTAATCTGATGACCCTGATGATACCCTCAAAAATGTGTGAGTCAAGGACTGTTTACTGCATTCTGGTGTCATTTAAAGAAAGAAAATAAAGAAAATACATGAAATGCAACTGCATTTTTATGTCAAATAATTCAACTTCTCTTTGAATTCTCAGAAAACAGTGCAGAATACTTCTTTTTCTTATAAACTTTTGGAAATCTGTAGCATAAAGTTATATTTTTGTCTTCAAAAATTCTTTGAGTTAGTAATATTAACTTTTAACTTAACATTAATTTTTTTCCCACATTTCGCAAACTGATGTTTTGTTTTCAGATCCCGCTCCAGATCGCAGGTGTCAGCAGTGCGCCGACGGGTGGCTGACTTTCGGCCGCTCTTGTTTCTTCCTGTCCACCTTCAGGCTGAACTGGGATGAGAGCCAGAGGAACTGCAGCGCTAGCGGAGGATCTCTGGCTGTCATTAGCAGCCAGAGTCTTCAGGTGGATCTGATATTACCTGTTCCTGAAGTACAACCATGCAGTTAATAAGATAGTAATAACATGCACATGATATTGCAAATTTTGATTTGTAAATGTCAGTGGTGCTCTGTCTCCTAGAATTTTCTGACTAAAGAGGGGAAGTTGCAGTACTGGATCGGGCTGAGACAGAACAGCAGCACATGGACCTGGGTCAACAACACTGCGCTGCAACAGAGGTGATTCTTGGAGAGTGATGATTGATTGATTGATTGATTGATTGACTTTTTTTGTAAATTTGGGTGGGTTAAATATAAATATGTACGATTTTCATGGTTTGTGTGAAAGTGTTCTGGCTGGAAAAGAGAAAAATAAGATAAATAAAAGATACATTTATCTTCATGAAATTGTTCTTTATGTATTTAAAGGTCCAGTGTGTAGGGATGTTTAGGGGGATCTAGGTGAGGAGTGTTCAGTTAGGTTGCAATATGCATCCTCACTGCTAGATGTCACTAAACCCCACACATTTAACACAATTAAAATACACAATCAGTTGATTAATTTAGTAAGGTATATATTTTAGCTTATCTATTTATATTTTGGTATTCACACGCACTTAGTCATGTATTCATTCAAGTTTTTTTTTATAGTTCTGAGTTTTTTAGTTCTTTTATATTCTTATATTTTCAAAATATTTCAAAATGTATGTTAAACATTATTTAATTTTTCCCCTCTGTCTGCACCCCCTAGTGGCAAGGAGGCCAAGAATGCCTGCGCCTAGATCCTGCACTGGCTACAGTATAAATAATGCAATATAAATAAATATAGGAATTTTCACTATAGATTGACTAGCTCAATAGACACTATGCACGTGATATCACAGTTGGTGGAAGTTACCACAGCCACAACCACCAAGTGGCAGAAAGTGTGAGTGGCAATATTAACATAACGTTCAGCTTCAATCCGCAAAGTAACTAATAACTAAGGTATTTACAATATTTCCCTCTGAATTGTAGTGAAGTAGAATTATCAAGTCTTTGTAAGTAAATGTACTTAGTTACATTCCACCACTGTGTAATATTCAATATTCTTTTCTTTTGCAGTTTTTGGACAGGAGCCAGGTCAAGAGGGGACTGTGGGGTCCTCAGCAGTGGAAGCCCACCTGAGAAGAACTGGGTCACAGCCCCCTGCCACACCTACACCTACTTCATCTGTCAGCTGCAGATGTGAGGACATCAGTCTTCTTCTTCAACAGAATAATGAGCAAATCAAAATTCTGTCAACAAGCATCAACTCCTCCATAACATTTCAAATCATTTCTATTTCCACTACACATTATAATCAATAGCACCAGCAAAGAAAAACATTATTTTATATTGAAAGCTTGAAGCGCAGTTTATTCAGATTTTTGTAAGTTTTCTTGTGTTGCCTGATTTGTATTCTTACATGTCAGCTACGTCTAAAGAACTAATATGTACTACAAGTACTTTACTCTTATACACTGTGTGATTCTTTATACTGCTGTCAGACGAATAAAGGCCAGTGCGCTAGTTTCAACAAGGTTTTATTCTCATATAAAAATGTTCATGCAACTACATAATAAGTTGAACGTCTATGTCTCACTTTGTTCTAGCTTAACGTATATAACTGCTACATATTTTCTACATTGCTATAAAAATAAGGCACTCTTCTCTATAGCATAATACTGCAGGAGTAATTGCACCGTTGACCATACAGACAGTTTGAGCCATTGGAGTCCACGGCTTGCAAGTTCTTTTTGTTGATTTTCATCAACACTTTGTATGTTCAGGTCTCAGAGAATTCACTTCGGGCTCAGGAAGCTTCTCTTCCTAGACATATTTAATGTCCAGGTCATCCTCGGGCTCTTCCTGTCCGAACTCCAAACCCAGAGCGCTGTTGCGAATCATCTGCCACCCTGTCAGAGACCTCCTGTTGTTAAACCCTCCTCTGTTTTTAGGTCTTAGCTTGGGAGTCCCCGCCATCGACCCCTTCAATGTGTCAGTCTTCTCTTCCTTTTCATCGTCTTTAGAGAAAGCTTTGATGTAACGGCGCATCTTCTGAAACATCGGGTCATTTCTGTCCTCCACCCTGCAAAGACACGAAGAGCCAAAAAGAAGTTACAGTTGCTTCAAGAGGAAATACTCTCACAATGCAAACTCATCATGATTTTTAAAGTATTTAACCTCCCTAAGGTTGGAGTGAAAGATCGAAACTGAAGCAGCAGAAGCCAAGATATCCTGACTTTTGGTCCCTACAGGGATTGTACAAAGTCTTGAAAGTTAGAAAAATACTTGACTTTAACTGTTAGGTTTTCAAGGTTAGGAGTATGCTTGAATTCAAATACAGAACTGTTCAAATTTAGGTGGAGGTGGTGTGATAATAATAGCTCAAGATCTGTGAGAGTGAGAGTTTCGCTTCTTACTCACAGCACAACATGACTTGTGGCTGAGGTGCATTAGAGAAGACTTAGGTTGTGGTCATTGGACAAACTTCTTCCTATATGATTATTTTGAGCAAAAATAGCAAGCCTAAAAAAAGTTTTAACTGATGATGTCACTGCACTTAAAATGTCTGGATACAATCTCTTCGCTATTTTGCTATTAAATGGTGTTTTGGTGCGTTTCTTCTTTAAAGGCCATGAAAACCTTTGTTGAAAATTCAGCATCTTAGGCCCAGACCACACATATGTGGGTACTTTTGGCAACAGGGTTTAAAAAAGAAAAATCTCCATCCAGCTGCTGCAGCTGCTCTGAGTACAGTACAGTAGGTTCACAGTACGTTCTGTATACTTTTATGCTGATGATGCAGAGTTTTACATTGGAAAACTGGCCAGATTTGGAGGAGAAATCCGGGTGCAGAGCCAGATCAGATTCTGGAGCAATTTACCAAAGGGAGGAGAGCCTGTTTATTAACCTGACTGTATCAACGATCCGCGGAGGTGACCTACATATTCGGGTGTTTATGTAATGTTGACTGCCGACTGGAGCTGGAGTGGAAATGTACTTTAATCAACGTAGAGATGAGGGAACAAATGAAACCTGACGCCTTGAGTAAACTTGAACTTGAGCATTGAACATTTTTGGAAATGTTTGGGATAATGTATGTGCAGAACTCATCAAAATATATAATGCAGGTTTATTTGTTTTTAGGCACTTTAATGCAGAATTCTTACATTTAATATGTTTCTATTTCTGCGCCTGTTACTGCTGTATCGTCTTACCTGAGATACCAGTGCTCCCTCAGACCATAGTTGAGCCCACACACCCCGATTCGAGGCCACAGGCAGCGGGGCAGCCTCCTCTCCAGCATCAAAGTTGTAGCTACCACCTGCACAACATCAATACAGCTGTAACCTCATAGTAGCACACAGGGACATGATGATGAAGTGTTCCCTGCCTTTATGATTTTATCTTACCTGAGTCCTCCAGAGCTCATCTCTCTCCTGGGCCACCCTCCAGTGTGTGTCACTCATCATGGCGATCAATAAATTTAGCAGCAGGATGTAGGAGACCACAGAGAAGGCGCAGTGCAGCACATGGACGATCGGTGGGGTGGCGATGGTGTGGTCCACGGGCAGATCTATGAGGCCCACACTGAGCTCAAACTGGGAGAAGAGGGTGATGGGGAAGGAGCGGTATGAAGGAATGGACTCTGGCTCCTGGGTCATATACACCATCCACAGAGCTGAGAGGAAAATGTTTAAAAAAGTATGTGAGTGAGTAAAAAATCCTCTTATTTCTTATCTATAAGAGTTCTGAGGGTTAAAGTCTGTTTGTACATGTCGCCAAGAATATACTCACAGGTGGAAAAACCAATGAGCACAATGAAACTCAGCCACATAAACTTTGTCAGGTCTCCAAATATAATCTAGAAGGAAATGAGACACATGGCCGGTCAGTCTGCAAACACAAATAGGTGAACCGCAAAAACCAAGACAACAACAGGTGTCTGTGAAGCAAACTACTACTACTACTACAACATGACTCATGAGCTCACATAACATGTGCCGCAATGTCTGACTCCTACCTTCTGTATCATGATGACATAAGGGCCGAGCATTTCAAAACCTCGGGCGAAGAACATGACGTTGCTCCAGCCGAGAACTAAACACAGAGCCATCACCACAGCCTCTCCCTGCACCTCAGTGGCTCTGAAAACACACAGCAGCACCACTAAGCAGGCGTAGCTGATCCTGGTTAAATAAAACACCAGAAGATTAGATGATATTTCAGAACAGTGTGCTTTATTTTAGTGCTTAGAGGTGTTTCTACTCACAGGATAACATGGAAGGGGCCTCCCAGTGCTGTCTGGCCAAAATAGCGCTTTGCTCCCACTCTCAGTATATCAGGAATCTGTTGGTGTTGGAGAAGGCACATAAAGGAGGATGTGGCAGTGAAATTAACTGTACGTACAGTATGTGTGAAGATGAATCATGTTTAATAATTCACCTCCAGCAACAGGATGACAAAAGCTCCCAGGACGCTGATGATCTCACCCGCCAGCCGCAGGTTGTCCTCATATGTCACATAACTCTCCTGAGAGGAAACATAGATGTATTAATATTAAAAGTACATTATTATCAGACTGTGTGTCACATGCAGGTGCACAGTGACATTTATACACATACACATGAACAGGTAAGGCCCCTATATAACCTAAAGCCTGCTCTTTTTTTGTAGTTATTTTGGTTTTAATTGTGTTAATTACTCTGCTAGAAGTAAAAATCACCCATATGAATAGTATTTGAGTCTTAAAGTATCTAATGTAAATGTACTTAAGTATCCAAAGTAGGAGTAAAAGTTAATTATACATATATTTATATAAATATATTGTGTATTATGGGTCAAGTGATTATTGGCCTGGCTAATTATCAGATCAGATTTTCAGCATTTTTCTGATTATTATTATATTATATTATTATTATTATTATTATTATTATTATTATTATTATTATTATTATTATTTATTATCCGATTGTCAATAAAACAAATTAATTTAAAAATGCACTGTTTTGGCTCTGAAGCGTCATGTAATCTGCAAAGTAACTAGTAACTAAAATGATCAAATAATCAAATAAATGTAGTGGATTCATTATTTTTCACTGGCAATATTTTCAACGTTTGATTTTGAAATAATCCAAAAATATTCAAATTAGTTAAGACTTATAATTAATTATATTAAATTAATTACATTTCTGAATCTGTAAAGTAACTGCAGCTGTGAAATACATGTAGTAGAGTGAAAATTAAAAAAATGCATAAAATGTAAGAACACTAGTGGAGTACTTCATAAAAGTACTTAAGTATGATTACTTAGTTATATACCCCAACTGTATATATTCTTGCATATATATCACAACATAGGTAACAATAAAATATCACATTTAAAACTCTAACACACATCAAGTGTTTTCTGGACTCGGATGGTTTTGTCCATGTCTGATGTTGTGTAATTCTCTGGAGCGTCCTTAAGAGGGCGATATGCACAACACAGTGTGAAGGTCCCAATGTACAGGAGGTACAGTAACAGCAGCAACCTGGGGCAAGAAAAACACTCTGTTACAGAGACTTGGTGTGTGCAGCAGATATTTTACATGACAGACATCAATTTTACCTGAAGTAATGTTTCCCATACAGGTTCCACTTCAGACTAACCAGCTGCCTCACAGGGGTCACCTCCAGTATCCCTCTTGCCTGAAGAATTATGTAATTTATTTTAAAGTTTAGGATCTGTTTTGTGTCATAATCTCTGATCAAACAGTCTGTGTTTCAACCAAAATACTGTACATCTTGTATAGTACCTCTCTCTGAGGACTGCCCACGATGAGCTCCAGCACTGACATGTCGTCGGCCCATGAGTCGATCTCCGTCAGGTCGTACAGGTAAGAGGTCAGAGGGCCCAGACTCCACTGGACTAAACGCCTTTTATTAACCAAGTGCTGAAATGCCTGAGAGAGACAGAGGGAGTCACAGCAGTGGGGAGAGGATTAGTGACATAATCTGCTCCACCTTTCATGTTGGGTTCTCACCCTGCGAGCCCCCTTCCCCCCTCAGGCTGCACTCACTACAATGTTTCCCTCTTTGGCAGCCAGTTTAAAAGGTGTAAGGCCTCGGTAGTTGGGCACCATGTCGAGTGGCACAGACTGGTCCAGCTCTACATCGCGTGCCATAATCAGGTCAATGGCCTGGCACGCAATCGTCTTGTTGGGCTGCAGAACCAGAATGTGAAGCACTGTGTTACCTAGACAGCAAACAGGGGAATAAAAGGAGGGAGTGTGTAGACAAGAGACAGGAGGTACAAGTAGAGGAGACAGAAGGGCATTAATAATAAAAACTATCAGACTGATACACAGATCTAAAATAACAATGTGCTTTTCTCTTAGGAAGTGTTAGTACCACGGTAGTCTTGGATCCTGGTGCTGGCTCCTGCGTCGATTACCATGGAGATAATGTCCTCATTCCCAGCACAGGCAGCAAAAGACAGGATGTGCTCACCTGTTAACCAAATATGTATTTAGAGAAAAACACCACTTGTTTTGCGTCACTGAGCAAAAAAAAACACACATCAGATTTATTTGGCAAATGCTTTGGTCCAAAATAACATAGATTTTTATGCAGGCTACAGCCACCACAATCATTCTACTGTTTAATGGACCTGCTGACTTACCATAATAAATGAGTCCTCCTATCCTCTTCCTGAAGTACAGACCGGTGACTCGAGGTGTAGCCACGTCACCCCCGCGACTAATTAGATGATGAACCAGATTGATGTTCTGATTCACCACAGCGATGTGGAGAGGAGTAACGCCTGAGAGACAGAGGGGAGGAGAGCAGAGTACATCAGTAAATGAACCGTTTTGAATTTCACCAGTGTCACCTGCTGCGTGACGCTTGCAATAAACCAGTGTGTGTTCTTTTGTCAATAGACCCGCTCCTTATGAGCTTGGCTGTGACCAGTGGGCTGAAGGAGGATTCAAATCATTAACTTAAAGGAACAATGGGCACATATGGAATATTATATTCATAATTATGTTTTTATGAGTGTATAATCACCTGAAACTGAGAATCATTTTGTTTTTGCTACCTTAGAATAAGCCTTTTATATATACAGAGGGGGCAGGTGCTCTTCCATGGAGTCCACATGTTGTGCCGCCATGTTTCCACAGCAGCCCAGAAAAGACAAACTAAACACCGGCTCTAGAGAGGGTCTTTATGTTTTCATGTTACCGTTGGAAAGGAGGGGGTTAGACGAGGGGTATTTAGTTGGTTGCAATCTGCAACTTCACTGCTAGATGCCGAAATCATGCACACTGGACCTTTAAGTAAGAGTATCAATACCACACTATAAAAGTATCACAAGTAAAAATCCTGTGAAATGCTACTGATGATGACACGTACTTATTCTGAGCAAAGAAGAAGCAGCATACATCCATATTTAATGTCTACATCTTTAATATCTTATCTCAGTCTGTCTCCTAAATTCTTCATTTTCTTAGTTGCTACCCATGAAGCTCATATCTGTCGCCACATCCAGTAAAATTCAAACCGCTTCATGTGTATTTGCTGCTTCTCTGTGTCTGTGAGTTCATGTATGTGAACCTTGGAAGAGCTCGGAGGTCATGGGCTCATTGATGAGTTCAGGAGCTCCGTCCATCAGAGCCACAGCAGCGTCGAGGTTGTCGTTCATCACCGCCACATGAAGTGCCGTCTCACCAAGAGACCCTGAAGGACAGGATTGCAGTGTCACAGGTCACGTCTGACACTGAATAACAACACAGTGAAGTCCTCACAGTGAAGTCTTACCTCTCTCGAAGATGTTGGTGGATGCACAGCTGAGCAGTTTCTTGATACAACCAACGCTGTTGATTTTAGCCGCGTAGAAGAGAGGGATGTCGTTGATACTGAGAGATAAAACAATAAATAAATAAATACATGTAATTTACTTAAAAATGTTGACCTTTACACCTGCAAATAATTAATTCAGACATACATTGAATTTTATGTTGAAAGAAGTTGAAAATGTTTATCTTCTATGAGTCTCTTACTGTTTGGTGTAGAGCAGAAACGTCTCATCCAACATCTCGTTCCATCCTTTCTTATTTTGGAGGCGAAACCTCAGCTGGCTCCACCAATGGTTGAGCTCGCTAGGAGCAGATCTGGCCAGAGATGGAGACATTGACACCTGATGTTCGACTGGAGGAAGCAAAAGACAGGTGACGTCCACGTGAGATTAAAAAAAAGAAGCAATTATTTTTTAAAAAAGTGGAAAGCCAGTTATTTCATAATTTAGGCCTTTTTGTTTTGGATAACAAAATAAAATACAAAAAAACTATCAAACAAGATAGAAGAAAGTGTCTCAACCTTACCCTTAAACAATAAAAGTGCCGCTCCTCAACTCCTTGTGCTCCTTAGTCATAACACTCAGTCAAAATTGGAAACAACACCTGTGAAATGTCCCTGAGGAGAAGTGAAATCCCTGTGGCATCACCATTATATATGAGCCAGGGGGGAGGAGACATGTGGAGGGGTTGAGAATGAATAGGTGGAGAGGAGGGAGGATGAGGGAGCAGCCGACAGGTAAGGCAGCGAGAGTGAGGCTTTAATGAGCAGGTTGACTTTCACCGCAGGTCAGGAGGTCCACAGAGAAAGTTGTGCTTTAAGATTCAACTCATCGTTGGAACAAGAACTCCTTTATCATGCTGATCTGAAGTTATTGTCTGTATTATGTCACCTGTGTCAATGGTTCAGTCTCTAATCCCAGTACATATCTCTGGTATCACCAGGCCTGTCTGCATTCCTCTATACCACCAAAACCTGCATGGCCACTATGAAAATTCTGCAACATCATGACAGTCAACACACTGCGGTCAGTGTTTCAAGCGAACCGTTAAGGAAACCAGTTTGGAAATTGCAAGCATGTAAGTCTGAGCACAGGTTTGTAATTTAAACCTGATATTAAAGCAAGATTGTGAAGCTGCATTCGTTGTTTCTGTTCTGTTATAAATTTCTCCAGGTGAAGCTGGGATCATTCTGCGGCGTAAACATGGACATGATGCACGATTTCTCCAACATGTTGCATCTTGTACACACATGCATCCGAGCTGCTTTCATTCACAGTGATTTAACATGTTGAGCACCATTGATGTGTCAACAGGAATGCTCACAAACACGGTAATTGCCACATTACAAAGACCATAATGAGCATTTGGAGGTTGGCAACATCATGTCACTTTCCTCTGAAGGCTGAAAACAAAGATACATGTAGTTTTTTTTATTTGTGAGACTATCATTCTTTATTTCAGGAGAGTTCGTTTGGCAAAAAGCCACCGACTGAACCTGAATCACAGAGTTAATTTCCACTCATGTGGAGTATTTGTAAACTGCTGAATCAGTTGACTTATACAACATCTCTGGTCAGCGGGGACATATCGCGCAGGTGTTTTTGCTGCACCATTTATAGTTCATGACTAGCAGGCCGGTCAGCCGCAGGATAAACAGGGTTTAAGGAGACTCTATAGGAGGCCCTGTTAATGTGGCAGTCATTTGGTACTGTGGAGATAATAGCTGTTTACCAGACGGAGAGCACCATCTTTAAGTAGTGTGATAAAGACCAGTGGTTTCCAGTCTGTTAATGTCTTTATAAAGAAACAATAACGCCATAAAAACATGATTTGGTGGTTTGTGCGTCTACTGTTTCTGCCAGCGCTTCTTTCACAACACGGTGTTAATTAGAGTCGCGGCAAACAATTATTACAGATGCCTCTGGTAGATTTATGACATGACAGGTGCTCTCACACAGAGTGACTGAACACAACAGAGCTCAATGATCATTATTAAAACAAAAGTATCACTGTAAATAAGAAAGCTACAGTGATTTCAAGAGGTTTGACAGGGAGTCTTCATAACTCTTAGCTCTTCCTCTAATACAAACTTTAACTTAACCTCTAAAGTACCATAATCAATGCACAGTGATGAGAAGTAACTAAGAACTTCAGTACAATTTTAAATATTTTCATTTTCTGTGACGCCACACAAGGAAATATTTTACTTTTTACTCCACAACATTTATTCGACAGCTTCATTTACTGGGTATTTTGCAGGTTATTTTCATTTATAGCAAATGATGAGCTACTAAAAACATTGCTCATCGAACATTTCTCTTGATTTGATCTGTCATTGTGATTGATTGGAATATTTAAACGTTTTCTCTCTGCGAATCAACCTCGACTTCATAATCTGACTCTCAAAATTCCTTTGTTTCAAGATACAAACACAAATATCTCGAACATACTTTAAACAACTTGGTATAAATTTAAAAAAACATTTGAAATATTCTCACAATACCGCACCGAAAAAAGGTTTTTAGGACTTATAGGAGTTATTGACAGACATCATCATCACATGAAAATGAGCTTCACCTCGACCAACTAAAACAAAAACGCTGCTTACACATTAATGCATCCATGATAATGATTATACATCAATCCTTCTTCAAACTCCATCTACACTCTATAAAAGTGCTCCATTGCAAGTAAATGTTTTAAATTCATAATGTAACTATGTAAAAGAATAAAATAATAATGATAATACAACAAAATTACTTTCAACAACTGAATACATTGTGTGTTTGGAAACGTTGTGATCTGAGCAATAACTTACAATAAAGTTCTGAGTGTTTGAATAATTTTTAACGACTCAGCATGCCTTCGTAAAACTGACATTGGGCCAATGTGAAGACCGGTGACTGGGCTGCAGTCTGACACAGTAAAATACAGCACAGCACCAGCCGCGTCAGCCTGCCAGAGTAATGTGGGGGTTGTGTAAGCGGTCTTACTATCAGTCCAGATCTGCTGTGATATCAGCGGCAGCGGGACATGTGGGAAACCAGTGTCTGTCTGCGGATTGCTGCTGATCCCAGCAGATCCCAAACTGAGATTCACCTCAAACCTGCTGATCTGTTCAGTCCTTAATGCTGTCAAGGTGATATGAGTGCATCAAGGTGAATGAATTCATGTTGTAGCTGACGAATTCATGGTTTGAACCACATGAACCAGTGATAGTATCAAACACTCTAGTGGGTTTTCTGTGATGGATGTCATTATGAACCACCGTCTGCTCATTTGTTTGAGATAGTTTTATATCAATTAGCCATTAAAACTGCAAATGCTACAACTCTGAGTCGTCTTTCATTCGGTGTTGAACATATTAATGCGAGTTGTCGTTACTATGATCCAATAAAATATTCGGTTTTTCCACAATTTGTTCCTTCTGGTTTTAAGGCACCACTTTGATACAGACTGAAATATCTCAATAATTATTGGATGGATCACCATTAACTGTTGTGCAGACATTCATGATCCCCAGAGAATGAAGCCTAATGACGATGACAAGTCTCTGACTTTTCCTGTAGGCTACTGGATGCATTTCAATGAATTTGGCACATTTAGAAGCTGAACGTTATCAATAACACCTTCAAAGAAAGTGAGAAAAAATCCTGGAGCCGTTCTAAAAATGAAAGGGGTCTAATGTGTAAAGACACATCCTCCATTCAAGTTTCGTGGAAATCAGTTTGGTAGTTTTTGTGTAATCCTGCTGACAAACAAACAAACAAACAAACAAACAGGCATGGAGGAAAACATGACCCCCCGGGCGGAGGTCACAAGGATTGTCCCAGATACGGCTGTTTTTTTAAAAAAAAGTGCAGTGGCAGGTAAAATATAATATTTTATATTTCTCTAAAATGAAAAGCAAAAGCAATATTTTAAATAAAATCATATCATTTATTTTACAAATTTGCACAATTATGGAGTAGTGGTGAACACTCGTACAAGTAAACACAGCTAATAATGTGTGTGTAGCCTGACACACTTGTCTCAAACACTCTCTCTCTCTCACACACACACACGCACACACACACACACAGCATCATGTACAGCATACATCTGATGTACACATTAACACAGCCTCATTTATAGCACACATATGTTACAGACACACGTACTTACAAAGCATTTTGCCTCCTTCCTTCAAGTGTAAATCAGATCAGACTTTGTCCATCTTTCCCATTTCACACATTCACAAAGCTCCAATGACTCAGTGTCTTTACTCTTGCAATCAAACAAAAAGAGGTGAAGTGTGAAATGTACACATAAAGGTGGGTGCTGTTCGGTTCTGTCCTCATCACAGATTTGTGTTTGCAGCTGAGGTGAAGTTTGTAGCATCACAGTTCATGAGCTCTGTTGTCGCTGAGAGAGTGAGAGTGAGCTGTACAAACAGGGCTGCTTTCAAACCCTGGATATGTCTTTTAAAGAAGGAAAACATGGCTTATAGCTTTAAAAAATACCTTCTTGTATCGGTTTTGTTTTCCCAATTTCATGGCAGTGATTCATATCTAACCTCAGGGTTTGCAGTGCTGATTTTGGACTTTATAGCATTTTTTTTTTAGAACATTAAACGAACTATACATTTTTCTAAAAGATGGTAATACCTCATAAGGCGCACCATAGCTTGCTAGGTAGTACACTGTTTTCTTTTTTGCTAACAGGTTTTAGCATTTGGCGTTTTTAAGTAGAGAGGAAGTGATATAACTTTACAAACAACTCAAAAAGTATTAGAAAGGCTTTGATTGTCCTCACGCAATTCTTTGTGTGGAGAAATCTCCATGAGTATTTTTTTTTAAAAAAAAAGCATTTTTATAGTTGTTTTGTCCTCGATGAGGGTGGGGGAATTGAAATGTTTCATGGGGGGACAGTAGTGGACGAGAAGGTGAGAGGTAGGATTGCAGATGGGTGAGGAGCGAAGAAGGCAGACAACAATAAAGTGAAATCTAGTGAAAAACATCGAGGAATCTTTAATGTCCTTCTCCTCCTCCGCATTTACCTAACCTCACTTTGACCTGGACTGCAGCTCCCATAGTGCATCTCTCCTCTGTTATTTGTCTTGAGTGACAGGCAGGAAGTCCAATCATCATTTTTTCACCCCTTCTGGTTGTCGTGTTGGGTTAATCAGAATACACAAAGTGGCACCGGAAAGCTGATTCTCTCTCTGTTTTGGCTTAAAAATGTGCTCCACTGAAATGAGTGTTACAGAAACCAGACACAACAAGCAGAGGGATGTGAAAACCACAGAAATCCATGGCACAGGTTGTATTGGAGGCAGATTTCACACCTCCACCTGGCCCTGCGTCAGATGGGCTCTGAGCTGCTGGGCCGCACTGACGATCTTCCTCTGGTGTCCCAGCAGGTTCACCCCGAGATTCTGGACGTCACTGAAGGAGAGAACAGACCAACCGTGGAGTTTAGTTCAACACTTCAGCTTCTTGTGTATGCTACTCCTACTCTGAAGGACAACAGTGATAGGTTTGCATGTGTTAGTCCAAACAAACCTATGGTAGATCAGGCTTTCTACTGATGCTCATACTTGCCCTGTATTTATACCTGTATTTTAATAACCACTTACTTGGTTTTCTGAGGAATGCCAAAATGTGTCTTTCAAAGCTTTCAAAGCTTTTTCGATGGTCACAAATGAACATTACAGCTCAGCTTTTACTCAGTTAGTAAAGGTACAAAAAATGCTTCAAATGACATTGAAGATACATGGAGGTGTTCGGCTGTCATGACAACTGCTTAAGAAAAAGCTCAACCAACCTTGAGCTTAGGTTCCCTTTTGCAAAGTAATATACTTTGAGACCGTTTGCACCAATATGTTCTGTAAACACATTTTCAAATGAACCTGAAACTTGCTTTTAAGAGTAGTTCGTTTTAAAGATGCGATGTGTAAGAATGGGCAACCTGTCGAATTCAAACTCCAAACAAATTGGGTGCACTATATCACCAAGGTAACTGCTAACTGCTGCTCAGTTTCAGAAATAAATAAAAACAGTTTTTCTTTAAACCAGATGTTACAGTAATAACCATCTATACTCACTCCATCGTGAGCTTGCTGACTCTGTCTAACGTGTCCAGTTGTGCCTGATCAAACTCATCCTGATATCTCTCCATCCTCAGCGCCTTCAGCCAATCACTGACTGTTGCCACTGATGATAAGTCTGTGGGGGTGGGGCTGAGCAGCGGCTGAGAGCAGCTTCTGTAATGAAGGAAATGTCAAAAATGAGAGCATGAGAACCCATAAATACACCAGATTGTTCATCACCTGCTGCCTCTGATATGTTTTGCCAGAAGCTGTTGTCTCACCGAGATGGCTCTGCCTTGAGAGAGGCAGGGTGCCTGATGAGCCGATCCAAAGAGGACAGGAGGGAGTCGAAGGCTGGCCGGTCCCCTCGATCAGCCTGCCAGCACTGAAGCATCAGAGAGTGGAGGGCAGGGGGACAGTTGTGTGGGGCAGGGAGGCGATACTGGTCTGCTACTGCCTTCATCACCTGCAGAGAGAGCAGGCGAGACATATAATAATAATAAGTAGTAGTAATAATAATAATATAATTAATAATAAGTAGGTCAGATAGTCTAGCTAGAGGAGTCTTGTGTAAGTGCCTTACGTAAAAAGGTCACAAGTCACTAAGGGCATGTAAGAGTGACGGGGAAAAAATTATGCAAATTCCAGCTGCTTGACATTTTGTCACCACTTAAATGAGTCTGCTAAATAAAGACGAGGGGGAGAGTGATTAAGCAAATTTATTTAAGGAGCTGTCTACAATTTTTGGCACTCTCCTTCAGTTGTCCCGTATTTTAAAGGTATAACATGTAACATTTCTGCATTGAAATGTCTTGTTGTTTTTATTGTTTTGATTGAGAGACCCACAGCGGCAGAGTTACCATTTAAGACCATACACTTTTATTCCACTAGATTTCTAAGGAAAATATTTTATACTTTTTACCTTTGATGATATCAGGATTGTGGCTACTTTACAGAATAAGCCTTTACATGTAAAACACGAGCTATTAACACATGATTCACATCAAAAAATAGCCAGGGGGAAAGATTGGAACGTGTTGAACTCTGAAAAACTTTCATTTTTGTCAAATAATTTTAGCCAAATGCCAATAAGTCAATATTTGTGCATTTGTAATATTTGTACTTAGTTAGAAATTTTTATTTCGTCATTGCCTGTTTGGGCTTTCAACACCACCCCCCCTTTTAAAGGTTAAAACTCATCAAATTTGAGTAGAACTTTCCTTTACACACATGCTGGCTCAACTTGACTCTGTTTGTGTGCTTCTCCATAACTTCAGGGCTACCTGCTTGAAGACATGCCTCTAACTGATGGCACGTTTGTCTTGAGTCAGTGATGTCACTGTTGCACTGTGCCAGATACCAGCCAGTTACTTGTCATCATGGATTTTCAAGCTGTGGTGACAATTTTGCTTGGCAGCGGGATATTTATTACCGCTTGAAACAGGGAGACGGGATGATGAAATGGATCTAGAAGAGGAAGAGGAAACTATCACTCGGCCCTGAATGACCATGAATGTCACCACAACCTGCTTGGAGGCAGTTTGGTGCACTTTTACCCAACTCTGGCGATTGTCTACCTTGAGCACAACTCAGCCCATTTAAAGGGGCTCTATGTAGCAATTTGTTGCAATTTACCTGTATTAATCACTTATTAGTCTATTGTGAGTGGACTGTAGTGTGACATGAAAAATGAGACCTTCCCTGTCTCTCTCTCGGTTGTCTATATAAGCCTGTGGACATTTAATACATATAGTGCAACAATAACACAACACAAATTTTAATTTTGTTAAATACTTCTTAACTCTTGCCTCCAAAATTGTAGCTTCAGTGATATAAATGCAGGACTATTTTCATTATGTGCTGAGCATCTTCATTCAACAGCTGACAGAAAATGAGGGGATTGAAAGACAGTGATCAACATGCAATAAAGGTGTCTGGTGGGATGCAAACACTGGACAATGCGGTTTATGGCCAGGCATTAACCCCCTGGGCACCATTGACCTCAGGACCTATACTTTTAATGGCATATTATTACACTGTTGTAGCTAACCTGGTACTTAAGCTGAGGATTTGAGTGCATTTACATGAATAATTGATCTTGACTTCCTGTGCTCAGTGACATTCTGCTACATACTCACTTCCTGATTGCTCATGTCCCAGTATGGACGCTCTCCATATGACATTACTTCCCACATAAGTATGCCGAAGCTCCAGACATCACTGGCTGAGCTGAACTTGCGATGCTGAAAGGCTTCTGGTGCGGTCCACCTCACAGGAATCTTGCTGCCCTGATGAAGGAAGACGGTGAATCAGTGTAATGTTACAAAACCAGAAGCGTATAAAAACCGCAGAGGCCCAGTTTATCAATACGTACCAGTGAGGCAGTGTATGTAGGTATGTTGTGGTCCAGGCCCCTCATGAGTCGGGATAGGCCAAAGTCGGACACTTTGCAGACCAGGTTGGAGTTGACCAACACGTTCCTAGCTGCCAGGTCCCTGTGGACAAAGTTTCTCTCAGCGAGGTAACGCATCCCTGCACCGATTCCTCTGAGCATCCCAACCAGCTGGAGGACGCTGAACTGGCCCTCGTTCTCCTGAAAGAATGAGGAGGGTAGGAAACAGGAAAGGAGGAGATTCTTTGGTTTATAGTGAAGTGAAACATGTGTGAAGTCACTGTTAACAGCGTGTCTTTGTCTCACCCTGAGGAAGGCGTCTAGAGGCCCGTTCTCCATGAACTCAGTGATGATCCTCTCTGGGGGGGTACGAGTGATCACGCCCTCCAACTTCAGTACGTTGGGGTGGTCAAACTGTCCCAGGACGCCTGCCTCACTGAGGAACATCCCCCTCTCTCTGTCGGACGCCCCCCAGCGTAAAGTCTTCACCGCTACCAGCACCTCCCTGCGACCCATTGGACGGTAGCGGCCCCGGGAGACCTCCCCAAACTGGGCTGGAGTAGAGAGGAGGTGGATCAGATATTATACTGTGTTGATACTTGATAGGTATCACAAAAAGATTTAAAAGAAACGAGAATGTCAGACCTACCTGCACCAATCACCTCCTCGATCTTGAGATGAGTGGGATCTATTTCACGGGCAAACTCTTTGACAGCCTCACTGGGGTCCTCGTAAGTGGATGGGTCCACATAATACTTAACGCCACCTGAAATTAAAAGGCACTTCTAAGCACCAAGTCCTGACTTTCATCCTCTTACTTCCAACATTTTAACACATTTATGATCATGAGACTGAGCAGAGGATGGTCTTGTAAAGCACAGCAGAGAGAAATTATATTATATTATACAGATATACAGATGCAGTACTGTATTTCGAAGAATAAATATAAGTTTATAACACGTGGAAAGTTGAAATTAAATTCTGTCCCCTTCATTCAGACACACGTTGAGCAATTGTCTACTTTCTTAAGTGAAATAAAACCCTGAAAACCTAATAAAGCCTTTGTTTCCATGTTATCTATAAACACATTCAATTAAATGAAACAAATGAAAACCAAACGTTGTTCGTCACAGATCTCAATTATGCACTGTGCCTATAATATGTTGCCCTTTTGTACAAAGCAAATTTCTCACTTAAAAATAAATAAAAAATCCGACTAAACTGAATTTTAATTCAATTACACTAAATGAACAACACAAATACTCACCTCGGTTACTGATGTACCTCTGGAGTCTGTCGCTGTACGGACTCTCCCTCCTCTTACTGTCAAGTAGAAGCAAACAAAATATGTGAATGTGAAAAAAAATAAATAAATAAAAATCAGATGTCTGACTGTGTGAACAGATCTTCAACTTACCTCCGAAATACCACCACAACCACAATCGCTGCCACCACCAGGAGAAATGCTGCTCCGCCCATCACTGACCCAACCAGCAGAGGAAGTCGGTTCTGGATCTGCTGTGAATGTTCCTCTGTGGGAGAGAAAGTGAGGAAACATCAGCTGTTGAAACTAATTACAAACACTGCTGATACTGTAACTGCTTAGCTTTCTCATGAGTGCACTTTATTTTCACCAACAGTAGAATATGGATTAAACGTTGCACTCAGCTCCGCAATAGCCACAGTTAGAAGTGTAATCTCTTCTCTTGTAAGGCAATTTTCAAGGACCCATTGAAAGTAGAATTGACATCGAGTATATTATCCTGATGAAATAAAGTACTTAAACCACTTTAGAGAGCATCCTTGAAAAAGAAAGAGTTAGTTTGAATGTACATAAAAAGGTGGGAAACCTTAGTTCTTCTTCAGCGACCATTTGAAACCCAGTAGAGTCGTCTTTAAAAAAAGCTACTTTTACTTCAACCTTCTAAAATCTAAGTCAGGTTCTACTTCTGTAGTATACAATATATTATGAGTAACTAGTTACTATTATATAGTCCAGTTTACTGGTAATAAAGTAAAACCGGTGTTGTACCCGCAGGCAGCGTGGTGAAGTAGATGGTGTTGCTGTAGGGCCCGAAGCCGCGTTCATTTCGAGCTCTGATCTGGAAGGCATAGATGGATCCGGGAAGCAGAGAGTTGACGGTCACTGTGTTGGTCTCACTGTACACACTCGCTGCACTGTCCACATCTGAACCCTGAAGGACGCAGAAAAACGACATTTTGTGGTGATGTTTGTTACGAGTCAGTTTGGGTGATTGTGCAGCATGTGTGTGATTATTCACCGAGTGTACCTTGTCATAGTATCTAAGCTGGTACTCCAGGATGTCTCCGTTGGGCCGGTCCGGCTGAGGCCATGAGAGAGTGATGGAGTCTGGGGCTCGGCTCAGCTGGTGCATCATGGGAACTGTGCTGGGAACTGTGGGAGACAGTCTCAATTTAATACTGATGCCTCTATCTGACCTACATAAGCAAACCAGACCATCAGCGAGAAGAAAAGCTATTTCCGAATAGTAATTATAGTCTTAATGCCTGTCCGCCGGTCAGATTCAAAGTTATCTGGGTTGGATAAGTTGTAAAATTATTTTTGTGCCGAGGATGACTTGAGGAGTCTTACTCAGTAGTGTGGTGGTACAGCACTAAAATAAAATGTACTTTGTTTAACTTTTCTTCGTAGGAATCGCCAGAATCTACAAAACATTTTAAGTAAGTAAGTAAAAGTACTTGTAATGCAAAAAACAGTTCATCTCTGTGTTTTACTAACACTGCTGCCTAAATGTGAATGGTGCATTTTACTACTGTAAATGCTTGAGCTCTTTTTATTTACTTCATATACATTTGGCAGTGATGGAATGTAACTATGTACATTTACAAGTACTGTACTTAAGTACAATTTTGAGGTACATTGCAGATTATATGCTGCATCAAAGCCATAGCAGCACATTTAAAATCGATTTATTGTAGACGCTGGTCTATGTCTGCTTATTGATGGTTTTTATGTCTAAAGTTAAAGTGTTATAATGTGTTTGATTCCCCAAAAGCCTAACCAGGGACAAGAACTGCCATAGCTAGAAGTTATATATACATTGCATTGGCTGCATTTCACTTAAATGTATTGTCCCTGTCAAAAAACAGGTAAAAACTAGAATAAAATATTGGAGATTGTCTTTTCCACTTAAACCAAGTGTTTATTTATCTTACTCTATCTCAGATTTGTATTTAATCTTCTTAATTACTTCCATCAGTGGAGAGCAGATCTATGAGCTGGACTGAAGTTTCCCTTGAGAGAAGTGATTGGCTGATTGATTAACCTCCCTCTAAAAGCCCCATTGTCCCACAACAATAAAACAGAAGAAGTGCTGAAGTGATGGTGAACACAAGGGGGCAGTGTTATAGAATATTTAGTAGAGCATGAAAGTGGAAGAGGCGTTTTTATGGAGCACCAAGTGGGATCTAGTTACAGTCACTGTGCTGGCTGGCCAGACCCGTTAAAGGGAACTTTCCAGCATTCCGTTCATTTAATCAATAACCTCCAAGAGCAAACACAAGAAGGTTTCAGATTATTGAAGTCCATGAAGAGAGTTCTAATCAGTCTTGATCAGTTTCTTGGAAAATTGTATAATGGTGTACTTTGTCTGCACAACACCCCATGCCCCTCTCCTCTCCCCACTCGTCTACTTTCATCTCTCGTTTGGTCTGTCTTTTTGTCTTCCCATCTCTCATTTGTCCCTTTATTTCTCCACAGTGACCATAATGGGATCTGACAGGATATTGTAACCTCGAGCAACCTCCTGTCCAGAGAGCGGGAGCAGAAAAGATGGAGGAGAGAGAGAGGAAAAGAGGGGGCGAGAAACCCCAGACATACAACACACAAACACACACACACACACACACACACACACACACACACACACACACACACACACACACACACACACACACACACACAGTATCTACACAAACATCATCAGAGCATCTCTTCTCTTTCATCTCATCCCTTTCATCCTCTCCGTCCCACACTCACCTGACTGGCTCGTGGTGAAATTGATGCTTGTGTATCGGGCTGGAAAAGGACTCAAAGCTGACACCTCATTCATGGCTTGCACCTGTCAATAAGAAGAACACACCGACGTGACATTTGAAGCTTTTTTCTATTAACTCTTATGACATGCTTGTGCATTTGAAAAACAAAGCATGACACTTGCAGCTGTGTCGTTCAGTCAACAAACACCCATAAATGGGAAGTAGCTGCCTATTATGAATAAGAAATGAGCTATGATTTAGTTGAGCTACCAGGAGCTAAATAATAAATGTTACTGTGTATTTGCTGATGTGGAGCTCATGGAATTATATGGCACAGAGGACCCGCCTCCTCTGTGAAACGTTTCATCATTCATAAAAATCACTTAAAAATAACTTCCAACTGGCAGAACCACAACCAACTCATTGACAATTTTTAGATTATTTACAAGGTGATAATGAAGAGGGTTTTGTGCCTTCAAGAGACAGTTTTTTCACAGTACCTGTATAAGATAAGTGACTCTGGTCAGCAGGTTGTTGAGGGTGACCTTGGTTTGTTTCAGGTTTGTCTGGGAGGGGCTGAAGGTGACGCCCTCCCCACACCAGGAGCACGATGCCGGGTTGGTGATGGTGGCTGAGGGGCAGATGCGACACACCACTCCGTACCACACCTCGCTGCGGCCTCCCATGTCCACTGGAGGGCGCCACCTTAAGGAAACTCCGCCGTCGCCGCTTTCATACTCCCAGGTCAGAGAGACCGGAGAAGAGGGAGGAGCTTCGGAGGAAACGGGGAGATAGAGAGAACGGGAGGGGTGTGACATACATAATGTAAGAGGGAGACACTTTGATGGAAGCATCTGCTGAAAAGTTTAAGATATGAAAGAAGCTTCATGCTGGCAAACACATTTAAACGTGAAGTAATGGAAGGAAAGTTTGGCAGTGACACAGTTTAAACTAAGTGAGCAGAGAAACTAAATACTTAACAGTTCTTTTCTGCTGCTGCAATTAAATGTCCATTATATTGTGCTAAAATAGGATGGTTTCTGGTCAGTGACTCTATCTCCGTTCTCACAGTCTGAGTAAATGACAAATGGCCAGAGAGGCCCCTTGAACGCCTCCCAGAGAGCCTGGCGTAAACAAACAAACCAACAAAGCTCACTTGTGCAGGCAGAAGAGTTGGCATCACTGGCTGACCGATAAAAGCTGCTGCGACATTCACACACACTCGATCCCTCCTGGCTGGTTCGGCTGTTGGAGGGACACACTGAGCAGGGAACAGAGCCTGAGACGGACTTGAAGTAGCCCACTGGACAAGCTGCAGAGAGAGACGAAAAGATGACAGAACATGAAGATAGAAAGTGATCATAGTCTTCATTCTGAGTGTCCATTACTGTGCCACGTAGGAGTCTGCAGTGTTTCAAGGCTGTATGACACTATCTCTCTTCATCCAAGCAAAAAGAGCCAGTCTGAAATGAGAGTCTAAGGATAGAGTAGAAGGAAATTGATTTTTTTGTAAAAACATCTCACTAAAGTAAAATTCAGTATCAGTATTAGTATCAGCATGAGAGCTCGACAGTTAATTTTTTACCTTGGAAACAGCAGTTGACAAAACAACCCTAAGTTAAGGTTCACTTACGCACTTCTCCTGAATTTCTTTAACCATATCATCTGGTCTTCATTAGCAGATGGAGTTTGTTCAGTTGTCATGGAAGTGAACATGTAGATAATGGAAAGTTTGAGGATCTACAGTTTCGTGACATCCTGATCTCGAGCTTGAGAACAAGCGAAAGTGAACCTTGAGATAAGATTGTGTTGGCAACGATTATGTTGGGTTTATTATCTCAAATAAATGGTGTGTTAAGAAGAAAAGATACAGTATTAAAGAGGAGTAAAATACATTTAGGGTCAATAAATAAAATATTTTCCAAACCCTGATTAATTTTATAGTAATATTCCACACAAAATACCTTTCAAATCTCAGCTGAGCAGAGGAACGTCTGTGACCTGGCAGTAGCTCGTGAAATACACAGCATATGTGCATCTAATTTGTTCGTTTTTATTGTTTTGGTCTGTTGAGAGGACAAAGTCAAACACCAGAAACTATTTTGGGGTAAAGCATCAATTTCAGCTCGGCTTGTGGTTCCCTCTGAGTCAAAAGTTCATCTGAGACCAGGCAGGCCGTTGTTTGTTGTCGGCTTTGTCCTGCACAGTCATTTACTTCTGTTTACGGAGGAAGTGGCCTGCGCTAGCAGAGCGCAGCAAAACCATCAGTCACACACACACACAGTTCAAAATGTCAGAAAATGGCCACACTGACCCTATATCAGTGTTTCAGAGGAATAGTTTGACATTTTGGGAAATAGATTTATTTGCCTTCTTGCAGGCAGTAAGATTAGTGTTACTCTTGTGCTGTAAGGTAAAACAGCAAGCTGGAGGCAAACTGAAACAGGGAAACAGCTAGTATAGGTACTATGTGTCATCTTTCTACTTTGGTTATTGAACGGACTGAACAAACTAGCTAAAAGTTTTAATTAGTTAGCTTAAGGGGTGAATGTGGGCAGATTTTGCCAGCTTTAGACAGAGCCAGGTTAGCTGTTTCCCCAGTTTCAAGTCTCTCTGCTGAGTTTAAACTAAACAGCTGCTAATTTTAGCTTTACATTTACGTACAGACAGGAGAATGAAATCTAACTGATTTGTCCAACTACTTGTCTGAATCAGTATCATAATTAGCATGAAGTTCATTCTTGACCTTGGGAACAGTATGGACGACAAATAATGTCAGCTTCAATATCCACTTAGCAGCTAGCCTTTCCTGAGCTTTCAACTGCATTATCAGCAAATGGAGCTAGCTCGGACAAAGGATGTGTTAATAGCTCACAACAAGCAGTAAGTGGACCTTTGAGTTAAGCTGAAGTGTTACATATTGTTGCTGTCCTGTTAAAACTATATCTCCAAAATGTCACCTGTTCCTGAGCCAAGAAATGCTGTTTTTAGGCATTGTGACAATGCATTTTTTAGATAATCCAACAGGTTTTAAATATTGATTCAGCACAAAGCAAAAGTTCTTTTCTGGTGGAGAGTTTGCGGTGAGTTAATTTACCCAGCTGCTGGCTTCAGCTTTACATTTAATTTTGTCAGCCCACAAGGGAAACTTTAGTCCTCAACTTTTTCTTTTCACAAAATTTAAATTTCACTGTGCAGCAACAAAATGTGTAATTACTCCCTAATGAGGCAGGGAATGGAGCAGAGACTCATAAAGTGATCTTAGTGATATTACAATACCTTAATAATGAATGTGCGATTATCCTAAAATCAGGTAAAAATCGAGGCATGCATATATTTCTCTCTCTCGCTCTCCCTCTCACGCAGACACACTCACACACATTGGAAATACCATTTGAACCTGCAGGCCGTTATCCTGTTTTACGGTGGAAAATCTGTGAAATGTGCCAATTGTTAATGTCAACAGCAGGACAGCTGAGCACCGAGGTCAAAGTAACGCACACTTCACTCCATGCTGCTGCATGCCAGAGCCTCGAGTGCTCATCCTGAGCAGGACTATGAGAACATTGAGAGTACTGCCTCCAGGTTGGTCTGCTGCCATTTTCACACTGTGTGTGTGTGTGTGTGTGTGTCTCAATGCCTAAAGTAGTGTCAAATAAAGGTTGCATCGTTCAAAAAGAGGTCTTTCTGTCTGTAGGCTTAATCCAGAGTGTGTGTATATTCTGATACGGTGAGGCTTTCTTGTATCTCTCAGTGTGTAAATGGCACACCTGATAACATCTGGCCCAGCAGTTTAAAAGAAGGATCCTCTCATATGTTTTTAAACAGAGTAAACACACCCTCAGAGTCAGAGGATGAGGGAGGATGTGTGTGTGTGTGTGTGTGTGTGTGTGTGTGTGTGTGTGTGTGTGTGTGTGTGCTCTTTATGGTCAGTGGGAGTGAACCCCTCACCTTATTTATATAACCTTGTCAGGAACATGTGACATATCTCAAATCTGACATGCTGTGTATGTGTGTGTGGATGCATGTGTGTATACTAGACGGTGTTGCGGCAGCGTGGGAGTGGAAGATAAGAAGGTAAGAAGTGAAAGAATAAACAGATAAAAGGCTTTCTGTGTTCTCACTTGTCTCTGAGAGCTGACTTTGCTTTCAAACAGGTGTGAAGAGGGAAAAAATGGAGGTAAGAGAGAAGTAAAAGGATGTTGAGAGATCGCAGAGGGAGAATACACTCGGAAAAAAGGGGGAAGAAGTGAACATGGAGACGGATGGCCCGAGACAGTTGTAAGGATGAAGAGCAGGGTGGGTGAAAAACGAGGAAGCAGAGGATGAAGAAGGGGAGAGAAATACGCTCCTTCCTCTATCTTTTATGTCCCGGCTGCACATTACCAGACGTGTTCTCTTACAGCTCTGACACGAAACACGACTTTGCTACAAAGCCTCTCATCGCCATTACGAGCTCCGGAGACAACTCAACTGTGCCCACTCCTCCCTCCCTCCCTCCCTCCTCCTCCTCTCATCCTCTCATCCTCATCCACCTTATTACAGCAGCCAATGAGAATGCAAGCCCTCTGCCCTCTCGCTTGATCTGCAACCCCCTCCCCCCGGCGACATCCATCCACCCATATTTCACTCATCTCTCAGCTATAAAGTAGACAGTCCATGGCCGTTATGAACAGACACACATGTCTTTACATCAGTGTGCTTGAGGAAGTAAGGAGGGATGAAGGAGGAGAAGTGAAGAACAGAGGAGTTACAGTGAAAAATCCACAAACTAACAAACAGATGTGGATATTGTGGTGTATTACAGGAAATAAAATGAATTAAATGCATTTTCAAATGTCTTATTTTCTTATTATCTTCTTAATAATCTTATCGTAATACATTCATATGTCAATCATTGAGTAAAAAAATCTGCAAGTGGAACAAGTGAAATATGTTAATAAACAAATCACATTTATCTCTCAATTTGGTAATTCATTGTTATTTTATTATTGTTATTTATTTTATTATAGCAAAAATGCCAAAAAAAAAAAAACCCTCCCAGCTTCTCAAATTTATTATTTATTTCTGTTTTTCTCTGTTTTTATATCAACGAAAACTAAATGTCTTTGGGTCTTTGGACTGTTGGTCCAAAGAAAAGCATTTTCACTTTTTTAATTTAAAAATTAATTGACTAAATGATGAATTGGTTAATATAATAAAAGAAATATTATTCTTGTAATGAAACATTGTAGCTCTGCTCAAATTGTGAAAAAAACATGCATGTGTAAAACATGATTTATAAATAACTAATAGAGGTTTTAGTCATGACCTGGCAATTTAAGAGAAAGGAAATAAAAAATAGAAACAATGAATACAGAATATATATATATATATATATATATACATGAAATCTTCACCCAAAGAAGTGAAAATTGTAAACTAAATATCTTTGGCTTTTTGAAAAAACAAAAAACAAAACATATTTTAAGCATTTTTCACTTTTTAAAAAAGCATTTTTCAAGACTTCACTAAATGATTAACTGGTTAATAATAATTATATATTTAAAAAAATCATCATTCTTGTAATCAGATGTTGTAGCTTTGCTCAAATGACATGCATGTGCCAAAATAATTGATCAAAATCGGATTTCCCAGTTTAAAGGGGATGTATGTAGTTTTGGAGAAGAAATTCAAACTCAGAAAAATATATAATATATAAAATATATCTATAAATAGACAGAACACAAGATAGATAGATAGATAGATAGATAGATAGATAGATAGATAGATAGATAGATAGATAGATAGATAGATAGATAGATAGATAGATAGATAGAATTGAAAACTACATTTAATTTCCGAAGAGCTAAACAGAAATAGAAACAAAGACATCATCAGTGAGTAATATGACGTTAACATAATATGTTGGTATGTAGATCGCTGACCCACTTTCTCTCCTTTTCTCTTCCTCTCCATGTTTCATGCACTCATTCCCTCTTTTGGCTCCCAGCATAATCTCTCTCTCTCTCTCTCTCTCAGACACACACAAAAACACACACAAACACACACAAACACACACATAAGCTCAGTCACAGATGCGACCACACAACAGGAGAGATGGGTACACAGGGTTCCAACTGTAAATGCCTTGCTCTCTCTCTCCGTCTCTCCATCCTTCATTCTCTCTACGTTAAGGCACTGAATCATATTTTCTCTAATATTCAGTCCATTTCCATACATGCTCCAACAACACAAAGCCTTATGTGAAAGCAAGTAATCCTTTGTTGGATTTTCTCATATAAACAAGCAGCTTTGGACAGACCATAAACTACACTGTAGCAGAAAATGGAAGGCGGGCTTTATTTAAACATAACAATTGTCTCTTCTGCGCAATATTAAATTACACAGCAAGTTTTAAACAAATCTTACTTACTTAGCCCACACGTGTCAAAATACTGCGAGTTCACATCAGTCAAATGAGGCAGCTTTTCGGCCATCAAAGTCTTCGTAAGGCCGAGGCTTCTCAGTGAAAGGAAAACTATGTGGACAAAAATTACATCTCCACTTCCAATAACAAGATTACATAATGCAAATTGTGTGTAATTGTAAGTGTAAGTGGAGCTGTAATTTTATGTGATTATATAGTCCGTTTGCTTGACTATACCTCATTAAACCTTTTTCAATTGCAGACTTTTCCCTTTATTCGCTGCATTAGTCCACGTGCTCAATGGGGTTTGATGAGCACATTATTCACTTTTTCATTAAAAAAAAAAATAAAAAAATCTTATTTTATCATCTGTTTAGGGATTGCAAGGACATGAGAGGGAGTTTTCATTTAGCAAATTAAAAAACAATTACATTTGTTACAACCACAAATTAGAGGCGAGTCTGCAATAACTCATTTTCTGGCCAATTGGGTGCACTGAAAGAAAAGGCTATGAACACAACACTGACATATTGTCCCATTTAAAAGGAGACCTATTATGCTTTTTGTTTTTGTGTGTTTTATAGGTTGTTGTGCATGTAAAAGGTTTTGAAAGTTAAAAGTAGTCTCGCCTTTAATTCTGTGACTTCATGACATCACACTACATCATGGAGTCACACACATCTAGCAGCCAGTTTGGCACATAAGAATTAATTTAGCACAGCTGCTCTGTTGTTGTTAGCGGCACTGGCTCTGGTGTGCATTAAAGCAGTTGGCTAGTTAGTAAACAAGTGCTTATTTACACATCCAGCTGTTACATAGAAGCATTATTATTATTTGAAATCGTGTGTCCTGGTGAATACAAGTCGAATCAATCTCTTGTAGCTTTGTTTTTTGGCCTCCTGGGGGAAATATATCATTTTGTTGCTGCAACATCCACTACTACATTCCCAAGCTCGTCTTTAACCATGTCTGTCAGCTGTTTGGTGCTGACAAGGTAAAGTACAGTGATTCTCTAGAGCTTTTTCACTGACGATGACGCCACGAGAGCGGTGAGAGTCATTCAAAACAGTAAAGTTGTGGTTTGGACAGCTAAACAATTTGATGCATTGTTATAATACAAAATAGGCAAAAAGAATAGACATTAATAGAAAGGAAAAGAGTATTTCTCCACAGGAATAATATTCTAAAACACATCATATAGAAATATAAAATAACAAACAACATGAAGTGTTACATTGTGTTGGCTAGTTAAGCCTGAAGCACTTGGGGAGGTTGTTACTCATGACTTCAGTATTTCTATAATCCTGGCTACACTGCCCTGGATTCAAAAACATCTATACTTAAATAAGCTGGATTTAAAAACAGTCAATAGCCATCTGATCATTACACTACTTGCTCTGATGATCCAACACGCTCAATAGATTTGAAGACACAGACTAACGATGTGATGAATTTGTGTGTGTTCAGCTTCATTTGTCATCATCACCTGTCCAGCCCACAGTCAATACGACTGTATGTATATCTCATCGATCGTTCCACTCGGTTGTGTTGTGCCTAAAGCTTGACCTTTATTAATAGACTGGAAAAGCAACTGAATGTCAACAAGTGCCAATGAGCTTCCAGTTGACATATCATGGTTGTGGTAAAAAAGCACATCTGGAATGAAAAAGACCCGCCCTACTGTCTGCTCTGAGAAAGATATCCATGCTTTCTGGTGAGAAATGTCTTTTTGGGGCCAGAGTACAGTCACCCATCACCATCAAAATAATATCACACTTGTACTTTAAGTTCCTCCCCTGGCCAAATGCTCCTGTGGGAAGCAACTACCACAACATGCTTCAGGATAGTTAATGGACGTGTCTGTGCAAAGAGTGAGCGCTGTGGGCGACAAATCAGGACAATCTGACATGTTGAATATTTCACTGTCAGTTGGCATGCCACAGAAAATACCAACACAGTTCCAGATGAACTCAAAGGCCATTTGAACATTCGGTGCTAATCCTTGTCCCAAATCCTCGACAGTGGCTTAAATATACAGGAAGCATCCAAACAGAGAAAGGAGCTTGTCTGATGACGTACAGACAGCTCGGACCGAATCGGGGAGCCCAAAACTAAAGGAATGTTTCATGTTTGGCTGAACAGGTGTAATTGTGTCTCATGCTCAGTTGTGTTTCCGCCTGTGCTCTCTGCCTCTCCATCTCCCTCGTGGGATTCAAATGTCAAAGGAGGAAAATGTCCGTCTGTTGTTTGGTAGCAAGAGTAAAACAACAGCAGACGGCTGCTGCTCGTCGTCCCTCTCTGTCCTTTTATCTCAAACTCTGCTTTGAATGTCAAATATAGTCACGCAGAAGCCAGATGTGCTTTTAAACTTGCTCTTGATAAACAGCTTTGTAAATAATTGAGGAATGATCTTTTAATGTGTGTCTGCCAAGATGCCGACAGTGATTTTGTGAGTGTTTGATGTTTCAGTTTAATTCATCAACAGTCCAAATGGTTGAGTGTTGCTTGGGTGAGTCTGAGTTATCAGAATAATCAGGCGTCGCAGATGTAGAAGATTAACAGGCGACTGTAAAGTTTTCACAGTAGTCACTCTCAAGTGCTGTTGTCATTTCTAGTGATTCATTATCATTTCAAACAGATTTTATTTTATGATCTTACACTGGCTGAGGAAATGTACGTAAAACAATACATTAAAGTTCTTTGACACTTTTTAAAGGCTCTAAAACCTTCTGTCTCAATCAGCTTCTCACGGTGAGCGATGAAGAAATGTCTGTATTGTTCTTTCTCTGCTCTCTTCACTGGTTTAATAGGGCTTCATTCAAAAAGCACACTGCCAAGTATTTCCATGTAACAATCAGAATTTGGCTAAATTTGAATAGAAATCTAATGATGGTTAAAAGGTCGTTTTGCTTGTTACCAGGATGTTTTTCAATCACACCCACACAGTCCTGACAAGGCAGAGAAGTTGAGATCTACGAGTGTTAAATTCTAAACTAAAATGGCACTCAGTAGAGCGCATACCTCTGCCAAGGCTCAACAGTCCCCTTTTACACTCACTCATAGATGCCAGCCACCTCAATGCACCTGATCAATTTCCATGCACAATTCCCTTAGAAATTAACAAAAAATGCCAAAGCCCTGTCTTGCAATGTTAAAGAAAGCGAGATACTAAAATCCTGAATCTGTCCCTTTATCCAGATCTGCACTAAAATTTAATCGGGTCTATTCTGGGCTGAGACTCATCATGCATCCATGTTTCATGGAAATCTGTTCAGTAGTTTTTTTGTAATCCTGCTTACAAACCAACCAACACACAAACAGAGGACACGGGTGTAAGCGTAACATCAAAGGTGGAGGTGAGAAGTAATACCTAAGGAATTTTTACAGAATGCACAGAGCTAGCTTGAGTGATAGCAAGCATAACCCATCAATAGTATGATTGGTGCTTCAGTCCCCGACTCCGTCTACTCTTAAGACATGCAAGTGGTTTCGTGAGGCTGTACTTAGTTTATTGTTTTTAACTTGATGCTAACATAAGCACGAGCATGCTAACACACTGCTGATGTTTAGAAGTCTAATTTTTGTTCACGATCTTACATTTTTACTGAAGATGCTTTTTTCTGAATGTCATTCCTTTAGCAGGTATTTGGTTATAAACCAGAGATGTCCACAAATTGTGACTTAATGATGGTGCTCGACCAAAAGTTAGACATCACCAAAGTTATTCAAATTAATCCAGAACGCCAATCCATCAGACAGTTGTTGAGACTTCAAAGTGGAGCGAGTAGAGTAAAAGTCAGTAGCATTCATCCACTGGAAACTGTAAAAAATCTTACCAATTTTTATTTTGGGTTACTACTAGAATAAAACTTTCAGCTGCTGGTAGCGTTTGAAGAAAAGTCAGCTCATCAATAAAGTTGTTAGGCTTCATTCTCTGGGGAACCATCAATGTTTGTACAACATTTCAATGCAATCTATACAATAATTGATGAGACATTTCTGTCTGGACTTAAGTGGTGCGCCGATTAACAGACCAGCTGAAAAACCGACATTGCAACATAACACCACACCACTATCACTGATTAAAGTGCTGGTCTCTTGGACAAATGTGCTAAATGTTAATGCTAAATCAATTTTATATAAAAAGTTTTGAGTCTTCAGTCCTCCCTATGTAATTCATTTTCAAAAATTAAAAAAATAAATTACGGAAGACCCCTTGAATCTTAAAATAGAAAGCAATTAGAGCTGTGTGTAGTTAAAGGCAATCATTTAACACTGACATTTATTTCCACATGAGACTGAGAGAAATGAAGGAGCTAGAGTCCTTATTTGTGCCTAAAAATTATGTCTTGCTTGAGGGGACAAAGCTGCACTGGGTGTAGTATTCTCACTTGGATATAAAATGGCATTAATTTACACTGTAGTGATTTACTTAAATAGCAAGAAGCCCAGTACAGCTTAATGAAATAGTGAAAAATGGAGAAAAAACATCGCAGTCTGTCCTCAAACGGTCCTGGTTAGTGTGCTAAATAATGTGTTTGATAAAATGATCTAAGATGACACACTTGTAGTGAGAGGAAATAAATGTCAGTTAAGCTCTTGATAAATTGTTCAAAGTGCTGGCGGCAGAAAAACAATTAACATTTTGGAGAACTGTGTGTCTTTAGTTGCCGTTTCCAACCGACACACACGTTCAGTGCAGTACATTTGCTCACATTGTGCTATTATTACACGTCCTTGGTGCTGAATTCAAACAAGAACAAAATGTACAAGTCATAATAGTTAGGAGAGTTCGATGCTCCACTTTCTGGTGAGAACAAGAATCGGCTACTGTTAATAATCCTTGACGACTGCATAGCCACTGAACCATCTGCCTCTTTTTCTCAACATTCCCAGGGAGCCAGTGAGGACAACAATATAGTGATGCCAATCCACATCATTAGTCAGTGAAGTGATCAACAAAACATAATCATATGAGAGTTGGAACAAAAAGCCGGAGCAGCGTGGGCAGCAATGTGTTGGATCATTCATAGACAGTCAGTGGGAGCCTCTGCTCCGACAGCTGAACGGTTTTCGAGGGGTGATTTGTCAGTAAATATCAATCAAATGCGGACAAACACAAGTGGCGTGTGGAGTGCAGATGTAAAGAGCATGAAAACATTTCACAGCTGACTTGGCAGGATTGGACGATTAATTGTGCTGGAGTTAGTTAAGACTTTGAGGGCCCCCACACGAGGGAGCAGAGCAATTACGTCCATTGAAATTCCTGGTAGACTTCAGTTTTTTGCTGTAATCTTGGCATTTTCAGTCCTCACACATGTGAGTGTTAAAAATGTATCAGCTTCACAGTAAGATACACTCGAGCATACACATTCACACAAAAGGGACAGACACTCGGTTTTTCGTTCGCGGCCTCTGAATTTTTTTGCCTGCTCAGTTCTTTAAGTCATTAACTTGCATCCTATCTTTCACTCTGCCTCCACCTCTCTCTGTTTTGCCTCCACTCCCCCGCTCTCCCCCTGCGGTTTCTGTCACTTGTTCACAGACGAGTGGCCATTACATCGCCATGACCTAAATGTGTCACTTCCCTCTCACTGTGGCTCTCTCCCTCTCTTCTTCTCTCCCTCCTCCTGCTCTTTCCCTATATCTCTTCCTGTCCGTCTGGACATCTCTCAAATTTTTTTCGTGTTCTTTTTGCCCCTCACTTTGAGAAGTGCAAACACTTTTGACCAGTTTTGCTGACCCTGTTCTTACTCTCAGCTGTGTGTCCTCCTATAGCTGTTCCTCCTCTTCCTTCTTTCCCTCTCCAGTTATCCATACTCCAGCTATGAATTATGAATATAGCAGCTCTGGGTTTCTGTAGATATGTCTGTAAAACTTAACTGATGAAAGACAATACGTGCACGGTACATCGCTACAGATTCACTGCACGGTTACAATACTGCCCGTCCCATTCTCATCTCATCCCGACCTGACCTGCCTGCCCTCGTTTCCCTCTGTTCTCGACATCAAACACAGTTGTGCATCAGAATGACAGCAGCGCCTTTCAGTATTGATCCAGATGCTTCACATCTCAGGAAATACCAAGAAGAGAACTGAGGGGAAGTCAAGTTTAGCCCAAGAAGTTGACTGATTACATTTTAGTTCAAATGAGTTCTCCTGAACTCAGTCACAACTTTGTGCGTTTAAAGGGGAAATTCGCTGATCAAAGTCAGTTACCAGGAAATCATGAAAACGTGTTTTAATTAGAAATTTTAACTACCGCTTTTTCGCTCCGACATCTTGACGAGGAAACATGCCTCCCAAGCAAGACAAGAAGAAGGACACTGGGAAGTCCAAAAAGGACAAGGACCCAGTCAACAAGTCTGGAGGCAAAGCCAAGAAGAAGAAGTGGTCCAAGGGAAAAGTGAGGGATAAGCTCAACAACCTGGTGCTCTTCGACAAGGCTACCTACGACAAGCTGTACAAAGAAGTTCCCAACTACAAGCTCATCACACCCGCTGTTGTGTCAGAGAGGCTGAAGATCCGTGGCTCTCTGGCCAGGAATGCCCTCCAGGAACTGCTCGCCAAAGGCATGATCAAACTGGTGTCCAAACATAGAGCACAGCTCATCTACACACGTAACACCAAGGGTGGAGACGAGGAGGCAGCTGCAGAGAAGGCATAAACAGGTTCTCCTGTTTACTTCCTTTTTGATGAGCTGTTTGTAATGAAAGGTGAATAAAAACTGAAAAGACAAAAAAAAAAAAAAAAAAAAAAGAAATTTTAACTACCATATGAAGATGGAACAAAGTTAAATATTTTATCTCAAATGTATTGTTATAAATCAAAATTCAGTGTGTACTGTGCGTGCAACAGACCGTGACTTGTACTCCATCTGATCCACTACATGGGGACTGCCTATTGTTCTGACGACCCATTATTTCTAAACCCTTATAGTTCGAAAAAGTGTCCCACTGGACTGAGAGCCAATTTGTCCAACAGCCTGTTCTTCCAAAAACAAAGGCCCATCGCTCTGATGGCCCCATTGTTCCCAAAATACACACTCTGGTATCAAGAACTCACCTCTGTTACTTAATATCTCTTAATATCTGTGACCTTTGTCAGGTGATCCTGGTAACAATAAAAAACACGGTCGCAGTTTAGTTAGGTGTACGCATTAGAGCACTGTGGAAAGGTTGAGGAAAAGATCACAGTTTGGGTTAAGTGCATAAGTCACGTTAGTTTAGTTACGTATGTAAGAGTGTGTATTTTGGGAACGATAGGCCATCGGACTAATTGGGTTTGTTTTCAGAATAATAGGCTGTTGGACAAACGGGCTTTCTGCCTGGTTGGAATTTGTTTTGGACTGTTGGGGTTTCGGAATAATTGTGTGGTGCCATCATGTTGCCCTTTTAGTAAACAACCTATTGTTGTTCTTTTTGAAAAGGCAAAACAGTTCAAACTAATAATTAGTATTGAACAGATAATCATGACACTAAACCTTCTGAGAAGTAATGTGAAGACACTTTAACATAGATGGACAATTCATAGCTAAAAGTAACACTGTTAACTGACGTGGTAAAATGTGAAAGTGAGGCAGCGCATAGGAACAGAACATAATTTATGATCAGGCCACATGTTGTACTTGAATTAAATCCAACAAATTCTCTGTTTGTTCAACTTGGAGTAAACTTGGAGTTCAGGCCTACCCAGAATTTAAAAACAGTTGTATGATGTTGTGTAACTTGGGAGTGGAGTTTTACAAGTCAAGTCAAGAAAAATAACTGCAGTGGCAGGCAGGCATGGAAGATCTAATGAAAATTAATTATGCATTATGGGAAATGTAGGAGAGCATCATTTTGAAGCAAGCAGAAGATTAAAGTCAGGATATCTCTGCTTCTGTTGCCTCAATTTTGCCCATTCTTTATTTCTCCTATTATAAAGTCACCCGTCTTTACTGTATCATGACATATCTGATAAACTGTGGCTAATCAAATGGACATGATGCAAAGATTAGGAATCAAGCTAATCAGTTTTCCTCTGACTTACACAAGCAGGCAGATCCATTGACGTTCGGCTCATATCCTTCATCACAGACACATCCTCCGACAGGAACCATCCACTCCCCTTCAGCATTGCAGTGCATACGAGGGGGCGTGCCTCCCTGTGCTTTACTGTGGGGTACACATGTGCCGCTCACGGGAACTAAGGCGGTCGGCTCTGCCCCTGAGGGAGTCGGCGGGTAGGATGCCAAGTAGAGGCTGGTGGCTGGACAGCGCCGGTAGAAGATAGACACACCCATGAGGGAAACACAAGCTCCACTGTCGACGATGGCCAAGACAAATCTGAAACAAGGATCAGATGTTAAGATGGAGAACAGCCAGACCCAACATGAGCAGCAAAATGTAGCACAATGATGATTACCCATTGCGTGTGAGAGGAGCAAAGCTGCGTGTCTTGATGTTGATTCTGCTGTATCTGTTGGGTTGATACTGGTGAGGTGAGCTGGGCTCCACCTTAGAGAAACTCTTATCAGCTGCGATGGTGTCGATCTTCACCCAGCCCTCCCTCGTCTCCTTCTCTCCAGTAGACGGCTGTGGTGAGGAGAGAGAAGAGTGGACAGCAGACATTTGAGGGAAATATAATGAGAGGTCAAGAGAACACAAAATAGCATGGAGAGAATGTGTGGTTGACAGGAAGGAAAGAAGTAAACAAGGGGAAAATTATGGAGGTTAAAATTAGCTGGTTGATAGGATTGGAAATTTACGATGCATTAAATCAAAAGAGAAAAAACGGACATAATAGGGAAAATGAGAAGATGAAAGACAAGCCGAGGTTTTTGCTGTGTTTTTCCCAGGCGTATCTATAATATGAAGTAGTTTAGTCAGAGGAGTAAACGTTGACTTAGATGTATGCAGGTCCCAGCGGGGGTTCGTGCTCAAGTCCCTGCAAAGACTTTCAGCGCTGCAGTGCTTCCTGCTCTTCTGTGACTCTCCTCTGATTCCTCATCAGGCTTTGATTTGCATTTTTAAAAAGCATCTCACTTCCCTAAGGAGAAATGCATTCATCTATACAAATACCGAGTCCCTCCCACTGTGACTGCGACTGCACATGTAGCTCAGGCAAGGCAGACTCCGTAAGCTGAAAACGTCCCAGCATGAGAGAAAACTTCATCTAAATTCATAAATAAATAAAACGTCTTTGGACAGTCAGTGTCAGTCACTAAAAAAAAACACGCTTACTGCATCATTGACAACACATGAGGTTCAGTGAATTTCCTGCTCTCAGTGAAAAATGGTCACTGTCACATATTTTATGCCTCGAGATGTAATTAGTGGGACTGGAGTGACATTTCCGGAGGCCACAGTGGCACAATTTTGCATCTTGTAAACCATAATCCTCAGCACGTCTGTACTTCACACCAGTGTGGCCAAGGGAGGACGTCAATCTCAGCTGCTTTTCTTGGCAAGCACAACAATGATCAGGATGATTATACAATTACTCCTTGTCATGAAATGATGAGAGGTTTTGCTGTTTTGGTATAACATGGGCGAAAACATCAATGAAAATTGCATTTCACTGAGATTAATGATTCTGGTTGAAGGTTGTTGCCCTAAAGCAGTGACAAAAAACAGAATAATCACAAAAACAAGAGGAATTGGGCCTTATTAAATGAGATGCACCTCAATCAGAGCATTTTAAATTTCCTGTTCATTCATCTACGAGGATGCTGAGCTGTAACATTAAAATTCAGACTGCTTAGCTGATGAAGACGCCAAAAATAATTGTTTGAGGGGGCACAATGATATATCGAATCTTATTTAGTAAATTTCCAAAATTATAAAAGGTATTAGTAGTTTATCCACGTATGTGAAATATATTTGTCAGAGTCAGTATTCATCCAGTTTAAAAATGGAAAATATCTGTTTATTCTAACCTAACCAACACTTGTTAGCTATTGATACTGACACTATTAGCATAAGATGTTGTAAACTAATGTGGATTATATTGTGTTATTTTAGTGTAATATCATTTAAAATTATTATAGTTTCCCAAGTGTAAAGTCAGATTTGTCAGCCATCTTTCATATCCCCTCTCTTACTCTGTAACGTAAAGCCAGGGGTCATTAGCAAGCTCGCGTTAATTGTGTGGATTCAAACTGAAGCAGGAGTTTTGCAAAAAGCTGTGAAATAGTTAATCTGTGCTTGACAACGGGGACATGTAAAGATAACAAAGTAGGGTGTAACTTGCTCCTAATATCAATGTAAAATGAAATTTGCTATGTAAATACAAAAATATGTAAATTGCAGCTTATCTGGTGTTGTGTCTCACCTCAGCTACCCAGGTCCTCTCCAGTTCTCTCTGGGTGTCGGCCTGTTTGTAGAACAGGGTGAGTGTCTCTCGGCAGGTGGGTGACGGTGACCGCAGGCTGGCGCAGTCACGCACCGAGAAACGCAACGTGACAAACACCCGCGGAGCAGAGTGGCGGTACAGGAAGGGTGTAGCCAACCAGTTGTCTTGCTGTCGGGGATTTTGGTTGACATTGCAGACCTCAAAGGTTCGTATAAGCTTCCCCCGGTCGTCCAGGACACTGACCTCATCCCACTGAGAGAGACAGAAACAATATTATGAGCTTGTGTAAACTGAACTTTGCGAGAAGAAAAACATGATCTGAAGCAGGGAGCTCCAGAATCAACCAGTATAAACTGTAAAAACCCTGCTGTGTTTATGGTTTGTCCACAGTGATAATTCTCTCTCATCTTCAAAGATGGTTTACATGTCACAAGGTAAATATTGAGCAAAGTGCCGGTGTTGCTGACATGTAGGTCATGTACTTTACTAACATCACACACTGCTGTTTGACATCTTCATCCTCAGTGAGATAAATATAATAGAGTATTTATTTTGTCCTAATATAACACACACAAACACACACACACACACACACACACACAGACACACACAGACACATACACCAATACTGAATCCATTATAGAAAAGCTGTTCTTCTATGTCCCTGATGATGTGGGTCATCTCTATGTCCTTGTTATCCACGATAGATTTTCCACTGTCTAATTAGGTAATCAATAATTACAAAATCAGTAGCTCATTAAGCCTCTTGAGTCTTTAAATTTAGAGCATAACACATTTCATTTCAAGTACTGCAGACAAAATTGCAACGAACAAGAGAAGGTTTAAAAAAATATCCGATAGTATTAAGTTCCACCTCAATACGGCGCCAATGGATGAAATTTGGTTCATGGTGCAGGAGTAGACGTTCATGCTAGTGACTGTCAGCCTGTGCTTTGAGCTAAATGCTAATGCTAGCATGCTCACATTGACATTCACAATATGCAAATGTTTACCATGTTCCCAGCCTTGGTTTAGACTGTTAGCATGCTAATGTTTTCAGTCAAAGCTAAAAGTTTTAACCTAAAGGTGGCACAAGAGGAAACGTCACAGGATCGCCAAAGGCTTTGACAAACATTCTTCTGACAGTGATGCAGGAAAAAGTCAGAATGTCACCAAAACGATTGGGATTCATCCTCTGGGGATCCTGAATGTCTTATAAGATTTCATGGCAATCCATCCAATTGTTGACATACGTCAGCCTGGAGCAAAAGGTCAGCCCCGTCTCCTTGAAATTACTTTTATAAACGTGACGTAACACGGTCACCTCATCCCACCAGAGCACTTGAACAGAGCGAGTTTTATGTCTAATGTCTGAATAACGTCGCCTGTCTTGGTAATTCTGTGCATTAGACGAATATTCTCCTCTTCCATATTTATTAGAGGTCTGTCTGCAGCCGTAACAAATCGGCTGAATCTGTTTTCCTGGCTTGGCTGTGATAAAGCAGACGATTTGGGCTTTTGGGGGGAAGGGGCGGGATATGTGTCACACACCTGCCATCTCTAGCGTTGCAGAATTTTCTTTTCAAAAGGTTGTGGTGGTAGTGGTGTAGTGGTTTGTGTCCTCTCTTAGAAGGTCTCTGCTGTAATGTCTATCAAATCATGTTTTCTGTTAACATCATTTGGAAATGCTAATAATTGTACCTGGCAAGTTGGAAAAATGTTGATATTGAACAAATCAGTAAAATGTTCTCTGACAACGCATTTCCCTTGTTTTCCATCAAAATAGGCAATCTTGCAACACTGCTAGTGGCTACAGCATTATTCACCTTTTTATGGTTATGTTTGGGCACTGGCAGATTAAGGTTAGGGAAATCATGGTCTGGTTTAGCACAGAAAAAGATCAGCAGTGACTTGAGGCATAATTCATTTCATTAACATTTGACCCAAATCTCAATTTCTTCCCTTAACATTAACCAAAGTGCTTTTGTTGCCAAACATGCAGGAGTATGAACCTTTCAATCTGGTGTAACAGTCCTGTTGTTTGTACTTGCGGTACGTAGATGAACTGTAGTGTTTGACTGACGCAAAGAAATATTGTCTCTGAACATAATCACTCACAGCAGCTGTTGCATTTGACCATTACGAAACATATAGATGATGTAGATAGATATGGCCATATAGAAACATGATTTTGGAGTGACAGGGCTGAAGGGTGCACTGCCGACCGACAAATCAGCACTGTCATCCCCAGAGCTGAAAAGTTTCAACTCCAAGGTTTTTTAAGAAAATAGTTGCAGTGTCTCTTGGATAATAGACAGAACACAATGTAGCTGTTTTTCAAAAGGTACTATTTCTTTTGTACCGAGTATCCAAAGCAACAAGGACATTTCTGAAAAGACATGTCGATGCTGAATTTCTTCCATTCTCTTGCTCTGGGTTGGAGGTGGACGAATTTCAAACTCTCAGCAAACAAAACCAATAAATATTTGTATAGCTAGACACGGCGAAGTAAGAAAGGAAGTATGTGAACTTCAAGATGATGTTGGCATTTTTCAATGTCTTATGTTACACTAGCGTAACAGTGTACTATAATAACAATGACTCAGTTTTATGTGACATGTGGTTAGTTTTTCTCTTGCACTGGTTTGGTATATGTATGTGTGTATCATTGTTCTCATGAGACCGGTGTCGGACACTTGTGTCTGTGTATTCTGGCAGCTGCTGTAATAAAACGAGCAGATTTTGCCGTATTTTTAAGTATCTGAACACTTGTTAATGCACAAATGGACACAAATTCGGACATGAGTTGTACCTTCGTGGAGAAAAACGAGCCGCACAGAGACTCTGTCACATGAGTCAAAATGTAAATGTAGGCGCCAGGCTTAGTTTCACCAATTATACAGTACGGTGCCTCCGAGGATGAAAAGGCTCTGCTTTAAGCCTGTGTAGCCCTGAGTGACAAGCAGGGCCTTTTCTGTTGTAACACAGAGGAATTATGTATTAGGCCTCATCATCATTATTCTCCCTACAACAATAGCAAAAGGACAAAAGGTCCTGACACCATATCAGGGTGAATTTTTTGGCGTGTGTGTTTCAGTGTTTGGTGTATCTCTGCATGCTCGTGTCTCTTTCTCTGTGTGGTTCTGACAGCCAGTATAGACAACAACAAAAAAATCTTTGTAGCATCACAGATGAGAGAGAGCATTCATATTTGGTCAAATTGAAATAATGATAAGATCAGTGAGCAGATAGAAAGAGTCTGAGGCACTGTCCGTCTAATGGAGTGAAAGGACGCATTTTGTCTCTCCCAGGCCGTGATTCACTCTGTCAGACATGAGAATGAGGGGAAGCGGATGGAGGGGGACAACAGAGAGCTCATGGTGTGATGTGAGGGAGAGAAAAGTGAGGAAATAGTAAATAGAGTGTGTGTGTGTGTGTGTGTGTGTGTGTGTTTTTGTGTGACAGCATGAGGTGGTTGCAGTAAAACCCTGAGCTGTTGGACTTTCAGGTAGAGAGAGTAGCCTTTGTGGCATTGCGTGCAGTTTGCCTCTGTACCTTTGAGGAAAAAAAAGCAGCTTTCATTTGTTTTCTGACCCCAAACCCAAAACCCCCACCTCTCCTCTCCCCTCCTCGTCTCGTTTTCTCCCTCCCTCATGAAGAAAGAAAGAAGAAGAAGAAGAAGAAAAAAACGGGGCAGATTGAGGAGGAGGGGTGGATTGGGAAGAAAGAAAAAAAAAAATAGGGACGACTCATCTTCGTGATTTAATTTGAACCGAAATGCCAGAGAGCCAGAGAGCAATCTCTCCAGTGACAGAGGGCAGGGAGGGGTAGGGCCTCAGACACAACACACACACACAAAAACATGAAGAAGCAGAGAAAGGCACGCAGAGATACCCCAAGACATATGCATGTGCACGCACACACAAAGCAAACACACAATGGAAGAATAGCGAGTGGAAACAAGGGGAGGGAATAAAGCAAAGACTGGCTGTAGGAAGTGGAGAGTCTGCTGGTTTGACACCGAAGGGAAATAGGGGGCAGAGTGGAGATTGAGTTGGGGGATAAAAGGAAGAATATGAAGCAGAGACCCAGTGGCTCTGGGACTGCGAAGGGCAAGGGGAGGAAAAGATTAAAAGAGGGAGAGAGAGGCAGAGACAAAGAAGCAGAGGGGCTGCTGCTCGTCAGTACATTAAAAGAATGAAGAGCAGAATAAGAGAGCGAGATGAAGCAGGAGGAGAGCGCAGTAAGGGATATCCACAGAGCCTCGAGCACAAGTAAAGGAGGCGATGTGGAGAGAAAAGTGAGGAAAGGGTTAAAAAAAGAACACACACTCAAACACACACACATGCACACACAACCTCCCTCTTTCTCTCCCCCCTCTCTCTTGGTCTGTCTTTCTCCTTCTCTCAGCTTGATGCCCCGGGTCAAATAACCATATCTCCATCTCAGAAGCACTTCTCATCCAGGGACCACAAAAAAAAAAAAAAAAAAAAAACTCATGCAAATGCTTGACTTGCTCACGCACACACAAACACAAACACACACACACAAATGCGGCAGTGGCCATCATGGTTTGCAAATTCCCTTCACACAGGAGGCCCTAATCAAACATCATGTACGATTATGGCCCAACACTGGAGGCTAGACTGGGGTGATTATGACAGAACGTAAAGCTCAAGTTTAATGTAAGGTGAGATAAAAGGCTGTGTGTGTGTGTGTGTGTGTGTGTGTGTGTGTGTGTGTGCGTGCGTGTGTGTGTGTGCGTGCGTGTGTGTGTGTGTGTGTGTGTGCGTGTGTGTGTGTGTGTGTGTGCTTGCCAGATGTTGGTTAGAGACTACTGTATTTACATCTGGTGCTTTTCGAGCTGCCAGCATGTAATAAACTGGTCGTAAATGGCTCAGTTGTTTGCCAAAACTAGCATGTATACATGTAGCGTTAAGCTTATTTTATGTCATGCACTGTATCGTACTCTAAATTCATATATCAGATGTTTGGCGCATACAGCGGAAACCTCGTATTGTATGTAATCACTATAAGCAGATGATTATCATATCCTTTTTTCCCCCCCTTTTCTTTATTTCTCTGGCAGCTTGCCATCTAATTGACATTTGTATATTCATTAATGAATATAAAGTAATGAAACAGACGCAGATGTGATATGAGACTTTATATCGTCATAGATTTTGGATATTGCTACATTGTGATATGGCATAAGTGTTTTCTTTCCTGGTTTTAAAGGCTGCATTACAGTGAAGGGAAGTAATATTTTTGAGGACAGTTCCACTTGACTTTACCCACTTAGTCCTAGAATTTATGAAGAAATCACAATATTATTTTAAGGTCATATCGCCCAGGCCTAAATCCCACTATGACGAAGGCCTGACCCGCCCGACTGTGATTGGTTAAGAGTTGTTGCCTTCAATGGTTAAAGTAGGGCGGGTCAGGCCTTTGCAATGGTAGGATTCGTAAATCCAGCCAGCATTGCTATTTACTGAATTTTATCGACTATTTCAAAACTAAAGTACAGCTGTTTGTAATGCTTTTTTTTTAATTACTGTACAAATTCAATTACAGTCCTGTGTAATTCAAATACACTATAATACAGCACGGTGCTGAATATAAAGTATAGCTTACGGTAGGTCTTCCTTTTTACAGTTTCCAAGTTCCAGGTCTTTTTCTGTCTCCATCACTAGCAGCCCTGACTGCTTCCTGTTATTTAAGTGGGCTACACGAGGTAGCCTGAGGAACTGTTGAGTGTTGCTGCTGCATCTCTTTGGCTCGTGCTTGGCAGTTTGTCATAAGCTTTTTCATTGAGAGAAAATGACTGTCTTTTTTTACTGTTAGATGACATGTTACCACGAGGCAAAGTATCATGGGAGTAGAGTAAATAACATAGAATTACAATAGTTTTGAATTGTTTTCCCATTTTTTTCATGTATGAAAGACCCAAAATGAACAATGTTAGCAGACCGATTGATTATTATAAACCAAGGCTGCCTAACGTAGTGCACGCGGGCTACGGTTGGCCATCCATAATGTTCAACCGGGCCTGCTAAATGTTTCGAGTGATAAAAATGTCAAAAAAAACTTTTTTTTTTCCAAAAGATAATCGTAATGTTTTATTTTTGTGAGATAAATATGCTCTTTAAATATAAAGGACCCATAATTATAATTTTTTTTTCATGACCTGAACATGGCTGACAGCGTGACACTTTGCGCAGGAGGTCAGTCGATTAAGGGAACTTTGGATCCTAGTATCGTTTTGTTTCTTAAGACCTACCATTAAGTTTCAGTTTTTGCCCTCAGAGGGAAAAACGTTTGCTGAAAACAAATTAAACAGCATTTGCAATGACTCTTCCCCAGGCTTTTTGATCCACATAAGCAGTTCCCACTATACTGCCAATGTGTGGAGTCTAAAGAATAATATAGTTCTGTACTGGCAGACTAATTGGCATAGGAATTTCCTCCACAGTAACAAGTACGAGTACTGTCCTCCACTTACTCACATGGTTTGACTGATTATCTCAAAGACGATGACAATGAGGACGATGTATGTGTGTAATTATGAGCCATATTAGAACTGAGCCACAATCACTCACAGCTGAATGAATTTAACTGACCCAGGAGTTGACCCTAGCACAGTCACGCAAGTAGACACACATGTACTCCCACATGTAACCCCCCCCACCCCCCAAATACACACACACACACATATTTACACAGCCCAAGGCGATGTGACAACCCTAAATACAATGCAGCTCAAGAGCAGGAGATCTATAGTTCAATCAGTGCAATCTTCTCACAGATGAAGACACACAGTAGAGCATGATAGAGAAGAAACATTTTAGCCCTCACGGTTGTCTTACAGGCCGGGGCGAGACCTTTCTCACTCTCGGGCTGTGTGCCACCCGCCAAAATCTCAACCAATCAATGTCAGACGCCAGACATTCTGCGAGGTATAGCGCTGACCTTAACCCGTAACTACACATAAGCATTCATAATCTTATTCCCAATCTTCAAGATGAGATCTGTGACTTTCTGGACAGTGTAACTGTCTGCAGCAATGAGGTGTCTACAGCAAAAATATCGGAGAAGACTTTGTGAGAGCCTACTGTTTATATGAATCACTGAAATCGATGCAGCCTTGGAAAATGTGCCAGCTACTAAAGCTGCCAGGATGATGTGTTCAAAATGTGCAAACATGGTGAGAAAAGCATTGCATTTATCGTAATGGCTCTATTTTAAACAGACTTTAAGTGTTTGGACATGTGTGAGACGAATTCAGAGCAGAGTATAGAGGCAGAGCGAAAGTGTTTGTGTGTTTTTTGACAACCTAGCTCAGAAATTTATATGTTATTTTTATGTTTTATGTTTTTAGTCAAGTCAAGAAATAGTCTTTTTTTCCTAAATATACCGTACATGTAAATAAATTAACATAATAACTAGAGAAGGGACCTTTTACCATGACTAACCTAATACACAAACACAATAATGATTATCATTCATCATCTTTCCTAATCCCCGACAAAATTACACCAAAACCGAATCTGGCTGCTTTACTAATCGGCAATTTGTCGGATTATGTATTAATCAGTAAAATGTAAGACAAGGAACTTTTCACTGGTTATGAAACAATCTCAATTTAATTCTGATGCTTCTTTATGACCTACATAAATGAGACCATCGGCAAAAACACTGTCTATTCCTATATAGTTATGACAGTTATTCTTACTGCCTGTAACAGAGTCAGATTCCAGATTTATCCAGGTCGTATAAGTCACAAAATGTATCATATGTGGAGTGCTAAGGATGAATTGAGGGTCTGGTGGTACGGCACAAAAACAAAGTTTACCAGAATCAACAAAAAATAGAAGCTTCCTGTGGCAGCTTTAAGTAAAAGCACAGGATTGTTGCTGACAAAGTTTACTTAGTGGTACTTAAGTATTGTAGCTGGTCAAGATGGAGCTCATTTTAACAACTTCATACATCTTGTAGGGCGGTTCAATCTTTAAAAATGCATCATATTTCATAAATCATGAATCATAAATTCATGTTTTGTCTGTTAAATTGCAAAGTAGAGGCATTAAGAAATCTAAAATGAAAATACTCAGATGAAGTAAAAGAACTTCAACATTGTATTTAAGAACTTGCAGCACTTGAGTAAATGTCTTAGTTGCTTTCCACCACTGGCTGTAACCCATGCCATGTGTGTTATCATGGCTTGATCAGCCTGAGGAAAGAAGCTGTTTTGTAGTCTGGTGGTACGCACTAAAACAAAGTTTACTTTGTTCCCCATCGTAATATTACAGCAGCAAACAGCTGTGTTTAAAAAAGAAAAATAGCATTTAAAAAAATGATGTTGTGTCTGTCATCCGCTTTACAAATAATTTGCACAAGCTAGCCAGATCAAGATCTTTATGCATTTTTCACTATTTCCTGACATCTTATTGACCAAATGATTCATCAAGAAAATAATGAGCAAATTAATGAATAATAAATAAGCTTTAGTCGCAACCCTACACCAAAGACAACCATTAGTAACTTAATTCTTCCCACACAGGACATTTCTGTTATGAACTCTTTACATGTGTTTAATCCCTCATTAGAGCAACACCACAAAGCCCAACAAACAATGTGATCATAATCTCACACTTCAAACAAAACCATGCGTAACATGTGTGCAACACATTCCATCGGCCTCCCAACATGACTGCTTCAACGCTCACACAGCTGGATAACACATTGACAGCGAGCTCCCTGCTTACCCCCGTGTCTGGATAGGTGGTCCAGCCGAGCTCTGAGGTAGACTCCGTTGTGTCCAGCAGCATCACTGACAGGTGAGGAAGCAGAGACAAAGACAAGGTATGAGAAAACAGACGAACAAGATGTACAGATTGCTGCTCAAGAGTTTAAAGTCTCCCTCCACCCAAAACATTTTTTTTCTTCTTGCTCTTCTTGCTTGATAAATTCAGGATTTTTTAATGAGCGAGAAGGAGTAGATGTAATTTTAAGTATTTATTTTGTATTTTTTGAAAAACCACACATTATTCATCAAAGTACAGCACTTTATACATATCTTAAAAAACATGTCGGGAGAGGATCTTTAAACTTGAACAGAAAGAGTGCTAAAAAAGAGAAGTGAGCGTGAAGCTTAATTTGTAATCATGAGAGTCTCTCAAGGCTGGACTCACATAGACTGCACGATTCTGTGATGCCAGAGATGAAACAGTGCTGAAGTTGAGATGAACTTTGTGAAGTAGGAGCTTTAACCACAGAACAGTATTTTGACTCCTTTGTTAAATACCACAAGTGGTTGGAAGCTGGTTTACTGCTGGTGGAGCCGGTCCAGGCTTTGTCCACATTTCTCTTTGATTTCCCCCCCCTCATGCAATAAAATCAGGAAAGGCTCCAGCTGTGTGCATCCGTCAAATCTAATAACCGATTGTGAGTGATGATGCATTTGGGCACAAAGTTCTGGTGTTTAAAAAATTAAACTGATTGACCTGATGGGACACCCTGATTAAAAGGTCAACTTTTCCAACTTTTAAAGGCCATTACAGTAACTGTCACATTTGGTGAGACTCAGCAAGAAGATGCTTCTTGCTGTCTGGCTAAAACAGAACCTTCATCAACTACAGTTTATGTTCAGTGTTGGTTTCTCTTTTGTTTCGGGTTTTTTCAGGATTTGCTCATTTTCTATGACGGTGAAAGCACAAGGATAGCATGTGACTTTTACGTTTAAGTGTGTTTTCCCATAATTTGCCTTTTCGGTTTAAGTGCTTTAAAAAGCATGCTGGCAAAGAACTCTCTCTCTCTCACACACACACACACACATACACAAAGTGACTTTAATGCTGAGTGCTGCGTGCTGACACATGGCAGCTTCCCACACAAAACTGAAGCCCTTGAATTTTCCATTAGTATTCCAAAACCGTGGTGGCTGCCGTTCCTTCAGTCTGGCACCGTCTGCGCTCCGTTCTGTTGTGTGGAGACGCCGATTGAATCCCAGCCAACTATTGTCATGCTCACAGAGGTGACAAAAACATCAGACTTTAGGTTTAGGATGCGTGCACAGATGGAGCTAATGGCGAAAAACACACCTTGCCTCATTCAATCAAGCACAACACTAATCACCTAAAGGACTGCAGACACGTACACACACACAGCACCGTGGAAGTAAGCAGCCATCCGCCTCTATTTACAAATAAATAATTCCTCTCATTGTTGTCATCCAATTTTAATGCTTTCGTTTCCATTTCATGTCACACAATCGTTCACCAGAGAAAAGGAGGCTCTCTCTTTTCCCTCTCTCTGACAACCAGACAAAGAGCAACAGAGATATATTATCTACATAATCATCGCACGCACAGGATGAGATTTGAAAAGGTACCCTGTCTCGCCAAAACACCGGTGACCCACTGAGATAGCTCGATTTTTATTTCTCAGGTGTACAGACTTGTGCACACATACTCCATGCCTGCCTGCTCCTTAATAAATCAAATAAAAAGAAACTGATATCATTTGTGGCTTATGACACAAATTCCCCCCCACCTCTCTGTTCTGTGACTGCGCTGTAAACAGATTTTTTTAAGGATTACACTCACAGATGGAGACCCAGCAAATCTGTCCTCCAATCCTTCATTTCCCTCCTCTTTTTTTTTCTTTACAAGCCCCCCCCTCCCCTCCAGTCTGTCTATCTGTTTTCACCCACTAGCTTGTCTTTACGTCAATCTTACTGAAATTCACACATTTTTCCGTGGAAGTCCTCCAGGATTCTGAGTGATATGAATTGTATCAAGAAAAGAATACAAATGCAGTGTGACAGCGAAGGCTTATATGCAGCCACAGGCATCAGAATAAATAGTTTTTGGTGCGGCGTATGTCTGGACAGCTTGGCGCTGGAATCGCAGAGCCGATCAGGATAAAATCAGCTACAGGGAGAACACTAAATCCACCAAGCCAGGATGTCTAAAGCCTTTCAGAAGAATGACAATTTTCATTAGGGACATACCTTTCCTGCTTTGTTTTCATGATGCATCCGTGAAGGATATCCAGGCAGTTGCCAGTTTATTAGGAACACCAAACCAATGCAATCTCATACACCCGGCCTGCATGTAATCCTTTAGGTTCTTATGTTCAGTTTGAATTGAAACAGTTTTAGAGAGGTGTTGATTAAACCTTATGATAATTTTGAAAGATGTCTTTTCTTACTTTTTCTGTGTTTCTGTTAGCCCACCCTCATTAATAAAAATGGGGTGGACAAAATAATAGAAACGCCTGTCAGTGTGTGGGATCACGTAGAAAGAGCCTGTTGTTTTCTGAGCTGTGTCTGTTGCCACAAAAATATCCTTCATTTGTCAACATAATAAATGATCATATGTATAAACAAGTCATGCATGAAACGCACACATTCATATGTATTCTGACCTCATTAGGCACCATCCTATTTATATCAGATAAGAACACACACACACAAACACACGCACACAAATGCAGCAAATGTGTCATCCCAAATTCAATTAACCCTCTGCTCCAGGGCACACTCATGCATTAATAATATATAGCCAACTATTTTGACATGAATATTTATGCCTCTACTATTTAGCCTCTTGTAGTGGGGCTTTGGGGACCACAGGTCCGCATGTCGCCCCCGCTCTCTCTCCCTGACAAACCTGTACATGAGGATTACATGGAGGGGTGTTCAAAGAGCTTCATGCATGTCTCATTGCGTGACATTAGCGTGTTGAATAATTCACCGCGGCATCCTAAGATAAGCATAGAGTGCCTCGTTACACACACCTTTCAAGGATTAGCTCGAGCCGAGGCAGCATGACTGGATCTTGTGTGTGTGTGCGAGACAAAGTTGGACAAAAGAGAGGGACGTTTGCTGGCAGGTCCACTCGGCAGTAAAAGCCCCTTTATTTAACTCTCAGACGCCACAGCATCTCTGTTATTGGTCCATATAAGGGGCCGAGACACTCAAAGTTTGTCCCTGACAGTTTGGAGAAGTGCTGAGTCTGCAATCTGGGCCTGAGTGCTGAGTTAATGCACAACGTCTCTCACGTCTTCCTGCTCCACTCAGGTCTTTTACTCACTCCACTCGATACCTTTCCCCCTTTTTTCTACCTCCCATCCTGTCCCTTGTCCCTTTCATCTCTTCCCCCTCTCTCTGTGTATTATTCATCTAAAAAGTGACAGCAGGGCAGGCCTCTCTGTATGTTAAATAAGGAGATACGCTGTGCTCCATTATTGATGTTAGATCTGCTGTTTGTTTGGGAAGAGCTTTGATAGAGAAAAAGGGGTGGACAATAGAATGAAAGAGGTCGGACTGTGAAGCAGGAACGAGAAGAGGAGGATGAAGTTGTGTTTGTGCATATGAATGTGCTTCTTTCACTCTTTCCCCCTCTCTTTCCCTCGTTGGCGTGGGTGTAAACGCTCTCCTCTGTTGAGCAGAGGTGACCTGCATTAGTTCATGACTGTCCCCTCCGCCACTCGAGTGTTCACTTCAGCTGAGTGACCCTCTCTCCACTCTCTCCATCCATTTCTCTTTGCCCAACACTTCTCCTCTCTGTGTGGCCATGCATGCATCGACACTCTCCAGCGCTAAGTGTAGTGCTGTTGTTCACGTCACGCCTATTTGATGGCAGATGTACGCTACTTTGCCGCACATTTTCCAGGCAATAGAGCTCCCCTGACACTCAGCAAAGAATTTGGGTGTTAATATTAATGTAAGCTAGAGGGGTGTTAGTGTGTGAGCGTGTAATATGCCTTAACACCAAAGTAAACGCACGCAGAGTCACTGAGCTCACAGGTAATCGCAAGTTTCAGGAACACACACACACACAATTTCACAAAAAAATTCCCACAGTGCCTGCAAGCGTTCTCGGCAGTGGTCAGATTATGTTTTGTCTTTTGTCCACTCATCCACCCATCTCTCCACCCATTCTTTATACGCTCCAGATGCTCCCACCCACAGACAGTCAGTCAAGGACAAGGCCAAACACCAAACCATCATTACAAACAACCACAGCGAGAGAGTGATACGCCAAGACAGAGAGGGAGCAGGAGGAGCGCGGCGGAAGGAGGGAGGAAGGAAGCAGGGGGATTAACGCGATTCCAGAAATAAGTATGCACATGTCAAAGGGAGTTATCAAAAAACTCTCCCGTGGTTAAGCTGAATGAAAGTGCAGCTGCAACAAACAGCACTTAAGCCAGGTGAGATGACAGAGCAACGTCTGCTATGAGTCGCTGAACAGGCAGCAACAGGCACAGGTAGGAGGATATTTCACGAAAACTGACTCTTCCTTGATTACAAGACGTCTGCAAAGATGAGACTGGTTGGGTAATCATCTGGGGAATGGGGCTCGGTAACTACATCTTCATGAATAGTTCAACATTTTGGACGTACATCATAAATATACTTGTTTTGCTAGAAAATACATGCCATCTTCAATCAGCTACACTTGATGGCATGGTTAAAACTAATCATAGAGAGGGAGACACGTTATATTGACTAAATATAAGGCAAAACACCTAACAGACAGACATTCTCAGACAGTCTCTGAAAAGTGGCAAAAAAGGTCAGATCCAGTTTACTTTCACACCTCCACATGTCAGGCCAATGACGGAGTGAAGTGGGTGTGAAAACTGGATCGTTGGTTTTGGAAAGGTACGTAACAACTGTCATCTTTAGATGAGAATGTCGATACCACTCTCATGTTGGTTGATTGAAGAGAAAGCTTACGCCAGCCGTCGTTTAGCTAAGTGTAGCATACTGGAAATTTAGCTTAGCTGGGCTCCGTCCACGTTATTATGGATCCCACTGACCCTCACTACTCCGCCTCTGATTGGCGTCTTTATGTGTTTTTCTTGTGGTTCTGATATAGTAGTTTATGAGCTGTAGTTTCCCTGGTAAACAAACTGACCTCTTCAGACTTCTTCCCCGTCTTCTGCTGCTGTTCTCAGGGTCACTCATTCCCCGGAGCAGCTCTTCACTGCCAGAGTGTCTCTGGGCTAGGCTTCATATTAAGGGTACATACATAAATGTGGTATCAACCTTCTCACCTAGTTCTCTGCAAGAGTGCATCTAAGTGTATATCCCAGAAAGTAAAAAAAAGATCTTTTAACTTGTTCAGATATTCCTACACTTTACTCTCCCCTTTCTTGATCAGAGGATTGCAAAACAGTTGAAACACATTTTGGGTGTGTACTGTACTTTACGCCTCAATAGGATTGGATTTGTCATGAAAGCGGCAGTCATGAGACCTAAAAAACGCTTTTGGCCAAAAATCCTGTGGAAAAATACTCCTCAATGGTGTTACAGCATTTGTCCCTCCCTCTGCTTAAAAGTTCATTCCTCAATAGAAATGAAGACTGAACCTGCTCCAAACACATTTTCATCACCATCTCCACCCTCAACAGCCACTAAGAAGGAATGTGAATCTGAGAAGAGATCAGTTTACTGTAATCTCACTGCGTCACTTATGAACAGTGAAGCCTTCAACAATCAAAGTTTGCTCTCGCCCTGTTCAGTTGACGCCAACACGCAAACTGCCAAGTGTGGCTTTAATGTGAAACTCAAAACCACAAACTACATTCCACCGTGTCACAGCAGTCCATACCACGCGTTCATCTTTCACTTAGATTTTGGCTTTAAATCATTCCCTGTCTGCATGGGCGTATTATCTGTGATGCTATCTGCAATGACACTGACTGACTCAAAGCAGAGAGTCTTGGCTTGCAGCCGCCTGAGGGCTTCAACCCCTCATATCACAAATGGCAGATATGTGATTCACTTGTGGAAAAGTGGCCTAATGTCATTACGGAGCTCTCAACAGCCACAGAAAATTATGTTGCTTTTCAAAATGACATGCAAAAACATTGCTAAAAATAGTGCTTGGTCACAGTTAAGTGTTGCTGTGTCAGTGATGGGGATGCTACATCCTCCACTTCTCACCAGCATGTGATTTCTCTGTTTCTGCAGCTCGTTGCACATGCAGGCAGGAGAGACAAGAACAGGAAGCTTTTCAGGGCTGACAGTGGCATCTGTCCTGCTGCACTCCCACTGTGACGAGCATGCCATTTATTTTCTTATCACACTTTCTCTAATTCGTAATGTCCTGAAAAGGCGGCTTATTACACCCGGGGTAAGGATAGTAATCAGCTTAATTAATACCGTTAAAGCCAGACGGCATGTGACGGCAGGAAAGATGGCCCAGATGACCTTAAAGTGAGAATGTAAACATGGCTCGAAGTGAAGATGAGTAATACTTCATGCACAGACCACACAGCCTGGTGTTTTTCTTTGTTATGTGGCTGATGACTGATTGAATGATTTTGATCCTTTCATTACTTTTAAGCTCCATTACTACTGTGTAAAGATACTTCATCATAAGTGAGGGACAGTAAATCCTGCTAAGTCTAACTTAAGTAAAAGTACATAAGTATTATCAAGTGTATCAAAGGCCGGGGTGTATCAAAGTAAAAGCACTCTATTGTGCAGAAAAATGGTCCCTGTGACTGATACATTATTACATATTTATTTCCTTCATTAGAGCTAGAATGATAAATTGGACAGGCTTAGGATTAATTTATTACAGATATAGCTGTATTACTATATATTTCAGCCAATTAGTTACTAAAAATTGCTGTACAGAAATGCCAAACTAGGTTTGAGGTAATTTAGTTTTTCCATTACATACTGTGTCAACCACAGAGCACTGACAGGTTGATTTTTCATTTGTAAAATCACCAACTTAGTTTGCATTCTGGTCACAATTCTTTAAAAAAAATGTCATTGTTTATTTATGTTATGTGTTTATACACAAAAATGAGTGTCTGGCAATATACCATGATCAGATTCTTAAAAACCTAGTCTTGCATCAGTTGGGCAATATCCTATGAACTGTTGTAGCTGGTGACCTCGCTACTTTACATACAGTTAGATATTAAAGTCCAGTATTTCCCAATCCAGGGGTCGGGCCCCGTCCAAAGAGTCACAAGATAAATGTAAAGGTGAGATTAGTAATACTGTAGATTTACTAAGGGATTTATAAGGGATTACAATTTGTAATTCAGCAATTATATTACAGTTACTAATCTCAATTATGCTGCGTTATTTTGACTTTCTGTTGGCTTGTTGCGTGCCCAGTGTTGCTAGTGTTAGCCATGATGCCTACATAGGATGCTGCAGGAATGAGGCCTAAAACCCAGAATAAAGTTGCACTTCCGGCTCCCTCGTCTTAAAGTCAATGTTTTTTTTGAATGGGTTGGATAAATGCTTGAAACAGGGTCCGTGGTCAACAGAGGTTGTAGCATTTACGTGTCTTAAAAAAGGCGGTTGCCAGCAGGTGGCTAAATAAGACTACAGAGGTTGTCGGGGACATTAAGCGCTATCACGCTGAACACGGAGGCTCATCTACTCACTGGTCCGTCTTTACAGGCCGACTTTAGTTGCAACTATTCTAACTAACTTTACAAATTGTAGATTGATCAGTTTATGGTAAGTGTAGAAAGACGCTCAGTGTTGGTGACGATTTATTACTTTCCACAACTGCAAATAACATCTGCAAAACCTTTTCGCCTGGTTAGATTTTTATGCAAAAAATCATGCACATTTTTATCGGTGTTGTTACTGGCGAACACTTTAGGCCACAGTTTGTGCAGCCAGTTGTCTTTTTGACAAATCAGATTAGATTGCCTTTTCAGGGTATGACATAAGTTTCACTAATGATACAAGGTTAATTTCTGGATATGTATAGCTCAGTGAGCATCACTGCAGCTCCACTCATCCATGACAAGAAGAGCTGGAGGGGCATCAGGTGTGCCTCCTGCACAGGCCTCTCCTTCAGTGTGAACACGCAATCCTCAACACGGATCCAACAATTCAGAGCCCAGCCATGTGGCTTCACATCAACAATGCATGTGGGCGAACGCATCAACACTTACACAGGCAGCAGAGAGAGTGACAAATCAAAAGCCCTGTCAGTCACACGCTCTGCAGTTTGTCTGCATGCAACGAGGTGGCAAACTAGTTTTTATACTCTTCACTGCAAGAAATGAAGGCTAAAAATGACGCTTTTCTTTATGATTTGTGGTGTGAAAACAGACGAGAAATACGGGTTGTTAGTGGTATATACACTCAGATATACTCCAAACGCAGCAGACAGACGAACAAAAGAAAGACAGACAGTAAACAAATCAGTTTGCCAGTCAGCCCAGACAGACACGTCATCTATTGCCATCACAGCCAAGGCAGACGCCAAATCCTCCCTCCGTGACATAACTAAACGTTTCAATTTATGTGGATTTATATGAACGTCCATGCTATTGGGTTAATACTGTATTACGAAGAGCTCTATTTCAATTACACAAACAGAGTCAGTAGGCCAGTAACACTGTGCAGCCTCTATGCCTCTCTGTCATTCTGTCTCATCTTAGTCCAGGCCATCTGTTACAAGCACCGCTCACATAATGTGGCATGAGGCTGACATATAAGTTACCTCTGTTATAGACTATAACTGACACACACCTCGCAGTAAACTAAAGCCAGTGGGAGATGAGCGTGAACAGGTGCAGCTCATTCCGACGTGCAGCCAGATCCTTTGAATGTAATTGCGTGCTGAGTGACGGCTGAAACCCTCTCAAGTGTTGGGGACAGGATGGAGGAGCTATGTATAGGCGGACGGCAAAGCATGCATGCACCTTTAAGAATACATATGTATGGACACACACACATAAAAAGGCAGTTTGAGTCATCACATTATCGTGAGGTTTCTCAAGTCCGCCCACTCTGATGTGGCAAAACACTTCATAGAAGTCTCACTTAACTATCAGCCTCTCCAGACAGTCTCTCTCTCTTGATTCCTTACTCTCTCACTCACTCTGCCACTTTGTAAGACATTTAATATTTCCATCTATGCAGAGAAAGTGTGAAGACTTGGGAGCAGAGACGCATTCATTAAAAAGCCAAAGAGGCACAGATAACAGCACCGGAGAGGGGGCAGGGGTCTCCGGCTGTCACATCCGTGAGATCATGAGTGACACAGGGGGTGGGGGGTCGCCAAATACACAGGCAAAGAGAAACGGGTTATGCAACTTATTATTCGTTTGTCTCCTGCCTAATCTCCATATTCTTTTGTTGGGGGAGCTTGATAGGCCCCGGCATGCACCTGGCACTTCCATGCCAACAAAGTCCTATGATGTGCTGGCACAGTGGCACACACAGGAGTCTGCACACACACAGATGCTTTCAGATACAATAAAAAGGATGCAAAACTAACGCACACACGGGGCTGTGTGAGCAGGGGGAAAGGTGTTAATTATTCAAGGGGTCCCAAACTGGAGGTGTAGCGCTCAAAAATTGAGGTTTCTCAAGGTGCTGCGGCCTTAACATGCCACAGTTTTACACACTTTTGCCAGAGAGAGACACACATTCTTAGAGAGCTAACGCAGAAGTGTCCATCCTTCACTTGTGGACTCATTACGAGCGCATGATGGGAAACAAACTCTCCATCCGAACACATGCGCGCAATCGCAGACGCAAGGTGAATGAATTCAAGTAAAAAGTTTAGTCCTTACCTTCCTCTGCTGAATTAGGCTGGAGAAACAAACAGAGAGACAGAAAGACACTCCACATCTCCACTACAGAATGACACTGACAGAGAGAGAGGGAGGGAGAGAGCATGAAAGAGGGAGATAGAATGAGTGTGTGTGAAAGAGCGAGAGAGGGAGGGAGAGGGGGGTGAGAGAGGGGGTGGAGTCTGTTTGCTCCCTTTATATGAGAGGAGAGAGAGAGAGGGAGAGAGGGAGGATGGGGGGTGTGGATGGATGAATGGATGAGGGAAGGAGAAAAATATTTACAGAGCAGCACATACAATAAGTACACTGCCAACAGAGGAAGTAAACAAAACACTGTTGTCAGAGAGACGGGGGAGAGAGAGAGAGAGATGAGAAAGGGTGAGAAGAGGAGAGTGAGAGTTTTTTTTTTAATTGAGCGAAACAAAGAGTCATGACAAGAGAGAGTGACAGAAGGAGAAGGAAGTGGAAAAATTAATAAACAAGTTTGTCTGGTCTCTAAAACAACTGTCTAGACATGTCTAACAGTTCCAGCTCTCGTCCACACATTTCTGCGAGGCCGCCTGGCAGACGGTGCCTCAAACTGTGGCATCCCTCACATGTCTGGACACTGTGCTAACTTGCATTTTTCAAGCTGTGGCATGTGAGAGTGCCCAACTTCTTTTTCCTCTCTCAGTTCTACCTTTTATGGAAAATGAGTATAATTTCAACACATTTTTGGAGGCTCTCCATCCTTCATGTGGCTTCGTGCTCCCTCTTCCTAACACCCCACCCCCCCCACTCAGACACACTCCTCGCTTCACAGGATTGCTCATCCAGACAGTATCTAGACATGCACTCACACATGCAAACGCACAGAGCTGAACAGCCCTCTGGCCTCTGGCCCATGCACGCCACTCGCTGGCAAGACCGCAGTACTGCAGCTTGTTGATGGGCTTTCATGCCCCAGTTCACTGCAATGAGTAAGACTTCAGTAGACTCTTGCAGGGAGATGTTGCCCATTGGCTTGACACAGTTAGATGGCCCCATTCCCAGCCAGCCGGGGGGCCCTGTACCCAAGGACCTTTGCTCTGAGGGGCTGAGAGGTACAGCGGGTAACGTGGACAGGGAAATGGATCACAGTCATTAAGGAGGGATATTAAAATTTCTTAATCAATTTTCATGCGTCAGCTTGAATAAAATGCCTGTGCTTTGTCTGTTTCTTTAGGCTGAAGCTATGAGCTGTTTTATCAGTTAGTCAACTATCAGAAATTTAATGTAACTTTTGATAATCAAGCAATAAGTAATTTTTTGGGCAAAAATAATCAGTAATTCTAGGTTTTTAAATGTGCATATTGTTTTGGTTATGTAAGTTTTCTCTGAATGTCTTTTGGTTTTGGACTGTTGGTTGGACAAAAATAATTTAAAATATATTTAGAGGTCACCATGTGCTCTGGGAAGTAGTGATGGGGATTTGTATCTATTTGCTGACAGACAGCAGTGAAATCAGGCTGCAACTAAGATTTTTCAGGAGATTTTTTTTTTTATTCATTGTCAATTATTTTCTAGAATATCTTTATTTAGTTGTTTGGTCTGTAAAGTGTCAGAAAATGGTGAAAAAAGGTCGATCAGTGTATTACAAAGCCCAAGATGACGACCTTAAATATCTTGTTTTGTCTACAACCTAAAGACATTCAGTTTCCTGTTAAAGAGGACTAAAGAAACCAGAAAATATTCACATTTAAGAAGCTAGCATCAGAGAGTTTTGACTTTTCTTCTTTAAAAAAAATACTCTTAGCTCCCAATTGTAGCAGTGTCAGCAGAGTCAATACTGAGTCAAACCTGAACACACTGATATCGTCCATAAATACACATTTAAATCACAGAAACAAGGCTACTTGTACCTGAGCATCACCATGTCGTCTTCAGTTTCAGTCATCCTTCAGCAGTTTTCTGTAGCGTACATCCAATGCTAATTGACTTGTTTGTTTACAATAACTTCCGGGTAGAAAACCGTGCATTACTTACTAGCTTACATACAATTATAGTCTTTCTTTCATGATTTTATTTCCAAGTGTTTACATCTAATTCATCTAAAATGCATGTTAAACTGTAATGTTTAAAGATATATAGTCAAACATGGCCCGACTTTCTGCTGTGCGTATTTTGTGAACTGTGTTGTTATGCTAGCATCTTTGATATCTGCTAACTGCTAACTGTCTGGGGTAAACTCAAGTCTGTCTCTCACCTAATGTTAGTGAAGTGTAGTTATTCATGAGACATGGCTTTATTTTTGTTTACATTGTGAGCTCCGTTGTCTAAAGAGCCTTGAGTCCTACATCACATACAGGAGGGAACACTTCCTGTTTACATCTCCCAAAGGATTATGGGAAAGCTTGGAGCCAGATTATCTCCAAAATAGAAATATGATTAAGAATAATGACAGAGGGACGAATTACATGTAATATGAACTTTTCTCATGTTACACCATCAATAATATCAGATTGAAACTCGTGCTGCAGACTAAATTATGAATAATTTCATTGAGAAAATCATTGTTAGCCTAAGTCACACAAGGCTGACTTATATAATATATAATATATAATCCTTGGATGAAGCCCTAGTGTGTTTTTAGTCTCCTTTTCTAATAATATAACATCAACAACAATTCACATTGGATTTGAGTTCCCTTGAATGCAAGAACAACAACAGCGAATGTTTTCTTAAAGTACATTTCCAGAGGAAATCCTCTTCGGGCTAAATATTCTCTTGCATCTCTACATGTGTTCTGGTTTGGCTTCTGAAGCTGTGTGACCCAGGAGGAAATGTGACCTCATAACTCCTCACGCAAGCATTCCTAAAAATGTCAACACAGTCGTGAATATATCTTTTTAATCCCAACCGTTCAGAGGCCACCGCCACCGCAGTGAAAAACTGAACTCTGGTTTTAGACTCATGGCTTTATTTCAGTATTTCAGAGTGCTGGTTAGCTCTACATCAAATAACGGCACAGCTAACTGAGGTTTTGTCACGGTGCAGAAGAGGAAATGGAGTTGCCACAGTGCAGAAGTGGGTACCAGACAAAATACCAGACGACCCTCACACACTTTCACACTTAGCACAGACTGCAGCTACATTAAACATTCATGGCATGAGACTTGCTTTGACTCATTGCATTACAGTACAAACAGTAAAATCAGACTGTTGATGCTCATAACTCAAGTCACACATTCCCTTAAAATAAGGCTTTCTTTATTTCCTTTTTAGTTTTTCAAAGCAAGTGTCACTCATATTACAGCAGGAGAAAAGACGATATTATAGTAGAAAATTATCTGACACTCAACTTACTTCTCACTTCTGCATTAAAGAAATATAGTGATTTACATCACAGTAACAGTGCAAGACAAATCAGTGGATGTAACATACAGGATTATGAAAAACCAAAAATAACAGAAACCATACACACCCTAACACAGGATATTTACATGTAACAGAGAGCCACACACAATACAAGCAATCATTAGAAAGTAGACTGACTGCAAAAGTGCAAAAGAAAACGCTGCTAAGTTCAAATATTGAAAAGTGCTTCCTTAAGATTGCGCACACATCCAGAGGAAAAAGCAGCTGTACAAACACTGACACAACATTTATAAGCATGTATACTGTGCTGTAATAGTTGACCGTGATGTGGTAACTGGGGATACTACAATATATACACATGGTTTCAGACAAAACAAATACATATGATAAGACACTTTTTGTGCGTTAACCATCGAAATAAATACAATTCAGTTAGTGTTATTATTAAACGTTGCCATCAAACACGTATGGAAGCCCATTTCTGCCAGTTAAAACTAAGGTTCATTAAAAAAATATTCCCATGGTAAATCATTATTATGAAATAAAATTATGAGATATAAAGTTCTCATTATTAAATTATAAAATAATTAATAAGATTTAAAAAGTCATAATTAAAAAAATAAAAATAATGAGATATAAAGTCACAATTATGAGATAAGATGTCATAATTATGAGATTTAAAAAGTCAAAAATATTAAATAGAAGTCATTAATATTAAATTTTAAAAAGTTCAATATTAATTTTTTTTATCTCATAATAATGACTTACCATGGGAACATTTATTTTTTATCAAGGCTGTTTTTAGCATATTTTTTGTACTGGCAGGAATGGGCTTCCTTACACACATGGCGAATACAGTATCATACTGCGATACTTGTTTTAGTTTAATTATCAGTAGACGTGAATGTGTTTCAACACATCTCTCAAACAACAGTGGTAACACTGACAAGCTCTTTTGATTTGATGTAACTCTATTTTAGAGATTGTAAGACATTTTATTTCATGACCTGTGATTCAGAAGTTACTGCTACATACAGTCATCAAAAGACTTTCAAGTACAGTGATGGATAAATGTATTTTCAGTTAGAAGCCGATGATACGGTGTAACACGAGAAGCCACCTGAGTGTCTGTGTCCAACTGCTGTAATGCATACGGTGAACGACTGCACTACAACAATGTTTCTGTCGTACTGGCTGTGCAATGAAATCATACGAAACAAGAGGTTAGGTTGTGTTCTGTAGAGCGGGAAGCCTTTGAAAAGGCTTGGCAGTGATAAAGTACACCTTACTCTCATACAAACAATATACTTGAAGCAGACAGTAACAATTTACAGAACTGTCCTTGTTGTTACTTCGTCATCATCAGTCAGTGATTTGTTAATGTTTAACAGGGGGATAGCCTTACAGTAAAAAGTCATGTCCCCCGTAAAATACTTTGTCACAGAGGTGGCTTGGTCTGAGGTTGTATTTTCAGTAGCCCAGATTCAACTGAACGATCGTTGAAATATTATAGGAATATTCTACGTGGCAGTGTGCCTCTATGATCCTCTCACTCTTACCTGTTACTTTGATCATGAAGGTGACACCACTCTGTAGATGACAGAGAGGAGAAGTCATGCCCCTTCTGGTGGACCAAAATGGGACCTCATTTCAGAAAAACATGTACTGTAGTGAATGGCAAGAGCAAAAAATATGTTTTTTGATCCTGTTTGAATTGTGCCATGAATCACACATATGATTTTTGTCAATTTAAAAGATAATTTTTCAACTCGAGAAAGTCACACTTCAATGAATGAAGTATAAGACTGTGAAAAAACATAATTGGGAAGACTACATGTAAGTGACATTGTCTTGTTTTATGCTCACTAAGCCCATAAAAGAAACCTTGTAGAATCGGTCACGTACTCTGCTTTCACATCACTGCAGTTGTCAATATGGCCAGATTTATTGTGATTTTCACTCCTTTAATACTTTTTTTGTGCCAAGGCGACGGCCATGTTGGTGTTGGTGACGTGTGTTGAGTGAGACGATTTAGTTCACTGAGCGGTTTCACACAAAATAGATAGTATTTTATTATCTTTACGGCAAACTGCGACTTTCTTGCCTTCAAAATTATCTTTTAAATCGACAAACATCATATGTGTAATTCACAGCACAAGTTCAAACGGGATCAAAAATATATTTGTCTCTCCCCATCGACTACTTTGCCTTTTTTTTTCCTGAATAAGGTCAAATGAGTTCCATCGGAAGGGGCTTGACTTCGGGTCTCTATTGAATCAAAGGCAGAATGCCGGGACTGAGAGAAAAAGGTGCAATTACGAGGTCTTAAAGCTGCTACTTCGGCACCACAGACAGTCGCCATGGATTTATCAATGCAAACTTGCACCTACCTCAGTCAGATAAAGGAGCAATGAGTCAGGCAGAGTAGGCTAACATTTTCAACTAAAACAACCTCTGTCTATTCTCTCTGCTCCTCGGGGATGGAGAGGGGGGGATGGCAGGTTAACACCCTCTGTTTATCAGCACCAACAACACACAAACATCCTCAACTCTCAGGGTACGTTGTGCTATGATGAGAAGAATTATTTCTCATCTTCTAAATGTTTAAATATATTTATTATACTCAGTTCAGCTATCTACTCAGCTCCCTCCCCCAAGCAGCAAGGCACCTCATTCAGGCAGACGGGGCAGTAAGTCAGCCCTTTTTTTGGGTCAAACTACCGGGCTCCAAAACCGGCTTTTCAAGCTTGACCTCAATACGTAAAACCCCCAAATCCTGCAACCTTTTAACATTGGGGGTAGCTGAGGACCTGGGACTAATACTGAACGTATGTTGATCCTCTTATAAGGCAGTATGCATGGAGCTGGCACTGGGAATGTCTACAGATAGTACTGTTAATTCAGTTAAGTTTGGCCTGTGTTTAAATCAGGATTACATGGAATTATTTTAGCATTTGTAACTGCTGAGTCTGTAAAAAAAACACTGTATTTAATTAAAAAAGGCACACTAGAAAACTAAAATCTTATTTCTGCATTAATACACTGAGTTGGCTTTTTCTAAACACACCCCCACCGCTCTTTCATTAGTTGCGAGTTATGAAATATAACTTTTTACAATATCTATGTGCTCAGAATCTGTCGTCTGTCTCGTACTCTTTTCCTTCTTCTCGCGAACGATGCTCATGGCTTCTCTGGAAGATCCACCATGGGAACCTTTTCTGTGGGGGACATGGGTGGAACGTCTTTGCTCTCTGGAGGGCCGATGACCACCGCCTCAGGCCCCGGGGATTGTGGGGATTTCCCTGCACTGGCGCTGAATCCCTGAGCGATGTCATCAAAGGTTCTTCCTTTGGTTTCAGGCACTCGCAGGAAGGTGAAGATGAAGAAAAAGATGAGGAGGACCATGAAGATGATGAAGACGTAAGCACCGCAAAGTTCCTGTGAGAAGATGAGGAGGATGATTGTAAATGCACGTCGAACTCGTACTGCTTCTGCATCTGAGGATTTTAGTGAAATAAATGTGTTCATACCGCTAATTTAGGGAAACCCAACCCAACGAGGAAGTTGGCAGTCCAGTTGGAGAAACCGGAGATGGCCATGGCGGCAGGTCGGGGCCCCTGGGAGAAGAGCTCTGCCACGATGAACCATGGGATGGGACCCGGACCCATCTCAAAACTGGCAACAAAGCCGAACACAGCCACTATGGCCAGGTAGCTAAGAGACTGGTTTTTCTCCTGCTCAGAAAAAGAAAAACAGAGAGTATGAGGCGATGTAACAAGGTAGCAATGAGGATGCAATATTTTTTGTCTCACAGGACAAGAACCAGGCAACCATCACTCACCACCAAAGCCAGGGAGATGGTCATGAGGAGGGCGCAGACAGCCATTCCAGCCAGTCCAATCAGGTGCAACGTCCTTCGTCCCGCCCGTTCAACCAGGAAGAGCTGGAGTCAAAACAACAAAAAAGACTGATTAATAATCCAAAAAAGACAAAAACATGCCTTGTATCGAGACACCAAATGTGTAGTCAGAGACTTACAGAGACGATAGTAAACACAGTGTTCACGACTCCAGCTCCAATGGTGGCGTAGATGGGTTGAGTAACACCAGCTGTGGTAAATATGCCTGTAGAGTAGTAAAAGACCTGAAAGAGGAGACAAAAATAGACATTACTCACTCCAGTAAATAAAATTATTGTAGTCGAGCATGAATTGATTGTTTTTACACTGACATATTATCACCCTTTAAAGTTGATAAGGCCAACGTGTTAGCTGCTACACATCCAGCAGACACGGATGCAACATTAGTATTTATTTGTTGCTGTGTTTATAACCACCTGGTGATTGTTAGACCAATATTAACGCCCAGTAACACATTAGGAGGACATTATAAAGTGTTACCTTGTGCTCTGTTTAGCTCTGTTTTGGTCTCCACCACCTCCTGACAGAAATATCTAAATGCTGTCATGGTTTTGGTTTTCAGTTTAGATGTTTGCCTCCTCTTATTTTGTTGACTTCATCCTCACGTGTCTTGTTGTGACTTTCCACTTCCTATCTTGGTCTCTTTCCTGCCCTTTTTCTGTGTACACCTGTGTTTCATTTATTAATTAGTGCCTGTGTATTTAAGCCTGTGTTTGTCTGTTTCCCCACATTGGTCTCCTGTGTTCTGCGTTCTCTGTTCTCAGGTCCTGTATTGTTCCTGGTACTCTGAGTTGGCTCCGCGTGTTTCCTGCCCCTGGGGTTTTTTTGCTGCCTGTGTCCCCAAGCTCCATCCTGGTTTGTACTTCATTTAGTTTTGTGTTTCTCTTTAGTCTTTTGGATTTGCCCCAGCCTGTTTTTGTCAGTGTTGTTGCCTGCGTTTTGATTTTTGGACTTCAGCTTACTTCATTAAAGCTCGCTTTTGTGTCTTTACCTGCCGAACATCGTGTCTGCCTTTGGGTCCCTCACATTTTTTGCCAAACCCTAACAAATGCTCCACTATGTTCACAGGCTTGTCGCTCACTTTGTCTGTCTGTTGTTTGGTGCTAGGTAGGTGGTGTACAATGTTTTTTTAGAGCTTTTAAGCTAAAAAAAAAAAAAAAAAAAAACGGAAACATCTGAGTGGACTGAAACAGTTTAGGGTTTTAAGTTGCAGGACATAAAACCAAAACAGGGAGCTGCAAGATGTTAAAATGCTATATATAAACTTTTTTGAATAATTACACAGCAGGTACTTAGACACACAGTTGCATTATGTCTAACTCTACTGGCTGCCGTACTGGTGAGTGATATAGGTTGTGAGTGTTAAGGCGTCTGTCAGAGTTCAATCGATGTTGCAGCCTCTAGCCGCAGGCTGCAGCAGTTTGACTGTGATTGCTAGGTCAGACGCTGCAACCGTTAACACATTAAGTCAGCCTGGTTACATGACCTCATTAACAAAATACCCAGTAAATACCACTGTGTGTGTCTCTGTCTTTTAACCCTTTGAGGGTTATTATTCCACTCAATCTAACATTGCCTGAAGCCAAGAAGCATCTCTTGTCGAGTGCCTGTCAGAAACATTTGTATAATTTCAGTGAATGCTCCTTTAAAGAGTCATGTGTGAGATGACAGGTTTGAAGATCGCCCTCACACATCAGACTGACACTTAATAATAATAATATCCATTACACTCGATTATAGGATATCATGTTTACTTACAGCGTTGATGCCGGACAGCTGCTGAGAGAGCTGGAGGATGATAGCGATAATGATTGGTTGACGGTAGTTGGGGGAGCGGAAGAGTTCGGGGATGGTCACTTTCTTTTCCATGGCCATCTTCATCCCTTCTTCCTTCATTTCCTGAATGTCATCGTTCACATCTTCGGTGCCGCGCAGACGCACCAGCGCTACAGAGAGGAGAAGATGGATAAATAGAGAGGAAGTAAGTACATTATTTATGCAAATATGATGTAAAGAAAGGTTGGAAGGGTCTTCGAACATGTCACATGGTAAATGTTTAATTAACCACAGGGCCACCTCATCTGCAGGACATGCTTCAATTCGCACATCATTAAAAATTCACCAGTGATTCTAGATTCAGTCTCATTAAATCCTAATGCTGCCAGCTTGTTAGCATATTGTAAACTGGCTCAAAACTGACCTTTCCTTGCCTCCTCCTCCTGGTTGAGGCTGATGAGCAGGTATCGGGGGCTTTCAGGGCAGAAGGGCAGCATAATAGTCTGCATGACGGCCGGCAGGATGGTCAGAGCCAGCAGCAGAGGCCACAGAGTGTCTGAGCCAAGCAGAGACTCCAGACCAAAGATCTGAAACACAGACAGCAGCGGATGAAGTGGACTCATTTACAGCATGCTTCACTCACCTCACCAGACATATTCAGCTATCTTGTCTGAGGCTGTTTCCTCATATAAAGTCATGAACTTGCTGTGCGTTGATGTGGTGTCAGATTTATCGTAAAAATGCCCCTCAAGTCTGTGTCATGTGTTGCCTTTGTGTTGAAAAGCTTAAAATCTAACTCTTTAAATAATATTTTCTTATTTTTTCCAAAAAATATTCTGAAAAGATGCTTATAGTATTATGAGTTTTGTATTTAGAGCCATGTATATTTTTCTTGTAAATTTCTGTTTCCACTGAGAGTAAATGTGGCGTAAAACATGATGATAATGTTGTTTTCTGTACTTGGTATTTATGGTGATCTACAGGTCACATGAGTGATGAACAGACTTTATATTAAACAGCCTCAGACACCACTTTAATAAAGACAAGATGTCTGAAAAAGCTTTGTGAGGTGAATATAGCAGAAGTGTTTTAAGGACTTGAAGTTCTCGAAGCAAAGCTGATGTCTTAAGTCAATGTTATCCTGCAAAAATCCATAGCTTGCGCATAATCTAATATAAAATGCAACAATATTTAAATCACAGTAACATCATCACCATATCACAGCGTCTTACCTGTGCCACCAGGATGCCAATAACTACACCCAGCTGATGCAGCGTACCGAAGGCTCCTCGGAGAGCCGTGGGCGAGATTTCGCCTACATACATGGGCGTCAGCCCAGTGCACAGGCCGCAGAACACACCGATGATAAACCTGCCGATAATGACCATCTCATAAGACTGAGCCAGAGCCGACAGTCCCATAAAACCCCCTCCGAGGAGAGCCAGGACGTTAGATAGCAGCATGGACTTACGCCTGGTGATGAATGACGAGAAAGAAAGACGGTCAAAGTTAGTGAGAGTAAAGAGAAAAACAACCAAATAAGCAGTTATAAAAGGCTTCTAAATGCGGAATACTGAAATGACTAATCTATTTTCAAAGTTGCTATATCATTTTTAAATGACTAATTGACTTGGTCATATTAGTGATATTCAGTCAAAGCTGAAAACACATCTGTCATCTTGCATTAAACCGCAGTTGTTCCCCTGATGTTCTCACCTGCCAAATTTGTTGACCATGAATCCAACACAGAAAGACCCGATCATGCCTCCCACACTGAAGATGGCCACGGCAAAACTCCACACCATGGTGTTGGCTCCTGTACTGAAAGGCTCCCCGGACCTTTCTGTCGACACATTCTGGAAAAACCTTCGCAATTTCTGTCAAACCACAGAAAAGGGTGAAAGGATTAGAAGTGGCAACTTTAAAGAAAGTCTTTGTCTTCTGCAGTTTGTCATAAAAAATCATTTAAGATCTAACAGATGTAACAGAGATTGTGCTTCATGTGTATTTGTGAGTTTTTTAAACATCCACATGGGGGCACTACGGCTTTTAGCATAATGCTGAGCTCTCAAATTAGACCAGACACACTGAAAACATCATGTCGATCACTATACAGAACAACAACAGGAAAGTGATACTGAAAAAGATTTACTACAATATAATTATCAGAAAATGAGAGAAGACGTGGTATTGCATCTATTATTAATGCAGGAATTATGCCCCCTCCCTTAATGCTTGCCCCCGCTGTCATAAAACACACAAGAACCACAAGAATTCATCCAGCTGTGTGTGCTCAACATGTTACAAACACACACCTGCTCTGGTGCATTGATGACCCCGGTGTTGTAGCCAAACTGCAGCGAGCCAATGACTGCCGTTGACACACAGTAGAGAAGGTAAGCAGTCACCTTCTTCTTGGGCTGTTGAGAGAAAAACAGACACGCAGATATGAAATATTAAAACAACAAGCAGATGGAGTTTATGTACAATCACTGCCTCAGTTTGTGTGGCGGACATGGCCGGTTCCTGGCTCCACAAAGCGCTTGTTGTTTATAGTGACACTGGCAAACTACAGACAATGAGCCTCTCTACATCTGCCCTCTCTCCCTGGTTTCAGCTCGCAGCGCTGCTGTGAGAGTAAGGTGTTACAACATTGCACAGGCTCCATGATTTTCAGCTCTGAGGCATTTCTCAGATAAGTAGCTAAAGACACCCCAAGAGAAAGAGACTGAATCCTATTGTGAATGTTTTTTCCCTGCTGGGTTCGGAATTAAAGTGGGTTTAGCTCATAATAACAAGCTAATACACCTGACAGTAATCGCTTACAAGGCAGTACTGCCTGCCGGGGGGTGAAATTAGCTATATGCTAAAGTATTCAACCAAGCAGAACTGAGAGCAGTCATCGGTTTAAATTAAGTTTCAAGCCAGAATGGAAATCCCCGATCAAAGTTTCACACAACTAACCCAAAGACTACATCTCTTCTACATTGTCTGTAAAACATTTGACAGTCTAAGAACTTTTGTAAAGCTTATGATTTACATCCAGAGTCTAACAGTCCGGGGCTTAAGTCCAAATAGGCTCATTAATGAAAGAAAATCCATTTTAATCAGCCAGTTTAATCCGTCTATTTACAAAATGTGCCCGTTTCACCACTGACTCGACTAACATTCATGATGCTAATTAGTACGTTGCTTTGCACAATCTGTAATCTCACACGAGTCAAAAAACAAGAGCTTCTAGCTACAAAGACAGGCACAGTGAGCTGTGTTTCACCGTGATGATACATACATCAATTATATAATTATTGGCACAGATAAAATAACAAATTCCTCAAACATCATGAAACAACATGTTCACAACCTGCACTAATAAGAAAAAACTAAAGACTGGTTCAAAGAGTCTCCTGAAACAAACTGTTCTTTCATCTGATCAGCTGCGTCCTTTTCCTGATTACCCGTGAGTTCCTTATCTCCTTAAAATGTATCCGAAGTACTTGGCACTTTTTGTCTGCTCCTATCAGGCGCTCATTAAATTACCTTAAACCAGCACATGGATCAGAATGAAACAACACACGGGAGGAAGTGATGAATTCCATGAAATAACAAAAACAGAATATCTTGCCACTCTGAGATAGTGATAATCAGTTATAACTACAGTGTGTTTCTCAGGGGAACATCATGACCATGTCTCAGAATAAGGACTATATGTGACAGACAGCCAAACAATGGCACAGGAAGTGCTGCGTACACGATAAAGTGATAGTGACGTTGAAAATATGAAGCACTAGTCAAAGAACAAAAGAGTGAGAATAATGTAGAGCGAAAGAAGAAATGAGATGCAAGACAAAATAAGTGATGTTATACTTGAAAGAGAAACTAATTGTAGTAACATGCGTGCCATGTTTGACTTCTGCCACAGGATACCACCTCAGATAACCTAAAAGAGGGATTAAACACATGCAGGGTGTGTGGGGTGCAGCTGAACTGGGCTCGAGGAGATTAGATGATGAAAAAATGTATGTGGGCACGTAGCTGCACATGTACATTTGTAACAACTGCATGTGCAGCCACATGCTGCTGTTGAGTAACATTCAGACAAGATTATATCGCCGTCTTAAAACAACTCTGAATAGGGAGTGGCCGATTGAGTAAGCAGCATTATGTAGTAACGCAGACTTGTAGACGGTCTGTATTCAATATCCGCAGCTGTATTCTACAATATAAAGTACTTATACATATACTGATCGCAACTGCATCGTGCTAAAACACGTTATGCAACAACTAAACTGAGTACCTGTCTGAACATGTAAACAGTCACACAAACGAACAACTCAAACAGGCTGAGTCTGGGACATTTAGACATAAATCCATGACGACTGAGAGTCTCGGTCTGTGATATGATTGAAACATCCAGACCAGCTACTAAATGTATCTTGTGGGGACATTATTCTCTTAGCTGCTGTTTCCAAGGTCGACAATGAACTTTAGACCTCAGTTTCTACTCTTTTCTGTACTTTTATTTGGCTTGTGTTTGGTCCATTTTGTTCTCTAAGTTTAAAGGTCATTAAAAGCCCTTCAGTGGACCGGTGTTGCAAATTAACATCTGCTATAAACATTGTGAGACCTATAATCATAATCATAACTTGACATAACAAATCACCATTATTTTTACTTCTGGTTCTCGTATTAAGGCGTCCTGCAGATCTGCAAATGGTTTGTCCAAGTGGTGTTGCCGTACCCCAGCACAAACCACCGCCTGACTGCTGTAAAATCGGACAAAGTGACTTTACTTCTAAAGTAATCGTGGAAACCGATTACCTCAAAATTACAAAGTAAAGTAGACTAATCATTTTAAGCTGTTAAAAGGTTTTAGCCTACAGCAGTCTGTGCTGTCTCTTTATTTAATTTCTTTCACAACGTTTTCAAACCAGAATGTAATATGAGTGTTATGTAGGCTGTATAACTGATAATTGTGATGAAAATATTAATGTCTCGAGATGTTATGCTCAATTCCTCTCAGAACGTTAGCTAGTTAACAAATGAAGCGTTCAATCCGAGTGTGAATGAATACTTAAATATTTGAGAATAGCAGGAAGTTAGCTGTTAAAGTTTCACTAAGCTTTACTTCACTCTACAGACACCCCACCCCACCCCTCACCCCCCACCCCCCAGGAGATTTTGGGCCTCCCCAAAGTCGACATAGCTGCGGCCCTGCCTTCAACACTCAATTTCCACATTCATGTCATCTTGCAATCCTTGTCTGCGTCTCTCTCTCTCATTCTCTTTCTCCCTTTATGTTGTCCGACTATATTGCATCGACCCTTCAGTGTGTTTCTTTATCATAAACTCGACTTTTGCAGCAAGTCTTCTCTTCACTGCAGAACATTTTGATGGAAAAGTCTTTTAGGAGCACATGCTACTATCCACTGTGGCTTGGTGGTTAAATTATGTGTAAATCTTAAGTAACAGCAATGGCAGTGAAGTAACTGCATGCAACATGTTTCAAAAGACAAACTGCAGGGACGGTTTGTGACATCACAAGGTGTGAGCAGGCAAATTTTCAGTCACTTTAGATATTTACTCTACAGACAACACCAGGGCATTTGAATAAACCAACTCTTTGACATAATGTCAAGTATAGTATGTTGGTGTATTCAAATTTAAAGATAACTAAACTCTCCTCGCAGCATGCCCTAGCTCTCTCTTTGTCCTACTGCTATTTCCTCAACCCACATCTCAACGCAGCGTACAAATAAAAGCAAGAAACTAGATCACACTCAGGTTCAAACTTGTCACCCACCAGCCCCGTTCCCTACTCTTTCTCTCTTAGTCACGTCCTGAAAGACTCCCATCCCCAGATCCTGTCGTTGCCAGAAAGGAAAAATACAGAATTGCCAGCCTGTGACTCGTAAATACCACACACTCATTCATTAGAGGTGTTGCCTCAAAACGGGCTCAGAATAAAACACACAATGACAAAGAAGCAGGCTGACAGTCTTCCTCAGGAAACAGTGGGAATCATAACAGGCAGCTTGAATCAACCTTTACAGTACAGTCCAGTATATTTACCTTCTCGTCCTCCATCCGCTCCATATTTTCTTTGCTTGATCGAAGATATTAAGAAGGAAAGTGACTCTTGTGAGCTGTCTCTTATCCCTTACGAACACACACCTCTGTGCAAACAGTCGAAACCTGAAAAAAAGCAAACACAAGAGCAAAAAATGTGATCATTATTAAAGCAGACATCCGTTAGAAATAAAACTCTGAAGAATCCGAACATTGTGTGGGTTACATCTACAGCTCATGCCATTAAGAAGACTACAAACTACACACCTGATGGACTCAGAGCACTCTGCAGCAGCTGAGGAGCTTTTCTGAACTCAACAGGAGTCTGTGAACCAAAATGACAGTGACCCCTCCCTCTGCTTCCGTATTCACCCTCCTCTTCGGTTCTCTCTAATTATGAAATGAATAAAGTGATGTAACTCCTTCTTTTCATACTAAATTACTGTCGCTTTGCTTATTTTTATCAATACAATGGAAACACACAAAAAAGCAAAACAAAAACACCCTCTCAGTGGGCTGCAGAGGCTGTAGTAACCCACACTGTGCGGATGGAGCTTCATGAGATCAAGTGGATTTTGCTTTTAAAAGGTGTTTTACGCACAAGATGCTACTGCACTTCTATAATTCATAACACACAAGGATTTCAGCACCTGAAATTAAATCATGAGCAACATTGTTTGACAGTGACAAAGCACACAATTAATCATCATGATGAATAAAAATAAATGTTTGTTTACCGGTATATGTGATGCGTGCCAGCCTTTGTGTATCCAAAAAAAAACCTTGTCTTGTCTTGTCTTGTCTTGTCTTGTCCACACGTGTTTGCTGTGACAAATGTTCAGTCCTCCCTCCTATCTGTGTGTTTTTATAGAAAGTCGGACACGATAACCGGCACGTTTCACCTCATCGACATCATTCTTACTCATACTTCTGAGGAAAAGGCGCACGCAAAACTTCCGATCCGGCGCCCACGTACTTCGGGTTTCTTCGTCTCGGGTCGTAATGTCGGTAGCAGCGGCGCAGGCGCGTTTTCCGCTCAGCTGGAGAAAGGGGACGTGCTCGGCCGAGCGTACAGTACGGAGCAGAGCTGGAGAACAAACGCTGCCGGTGAAAGGAGTCTCTGTGCTGCTGCTGGCCCGTCGGCTGCCCACCGGGTGCGCCAGAACAAAAGGCAATGTGCGCGCAGTCCAGATACAAAGCCTGGTCATGCAGAAATCATGAGACCGGCTCAGTGGGTGGCAAACAAACGGGGGAGACCTCCTAATTCTTTATCAACTATGTCTAATCTTCACAACCCAACTAAATCCCAGTCTGGAATTTGACAAGTTGTCCACAAAAATGTGAGTCAGAAGGGCCATTTTTAAATCCACTCTGGGAGCAGCTGGGCTCAGTTTAGCTTCATATTTGTATTAGATTTCTATTAGAGGCCCATTGGAGTGTGATTCTGGATTTTGGGTGACAATTTGAATATTTCCTGGGATCCTCGAGCCCAGCATACAACCCAAAGAAAATGACTTAAAGGAGAAGTTCACCCAAGAATGAAAATCCAGTCATTATCTCCTCACCATCATGCTGGTGGAAAGTCAGGTGAAGTGTCATCGTCCACTAAACATTTCTGGAGCTTCACAGCAAAACGGTGCTGCAGCATTCTCCTAAACAACTGAAGTAGATGGGGACTTGTTTTCAAATGTTAAAAAACCCAACCGAAAAAAACCAAAACATAAATGGCTCCATACGTCCGGCGTTATCCAAGTGTCTGCAAGCCCTGAGACCCAAATTGATTTGAAAAACAATCAATCAAACTTTATTTATATAGCACCTTTCAAACAAATCCAAATGTAATTCAAAGTACTTTACAAAAAACCTGGTATATTAAGAAAACAAAAATGGGTTTGGAGACTAATGCACACACCAATTGGCAATAAAATAAATAGTTAAAATAATAAAATATAAAGAATAAAAGCTAAAATCAAGAAATAAAAGATAAAGATAAAATATTTCACGTACAAGTTGATTTTAAAAAAAGTTACTAAAATAGATTATAATATAATTATAATAATAACAACAACAGTAAAAATCTAAATAAAAATCGGAACTTTTCCTTTAAAGATTTGAAAGCGTGCGAGAATCATTTCATAAATACTCAGGTCAGGAAAACTGTCCCCATTCCCACCTAACAAGATTTTGACCATATGCCAAAAATAAAAATATCTTTTTCGTGTTACATTCATTAAGTCACATGTTTAATTCAACCGTCTGTACATTTTGTTTCTCAACATGAAATCAGACAAACAAGCAAATAAAAGCAGAGTAAGCTCCTGTTTGACACCTGCAGCTACTGAGGACATGACCTCTGTGCCCTCAGTGGCCGCTGGCGCCCTGATCGGTATTACAGACCTGCTCAAAGATGCAGAAATAAATGAGTCATTATAAGTGTTTGTAATAAGTCATTAAAAGGTGAAAATCAGTTCCGCTGATGGCCGAGGCCAACACTTTTCACATCTCACATTTCACCATGCACTTCATCATGTCAAGAGCTGCATGCAGATAATAGTCCAGTCGGACATAAATACACTTATTCCTGAGCTGGGAGCTGGATCTCTAATGACATCAGAACTAAACATAGATTGATTATTCATTCATGCTCCACAAAATAACTAGATTCAAACATGAGTTTTAAAGCAGATATGACCTCATGACAGGGAATATCATATGACTAGTTCACCCAGGTGACACCTATGTTGACCTTTGTCAACTCATCTCTGTGGCTCGTTGTAAAACTTCACATATTGCGGCAGAATTTGGAAAACAGTCACTATGATGCAAACAGGAAAGACTGAAACGAGTGTTTCTAGGAGATGTTCTCAGAAGTAACCAGGACTGTACACTTGTAACCTTGAGATGATATTATGAAAACATAGTTATACTGTGAGGATTAATATACTTTTACCTCAGATATACCCTGCTTCTTTTGGACAGGTCATCTCACATTACAAGTCTGAAGTTAATAGCCAGAGCATTCGGAAAAAAGTGACCGGAAATCTGTTGTAACAGTGACTCCACATGAAAAACGTCAAATTCTGGTGAATGTGGGAGGCTCCTTCCCTTTTTGTGGAATTACAATTATTTCATCCAGCCTTGAAATAACCAGCTAAAAAAAAAGAGAAGGAACTAAGAGACTGAGGGACGTGCAACATTTCATCATTCCTCAGAAACTACATCTCTGTCCCAGTATCTCATCTGGATCCGGAGAGCCGTTGCCAAGGAAACCAAACCCACAGCATCTCCTCTAGTGACCTGGTCTGAGTGAGGAGATCAAATTGTAAGACATCTGCAGAGAGCAAACACAGATACACATGAGGATAGAGAGAGAGAGATAGAGAGAGAGGTGTTGTTGTTATTTGTTATGTTATGTCCGAGTGTTCGGACAGATGCTTTGGCAACGTTGTTGTTAAACTTTCATGTCAATAAAGCCCCTTTGAATTTGAATATGAATTTGAGAGAGGTGGGGGAGAGAGGGACAGAGAGAGGTGGGAGAGAGAGAGAGAGAGAGAGGGAGGGGGAAGAAAATGAAGAAAGTTAGAGGCTCTTCCTCCCTCGTCCTCCATCACATCCGTGCCAACACACACGCAGCCCATTACAAACCACATCCTGTAGCTTGAGCCCAAAGCATGAGTCTGCAGCGGACTGATGCAAACGATTTGAATGGCCTAAATGGCCTTCTATTTGTAAATTCAACTGACTTCTGCTCCTTGCTGAAAGCATCATACAGGGTTAATATGAAGTCAATAGGTGGAGCCTGTTCCTTCATTTGTTTTGCTTTTTTATCACCATAGTAGTGCAAGGCTTCAGCCATTTTGTAACATGTTTTGCTCTAACAGTGTTTGACATGGAAAAACCAGAGGCAATCCAGGTTCAAACTAGAAAAGTATCAAAAGCGACGGAGGACATGTTTAAAAGCCTTTATTACAGTGGCTACATCATTAAAAGGGCAATCATTTAAATAAAAGCCGACATGTTTCAACCAGTAGGTCTTAATCAGGGCTCCAAACTACAGACAACACGATGTGGCCCCACCTAATGTGCAGTATATAGAAGTCACAGCCCAGATGATGATAGACCAGGTGAAACAAATACAAACTAATGAAAAACTGTCACCCATATATATTATATTCAAGCACTGGCAAACACCACCCTGGTTAAAAAAGCACAGAAAAGCCTCTGCTTCCTGTGAAAATTTAAGAAGGCTAAATTCTGGAGCAAGATTCTGGTCAGCTTTTACAGAGGAGCGATAGAAAGCATCCTGACTGGACACAACACCGCCCAGAACATCGCTGGTACCCAACTACAGAGTATCAGCGACATCAGTGATGCGAGATGTCTGCACAGAGCCCAAAGGATGCTTAAAGACAACACCAACACCGACACTCCTGAACTCATCTTCAACAATAGCAGGACTCAAGGGCTCAATCATTATTTTGTTTTTTAAACCTTTGTTTAAAAAATGACAATACATTTACCTTGTTTTATATATATTTTTGACATATTTTTGAAAAACATCATGTAAAACACATATAGATTAATATCACTCACATGTGCACAGAGCAGTACATGTCATCCACATGTGAGCCAACAGGATTTGGTTTAAACAAGAACAAAATAGAGAAAGAAAAAACATCCATATATGAGAACAAATGCAGTCAGATTGAGTCCAAATGTTGCAACAAGGCATTTTCCCATCTATGTTGACATTGTAGATTATTACATCACAGTATTTCCCTGTGCGTAGCAGAAATATATTCATGCGTCCATTTTCATGCACAGGGTGGGTCGGTGTCGTCTGGTCTTTGAGAATAAGGTTGTTACGAGTATCATGCCCATCACTGGATACGTTTGAATGTGTGACGGGAGACTTAAAAGTCCTCCCAGCATTGAAAGAGAACCAAGACTCTCTGTCTGAAGAGAGAGTACGGTAAATCCCAGAAAACAAGACCAGACAGTCACTTGGTAGAAAGCTGTGCTGATAGATGTTATTTTATATGAAGACTTTGCAAAAAATGAAATGTTTTGGACATGGAGGAAAAAAAAATGTTGTATAGTGGTTCAACCAGACGGACAAAGAGGGAAACACACCGCTGAGCAACAATTAAATAAGATTATATGAAATCACCAGTCATTGGTAACAGCAACTGTAAGCCGAGCCTCAAAGTCTGTGCAGATTTGAACAGAAACAGGTTAATTTGTCAGTGTCAAGCGTACAATAATATCCATAACAAGATGGAACAGGTGACTCGACTCAACTGAACACACTATGGACTGTAAAATCACAGTTTAAACCTGTTCAGTCTAACTACTAAGCAGACCGTGGAGGGCCAAAAAAAGGTTTTAATCATTTAATTATTCTTCATTGGGGGCTAAAACTAGTTTAAATAATACATCTGGTGTCTGAATATTATTGTAGGAAAGAAGATAAACATCAGTTCAAAGTTTTTTTATTACATCAAACATGGACAAGTCATATTTAAAGAGGTGATATCATGTAGAAATAATCTAAATGTGTCCATGACTCTGCACATTTCTGTTTAGTCCAGTTTAGTTTAGGAATATTTGGTATGTTTGGCGTCTTTTGTGGGTTTGAACATTATAAACATGGATATACATATATTTATAATGATAATCTGCTGGCTCAGGGTCAACAGGGTTTCATATATATATCATGAAGAACTTGTTACATGGTTTACTGTGGCGCTTACTCATTTTAAAACTGGTGCAACACTGCCGCCCTGTGAGTAGAGTTTGCCATTGACTCTTGTTGACGCGCGTTAACCCTGACAGATAAACTCGCTCTAACAATGACGCTCAGTTGTCTGGCACTCACAATCTTACAAAAACAACGTTGTGTTTCTTGCAATATTTCACTCACTCGACGTTCTGGTTTTTGTTTGTTTTTTTGTACCTGTTTAAAAATGTCACCACCGCAGCTCTGACAGTCTTATCAGCGTCAATAACAAGCAAAGTCTGAAGAGGAGTTTATTTGGTCTGAACACACCCTTTCTGACGTGTCAGGACTTATTGCAGCATAGCTGAGGCGAACAGTTAACAGCGGAGGTTGTGGTGAGCTGGTGTTAATCAGAGGAAGATTGCAACTGTGCTCCGAGGATGGAGTTGTCGGTATTGTAACTGTGTCATGATGCAATTCATTAAATCAAGATCCTCAGGCTTAAAGTGGCCCCCTGTAACAAAGTCAAGTAAACGGTGACATGAAACAATTCTTAAGATCCAAGTAAAGGGGTATGAATCATACAAATTTAGAGGAATGTATGAGACAGCAATGGAGGAATTAAGACAATGTGGTTGACTGTTGACTCATGAATGAAGATGATTTGTTGTAATTCATTCAGCAAATCTGTTTCTAATGTTTATCTGTGAAACCTGAGACAAGAGAAGATGTCAAGTTCATACATTCCACATATCCACCTCTGATGAAATAATCTCAATGCTTTGGTGTCCACACTTGAATCAGGTCAGTAAAAAAAAAAAGGTGCAGCACTAACTCTGTCAACACAACCTTTCCAACCCATTAATTCCTTTGGTTGTCAATGTGCAACACTGACTCAGAGCATTAAATTAATCCAAATATTAACAACACAAGCCCTTAAAGAATTACTCAGTTACCCAACAGCAATAAGCTTTATCGTGGTTATAGTTCAACCGTGCCACTGTGTGGTAAAACCTAAATATTACACCAATACAAGCATCTGGTTTTATCACCACTGCCCCCCTCTGGACAAACTCTGGTATTGTTACGTTGTGTTTTCAGAGTCCACAGGCCTGAGGACTGAATGAATACTTCAGCAGATTACTGTGTACATATGGTGTATGCTGCCATTTCTGCTGTAAATATATCAGGATCGCTGAAGGCTATGTTGGGTAATCCAAAGAGACTACATGTCTTTCTGAACATTAAACTGGAAATCTCATTGGAACAAAACACAAATATAGAACCAGTTTCCCTGCCTTCAGTATAGATCTGATGGGCTGTAACTGAGAAGACATTTACATTACATCTATCCCTGGACATTTTCACATACTTGACAATATTAACTTCAGTAGCAGTCAGTCAGGCATATTTTTGTGTAATTTAATAAGATGTAAAAGTTCCAGTGTGCAGGATTTAGTGGCATCCAGCGGTGCCATTGCAGATTGTGACCAACTGAACACCCCTCGTCTCATGCTCCCAAACAGAGGTTAGAAGGCAGAAAATCAGAAAGGCAATCAGCAAGTGTTTGGTTTGTCCATTCTTGGCTATTGTAGAAACATGACGATGCAACATGATGCGATGGAAGAGGACCTGCTGCTTCTGTATATATAAAAAGGCTCCTAAGGTAACAAAACAACAATTCTTAGTTTCAGGTGATTATAATAAAAACATAATTATGGATATTATATTCAATAGATCCACCTAATTTTTCCTAAATCTTACACACTGGACCTTTAAGGAAAACGATGTCTGACTAAGAGAAAGCAAATTCAATAAACTGTAAAATGAACAACACCCTTTTAATTAAATCCAAACTGTATTTATTGATCAATCATTGCCGAAGAGTAGTTTACAATAGAGAAAGAAAACAAACTTCAGACCTTAACATGCAAGGTAAAAAGTTGTGCGTGTTTAGGTTAAGAACTGTAACATCAATGATGATGACGACGATGTGAAAGCTGTTTGAAGATGTCCATAGGCACTCTACAGAGGTAAAGGGGCACGTAACAGAATGTCCTGGAGTGGACGGTCCTGATCAATAACGGCTTGGTGAGTTCAGATCTTGCCTGGGAAGCTTCCACTCTCGATCTGCTCGTCCCATTTGCCAACCTGTTGAGAGATATTAAAGTAAACATTAGCCCTATCTGACAACAAGCTAATGCATAAGTATCAACAGAGCAGTTGTTTTACATCCATAGCAGTTTCATGTCAATCACTAGAACACACTGTATCCATCAAAGATTTGAGCATCCAAGTTCTTTATTGACCTTGGGAAGAGTATGTTTGTCAAAAAAGTCTCACAGCTGTTGCATGTGACATGACGTCAGCATTAATCCACTCAAATAGAGGTTGTAATAAATATATGATGAAACAGGAACACAAGGTCAATCACAGCACAACACAAAGCCGTACTTCGTGCAACAAAATCAACCACAGAGAAGCAAAACAAACAGAAGACCAAGAAGCAGCAAAACAATTTGCATGTCTGCACTAGCCTTGGATATCCAGCACTTACGACATTAAGTGTGTGCATGGACAAATGTCCAACTCAACGATTAGAAATTTTATTATATGGGTTTTATGGGTCCGTTCCCCACTATGACAGCTGAACATACCGAGGAACTGTCAGAACAGACCAGAATATCTTACCCAGCTCATGGGGCAGAGGCTCTTGTAAACCCTCTGGTACCAATCACAGGGAGCCGTGTCCTGGTCTCTGGCTGACAGAGCCTTGTTGCACCTGTGGTAGTCTGAAGCAAAATAAATAACAAAAGGGTTAAATGTTGCTCATCTGACACAATGTTTATACTAAAAACACCATAAACAAAAAGCCACAGAGATCTTATGACAGTCAGTGCCACAGTGACAATGTCCAGCCTCGACAGAGACAGTGAAGGAACCAGAGCTTATTTTGTTTTTCAACTTTGTACATTTAATGTTCAAGCTTAAATGTGAGGCAGAAAGCAGTGCTTACACCACTATGACAGAGCTGTTGTTTTTACAATGCTATCAATGTCACATGGAGGTCATATGTTAGACACTATTTCTTGTGAAAATTCATAATATGAATGTAAGCGTCCACTGACTGTCTTCTTTCTTATGGTGCGCCATGTACATTTGATAGTATCATTTACACAAAATTGTTTTAAATGTATACAAAGATTTTAACTAGCTGAAACAACCACAAACTGGTGTAAGCACATCTTATGGATGGTTTTAGTATTATCATGCTGTATAAATCTGTTTGCAAGTGTTTTTAAACCCATTTAGGCGGTTTGAGGAACTAATATAACAGATGTTGCAGATGTAAATAGTTGTACTACACATAATGACGAATTCAGGTATCAGGTATTTCATTTGTAGTGCTTGTGCTGTGTCTGAACACTTCTTGCAAACACAACAAACTGATCATGTCCTCACCCAGGTAGTTCTGGAAACAGTTGCGGGTCTGGTTGGTGTTGGGGAATCGGGCGTCAAAGGGAGCCGTCCTGTAGCCCTTAATCTTCTCTTCAATAGTCTCAGACATCTTTGTGACCTTCTATCAAACGTCTGAACGACAATAAAACAAGACACAGGCTGAATTAACCTCAAATTGCAACTCGGTTGCAAAACAGGCTCGATGACAACCCCTACATAGTACTCAATGTTAGCTGGCTACGCTAAAAATAGCGTTGCGATCACAGTTTAATTTAAGCTAGCATTGTTGACACCTTTATCGCTACTCAGTGCTGGTTTGTTATCAGACCTAAGACTAAATATAAGCCACATAGATATCTAACTCTTGACATAAACAAACATTAGAACTGTGACTCGACCACATAACTTTGAAAACAAGTTAGCATAGTTTGCTTAGCTTCGCATAGTTGAGTCGGTTAGCTGATGCTAGCTCGTTGCTAACATGTTAACATATCCGCGTCCGATTTAAACATATTTAAGAACGCCTTGTTGTTCCAATATTGTTTGTAGTTCAAAACATAAGAAAGCTAAAGCAACTTAAGGTTAAGGTTTGTATGAATAACACAAAATTCGGTAGGTTATTGACTGCTAACCTTGGACGCTTCTTGATGTGTCCTCGGTGGTCTCCGGAAAGATGTCCTTGCTCGTCACCGCGCAAGGAATGCTGGGATACCGGGTCATGGGAACGCCTGAAACACCAGACTGACCTGAACTTAACTTCAGTTTTCTGCTCTTTATTATCAGTTTTAACCATTTTAAATGAGCTGCAACGACGATAATGATGATCACAAGCCTGTTTTCTCTTGATTGTGCATTTATGTAAAAATTATAATTGTTTTTGCAGCCTTGAAACAATCACAGTATGACCAGACCAAAAATAGACCAATTACAGGAAAATGTATAATTTAAAATTAAAATTATATTTCTCACCTCAGCAGTTGTTTGGATCCACTCCTAATTAAATTAAATCACTGGTTTAATGTCTTCATCTGCAATCTGTGAGATAATTTTGCCAACTACTACAGGCTTCATACACTGCTTCTGTTTGCCATGTTAAAGGGGCACCATGTAGTTTTGGAGAAGAAATGTACTCCTTATTTTTCCATAACTGAATAAACAAGCTGTTTCAGAGGAAATCAAGGCCCCTCCACAAGGAGATTGTGTTGTCCTTTAAGGTCAGTTTGTTCATTCAGTTTATTCAGTCATGTAAACAAAGAGGGTTTGTCTATTTAGTTTGTTTAGGCATAAAAAAATAATAACTATTTTTAGATTTTCTCAAGTGCTGTCTAAAATAATCAGATTATTGACTCAAGTCACTAACAGGAAGACAATACAACAAAATATGATGTAACCAGTATTCCTTAAACATTTTTTTAATGCTTAAGCCTATATTCTGTATTTGCCTAAGTAACTGAAGGTATAACACCTCAGTTTATTGGTGCTAGATAGGCTTAAGCCAATATTAGATATGATCGAATATCGCAATATTTGCCATCTTATGCAATATTTTTCACAATATTGAATATCGAACAGCTGTGTGACTCTTCACCTGAGAGAAACTGCTCTGACTGTATTTTAACTTCTAATTCTAATTTATTAAACTAGTTATTTCTCACCTGGCTGGCCCTTTAAAGTTTATGGGAAAGGAAAACAGGGACAGACTAGGGGAAGTAAAGTGAACAGCTTATCAACATCTCCATAACAAACATAAAATACAAACAATATATTTTATATCGCGATATCTGGGCTGGACAATATCGTGATATAAAATTTTGGATATCGCCCAAGCCTAGTACTAGATGGTTAATTGCTCAAAAATAAGACTGGCAAAGAGGTTAATTACAGTTATACCTGATTTGTTGAATCTGTATGACGCTGACAGTAATGACTAATGATGTTATCAGGCTAATGTTATATACAGTTAAAGCACATCCACATGAATCTGTTCTCTTCTCCCTCAGTGAGGAGCCTTTCTGATGGGACAAATCGGTCTAGAAATGCAGATTTTGGAGGATCTACCCGCTGAACTGAGACACAGTGACAGTCCCCTTTCTCTTTCCTTAAACATCTTCCTGTCGAAGACGAGGTCAAAGATCACAGGTGTCTCTGTCGCTCCCTCTAGCTTCCTGTCTCGCTCTGTGTGTTTCCTTCATCCTCTTTCCAGCAAAACTTCAAACTGGGCCCGCTGTGTGTTTTGTGATGCATTGCGTGGACTGTGCTAATCAAAAAATCACAGCGCAGCACCAGATTGAACACATTCCTGACGCTCTGTTGTGGCTTTGAGATCCTGTTTGATGTAATTAAACTTTGATAGGATGGAACTGTGACACCACATTTCTGTTTAATCCAAACAGAGCAAAATATTTAGCTTTAAAATACAGCATATAGTATACCGACAAGGTCTCAAAGACTCGAATGTATGTACATTCACCCTTCTCTCACGTTCTACCAATCTCCCTCTCTCTCTCGCTCACTCAGTCAGGATATAGGTGTTGTCCACAGCAAAGGAAGGAAATTCTGTCACTTAGAACAATGGGCCTGTTTCTCTATCTATAGACCCAGAAAGGCTGAAAGCCAGAGGGAGAGAGGGAGCAGATCTTGTCCAGTTAGAAGTAAAAAGGTTTTTTCAGTTAAAAGAAGGTTGAATCAATGGATATAAAGAATTAGAGATGAGTTTGTAGATGTGTGACACGTTTATGGTTTTTGAAAATGGAATTTCGTCGTGGGGAAAAGGAAACGTACGCGATTATTAGATTACTTTGAGCTGCGTATTCACATTTTGGTGGCGAGGAATCATCAAAACACTCAATAGAAGGATCACAAGTAACGGTGGGTAAGTGCCAACATCTAATACCTACATTCTTTCATGTAGCATTCTGATTTTATGGTTTATGGTTTTCAAAATATACAACCACAACATGAAGGACAGGATGCTCGTTAAAAAAAATCTTCTCCGTCTAGAATGACAACGGCAGATTTTAGGCGCAGACACACATCTTGTCGTAAATCATACTTCAAAACGTGATAGTTTTCCTGGTAAATGCAGTGATTTTGTTTTGGCCTCCAAATTCCATCTGCAAGGGGAAAGACGATCAAGTGTGATCCTTAACTTTGATGGTAGAAGTAACACAGAGAAATGGACAGGCAGTGACCTTTGGAGTGGGTATTTCCCTGTCAGTGTAACAGCTGGACCTGAGTCCTACAAAAGACGCTTCCTGTTTGAGAGAGTGGGAAATTCATGCTATGACGTTCAGGGCTGTTTTGAGCTAATTTCTGTTTGCTTTCACCATGTTGACAACCTGCTGCAGGTATCCTGTTGATGTTTTTTGATGGTGACATCATGCCATTGTTATATTGTTTTCAATCCTGACACACATTCCTCAAACAGTGTGGAGGAAGATTACACAGATTACAGATTACGGGAAACATGACATTTACAGTATGTTGACATACTGCAGATTATTGAATTGAAAGGCCACATTTGTTTTTAATAGTTATGTTTTTCCCTCCCTCTGTCAGATGGAGGGGTCTGGCAGTCCTCGCTTCAGAAAGCTCCATTTCCCAGTGGGTCTGTGGATCAACTCGCCCAGGAAACACTTTGCCAAGCTAGGGGGTCGCTGGCCAAGTGCTATCTCTGTCAAGTCAGTCTCTTAAACACACTTTTAATCTCCTGTTTTGCTTCTATGTCATGTACATTTGTTCTCAGGTTATGCTACTTTCTTGTAATCACTGTTTAGCCAGACTTCAGTGCCTGATAAGTATTGTTGAAGTTGAGTTTATGTGTCGATGTCATCTTATCTTACTTCCACTCTCATTTGTATCCGTCCAACTCTGTAACCTTTCCCTGTTTTATTTTAGTCCTTGTTGTTTGTCTTTGTTTAGTCAGTCATAATTCACAGCTGACTGGTCCCTTCCTTTCTCCTTCCTCTCTCCTCCATCTGTCTTCCCCTCCTCTGTTGTTGTCCCAGGTCGACCACCAGCTCTGACGCAGCCTCCCTCCACGAGGCCCCCTCTGCTCCTTCCTCTTCCCTTTCTAACTCAACCCCCTCGCTGGCTTCCCCTACCCCGTCCCCATCTCCCTCCCCGGCCTTTCTCAGGCCGCGGCCTGCTGGGCCTCAGTCCCGCACAAAGCGCCTTTCCCATCTTTTCCTGCGAGGGCGCTCGAACAGCGACCGGGACCGGGCGGTGGGGGAGAGGGAGAGAGAGGTCTGGGCTCACTCGGCCGCCCCCTCCTCTCACCACTACTTGCCCCCTGCCTCTTCCTGTGCCCCGGGCCTGATCAAGATCTATGGGGATGCCCTCTCCAGTGGGGCCAACTATCGCTCCCTGCTGGCCAACATCAACTCTACAGCCAGGCAGCTCATCGCCCAGGTCATCACCCGGTACACTGAGAGAGAGAGGGAGGAGACAGATGACGCAGGTATGAGAGAGGGAAATTTTCTCTCATTTGGACCTCTGCTGCGACCCATTACAAGGAATTGTTTGCTCAAAAGGTTTAAACCAATTGGGAATGACTTAATACAAACATAAACCACAGTGTTATGGAAAAATAATTACCCCCCCCTCCTCCTCCTCCCCCCTTCCTCCATTACCTTCTAGTTCTCCAGAAACACAGCCCAGAGGACTTCCTGTTGTGTGATGTCATCGGAAAGCCCATCCAGCAGCCAGATGGAGCTATCAAGTGGGAGACAGAGTGCCGGAGAAGCGTTGCCCCGTGGGAATGTCCCTTGTTGTTGGTGGACATGTGGCGACCTAAGGACGGATTTGAGCGGCGCTTTGAAATCCAAAGAAGGGAAGACTATGAGAGAGAAGAGAGGGAGAGGGAGAAGGAGCGGGAGAGGGAAGGAGAGAATTATCAAGGTATGTTTAAGACTCAACAGGCAGGTATGTTAGCACGCAATGGAGCTTTGACCAATCCTCTGACTGTCTGGACAACAGGTGTGCGCTGGCGGCGGAGCAGGATGTCGTCAGGGGGCGGACCAGAGGAGAGCGAGCGTGGTCACCGTGGGAGGAACACCGAGCTCAGGAGGAGCATCAGCGACATGAACCTGAGTCTGCGGCGCCGCCAAGGCAACCACGTCAGCAAGGACTCTCGTGGCCCTGGCAACCGGCCTAACAACAACGGAGGGGTGCAGGACAGGAAGAACATTGTGAGCATGATCAACCCACAGCCGGGAGAGGTAATGACGACATGGTGAGAAAAAAATGAATTAATCTTACGTTTGGTGCTCTAACCATCATGTCTTGGCCCACTTTTTCAGATTAGAGCTTCAAAAGCTGAAGCAAAGGTTGGGTGGACGAACCAGCCGGCAGAGGACGAGAAAGATTATTCAAGCTGTGACCTGGAAGTGATGTCACAAAGTTTGATCCTTCCACCCACAGACCGGCCCTATTTTCTGTTGCTGCAGGGTTACGATCAGAGCAAGGCAAGACATGCTGACGGACGATATTGCACGCACGAATACTCACAAACAACTCCCACACACACGTACACTATGTAAACACAGGCACGCACACAAACACAGACATTTACGTGGTAACAAGGTGCATACACACTGATGTGCAGATATGCAAACTAGTAGACAAGTTGTGGAGGATTTGTGCAGATGCACACGCGTGCACACACCCTGTACATGACATCATACCTGCATGTCTGTAATCGCCACATACCATCAGGGTTTCCATCGCTCTACAAGCCTCTCCCATTCAGCATCCTGCACAAAACAGCCTCAGAGCAGCACAATGCTTGACGATTTATCCAACCAAAGCACAAACCCCCTCTGTGTACATCACTCACACACAATGACCTCACACAGGTCTCCATTGTAGCAAACTGCGACACACTTCATACCTTATCAACCGCCCTCTGTTGAACCTAACATCTCCAAGATGGAAGATTGATACAAACCATAGCACTTAAAAAGATAACAGACCTCCCTGACTCTCTTCTGCTCTCCACCCTGTGTGTTTTGTTTAGGATTTTGTTTTGTACATCATGATGGGACATACGCATGTGTTTGGAAGAAAGCCCACGATGAGGGAGAGGGAGAAGGATAGAGAGAGGGAGAGGAAGGGGAAGAGGCCACTGAAGGTGGAGACGTTCCTCTCTGCTCCTGACCTCTTGGCCAGACACTTATTGGTCAGGAGAGACTCAGCTGTTCCTGGGACGCCCACTGGACAGGGTATTAAAACAGTCTCTAACTCATGTCACACTCAGATCCATGGTGCACTTGCTATTTTAAAGTCTAACTCAGTCTAATTTTTATTTTATCGTAGCTCTGATGCGGCCCTTCAGAGGAGGTGAGGTCACACACAACGGAGTGGCCATTTACAGGGAGACAGTCCTAAAGCCTGGGGATGTGATCGGTCTGGGGAGCCACTTCCTTTTCCTGTATCGTGACCCCCGTGTGACTCCTGCTCCACCGCTGGCATTGACCCTGCCATGGCAGGCGGATGCCTCCACCACCTGCTGCCCCTCAGGGTTGGTGGACAGACAGGAAGCACTGAGGCAGTACCTGGGATCTACGGAGGCAGTCCTGAAGTTCCACCCACGTCACGCTGATTCCCTGTTACAGGTGCGCTTACTAGCTTTCGTATTGTTATTTTTCTGGTATCATGGAAAAAATGCCTTAATGACATATGTTATGTCTATCCCTCACTCTTCTCTTAGGAGATAATCTCCAAAAATTCCTCTCCAGACTCTGGGGGTGGGCCGTTAGCTCCTGCTTATCTCCTGTCAATCATGATAGATCATGCCTCCAAACACCTTGACCCTGCCCTCACGCCGCAGATTTTACTCAAATCGGCCAATCTAATAAAAGAAATTGTCTGGGTAAGTAAAAAAAAAAATCTAACAGCTCAATATATAAAAGAAAAATGACGTTGGGGTGCCCGAAAGATATTGCGCTCACCATGAACTGCAATAAACAACCATGGATCTTTGCTGCATGTCATTTCCCATCTCTCTATCTCCTCTCATTTCCTGTCATCTCTCTACTCTTATCTCTGTAATAAAGGAATGCCCTATTTAGGCATAGCAGTGCTTTGGGCTAAATGTTAACATTGGCATGCTAACATGCTCATAATAACAATGCTAACATGTTGATGTCGAGCAGATGTAATGTTTGCATGTTCACCATCTTGTTTCAACATGTTAGCATTTGGTAAAAGACAGTTGGTAAATCAAGCCAGTCGAGAGAAGAGTGAAAACGTCTTTTCTATCAAGAAAAGCCTACAGTGTCATTCTTTGCTCTTCTTTCAATTAAGAAATATTCGCCAGCTCTGATATAACTGATGCCATAGCAGCCTCTTCGCCATTGTGGTTTTCGAATGAACAGTCACATCTCTAGTCGCCCATAGCTGCCGTTCTCTAGCTGCCTGAAGTTCCTCATAGGATGCTGATTGGTTCAATCACTGTGGTTCAGACACAAGTGCATAGCTTGGAGCCTGGGAAGATGGATGCCTCGCAGGGTAAAGAAGTCAGGGGATCATCAAAATCAGAAGGATTACATCCTCTGGGGACCATGACGTCCATCGAGCCATGTTATTGCTACCCTGGCTAAAAAACAAAACACAAAAGCTCAAAACATATAAATTGTGCTACATGTCATGGTATGTTAAGGAAAATAATAAAACATCTCAGAGGTTCAGCAGTGGTTCATCTGTCAGGCTCAAAACAAGTGAATCATTAACCTTTTTTGGGACAGTATTTCTTGACAGTGTGGCCGTGATCACACTTGGGGTTAGGGTTAGGGTTAGGCTTGGCAGAAGCTTGGCAGAAAAACATCAGCTGGGCAGATTGAGAGGGCCACATTCAGTCAAACAGAAAAACCAGCAGACAGTCGTATGCCCTTCATTGTGGCCTGCTACGTCGTGGACAGGAGCGAGGATGAGCTGATGTCACTGCCTTTCTGCTGGAAAATGTGCTGTAATTGTCCTGGCTGCAGGGCGAGACTCTGCTCCCCCTCTTCCACCCCCACACTAAGCCTAATGTCTCTCCTCTCTTCTGTCTCCAACTCTCTTTACAGGATAACATTAAGGAATTTGGGGATAAGCATCCCACGCAAAAGTAAGAACATTTTTGTTCTACGTCATGTTTCCTCTGTTTAGAGATCTCCTGCCGAGTGATTCATGATACATTTGTGCCGTTGCTGTTATGTCTTGGGTAAATTTTTGTCGTGTGATGAAAGCATTGTAACACGGTGATGTTGAGAAATGGCTGAAATGTAGTTGAGTAATAATAACTCAGTCTATTTTTACTCACAGTATGGTGTGTTTCTCTCATAAAGCACAAACAAACATTGACAGGAGAATGTTCACAATCATTTTACAGCTCACATAACTTTGGCATTACATAAATGTGTCCAGTTCCACAGAGCAGGAAGGTGAGATAAGCACGCCGAATGTGCTGAAACTGTCATCCGACCTTCGACCCTTGATGTTTTGGATGTCAAACGCCACAGAGCTCCTTAACTTCTTCCAGGTCAAAGTTGAAACCATGGAGAAAGAGTGGGAGTTTGAAGGTGAGAGTGATTTGAGAACAGTTGACTGAAACGAATGACTCAAGTAAAAACGTGGCTGCTTAATGAAACATCACAGACCTTTGGGAATGTTTGAAATTAAAGCGGATGCAAAACCTTTAACTCGTCCTAATTATGGTTTCTTTGAAGCCCCGGGTGACCCAGTTCTGACAGCTGACATGGACACCTGCTCAGAGGCTCTGGCACAGCTGGATGATGTCATTATGCACACCTTCCAACAGTGTGTGTATCACCTCACCAAGGTACGGCACCAAATCCATACTAAATAGTAATGCATATATATAAAACAAATTTTAGGCATAATTAGGCGTTTTAGTTTGTGGCGCCAGATGTTGATCAAACTGCAACTTTGGGAAGCCACTTCCAAGTATTCTTGAAGCGTAAAAGTACAATTTTTCAACTTTCCATCCTCCTGGTGTTTCCCTGTGGTATTATTGTTGGCTCGGCCGTCGCAAAGAAAGACATGACACCATAAAAATCCCAAGTTGACCTCGAAAATCCTGATCTCAGAGCTATTAGGATTTTATTACTTACTGGTCCTGGAGAAAGAATGCCAGTTTTGAACCCTATCGAGTCCCACTGGTGAGGGGAAACACATATGAGTGGGCTGACAGACTTTGACACAACTCCGGCTCTCAACATCCAACGTCCGGTTACTCTTGTTTTACCTCGGTTTCATCACTCTCCCTCTTTTCCTCCTCCATCAGTGAACTTCTTTTTCTTTTGCAGTTATTCCAGTTGTTCCACTGTTACCTGGGGATAGCAGCCAGGGCAAACAATGCCTCTTTAATGTTTCCGCCGTAATGTGGCCTTAAATTTTCTGGGAAAAATCAAGCCAGGTGGGCAGGCTGAAAAGCATGGTAAAAGCAAGGTTTATAGGGAACCAATCACTATGGAGTCATTTTCCTACAGCCATTACACTGTGTAATCAGTATTTACTTCAGGAGGATAAATTAAAACAATAAGTTGTCTATTGCCAGCCAAACAAGGAGACAGCTGAATGTCTTTCTGAAGACTTATGACATTTTTGTCTTGTTTTTCCAAGATGTTTCTGAGGCTGTCTCACCACCACCCACAATTAATTTTAATTTTTTCCAGCTGTGAGCAGCTCCTCCTTTTCTTTTGTGCTTTGCATTCTGGGAGAATAGCATGCATCAACAGCACGTTTGAAAAGTCAATCGTGGGACTTGCCTACATGTCTTTAGCCATCCTAGAGGCCAACATGCTCACAATGACAATGCTAACATGATACACAACAGGCACCATGTTAAGTAACTGTGTTTAGCGTTAGCTTGCTAATTATAGCACTAAACACAAAGTACAGCTGAGGCTCGTGGGAATGTCATGTTTGTAGGTATGTGGTGATAAACGTCAAATTTAAAAAGTTGACCAATATATAGTGCTAGATGTCAGGGAGCACCAAAGTTATTGGTATTCACCCAGAGGTGGACAAAAATATTTTTACCAGATGACATCCGCAATCCATCCCATTGCCATGGATATATTTCACTCTCAACCACAAATGTAAACCTCATAGTCGAGCGAGAGGAAAAGCCAGCAGATCGCCAAAGTCAGTAGCATCCATCCTCTGGGAACCATGAACGTCAGAACAATATTTCATGGCAAACCATCCAGTATTTGTTTCTTCATTCTTCATTTTCTAAACAAACAAACTCACATTTCTTTCCTTCCTGTCCACAAAGACCCTGTACTCACTCCTTCCAGCTCTCCTGGACACCAACCCGTTCTCCAGCGAGGAGAAGGAGAAGGAGAAGGATGGAGCTCGGGGCGCGGAGGGAGAAGAGAAAAGAGAAGGGGAAGGAGAGGTGGATGATGTGTCCGCCTTACCGCCCAAAGTTGCCGGGCTGGTGGAGGTGTATCGCTGCTCCCTGATGCTGTCGCGGGAGGCATGTCTGTCCCCGCCGCTCACCTCCCAAACCTTCGGCTACCTCTTCTTCTTCACCAACACCTCCCTGCTCAATACTCTGCTAGAGCGAGGTGAGAATGCACAGGTTAAAGTGCACACAGTTTGTGACATTAAAGGGACATTTCACCTCAAAGTACATATTTTTCCTCTTAACTGTAGTGCTATTTCTAGATTGTTTAACTGTGAGTTACTGAGTTTTGGAAATATCAGTCACAGAGAAAGACGATAGTTCCTACATGAAACTGCTCACAACAAGGTCTGTGGATTATCTTGAGTAACTTGGTCATTCTTCTGGAAAAAAAAACATTGCTGTTGAGTTTTTTTAAAAATGTAATTTTTGCCACTTTGAGCTCCAAAGGCTGAGTGCCATCTAGTTCCATTATATCAGAGAGAAGGCAGACATCTCTTTGTCCAGTTTTTCCAAAACTCAACAACTCACAGCAAACTAATCTAGATGGATAAGTACTGTAGCACTACGGGTAAGAGGAAAAATATGTATTTTTCATTTGGGGCTTAACTGTCTGTTTAATCAGTAACGGCAGCCTATCTGTTTTCTAACACTAACTAAAAATAAGATACTGGTCATACCAGACCAAGTAAGGCTGTAGTGGCAAAACTCCTGAGTGTTCTAGACTGAGCAAAGGTATTTTAATGTTTTTAAATTAAACTTTTTATTTGTAAAACAGGGGATGTATTATTTCGTCCTTCAAAAGTTAGATGGTCTGTAAAGGTCAGACAGAATAATCTCCTGTTTTATTATTTTTAACAACAGAATTCTATCTTTTCAAATGCTTTGCCAAAATCCTAACCTTTTTTCTATCTGTTCTCTCCCATTAGACGGGCTGTTTTCGTGGTCCAGAGCGGTCCAGATCCGTACAAACTTGGACCTCGTTCTGGACTGGCTACAGGGGGCGGGATTAGGAGACATTGCCTCGGAGTTTATGAAGAAACTGTCAATCACGGTCAACTTCCTGTGTATTCCCAAGACTCGACTTATCCAGGTAACACAGCTACATGTGCAGTGTGTCCTCTGAGCCCTAACCCAAAAGTATTAACTCTCATTTTCCTCTCTCCTTTAACCTCTCGTCTTCCAGTCATCCTGGCCCAGTCTACAGGAGGAACATGTCTTGTTAAGCCCTTCCCAACTGCACCACCTGCTCACCCATTACAAGCTGGGTCCAACCAGAGCCCCACCAGCATCCTGGGCCCCTCCACCAGGCACAGAGCTGAGCGGAGGTAAAACATAAATAGATAAAACTAACTAACTAACTAAGACAGTGAAATTACCTGTTATGTCAATCACTTCTTTCCCTTTTTCTGATCTTTTAGACATCTTTGAGAGCTTCCTGGACCACCCTCCTTTAATCCTGCCAAACGAGACTCCACGCCTTGACCTCTCCCAACCAATCCCGAGCCCCGAGCTCCAAAAGGAAGTTACACGTCTCCGCACCTTCTTGTGGGGACTCGACCAGGATGAGCTCCCTGCCAATCAGAGGACTCGGCTTTGAGGAAGCCCATATTTGTCTCTCTATGGATGTCTCAAGAAACAGCAGACAAAAAAAAAAAAAAAAAAAATGCAAACTGGACATGTTTTCTGCATTTTGTTGCCTGTTTGTTGTTTTTTCATGACTTACATATCAATTCATTTATTCATTTAGATATTTTCAAGTAAGGGAAATGTATTGGCTCTGGTATGTCTTTATAGATTGTACTTTAATGCAGGGATTACAACACCATGTCTGTTAGACTTGTGTTTTACTTGGCTGTCATGTATGTTTTTAAACTACTTGTTTTTAATAAAACACTGAACTCAAGTCTTAAAGAGCTACAGTTTCCGCATGATCTTTGACAAGCTTGTTTCCCACAGCAGGGCCCCTTGGGCTTGGCACTCACCTCAACTTTTAAACACCAAAGGAATATTCCACAAGGTGGCAATGCAGGACTCATTCCCCTCTGACGTTAAATGATGAGTCTGCAGGTAGAACTGCTTGACTAAGGAGGCGATCATACAGCTACATTATCGTCTGCTCCGACGGCTCATTCTCATTTCCTGTAATAATGGTGGCATTTTACAAAGGGTCATGACTCAAGCAAGTAAATGAGACTGTGACGAACGTACACAAAGGTCACCTTTACCAAGGTAAGCTGTCATAAAGGTAAAAGCTGGTGACTTAACTACTGGGGGGGGATTTTAATTTCCCTCAGTGGTCTGATCAGGAGGGTTTCCCATTTCATTAATGTGGTACAACTCGCCGAACCTATAAAATAAAAGTCCAGCTCATTAAGAATAAATCAGCAACCGTCTGTTACGTACAGACAGCAGACAGGTGATATCATCAGGAGTGAGTAACAGCTCAGCTTGAACTTGACCTGTCACAAATTTGTAATACCCAGTCAATTTCACCGTCTAGTCAGCCCGGACTCCTTTGGAAAACCACTTTCTTTGTTTTGAGAGTGAAGCTGTATGACGTCTCCACAAACTGAAGTTATCATGCTCCTCCTCTGGCGTCTGACCAAATGGCTTCCTTTCTTCCGGTCAGCTTCTCAGAAGAACTCCTTTACGGTAAAAAGCTGAAAAACAACACATCAGTCCCATGAGAGACCCCTGCTTACATCATCACTGTTGCCTCCGGTTCTGTCTCCCCAATTTCTTACTGTGCTGACTTAAAAAAAAACAGCCATTGAGAAAGACCAGTTATAGATTATGAATCATGAGAAGAGGCTCCCTGTGGTTACATTTATCAATTAAGTGATTGTAATCAGTCTCATTTGAAATTCAGTGTGGTGTATGAGTGAGAGTGAGGCTGTGTTTGTGTGCTAATTTCAACTTGCCAGTAATGTCAAACAGATGTAGTCTGTAGCTTTATAATTAACCACAGATGGGGTTCAGACTGGTAAAGGTCCACGCTGATTGTATGATATTACAGTAGTCTTTGATACAGTACGGTGACCAATGTCTGAGTGTGATTAAGTAACATGTAAGGTTTAGTAAGCATGTGACACACACTCTGTTTTCTGTGATCACAATCACTGACACAGACAAAAAGTCATACACACTTTCACCAGAATTTCGTAGTCATACTCACAATCGTCTTTCACTGTCTCCCACACACAAACACACTCACTAAGACGGCTTCTTTACCCAGGTGCAGAGTCCCACACCTGTTGTAGCAGCTCTCTGTAATTAGCTCAACACAATTATCATTGGTGGATGGAGGGGTGTGTGTGCGAGGACAATGGGGCAGTTATTCTCTCCCTATCATCTCCTCCTCTCTCCCTGCTGTCGAGTAATGAAAGATTCTTCCCCTCTTCAAAGAGACGGAGTTTCCTACAAAACGGCTGAGTCAGAGGAGAAAAGAGAGAAGGATGAAAAGAAAAGGAAGAACAGTAGGGAGGCAAGTGCGGTAATGCAATGCTGCCGGTGTGAGGCCCAGTGGACCACAGTGATTGTGTTCATTGTTGTTACACACAGGAGTCATTTTCAGGAACCAGAAAGGGCCCATGGCTCTCACACTTAACACTAACAGCTACAACCTGGCGCGCCCTCTGTATCTATTTGTGATCTGGTAACACTTTACCTGAGCCCTGCGTCATCCTAAAGCCCGCAATATAAGGAGGGTTTTCAAGTCATACACTCGGGGAAAGGGCAGAGTACGATGACTGTAAGGCCACTGATGGAGGCTGTGAGACACGTTCTATCAGGAAGTCGGAGGGGAAAGTGTGAGGGCTTCGGTCCAAAGTAGTCATCACTGCCAAATGTTACAGGATCTGGTTTCTTATACCCAGTGATTAAATGTAACTAAGTACATTTACTCAAGTACTTTACTTTAGTATTGATTTATATGATAACTTTAGTAGAGCCTTTTTAAATGAATTTGTTTTATCTGCAATCAAATAAAAATACATAGATTCAATAATCAGTCAACAGTTACTTTAACTTGTACCTTTGATACTTATATACATTAACATAAGACACTTTAAGACTTTTACTCGAGTACAACTTTTGGGTACTTTTCACAACACTGTCAGTTTATCACAAACATTCAACATCAACACATCTGGAGATAGGTGGTTTTGACTGGAAAGGAAGGTAATCTGAAAAGTAACTAGTAACTGAAGCTGACAGACAAATGTACTGGAGTAAAAAGTACAATATTAACCTCTGAGATGTAGTGGGGTGGAACTATAAAGTTGTGTAAAATGGAAACTCAAGTAAAGCACCTTGAAATTGTACTGGTACAGTACTCAAGTAAATTTATTTAGTTACTTTCCATGTTAAAAACACTGATAAATGATGATAACGTGGTTATAATAATAAAATACAGGAGAAATGTTTTGTAATCATCTCAGTTACACAAAGAACTTTTTTGTCAGCATTTCCACTGATGGAAGTAACAAAGTACATTTACTCAAGTTCAGTACTTATGTACAATTTTGAGGCGGTTTCACTTTCCATTTTCTGCAACTTTTTACTTCCACTACAATACATTTTGGAGGCAAATATTGTACTTTTTACTGCACTACATACATTTTCTAACTTTAGTTACTAGTTACTAATTACTTTATGACTTTTACTCAAATACTATTCAGATGGGTGACTTTCACTTTAACCAAAGTAATATTTTATTAAAAATCTTTACTTTTACTCAAGTATGACTTTCAGTACTTCAGTACAACACTGCTTATACCAGTGGGAAACTAAATTGTGTTTTTTCATCCTGGTCTTACCAGGATAATATATCCTGAGAAATATTATCTTAATGAGTGCAGCTCCTAAGAAATAAAGCAACTTTTCATTATCTGTCTCAGACTGAAAATATTTAAGAACCTGGCTGTATGAGACACCGGAGAGTCATCTCTAGTCTGAAACAAAAGTAGAAGTGGAATGTTTTACATGACTCCTGGTTGAGCCTGGAGCAGGAGCAGGGGAATCTCTATTAGGTCCCAGACAGACTGGGGGTGTAGGAATCTGCGAGAGGTTTGAGACGAGTGGTGAGAAGGTCAGAGGGGAATCAATCCGATGCAGACAGACGATGGACTGTGGCTGCAGACTTTAGGTGGATGAAATGGACAGCGGGGCCTCAGTGAGATCACCAAAAGGCCAAGAGAAAAGCCTTGGTCTTCCTCAAGGGGTAATGTGTTTTCTCCTGATTACGTCACCAGAACGTGAAACGCACACATAAACACACAAACTTCTCTCTTTTTTCTTTTTTTCAGTGCATGCCCCTACACACAAATGCACACAGGCACACGCAGGGATATAAAAGAAGCCCTGTGAGGTCAGATCCACCGTGCTGAGGCTGTCCACTGTTAGTACGCGTAGCCGGCTAAGCCTCACAGTCTCACTGGCAGCTACAACCACCACCACCAACCGCTGTACCCTGCCTTGCCCTGCCCTGCCCTGCCCCGGCCTTCTCTCCACTGGCGGCTGTCTGTCCTGACCTGCTGCTGCTGCTGCTGCAGCTGGTTCTCCAGAGCAGCAGTGTTTATGTGTGTGCACACTTTGGGACAGGGCCAGTGCCACCAATTTGGGACTGGTGGTCTTTTCCTCTTTTCCAAAATGTCCTACCCTTTCCCTCCTTCCTCTTCTTTCCTCCTGTTTTCCTGTCTCCCTCACTTTCGTTCTTGCTCAGTATGTTTCTCTCGGGCCGGGGGGCCTGTGGGCCTGTGGGTAGGGGCCTTATTCCATCAGCCTGGGGCTTCTGTCAGAGGCTTGTTCCATTTTGCGTCATGGTGTTGACTGAGCGGACCCCACACTTAACTCCCATAGAGCTATGGGGTTGGGCGGCAGGGCGGCCGGCGCGGGCTAACGCGGCCCCGTGTTCAGCGTGGTAATCTGATGGCCATGTTTATTTTATGCAGCTCTCCTTTGATGGGGCAGAAAAAGTCTTTGGGCTTTTTGTTTCAGCACTTTCACTGCCAGGTCAGAGGTGCTCGCCGTGGTTACGCTCAGGAAGAATAATATTTGCCCTTATATTCGCTCCAAACAGGCTTTTTTCCATATTAGTGTCAGGGATACTCTCTGGGTTTCTGCCTTCCACTGATTCGGCACATTGGAGGTGAAGGGTGGTGGGGGACCGCACCTCAAAAGCATCGCTCCCTGGAGGATAACGGGGGTGTTCCACAGGTCGTCCCCAAGGCTTGTTCCTATACCCCTGAGTGAACCCCCGTCACACTCTGCTGCGGATCTGAGAGACAGCCCTGCAGCCATATATATGCGTCCCAGTAGTGAAGGAAAACACACACATAAACACATGAAAACACTCTCCCTCCTGCTTGGCTGCCCCGGACTCCACCTCAGCTGTCAGTTGTCCAAACCTCCCAGGGGTGCGTTTTAATGGAGTTACCAAAAAAACAGAGTTACCTCTCCTTGTCTGCCTTGCGCCTTTCACTGGCTCACCTCAAGACTCACACACCCACCTATCTGTCTTGTGTCAGCTGTTTCGGACGGGTCGAAAAGCCAGGGAACCGCACTGAATCATTAGATGAGGTTTTGACCTAAAAGAACTGTTCACCGGATTGAATTCTGACCCTAATTTGTTCTGTACAACCACATCATGAAGTACAAATAAAGCCTCCTGTATTGGCCCTCATCGCACTGTTCTGCACTTACTATGTCCATGTTGATCTGACCTGGGAAAATGTCTCCGAGCAGCGGCTTACAGGACTCGCTTTGTCATGCAAGAATCCTTTTTACTTTGAAGATTAATTAATATGCATCTCTAGAGAAAAGGAGCCTAGATTGTGGTTGGAATATCATTTATCTATCTCAATTTTTGTTATTGTAATTGGCCGAGGCTTAAGCTGTGATCGTGATATTACAGGAATGAATCACTGTCATACAAGATAAGACACCCTGGGGAGTTTTATACGGATAATATTTCATTTCCTTCTTCGGCTGTTCATTATTTATGATCTGAATACAGAAAGAACTGGGTTTTGGCCAGATAGGAACAATAAGCACACCAGCACGCATAAACAGAAACTAGATCATCATCACATCTTATCTTTCCTATGAAGGTGAATAGTAGACCGTGTACAGGAAGGACTGTTTACACTTCCTGCCCTCCTCCATACACCCCATTATCCACCTTTCTTTTGTAACACATTCAGCATGTTTCTGGCCTCCCGTGTGACTGTGAGGTATGTGCTTACTCACAGATGAAGGAGTCTGAACTCTGATGTAATCCAGGGGAAACAGGGGAACTACCCTGGTGGTAGGTAATCCAATCCCTCCTGGTGCAATTTAGCAGCTCAAAACAATTACAGACTCGCTGCCCCCAAATCAGCACCAGCAGCCAGACAAAAGGGATGTAGTAGATTTGGCATGTTAGTATAGACACTGATGTAAGGTCAGATTTAGTAGGCCACTACAGAGGGCAAGCTAATCTGGATCAGGGTTTGGCAATGCCATTCTCGCTATTCAAACTGAGGTTGAAAGCCTCCGCAGATGGCACAGTGTGGGCGACAGTAGCAAAGCTTGGTCACTGAGTCATAAAGAGGTGCTGTCAGTCAAAACCAAGGATTCACCAAGCAGAAATCCTCCTGTGAGGTGCGTGTGTGTGTCTTCCTACTCACTGTCACCCATTCAAGGTCTGATTAAAGGGGATCGCCTTTCCTGTGACATGCTCCTAATCTTTGCCCTCTTCCTGTCCCACCCTCGTTCTCGCCCAACACCTCTTTTACGTCTTTGCCATCACTATCTTTCTCTTCCATAGCATCACTTTGTTTTTACTCGCAGGTCATTGGCTCTTTTCTCCATGACCATTTTACCAATCTCCATCCAATCATCCCAACCTATCCAATCTCTTTCTCTTCTTTCTTTATGTGTCACCGTCCTCGTCATCACTCCCAGCTTCCAAGGATACCCACTGTCACCGTGTTTATTGTCTTTGTCTCAACCCTAGACCTATGTCTGTCCAGGCATCCTGTCCCATCCCCTTCTTTCCCACTCTTTGTCGTCATCCCTTTCATTTCTCCCTAGTGATTGTCCATGAGCGTGTTGTTTCTGGGCTTTTAGTCCAGTCTGCTGCGGGGAATTTCCTTCTTATCGTTCACTGCGCCATTCCTTGCATTCCTAGCATGCTTCCCGGCACTACTGGGGGTCCGGCCTGATGCGAGGGCGTCTGTAATACAAGGCAGACACTGAGGGGAACTGACACCATTCATAGATCCAGCGGTGACCTTCTGATGAGAATGGACAGTGTGATTGATGAAGAGAAAGACGATGAGGAGCCAGGGAGAAAAGGGAGGGGGAGACATAAAAAGACAGTGGCGGCGGGGGCGTAACGGCAATGTGTGTGAACTCTGTGCCAAAAATAGAAAATTCTGGATAGCTTTCATTTCTAAGTCCTTGACTCACTGACTGTTATTGATAAAAGAAGACATGTAAGGCGTTTAGACATCTCCCGACAGAGCAGTTTGTGGCTAATTGGACACAGCAGGGGGTCAAAGTGCACGCAAACATTGGGAACAAGAATAGAGAGATTGGAATAACTTTCATGTCATTCCTCTTAGTCACAGCCCTCCAAGGATAAAGGTGGTTCTCTAACTGCACACTAAACAAAGCTTTTGTGAAATCCCACAATGATAAAAAAAAAAGGTCAAGAAAATAAAACTGGAGAGACGTCGGGGATGTGACAGGTCGTGCGGATGTGCAAGTAAAATATGGCCGTCAGACTCAGACTTGTCAGCCGGAGATAATGATAATGGTGGTTAGGAAGAATGCACGCAAACACATTACTTCCATATCTTTCACTTACTATTCCAGAGATAAGATAGCGTGTCCAAGAAGTATGAGGGATAGATAGTTCACAGTTTATATAAACATTTACAGTAAATGTTTTCTTGTGATACGACAACAACTGCAGAAATTTCAATCTAAAAGAGGAAGACAGTGTATCTTCTGTGCCGAAGTCACTTCAAAACCAAAGTTGACATTTCAGTGAACTTGAGGTCCGCCTCCCCTCCCTGTGCGGTCAAAGCGCAGCCTACTGAATGTGGAGGAGAGGAGTCTTTTTGATTTACAAACACTTTCAAATGCCCCCAGCCTCCAAACTGTTGTGCTCAGCTGCACAATCCACGTCCGTACGTTAGTTCAAAACATAAACAGTGACAACGTGCGGATATGAAATTTCCTTTCCTGTGTTTGCTCACAGTTATGATGAAATTTACACACTTTGCACGGCTGACGCACAGGAAGTGGTCAGTGGAACGACGTTAAAATCAATACAGCTGGCCGTGCGCTCTGTTATAAGTTGTGTTATCTGCTATCATTGTTGTGGGAGGTTGATTTATGATTGTCATCACGTAACGAGCGTTAATTTAATGAATGGCCCGTGATGGAGGGGCCTGATGTGCGTCAGCATTCACAGAAAACAACCAGGCCATGTCAGGTTAAAGAGGGTACTGGGTTATAAATTGCTTTAAATGCTGGAGTGAACTGTCTAACAGACGTAAGCATATGTGTGTGTCCACGAGGTTGTGTATGTGTGTGTCCATCTGTCTGCAAAAGGGCATCCTCCCACCCCCCCTATGCGACTGAGGTCACCTTACGTTGACAAGTCATGCTGTAGGGCCAACTGCGACGTCACACAAGTCCTCTTCCTTTTGTCTTCCCACTCCCCTCACTCTTTCCCCGTCGTCTCTCCCGGACCCGCTGCCCCCTTACACACACTCACACACGCACACATGCTGCCCCCCCCCCCCTTTCCCCCCTGAGAGTTTGTCAGCAGCTCTCAGCTTCCGTAGAAAAACACGACAACAGACTCAGTGTGTGGCTGACGCAGACGCACGGCGCGCCGGCAAGTAGTGGTCAGCTCTGATACAGTATACATCACTCACAGACACATGCAGATGTAGTAACTCACCACAGAAACGGTGAAAGCCTGACAAAGGGACAGAGAATGCACAAGTAATGTCTCCTGGATAACTATTCTGCACGCTGAGGAATGCACCAAAAATAGCACCTACGCTGTCGCTCTCCTCTCTTTTCTTTCTTTAACTTTTATAAAAAAGTTCTCTACAGGCTCACTGGTGCAGAGATATTGCAGCCAGGTGATAAAAATAGTCCACTATTTGCATGCACATGTTTGACTACATACGCTCTGATAGTTTAAAGCTTGTACTGTTTGCATTTCATTGATCCTGCTGTGCACCAGACTGCACCGGAGGAAAAACAGAGACCGGGATGTGAAGTGGAAACGAGTGAGTGTGTGAAAGAGAAAGTAAGAGGGAGCTGAGGGGGAAGCACTTTGAAAGGAGGAAGAGATGGGGAGAGAGAGGGATGCAGACAGGACACGCAATGACAGGGGAGGAAAGAATGTTTAGGGCGACTGAGAATGGCGGTGAGAGGAGCGGGAGGGAGAAGCGGAGGAGAGAGCGGGAGCTCTGAGACAGGCCTGGGCTCTCCAGTGTGTTAACACCAGTCTGAGATGGAGGGAGCAAGCAGGGTAGATGGAAAGAGTGTTTGCACAGTAAAAAGTTCCTTTTTGCGTGGGTTGCTTGCTTCCCGCTGTAACCCCCTCCTCCTCCTCCTCCTTCCTCTTCTCCTTCTCACACTCTGTCTGTGACCTATTGCTTCAACTAGTTCATTCAGAGATTTCCTCACTGGCAGACGCAAAACCTCTTGGACGGCGTGAGAGGAGAACGTGAGCAGGTGAGCAATGTAGAGTCAGAGAGGGAGAGGGTTTCGGCTGACTCTCGCTGTTACAGATGCACACACACATGCATACACACACATACACTGTGTTTTGTCACATACCATAAAGTTTGGTTTCCAAACAGAATGAGCCTCGTAAATGTGTGTTTAATAGAGAGCTGATTTAAACATTTTGCTCCCCCAGTTTCTGCCGGGAGAGACGTTTGCCTCACGCTCTCCCTTTCATCCCTGCATCCTGCCCTTTGCTCGGCTCCGTGAGCTGAGCCAGCGGAGGAAACCTGCAATAATGATGCTGGTTAATGTCCCACTTTAATGGTCTAATAAAAAGGCAAAGCAACAGATGCGCAACAGCCATATCTGCCTCAAGTGGGCAGCTCACATGAAAAAGGAAGAGAGCAATTGACACGCATAATTAGTTAATCACGTCCACGGGGAGCTCTCTCAACTAAAGGCTCGCCAGTGGAGGGGAGGCTGAGGGGGGCTCGAGAGGAGGGTCTCTGTTCATATATCCATTTGAAAGAAGACAACAGAGCTTGAACATTGATCCCCGACAGTGAGAAAGAGAGAGTCATAGACGTCACTTTATTGCCCAATGACTGCAGCCCCCTCCTGTGTGTCACTATTTCTCCAAACCAAATCCCCCCTGAACTTTTAACACACTCACTCGCTCTCTGACGTAGGTTGAAGTAAGGAGGCAGGAGGAGGGAGAAGGGGGGGGTGGGGTGATGATGGTGGTGGGTACCGAGTTAGGGCAAGGGTTACCATAACGATTCCCCAGATAGAAAGTATTCAGATCCTTTACTAAAGTAAAAGAACTAATACCAGAATGTAAAACATGAAATCCTGCATACAAAATGTTGTTACTTAAGTAAGAGTATGTAAAGGAAATGTACTCAATGCAGAAATATGTCCCCTGTGACTGTTATAGTATTACATATAATGTCATTAGATTGATATTACCTCCGCCAAGGAGGCTATGTTTTCAGCCGTGTCCGGTTGTCTGTTGGTTTGTCAGCAGGATGACACAAAAACTACTGAATGGATTTCCACGAAACCTGGATAGAGGATGGGTCCCAGAATAGACTCCCAGACTCCTTTTGTCACAATTATACAGAAAGGACCCCAACGCAAGGCACACACAGGCAGGAGTCCAAAACACAGAAGTAATACAAAAACTATTGACAGACCAGAAAACCATGAGGAACAAATCAGGAACACAGGGAACACACAAGGACTGGGGAACAGGCACAGGAGCACAGGAGATGCGTGGATGAAAACAGACAAACCAACAAAGAGTGAGGGAAAAACATAGGCTTAAATGCAAACAAAACTAACAAGGGGGTGAGGTGCAGGTAGAGAGACACTGGGAACCTAAACCATGACACCTTTAACTTTTGGTGCAGATCCAGATAAAGGGACGGATCCAGAAACTGATTTCTGAATTCATGGATCTTGATGATAAAAATCAGGCATATTTAGGTGTCTGGTATCTGTGGGTGAGGACAATTTGATGTGGATTGTAGATCTGGTTAAGCAGGTCTGGGTGGTTTGAAATTTAGAGTGATACAGGGATATAGATTTTAATATTGGATTGACTTGATTGAATTAGGGCATTGGCGGAGGTATGCGCTCTACTTGCCATACAAGTTAGTCATGCATTAATGTAAAAGTAGGATTTTACTGTTGTAGTTGGCTGAAGTGGAGCTCATTTATACTATTTTGTATAGGACTTGAACTAGTGATCAGGGCAGCCGCCAGGAGGAAACACCGGGTCAGTTGTCCCGGGCCCTAGGTCATGAGAGGGCCCAAAAGAGCCCAGAAAGCCTTTAACCCTTAAAACAATATGCCTTTTGTATTTGGAGATCATCTTGTCCTGGGCACGAGCAAGACTATTGACAGCCCTGATTATTTTCTCCATTCATCAATGACTGTTTGGCAGAAAGTAGTAAGACATGCCGCTGCAACTACCCACAGCTCAAAGCAATACCTTCACAATGCTTGTTTGTCCAAATCATTGTAACTCATTATAAGCTCAAGGTTTTTATGCAAAAAATGTAACTAAAGCTGTTTCATAATTGCTGCAATATTTCCCTCTGATATGTAGCGGAGCAGACGTGGAAATGCACAGAAGTTAATGCTCAAGTTCAGTAAAAGTACTTCAAATTTGTGCTTAAGCACGGTACTGAGTACATGTACTTAGTTACATTCCTCCACTGCCAGATAGGATACCCTACCCTGCCAGAATCACAAACTTGGCAGTGAGCTGGAGAGGATGAATGGGGGACAGGATGACGGAGTAGAGAGGAAGAAGAGAGGAGGTGGAGGAGGTCATGGGGAAACTTGAAAGTGTCCTGTTATAGGAGAGTAAATATTAACAGTAATAGGTCGGACCTTTGGTTTTCCCTTTGAAACTAATCGTCGCGTTTGTTGACTCAGGTCCTGCTGGAATCCCCTGGAGGAAATGAGGGTGCAACATAAAAATTATGAACTACTGCTTCTCCCATAATCCCTTTTACCATCGGAGCAGTGTTGCGTCACAGCCAACATTTGCTCTGTTTATATATGACGCTCAAAGGTAAGCAGAACATGAGACTAAACCCTAAAACCCACAAGACTACTTTATCATCCACCTGGACATGGAAATCACCCCCGGTAACAAACAACTATGGGAAAATCCACATGAACAGAATGGGCTGATTTGGTATTTGTTCCCATAATCAAACTACAACACTAATCGCAGTTAAATAAACAATGAAAAAAATCCCCAACATAAAAAAATCTGTTCTTGCACAAGCTCTTCCTTGTCGGATAAATAAACTATGAAGAATATTACACTAACACACACTCTGAAGTTGCCTAAATCAAAGTTTTAAAGTGGTAAAAGGCGATGAATCACGCAACTGTGTGGATTAACAGCCCGGCAAAAGGTGAGCAAAGAGTGTGAGCCATTCAAATGATTTGAAGCCTGCGTAATAATGTGTGAATACATGCCATGGCGCACAGGAAACCTAGTGTAAAGCATGAGCGAATTGAGTGAAGCTTGTGTGAGTAAAGTTTGTCTGGCAGCGAGGCCTCGCAGGCCCTGTCACAGGTTCCCCTTCCTCTCTGATGTCTTTGAGGTCGTAGTCTGAGTGTCTCACTCTGTTTCTCCTCCTATGGTGGTTTACACAGATTGGTGATGTAATGGGTAGCATATGAAGGCCACACACAAACACACGCAGACGCACACACAAACACCGATGCTCATGCACGATATACAGACACCGCACTTATACCACCACATACCCATAATTACACACATATACTGTACGCACACCCATTTACACAAACCCTGGATTCCCCCTTTTCCAACAGCCATGCGCCAGTGCTTGCTTTCTCACACACAAAAACAAAAGTCTAAACAAAGATACATAACTCCTCTTACTTTGGGCGCTGACATCTATGCACGTGCACAGACACACACACACACACACACACACACTTAAAGGGCACCCATCCGGTGTCATGGTGTGTGAGTGATCAGCGCTGGCGGATGGCCTAACAGAAGACTGTGTGCTTCAGAACCACCCAGGAGACCCCCATCATGAGAGGCAGCCCAGAGAGGGAACGAGGGAGAGTGACTAACTTCACTTTTTCTTTTCTTCTCTCCCCAGCTGTGTCTTCAAACGGCCCTTTGATGTGGGAAATTAAAAAGAGCGAGTGTGTCAATATCTCCCTACGTCCAACCGCACTCATCTATTTCCTCCCCTCCTTCTCCTGTTCTCCTCCTTCGCCTGCTTTTCTTCTCTACTGTTGACCCGAGAAAACAGAGTATGACCCTTTTTAACCACAACAACTCTGCCACCCACTCGCTGCCACCAGGCCCTCATCATTTGGAGGGTGTTTGTTTGTCTGTGTAGGCCCACCACCGGACTGGCAACTCTGTGTGTATATGTGTATGAGTGTGCGAGTGTGCGCGTACAAGGCCCACCACTAATTATTTTCAAACCACACCATGAGTGTATGTCTGTGAATGAGGGTCTCCTAATCTCACACCCAGACTCAAAAGCGCTTTCTTCCTTTTCGCCTCTACTCTCTCTCTCCCTTTGTTTGTGTGTGTCTGTAGCCAGGTTTCCACCCAAATGTAGAGAAAATTCTAACCAAATTCTCAGGAAATCGATGAAAGAAAATGTGAACTCTCGCCAGTTTTCATCCAGTACTGATATGTGAACGTTAGGAGCTGAGATACGCATTCAGGTGTCATTATACCAGTGGTTCTCAAACCTCTTCCTGTCAAGGACTTGGCCACAGACCCCCATCTGATAAGATTTTTACTATCAGATATTTTATAAAAGAAAGTGACCAAAATGTCCATACATCATGGAAGTTAGCATTGCCCTGGTTTCCTTGTTAAAAAGCCTGTGGGATTTTTCAATCGGATTTTGGATTGCTGCAGAAAACTCACTCTGTAACACAAGTTTATGATACACAAGTTTATGATACTACTGATATTATACTAGTTTATGATTTTTCAAGCGTAAATGAAAGCTTCCTACAATGCCATACTACAAACTGATCAATCTACAAGTTGTAAAGGTTAAAGTTAGAATAGTTTGCAACTAAAGTCTGCCTGTGAAGATCTAGTGAGTAGATGAGTCTTTGTATTGATGACGTTTACTGTCTCTGACAACTTCTGTAGTCTCATTTAGCCACTTACTAGCAAGTGACCACCTTTTACAGTGCTTTTAAATTAAAAAATGGGGTATTTATTGACTTATTTTATGTCATAGAACTAAACATGACCATATCTTAAAGGTGCAATATGAAACAATCAACCACTAACTGCTGCTAACTGTAACTGCCATTATCTAGTTCACTAGCCGTGCAGCTATCACTCCGTACAGGGAGTCGTAGCATCAAATGTTGATGTTAACAATGCAAGCACAGTAGCTTTGGACCCTGACGGGTTGGGGCTAGCTGGTTAGCATGCTATACTTCAGTAGATATCTGTGCAACAAAATACATAGATGTATGTTTTTCACATTATGTTGATAATCAAGTTTTTGATTTCTTTCTTTTCCACTTAAATTCTCACATATTGCACCTTTAAGCTGGTGTTAACCACAGACCCTATTCCGAGCATCTAACGGGGAACCCATTCAAAAAATTTTAAGACAAGGGAACTACAAAAATGCTAACTTGTTTCCAGGCTTTGGGACTCAACGGCATGGAATAATGAAATCCCAGTGAGGACCCCACTTAAAGAACCAACACATTTTATGAAGGGGTCGTGTCCCCCCTGTCCTCCCTGAAATTTACGCCCATGGCCACAACAAGATGACGTGATTAAAAGAGCGCCAGTAAGTCAGTGCCATCAGCACCAGGGAAAAAAATGTCGAAAACATGATGGAAAAATGTTATTTCTGTTTGTTTCATGTATTAATTAGATGAAGGTTACACCCTCCTCATCGCTCCAAACAGACCTGACAATCGTGCACCCATTGACTCCCTTTTGATATACAGTATGTGTACAGTATGATGCATCGACTGTCCCTCTGTGATGACTGGAAACTCATTCTTGCCCTTTGCAGTAGTAGGCCACGCTTTACTGCACCTGACCGAGTGTTTCCAGACTGCCTCTGTGTGTGTGTGTGAAACCTACAGCGAGTGTGAGAAATCATGTCGATGTGTGTACAGCAGACTGTTATGTTTCTGCATGTATCAGAGTGTGTTTCCTTTAGTACGGCAGCATGTTTTTCTAGGAGCGTGTGTGCATCCATGTGCATGTTGTGTGTGTGCCTGCCATTTTGACCCCATCAACTGCCCCCCCCACCCTTCAAGTGTGTGTCTGTGTTAATGTCCTGTGGTGTGTGTGTGCGTGTGTGTGTGTGTCCGCTCACTGTTTCTATGCAACACTTTCAGAGGCCCCTTCTGGTCTGGACAACACCTCTCTCCTGCTCCTATCCGTCTCTCACTCCTCACTCTTTCCTTCACCCTGGAGAGGGAGAGAAGGAGTGAAAAAAAAAGAGAGGAGGTGGGTGGGGGGGCAGTGGAAATAACAGGCTGCTGTCTCAGGAGGGGCTCCGAAAGAAAAAAAAAAAAAAAAAAGGAGCAAGGGGTGAGAAAAGGAGGGAGAGAAATATGGGAGAGAAAAGGTGTTTGCTGTGCGTATTAGCTATAATACAGGGAATGTGGCATGTGTAGCCTAAAAGAGCCCTGCCATAAATTAAATAACACTTGGGCACAGCACATAACAAGAAGAGAAAAAAGAAAGGGGCAGAGGCTCTAAAAGATACATGGTTACACGAGATATGCTGATACACGTGAAAACAATGGGCTTTTTAAAACGTCTGCAGTGATAGAGAGAGGCAGGGGGGAAGAGATTTGGAGATGGGGAGATAAAAAGAGGTAGATGGGACTGATTGGCGCAGGTAGCGGGATGCGACGGAGGAAGTGCTGGAGATAGCGACAGGACAGGACGGGAGAAAGTGATAGAGGAGAGAGAAAAAAAAACAACGGAACATTTTTTTTTTTTTTTAAAGTTTCGTAAAGGGAGACAGGCAGCAGGGAGGGGAGGAGGAAAGAGGGAGAGAGGAGGGAGAGAGAGGAGAGAGAGAGGGAGAGAGAGAGCGTGTGTCTGTGTGTGTGTGTGTGTGTGTTTTTATGAATGAAGTGAGTCACTGCCGATGTGTCATAGGCCCGACGTCTTTATAAAGGAAGTTTTAAACAAGCCTAAACACTTCACTGCGCGCAAAAATTGGACTTACCACACTCGCATCCCTCTCTCTGCACTCCTGTTGCCTCTCTCTCCCTCTCTCTCTCTCTACAAACCAAGTGTCTCTCTGCCTTCAGCACTCCATAAAAGACTACAAGGGCTCATCTTCAAACTTTAACCAGAGACAGAAAACTTATTGACTTTTTTTTTTCTTCTACTTCTTTTTTTTTTGTAAGACTCTCCTCTCCTTACTTTCTTCAGTCACCATCACTCTGCTCTCTCATTCATTCTCTGACAACTTTCCTCCTCACTCGCGAAGAAGAAACCGGAGCACGTGACAATTTCCGGAGTTCAATTTATTTATTAATTTTCTATTTATTTATTTATTTATCCAAGTTTGTTTTTGTTTTTTTCTTTGCTGGTTTACTCTCGGATCCGAATCAATATGAAATGTAAGTGTTTTGATTCGCAATGGCTTTAATTAACCATTTCTTTCGCAGGTTTCTTTGATTTCTCAACGTTTTCTTTAAATTGCGGCTCTGTGGCGCTTGTGTGACTGTTAACAGCTGTTTTATCGTCCCTTTACAGGCTAAATCAAACTATTTATTTACAGATTAAAACTCTTAACAGTTGACTTTGCTCATGTCTTGGACACCCTTATCCTCTGAACTGTAAGAAGTTAGACAGGGAGCTCAGATGCTCCTGCAGTGTTATTTTGGCAGCGATTCTTGTGGTTCACCTGTAATTATCAAGCATTCATCATTTCAACAGCGCTGTGGTTCCCTTTTAATACTTAGTCTACCTTGTATTTGAACTTGAAAGGAAAAAGAATGAATGAGCTTACTGTTTGAGAGTTCACTTGGCTGCCTCTATATAATTTATACCACCAGCTCACGTACCTATCCTGTTGCAGGTGTGACAATCAGCAGCATTCATTGCGTTGCTTATGATAAAGGAGTGATGGTGAGATTCAGTGTCAAATGATTTAATGATTTGCGTTCAGCCTGTGAAAACATGACTCTGACACTGAAGCTCTTCAGGATTCCTCCGCCAAGTCTGGAGCTATTGTTTATATTATGGTGCAATATCTTCCCCTGGAGCTGACAGCCGTGGCCTGAGGTCATTATCATTATGGCGAGATGACAGCGCCTCTCCTCTAATTGCTTCCGTTTTGTTCTCCCCCTGCAGTGCTGCTCGACTCCTCCTCGTCGCTCCTCTTCTCGCTGCTATTGGCTCAGCTGCCCGTGTTCACGTCTGCCTCTCCAGTGCCGCAGCGGCGGCCCAGTGACATGGATAAACTGTCCAATCAGACCAAAAATCTAATGAAGCTCACCCAAGAACTGCTGGTAAGTGAAGATGCCCTCACGGTGGTGATGAGCTTTCTCGGCTATTGATTGGAGGAGAGGTTAATTGAATTGATGGTGTGAGGGTGGAAGAGGATGCTGGTCCTGATTGACCTCCCCTTAACTGGATTCTGGTGCTAATGTTACCTTTCAGTTTATGTAACGTGTGCTTTGTTGTGGAGACTCTGTTTTGGCTGTTTGCTCAGGGTTCAGTTTGACTTAAGCTGCTTTCATTGATGACAGACTGGCTGGAGTCCACACTGCATGCTTAGATCAGGGCAGCAACAGCCTCGGGGGAGATTTGACTGAGTGATCTCACTTTTAATCCACACTAGACTCGGAAGGGAGGGGAGGTCTGACTCAGCAACCTCCTGGTCTGCCTGGTCACCTGATTGGTGGCGGGAGCAGGAAGATTGGTGGCCAAGCCAGTCTAGTGAGCGTGTAATGAAATTAATATCCAAAGACACTTTCACAGCGATAGCCAAGAGGATAGAGAAACAAAATCTAAAGTTCTAGGGATCACATTAATATCTGCCATCAAGGCAAATTGAGAACTACATATCAACACCGTACCTGGATCCAACTAAAGCCGAACTGCCAAGCCATCTGTGAAATAACAGCAAAGTATATCACATGCCTGTTTACATAGAAACATGTTTATGTTCTGCGGCTAGACTGTCGAAGTGAGGATGGAGCTGGAGGAGGTTTTTTTTTTTCCTCCTATGAAACGTGAATCACTTGCACCGCACCGACAACTCTGGCCCGAAATCTTATTTTGTTGACAGTCAAGTGGGTAGGAAAATCAGATCTGAGGACACAGCCAAGATTTGGCTCCAGCTGGTGATTGTGTATCAACACAGTGTTTTAACAGGTGAAAAGAAAGCGGGACCATATCTCTGGATCTTTGGTTACACATGACTGATCCAGATTCTATTTTTGCATTATGCAAATCTTTAAACTCCTTTGTTCAGGGGGATGAAATCAAAAATAGCCACATACTCTCTCTAGTCTTGGCCAGTAGATAGTGTTCAGATCATGTGTGTGTGGGTGGGTGGGGTGGGGGGGTTTGTTGCTTTAAAACAATGTTACAGGCTCATTGTGGAGGAGTAGTCTAACCTGGGGTCCAGATGTGAGGAAACTAGCCTCATCAAAGAGGATTGGGTAGAGACAGTATTAGACAGTGTTCAGTAACACGGAGGATTTATTTTTAATTTTTGTTCCTTATTGTGTGGAATTCCACTAAAGAGTGGACAAAGTTAGGAAAGATAAATAGAATGGGAATTCGTGGAAAGTCCCTGCAAAGAGGCAATGAAACCGATGCTTTTAGGGAGAGAAATGTGTGTGTGTGTGTGTGTGTGTGTGTGTGTGTACACACATAGGTCTATATAGGTTTTCCGACGCAACTGTGAATGTGTGTGTTTGCATGCATGCAGTATGAGTGCAAATGCGTACATGCATTTGTGTGTAGGTATTTTTGTGGCCGTGAGTGTGTGTGTGTGTGTGTGTGCATTGAGGGTTCTGTAAATAGTCATGGCTGTGTAGGTGCGGTGTTTAGTGTTTTGCTTTCGGTCGCCACAGCAAAATGACTTGATAAAAATCAAAAAGATTTATCACATTCCAGTATTTGCATTCAGGAAGAAAAAGGCTGGATGCTAAGTTCTGTCGGGTGAGGTCATGATCTACGATGGAGAGAGCAAGAAAAAGGAGGATAAGAGGGAGAATTAAAGGCTGAGAAAGATGGAGCGAAAACCACAAGAGATGAAGAGATCAGAGGGCCAACTAGATGACAAGCCGGTGGTGTGTGTGTGCGTGTGCATGCACGTGTGTGATGTTGCATGTGCCTGTGCACCTGGTATGAGACAGAGAGAGGGAGAGGAGAGGGGGAGAGAGAGAGAGAGAGAGAGAGGAGAAGCAGGGGATGGAAGGGGACAAAAGCAACAGAGACAAAACATCGGACCACAAACATAAGTGAGCTCTTATGAAAGCAGATGGAGAGACATGCGAGACAATGCGGCACATTCATCACTAAAAATATCAACACAAACAACTGGGGGCAAACAGTAGAGCACTGCATAACAGGGTAAGGAAGCATTAAGTACACACAACCTGTTTACACAAAACATTTCTCAGCACTAATCATCCTAATGTTGTTATGTTCCTCTGCTGATTGGAAATGACGCAAGCCACATCAGTCATCTCATTTTATCCCCATTCATTACTGAATCAGGCGTACATCTTTATTACCAAATTGCACTACTGCCTTACTAAGGTACAGCGCCATAAACCTGCAGTCAGGTCGATTACCCCCCTCTGCTGGCCACCACGAGCACTCCATCTCCCGTCTGGACATAGTTTACAACACAACTCTAGCTGGGCAGCAGCACTGCGTCATTCCATCTTTTTATAGCTGTGACCCTGGAGTTTCCCTACAGCCCTGTGTTGTCTGTCCCACTTGGAGCTTTCTTAGTCACTGCATATGTTGTTATCCTCGCTCCCTGTAGAAAACATCCTGTGGGTTCAGGTCATTTGCTCTTATTGTTGACATTTGGGGTGGCTGAATGTGGGTGAACTCACACTGACCCGATCGACCACACTCCCTTCAGTGAGAGCTACTGTCTCTAAGCACAGAAAACAGCCAGCCAATCGAGGTGCTGGACTAATACTTTCCTCATGTTGCCGTGACTTGTCTCAGGATGAGTAAAATTGTGCTGATGCAAATTACTAACCGGCTGCTCTGTGTCTTGTTTTCTCTTTCAGAGGGAGCATGCATTTGACTCAGATGTGGAGCCCCACAGGTTCAGGTCTCTGCCAGAAATGAGCAACAGATCAGCTAATGATCTCAGCAATCTTGAGGTAATGCTCTGATAATGTATTTGTGTGTGACTGTGTGTGTGTGTGTGTGTTTGTGTGTGTGTGTCTGTGTGCGCGCATGCTTGTGAAGGGAGAGGGGCTGGTCTGTTTCTATCCGCACAGTTACATCTCGCCACACCCAGGCTAAGTCTCTAAAGTATGTCTGTGTTGTTTCCAGCTGAGGCCCACACTCTCGCAGCTGCATGCTGACCTGAAGCTGTATGAGCACCACTTTGAGTGGCTCAACAAGGTTTCAAAGAAGCACCACCACCCTGCACTGCCCAAGCTGGTGGAGATGATCAGAGAAATGAAATCTCTCATCACCCTGCTGCACCGTCAGGTACAGAGCAGTTTCCCCTTTTTCATTCTCAGTTGTCTTCAAAGGTTTAAGCAGGAAATTGTGTCATTTTCTACAACATTTTGCGACCACTTTTACATTCACCCTGTGATAAGTAAATGAATCGTTGTTCTAATCTGTTTGTCTTGTTGCCTATAGATGCTGAGAGTTGAAGCACCAAGGTTGACTCCCGCCACCCCCTCCCTCCCCCCTCAACTCCCCTATCAGTTTGATGTCCTGCAATCCAGTCAAGAGCTTCTTCAACACTTCAAGCTCTTCTGTGATTGGGCGTACAGAGCGTTCCTCAGCCTCAAGCCCAAAGTCTCTGCAGTACAATGATAGTCCATGCACATGATCCGTCCTTTTCCTTTCAACTACTTGGCTGCAGAGCCAGTGAGGATATACGGACACCAGCCTCAGCCAAAGGGGAATTAGGACCATATCAGTGTGCACTGCAGTCAATAGCGTCACTTAACAGGCCCAAACGTCAACCAATGACATGTGTGTTGAAGAATGTGTCTTTCCATCAGAGCCAATAAGGATGCGTTAAACTGCAGCCAGTTACAACCATCAAGATCCCCGTTAAAGCAAACTGCCAGTTTAACTACAATGATCGCGTCATGATTCCCCAAACTCTCTCCTAAAGGCCTTGTTCATGACCATGTTATTTATGTATTTATTTATTTATTGACTGTCAGTAATTTATTTAATTTTATTTATTTGAAGTTGTAATGTGTCACTTTCATCTTTATTTCTGTATTCACGTGAATTTATTTGCCCACATCTCTGTAATCTTTTCTTTTTGTCTTGTGTCTCACTGATCCTCATGAAAAACACAGTAGCACTTCCTGAACCTATAGCTCTGATAATGACTTTTGTTTAAACTAACTTAATCTACTTTGCATTTATGTATTTCTGCAGCGAATTCATTCTTCCAGTAGATGTAGCATACATTTAGGACAGCCAAGGTTTTCACCATGACTCACTTACAATGCCCTTAAAGTAAACACTTTAGAAGATGTTAATGTTATCTTCTAACCTTGTTAAACTTACCACGTCTTAACATATCAATTGATGGCCTTTAAATTAATCACGTTCATCTGAAAATGTCAAGATGGTAGCCGAAGAAAAGTGAATGCTTTCTTTTGTACCACAGGTAGAGTTTCTATTTTCGATGCCTGTTTCTCATGTTCTGCATGAGGAGGCATATTTAACGTTGTGGTAAAGTTGTATGAATGTGCCCTGTTGCTGAGCACTGATGGACCTGATTAGATTCTTTGCACAGACTTGTTAGGATTAGCCTCTTGGATGAGTGAGATGGCTGATTTTGAACTTGTACTTTGGGGTAGAAAAGTTTTTTTTTTTTTTTTTTTTTTTTAGTTAAACACCCAAAGCCTTAAAATACTATGTATTGTGACACTATGTTCTGTACAGGTGTACATAAATGTACAAGAATGTAAATTGTTGTATACAGTGCTTTTGTGTATTATGTTGTTTTCTACAATATAATGTAGATTACTCTACCGATTTCATCACTATAATTTTTGTCCATTCCTATTCTAGTATTTGTTACAGTATTGACTATTTATTTAAGTAACTTGGTGGAACTATTTATTTTGTGCTGCAGCGGAGCAAGTCTCCTATCTTTTTGTACTTTTTATACAGTTTTTATTCTTATTTACTATTATCATACCATCATGTTTAAATTATTGTTGTAACATCAAGATGCCTCTTCCACACACTGATTGGCCTCAATGTGAAATATGTGCCTTGGTGAAATAAATACTAAAGAATGTGCACAATGGATCTGAGTACATCTTTGACAACTACTAAGCAATGTAAGCTTTGACAGATGGGAGGGAGGCACATGACACAGACACATGTAGATACTACATTACCCAGAAGTCTGTGCGCCTGAGTCAGGATAGAATCGATTGTCGGTTAATATCGATTGTGAGCAAAGCTTTAAACATTATTTTTTTTAATATATTCGATGATAAATACATCACTGATGAGCGTTTTCTGTTAAATTTGGACATTAAAAATATTTTTAAATTGATGTTTAAGAACGTCAATCTGTCTGTTGCAGCTCTCAGCCAATGGTAGTAGCGCGTCTATTGGAGCTAACAGCCAATCAGCGTTGCCGTTCTTGGAAGGCGGCATCGGGCGGAGAACTGCTGTTAGTTTGCGCTGTGTTTATTGTTAAGGTTGTGTGGATTAGCACTGCGGTACCCAGTTCCTTTTCACAATATCAACAATATAGCTTAAAGATGAGCTAAAGATGCTCGGTGAGTACTGCTACGGCCTGAATTCATGCACGTCTTTATCGAGCAGTTTAACGGATTCCGCATTGACGAGGGGGCGAGATTAGCTTTAAATGAAGGCCAGCAGCTGTTTTTGTTGATACAGTGAAAAACTGATATTTTCTGTGTGTGTTGTATGTCGGCTCGCACAGCTGAGGAAACAGTTGTAAAGTAGCTGAATGTGTAACTTAGCTGTAGCTTGTGTGTGTGGTGTGTAATGGTAGTAGGCACCGCACTGCGTAGACGGACAGAAACGGACTGACGGCCAGAGGAAAGACAGCAGGGAGGGAGGGGGGACTAGCTTCATAGACAGGGGAGAGGGAGGGAGGAAAGGGGAGGAATTTAAAGGGGACACTCTTACCAGGAGTTACCCAGTTATAATACTGTATTTATTTCCATTTCACTCTGTCAGACCTGTCCTGAGCTGTCTACTTGGGATGACAGCTGGTGTTTCCAGTGGCTGACAGGGAAGGAATTTATGAAAGACACAGAAGAAAATGTGAAAGAAAAAAACATGATGCTGCACCAAAAGTAATCCACATCTGCTTCCAAGGAATACCATCATCTGCTACCAGCCTGCTCTGGTAATGGCTAACTCAGTTGCCCTAGTGGTCCAAGCAGAACTCTTACCACCTCAGTCCACCGCCTCCCTTTCTCCTTTCCCATCCCTTCTTGGTTCAGGAGAGGACGGCGAAGACGATAGAGACAGAGGGGAGCTGGTGGATGGAGACAAGGCAGTAGTAGAGGGTGGAGAGGAGGTGGTTCTGGACATGGTGACGTCGTCCGTGTCAGGCCCGGCCCAGCAGCCCGAGCAGTCGGACCATCCCTTCCAGTGTATGGACTGTGGGAAGAGTTTCAGGTGGTCGTCCAGGCTGACCCACCACCAGCGGAGCCACAACAATGAGAGACCGTATCGCTGCAACCTCTGCCCCAAGGCCTTTAAGGGCTCCTCTGCTCTGCTCTACCACCAACGGTACCCACAATAGCAGAGTTCTTCTCCTTATTGTTGTTACACTGTTACAATGGTGCTGTGATGCTGTTAATATTACTTAATGCATTACAGTGAATAAGAGAAAGCGTGAGTGTTCGCTGGGCAGAAGTGTATTGTGATTGTACATTCAACAGCCAGAGAACAGAATACTTTAAAAGAGAAATATCTGGAGCCAAGACCGGACCCAGCTAGGGCTTGACATCATTCAAAAAACGATTATATATATATTACTAGTATATTATATTACACTGATACCGGTTCCTGAATAATACTTTTGTCAATACCAATTTTATGAAATCCGTTTTAACAAAAGATTACATTAAACATACACATGGTGGGCCTCTTCTCTGGGCATAACCTAATGTTTGCCTTGAGACAGCCAATCACCAGCACTATTAGATCTTTGGGCAACAAGCATGCTGCAAGCTTATTGGCTCACTGACACTGAAATTTGGTTCGAATGACAAGACATTTTATGATAGTCGATCGTATTGAGGCAGTTTGGTTGGTGACATAAAAGTATCGATGTCCAATATCCAGCCCAAGACCCACCTCTACCTCACTTCAAATTGGTTCAATCTGTCTAGGGCTGCAACTAACGATTATCTCATTAGCGATTATTTTGACCATTATTTTCATGATTAATCACTTAAAATGCCAAATAAAAGGGGAAAATTGCTCATCACAATTTCCTAGAAGCCAAAGTGACATCTTCAAATTTCTTCTTTGGTCCAACCAACAATCCAAAACCCAAAGACTACTACTACTACTATTTACTATCATAAATGACAAAGAAAAGCAGTGAGTCCTTACATTTAGGAAACTGGAACCAGGTGTTTTGCTCGAAGAATGACAATTTATTAACAATTTATTAATTATCAATTATCGGGAATGAAGTTAACAGGAGACTCAATGTGGAAAATCTGTAATCCATACCTTTAATTTAAAACATGGTGGCTTTGTATAAGATGTATCACAAGAGAAAGTATTGTAATGTATTTCTATCCTAGTAGTGCTATCTTTTGTTTTGCAGGTCTCACTCAGGGGAGAAGCCTTACAAATGTCAGGACTGTGGCAAAGCCTTCAAACGCTCCTCTCTGCTCCAGGTGAGATGTCATAGTTTTATATGTTATAAAGCAGGATTCTGTCCGTGTGAAAAGGAAATGGTATCTTACATTTCTCTCTGTCTGCCTCCAGGTCCATCAGAGTGTCCACACTGGAGTGCGTACCTTCTTGTGCCCCTATTGTCCCCTGACCTTTAAATGGAGTTCTCATTACCAGTATCACCTGCGCCAGCATACTGGAGAGTGTCCTTATCCGTGTGACACCTGCCCCAAGGCCTTCAAGAACTCAAGCAGTCTGCGGCGACACAAGAATGTCCACCTTGGTCTCAAACCTTACACCTGCTCAGTGTGTAACAAATCCTTCACTCAGTCTACCAACCTGAGGCAGCACATGAGGATACACACAGGTGAGAGGCCCTACATCTGCAGTGAGTGTGGACGAAGCTTCACGCACTCGTCGAACCTGGCCCTGCACAAGAACTCACACTCCAACCTCAACGCAGGAGGGAAGGAGGGAAAGAGGGGAGAGGATGCAAGGAAGGGAAATGAGGTAGTGGAGGTGGTGGTAGGGGCTGAGGAAGTGACATCGTCCATGTTGACGGACATGGTGGGATTTGTGAGCCAGGAAGGAACTGATGGAGTCGGGGTGGGGATGGAAGAAGTGTTCCTGTCAACCACCTCGTCCGGCCAGAATCCGAGCCTTCTCACCCTCACCACCTCTGGGGGGGGTGTGTGTGCATCCAGGGCCATCGGGACAGAGGTTCACCTGAGTACAGACACCGGTGCCAGTGTGCTGCTGTACAGCTGTGGCAGCTGCAGCCACACCTTTGGCACACGCACAGAGCTGGAGGAGCACCAGTCCATCCACATGGCTCCAGAGGAACACGGAGCCAGTGCAGAGGCGGGGCCTGGGGCTGGGATGGAGGTTGGGGATGGGCTGGTTGGAGCCGGCCACCTGCTGGCTGATTTTGAGGAAGTGGTGGAGACGACCACAGTGGCTGAAAATGGTCACACGACAGAGGTGCTCCTTGGACTGACGGAGGGAGGAGACGGCAGCAATACAGTAAGTGATTGGATCAAACAGATAAATGTGAGAAGAGAAGAATAAACCCTTTTACATTACACCCTTTTTACACCAAAATAAGCAAGTATATGCAGATTTTTTAAACGCAGGTAAAGCTGCTAAAAATAGGAGACTGACTACTTTCTCATTGCCAGTAGACAAGTTAGCAATTCTTTTTTCTTGTGTGTCATGAATGCAACAGAAAAGAAAAAACAGAACAGTGGAAAGCAGCATGGAGGAGACAATGTTATGGTGGTACTTTTGTATATTGTCTCTTTCAAACTCAACACCGACTGAATGATGTTCGAGTGCTGCTAGAACGGAGATGGATGGAAAAGTATTAACGCATCACAGTCCTAAACTTAAACAAGTGTCATAGCATTGCATCAGAAAAGGGCTAAAAATTAGCATGTCCACCCAGGTGTCACGTTTCCATCATTGCTGATTGGAGCCGGCGCCAGTAAATATTACAGTAAATACATGACTACAGCAGAGTCATTTGGCCAGGGAATAAATATCCTTTGTACCCTGTCCCACTAAAAAAACAAAAGCCAGATGTTAATGGGTGTGAGGGGGTTTCACATTAAAATAAAAAAGTGAAGTGAATTACAGTATGTAGGTAGGGAATCAGGTCATGGGGTGTGTGACCTAGTTCCAGACCTCTGAATAGCCACCCACATCTCAGATTTGTTCAGCAATTCATACAGGTCTAGTGTTGAGCTCACTGACAGCTGTCTCCCTAGACTAGATAGAGTCACAATAGAATTAGGATTAGAAATGAAGACATCATCTTCTTCCATGGCTAGCTAGCTACCTAGCTACATTCATGAATAATACACTGAGTAGAATGTTCACAAGAGTTGATGAGATTCACTAACAGAACAACATATTTCTTTGATTAATGTGACAAACATTGCTACTGGCATCTGCCACTGCAGCTTCTGTGTCAACTGAAAACGATTTGAGCCCGATGGATACATCACTCAAACAACAAGATAACATAAACAGAATGTCAGGCTAAATCGATTTAAGAAAAACAAAATGGCAATTGAGTTGTACGATGTACAGTATATCTACTGTTTGTAATAGAATGACAGTATTCTTGATGGTCAAGATAAACACACACATCTGTCTAGATAATCTAATTTTGATTCATCTAAAAAGTTCTTACCTACCCTATAAGTTGCTTGAGTTCACTGTGAAGATTTATTTTTGATATGTATTACTTCCTTTGGTTTGTCCTCAGAATGTGGGCACCACCCAGGCCCAGTTTGACCTGCTGCAGAGCTTCACCGAGGTGACTCAGAGCTCTGAGACCGTTCAGCCAGAGGCCAGAACCACATGGGCAGGGCTGTCATGTGGCTACTGCAATAAGACCTTCAAGACCAGTGGAGGCCTCAACAGACATGTATCCCTGGTGCGAATACTCTTCCACTAACACTGTCAGACAAGTAACAGCAACGTATTGTATAATTAGCAGTGAAATGTATTGTTTTTTGTTTTATCTGTCTTGAAATCATATTTGCCTCCTGTTTTTCCCTTTTGTTTGTACAGATGCACTCTCTCTCATCCCAGTCCCGCTCCCAGTTCAGCTGCTCCGCCTGCGACCGCTCCTTCCCCCTACTCTCCTCACTCCTCACCCACCAACACTCCCACACCCCTGAGCAACGTCTCCTGGCTGAAGCAGAGGCTGAGATTGTGTGTCCTCCTTCCCTTTCCCTGTCTCTCCCCCTTCCCTCCTCCCCCAGCCAGGCTGACAAGCAGCAGGAAGGCCAGAGGGAGATCCATGTGGACATCATTACCGTCGGCGAGGAGCATGAGGAACAACCGGCCAAACCGACCAAAGCCCCCAAAAAGACAGGAACCAGCAAGAGCACTCCTGCAGGAGGTAAAGACATTTTCATGGCAGAACAAACACAAAGCTGCATTTTGATATGAAGACAATGGAGATTTGACTAAGCTAAGCTAAGCTTTTCCCTTGCACTGGTAAATCTGTTAATGCAAAGCTTGCCATGCTGTATTCAATATCAAATTGGTTGTATAATACATTTATAGCATCCAGTAAACTTGTCTCAATGAGTCTATCTCCTCAAAGTAAGTTAACGATCAAGAGGTTGCTCTTTATTGTGATGATTCCTCCATCATTCCTCCAACCAACATTGTGTGTTTCTGCTGTGTCATATGCCAGTTTTAATTGACGTTTTCACACACTCAATACAGAGAGGCCCTACCGCTGCTCAGAGTGTGGAAAAGCCTTCAAGGGTTCATCGGGGTTAAAGTACCACATGAGGGATCACACTGGGGAAAGGCCCTACCGCTGCACTGAGTGTGGGAAGAGCTTTAAGAGGTCGTCACTGCTTTCAATCCATCAGAGGGTAAGGCTTCTTTTGCAAGAAATTTACACATGGGTAAGGTTTCCAAATGAGAGATCCGTCATTTGGGAGCTAAATGTCATCATTTATGTCACCGTGACACTTAAGATTTCTTTAGTTCACAGGGACTGCAGCTGTCTGCTATGGTTCACATCCCGACAGATGAATGCCGTCTGCAACACACAAATCCAAAATGCAATAAAAATTCCCTTTAACTCTGTAGTTCACAACTTTGTTGTGACTCAGTGGCTGTTATCACATAACACTTCAATTGTAACAGTTGTAAGTTTTGATTGTATCGTTCACACATTTTGATTCTACCACTCTTGAAAACAATTCAATGGGAGCAATGGATTTCACTCCACTCTGTCTAGCTGATACTGTCTTTTTTGAACAGTAAATACAGTTAAGTATAATTTTTATTTATTGCTTTAATATGTTAAATGTAAATTAATGTTCTTCTATGTTCACCTTACCCAGGTGCACACAGGCGTTCGGGCATTCCAGTGCCCCCACTGCCCTCTCACTTTCAAATGGAGCTCTCACTATCAGTACCACTTGCGGCAGCACACAGGCGAGAGGCCGTATGTTTGTAAGGAGTGTGGCAAGTCCTTCAAGAACACCAGCTGCCTGCGCAGACACAGTCAGATGCACTCTGGACTGCGGCCTCATATCTGCGGCATCTGCTATAAGTCTTTCTCGCAGACGTCAAACCTCAAACAGGTAAGCACAGACTCAGCTGTGAAATCATAAAGATTTATAGCTGTTTGCATTGAATACATCTGTCATGTTTGATGACCTGTTTTCTTTCCTCTTCTCTTCTTATTTCTCTGTGCGCAGCATGAACGCACCCACTCTGGTGAGAGACCTTTCCAGTGCACACACTGCAATAAAAGCTTTACACACTCCTCCAATCTCCAGCTCCACCTTCGCACACACTCCTCGAGCAAGGACTTCAAATGCCCGTACTGCTCCAAGGAGTTTGTCATGCACTCCTACTTGCAGAGGCACATCCGTACCCATGGCAGTGGTGTTCCGCTGCCCTGCCCTGGTGGTGGAGGTAAAGATGGAGTGGCTGTGAAGGCCAGTGTTGGGGGTGTGACAACGACCACAACCCTGCTCAACCCCATCACCCTGGAAACCTCAGGAAACCATGGCAGCCTGATTGTGTCCCAGCCAGCACTTAATATTCCCCCCAACACCTCCCAGAACTACTTCATGATTCAGACAGCCAGCGGCCTGCAGCTCATTCCTCTGTCATCCCCTACCCCAGCCCCTCCGCCGCCGCCTCCACCACCACCGCCTCCGTCCCAGCCCCAAAATTTCCTACTCCTACAGTGCCCCTCAAACAACGGCAGCCAGTCCAGCTTGATTCTCGTCCCGACGGCAAACAACCCTCCACCAGCTCAGGAGCCTCAGACCCTCCCTGTGCTTCAGACTATCCAAGCACTCCAGCCCGTCCTAAACCAAACACAGACTCAGATGCCCCAGTTTCCGACCATATCACAGCAACAGCAGCAGACCAGGATCATAATCACCAACAATAATAACAATGCAAACACTCCTGTTGCCACACCAACACACACTCTCTCAGCCAACTCTTTACTGACCAAGCCCATATTAGGGAAAAGCACACGGACAGCGCGGGGCAGACGAGGACGCAAACCAAAAGTTACTCTTCAGAAATCTGCCACAGCTCCTGTCAGTCAGGCTGCAGTAACGAACTGTCATGTGACCAGTGTAACACAGACTATTACTGCTGCTAACACAACCACATCAGCATCATCTACAGTATCCCACTGTCCCCTGTCAACATCTTGCACTACTGTCCTTTCATCTCCCACCACTGTAGCCCCCACAGTGGACACCTCAGGACCCACATCGACTGTTACCATGGTTACACCAGCCACCACAGTAGCCACAGCATCAGTTTCTACCCCTGTCCCTACCACACCAGAAAGGAACCACCATACGACTGTGGGGCAAATAAGGACAGGAGAGACCATGACAGGGAAACAGTTTGTGCTGTGTTTTGATAATGAAGGACAGGCAAAGGAGGGGATGAATATAGAGGGGGGAGGGCAGTCGTATGTGTTACAGTTTGAAGGAGATGCATCAGGAGAGGCAGTGGATGGAGAAATGGGTGGTGAGGGGAAATCACTTGTGTTGCAGTTCAAGACAAATGGGCAAGGTGAAGGGGAAAAGGGGGGAGATAAGGGAGGGATGATGTCACTACTGCGCGAATGGGGTGGGGAAAAGCAGGGGGAGAGACAGACAGGAGAGGAGGGCAGCCAGGGGGAGTCTTATGTACTACATTTCCACACTGAGGCACAAGATAGCGGGCCATCCAGTGCAACCTTCAGCCAGGGGCAAGAAACCAGCCTGCAGCTTTCCTGCACACCCACTCAAAGTTTGGTGCCACTTGACGGGCAGGAGGTGGTGTTTGAACTTGGGGGCGAGACCAAGATGGAGCAGGAAACCGAGGAGGGAATGCAGATGATAGCCCTGATAGAAGGTGAAGGGGGAATGATGGGGGAAGAAGGGGCAGGTTGCAATGCAGCAAGTGGTGGGGTTACTGAGGATGGAAGAGCCATGGATAGTATATTTCAGCTGGAAAGTGGAGAGGAGATTGTCATAATTGAGGTCAGCACCAGTAGCTTAAGAGAAGGAAGAATTGAGAGAGGGGCGGATGGGGAGATCTCACAAGGTAGTGAGGTAAAATATGAGAGTGTAACAGCAGAGGCAAAGGAGAAGTCTGTAAAGGAGCACAACTCTACAGACAACACAGAGGTGCAGAATCAGCTGAAGACACAATAAGAAATGGACCTATACCTAATAAAGAGATGCAGTTCTCTAGCTAAAACCAGTGTGCATGTTAGAGAAGAAGAAAGTGCGTGTATGAGTGAATGCCTCACTCTTTGTGAGCTCGGTGTGTTAGCACTTTAGTCAGTTTGAGTTCTCCTGGAACTGAGGGAGAACATGCAGTTAGTGGAGTACTGTGTTGTTATCCCATGGTGCCACATACTAGAAATGTTATACATTCAAATAGGCTGTACATGGACTATTCCTATAAATATTAGTTTAAATAATACTGTCATTGGCAGTTTGTTTATGAAGTAAATACGTTTTTTTGTGAATAAATGTTGTACATGGCCCACTTTCTTCACAATGTTAATAGTAAATAGCTAATTATTAATAAATCTGTTAATACCTTTTTTCATTTGCCTGTTTGTTTGTTTTTTCTTGTAGTTTGAGTTTTTCCTTATTAGGAAAAAGTGTTGTCATAAGTACCCAAAAGTATCTGATATTCGATGTACTAAAATATCAAAAGTACAAGTAAAAGTAAATTATACATAGATGTACAAGCATGTGTATACTGTATACTGTGGGTCGAATTGATATTTTTGATTATTGGAATCAGTTGGGTTTTTTTGTATCTGATCTGATCTGCATACCTCCACCAAGACCAAACACTCCCCTTTATCTACATTAAATTGCACTCACTCATAGATACCAGACACTTAAATACACCAGATTTTTTTCATCACATCGATGCATTATTCCCTGAGAAATTAACAGAAATGTTGAAAAATTGCTTTTCACCAGAGCTGGTGCCAAATGCTGCTAACAGTAGCTTCTATTAGCCAGTTAGCTCAGGTATTAATGGAGCTACTGGTCTGAACTGTGAGCTTGGAGCACCAGGGAAGTGTAGATACTTAAACCACTACTAACATGGCTAGCTGGTTAGCATGCTAACTTCAGAAAGGTGGAAGTACAAAGAAGCAGAAAATGGAAATAGTAAAAAGAAAAATAGAAGGACACTACTTGTAACTATGTAACTAAGTACTTTTACAGTACAAATTTGAGGAACTAGTACTTTACTGGAGTATTTCCATTTTCTCCCCTACATTTTGGAAGCAAATATTGTACTTTCACTCCCTACATCTATTTGATAACTTTAGTTAATTGTTACTTGGCAGATTACTGGCTAGAGCCAAAGCAGAACATTTTAAAATAAATGTAGTTTATCAGCAATCAGATAAGAAAAAATCAGAAAAATGCTAAATATTGGATCTAATAATTAGCCAGGTTGATAATGAGTCAACCAATTACATACAGCATATACATACATGTAGAGAAATGTATGATTTACTTTACTTAATTACATTTGTTGCCAGAAAATTAATTTAGACACCTAAGTTAAGTTATTATCAGATACTTTAAGACTTTTACTCAAGTTATATTTATATAGGTGACTTTCACTTTTAACATGTAACATATAACATGATATATTTACTTTTTTGGGTACTGCAGGAAGCTAAAAATACAAACGTTGCATTTGCAGCGCTGTTTACGCCGTTACGTTAGCCATTCACGTAGCCTCTGCGGAGTGCGGATCGTCCTTACGCAAATGACGTAGATCGGCGCATAGAGAACGTCCGACAGACGTAAAACAGAGTACGTCCGCGTTCAGAATCGCTCCTTTGCGCAAGAAACCACTCTGTGCTCTATGGCCATTCAATCAAACGTGCCGACCCTGCGTGGACTGGACAACAAACCGAGAGATAAACACAGCGTGTTTCTCCCGTTTTCAGTGTGATCTGAGCTGCGTGGTGCACGAGGTAAGCGGAAACGTGGGGTGTGAGCAGGAGCAGGGGGTCTACATGTGTGAGGGCAGGCAGACCACAGCTCTCTGGAATAACCATATAAGGATCTGAACAGGGTCTTTTCGCTTTGATGATGATCATGATGATGATGATCAGTGTTAAACATGCAGATGAAAAAAGCGAGAATGGCGTGCACGACACGAGCACAGAGTGATGGTGACACATGACAAAATCCTCTGTAATCCCCATCTGTCTTTGTTGTTGCGATGTTAGCTTGCAACTACTGGCTCGCTGTAGGCGAAATCTACTGTATTGCATAATGTGAGTGCTGGAAAATACATTGACCCATTATTAATGCATCATGTCTGTCGTCGTGAAACCTGTCTGTCAGTCTACAACAGTGTCAGTTATCTGCATGATTTAGTGCCAAACGTCCCATTTGCAAGCACAACCTTCTGTCCATGTACCCTTCCTTAAATGTGTTTTTGTAGGGTCCCTGTGCACACAGAGTGGATGGTGGAGCCTGCACCAGAGCAAGCAGTCTTGCTGTTGGAGCATAAAAAGCCTAAACATGGTGAAGCTGGAGCTGGATCAGGTGGTGATGAGGAGGATGAAGGAGGACGACATAGAGGTGGTCAAAGCCCTCATCAAGGTTTGTGCAAATCATCATAGAAGGATTTGTATTATTATTTTTTTTTATCTTTTGCTGATTTGTTTCTCAATGTTTCTCCAGGAGGGCAGTGAGGGCACAGAAAACCGTCTCATCCTCCACATCGTCACTCGTCCGCTCTGCCTCTTCATCCTGGCTGTTTTCTCCTCGATCCTGCGCTGCCTCGTCCATTCCTTCATCCTGGCACTTGCTATTCCTGTCTTCCTGCTAATTGTCTTTCTCAAGATCACCATGCCGCGGTCCACTGGGGTTCTGGGCAGCAGCCGCCCCTACTGGGATTACGTGGGAAGCAGCTACAGAGGGACACAGGATGAGACACTGCAGAATCCCTACTGTAGGGTCAGTGGCAAGACACCAGTGACGAAAAGGGTTAGTCTACAGTGCTTTTGGGGTAGTTGTTACTTAATTCTTGTGACCAAATGTTGCAGCCACATAATCCTTTTTCTTCTACTCAGCCAAGGCGCAGAATCAGCCCAAAAGAAAAGGACAAAGAAGTGTCAACAGAGAAGATCACACCAGAGAGGGAGCAAACAGCGGGGCAGGTCTGGTTGGCAGAATGCGATTGCGACATCATCGGCTGCATCTTCCGTGAAAGCGAGAGTAGAGGTGGTATCAGCAGGATCTGCAGGTTGGTGACGGGCTGCTGGTACCGCAGGGAGGGCTTGGGCCGGCTGCTAGTCCAGAGTCTGGAGCAGAGAGAGAAGGAGGCTGGTGCTCACAGGGTGTACGCACACGTCCCCTTTCCCTCCAAGGTGGGGGAGGTCTTCTTCAGGAAGCTGGGCTATCAGCTAGTTGGGGAAGGGACAGATAATGAAGACGATGAGGAGAGGGACCTGGAGACTCCAGAGAGAGGATTTCTGGGATACCCCCTCACGAAGGTGTTTTACAAAGACCTGTGATGGAGGGATGATGGACTTTAAGAAAAAAGTGTCCCAGCCTGTCTGAAGGTAGAGAAGACTGTGGAGCTCTGCTGAAGGTGATTGTGTCAATGCAGCAAAATGTTTGATGAATTGTTTCGGTTAATAATTTATTGAATGTTTGTTTAATTTATACCAGTATTTATTTACGCCATGTGTTGCTGTTTGTTTTAAGTATATATTTACCTTTTTCATTATTTAAAGTATCATCTGTCCATTTTCATAAAGCAAATACTTCATTGTTTAATAACTCAAAAATGACATGAAGCTTCAGATGTGCTGTTCTCTCGTCATTTGTAACGAAATGAAATATTTATTTAAACTGTGTGTTTCCTAAATATGTGTCTGTGTGGTTCTTTTCTTAAGCAATTCAACACGTGCTAGTGTGTGTGACTGCACACATTTGTTTGTGAAACTGTAAAGATGTGTGTAGGTGGATGTACAGTTTCTGTATAGGAAGCCTATGTGGTTTGGGTGAATGTGCAGAATTAATCTGCTTTTATCTTTTTGTGCGCCCTGGCTGCTGTTGCCTACCTTCATGTACAGTATGTGGGTCCATGACTCTGCAAAAACAGTGCTCCCTCCATTCGCTTTAGTTTTCTTGTTCTTTCTTTTTTTATTATTATTATTTTATGATGAGAAGACAGAATTCTGCACTTTTTTAAAAGTGCAATTTTTCTTTTGAACTTTATCAGAAATCATTCAAAAATGTAAATTATCAACAGAATGTGAAGAAATAACACTTCTGACATTATATATAATATTCATATAATGAAAGTAACTGTTAGTCACCGCTCTAAAATGGAATTGATTGCAAAGAGTCAATCAAAACCACACAAATAAATCAACTCGGTAATTAGTGTTTCAAAACTAACTTGCATGGTGGCGTCACATTAAATATATGCGTCTGGCATTTTGACTCAAGAATGTGTGTGGTTAGCAGGTGAATGACAGTTTATGTGACTAAGGGGGGTGATGCACACAGCCCCAGTCTGAGGCTAACCTTAATATGGTTAGCAGCCCTCACGCTCACATTGCGCAGCTACCTACACTGCTAACCACAGGCGGTGTCTATAGCATCAGTGTGCCACAGATAAACACACAGGATGTTTGTACAATGGTGTGTGTGAGAAAGGCATATCTCACCTGATGTGAGGACACATACAGCAAAGGCCTGTACTTTAACACCAGCTCTAAATCATGTGAGCTGTAGTGGAAATTCACAGTCCTTTAATTAAGTTTGATGAGAAAGCTGAGACACCCAGTAACATAACAGTGTTGTTACTTGCTTGAGTAAGTGTGTGGTCAGGCTGTTCGAAAACAGTATTTTTACTGGTGACACTTCTTGGTCATCATCAGGTTGTTTCTTCATGACTGTCAAAGAGCAGACACCTGTTAGCTGGGCCTCTACCCGCCAGATCTGTAGCTATTATTGTTGTCAGGAAACAGATGTGAGTTCACACACTGGAAAGAAAGTCTGTTTGTGACTGTGGTCATGTGCGTCTGCACGGTATGGCTGTGTGTGAGTGTTTGTGTGCGCGTGTGCAGGGTGTGGGCGGGTGGGTTTCGGAAAGTATGACTTGGCATTTCCTACACCCGGTTTCTGCCCCTGACGACGGGTTAAATGCACAGCCACGTCTGGCCATACTGTACTACTCCACCACACACACACACATACACACACACACACACAGACACACACACACATACACACACACAGCACAAGAGGGGTGGTAGTGCACATGAGCGTTCATGTGTGACTGTGAGATGACCTTGGTCAACTGTGGTCAAACCCAGAGAGCTGGGTGGGAAGTGGTTGCATATAGTTTGGCATTTGATCAGCCTCTTGAAGTCGAGAAAAGACACATGCACACGAGATCAAATGTGCAGAGACATTAGCCTTAGTGCACCGTCAGAGTAATGTAATATGATGTGAGGTCGCTCAGAGCATGCAGACACACATACACATGAATCACTCTAAATTTGGGGGCACCACACAATCATAGGATATATTAGATAAATTTGTTCCAGATGATGTATAACATATAGACTGTGTTAATGACATGCTCATACAGATGGCTAGCACACACACATGCGCAAATACACACGCAGATGAGCTCCAAAAACAGCCACCCTGGGAAACGGTGAATTCCCCAAACCACAGAGTGCATGAGAGGGTGAGGGGAGTCATGGGAAAGCAGGATGCCTGCATGCAGTGCCACAGAGTTAGCAGACTGGGCCAGAGCTAAAACAGACAGAGCAAAGAAAGGCGAGAGCAAAATAATACACATCCTGATTTGGCAAGGATGGATGACAGCATCCGATGGTTCAAAGGCTTATGAGTGAGATTTATCCACACTCTGTGGTCGGTCAGCTGGACGGCCGTTCTAGCAGACACGTAGGGTGAGAGAGGTCGATTACAGTTCTGCTCCCAGACTGACACAGTTTGGGAAAACCCAGATCAGAGGACAAAGTAGGTGTCAGGGCCTCCGGGTCTGGGAACGCCTAGGGCTCCACCAAATCTTGGGGCCCCGAGGAGGTGGGGGGGCAGGCTAGGTGGAAAGGCTGAATAGCAGGAGCAGTTGGTGGTGATCCCACAGTAGATCAAGGTGAGAAGGTATCTGGAGGTTTTTAGTTAACGATCTGGGAAAACCAAAGCGGATGGGCCAGTGGCTGGATACGTTTCAAGTGTTTGGAAAGTTCCAGCCAGTTGGCTAAGTTTACTGACGTCTGTGAAAAACTCCAAAGGTTACGAATCACGTCAAACAGTCCTCTTTCTCACGTGTGGTCACTTAAGATTAGTTTGTAAAATCTATGTTGTGTAATCTGCCTTCCCAGTAAGATTCCTTTATTGCCTTGTGCCACATCTCTGGTTTCACTTGAATCATTATGTGAGCTAATTTGAAAATTTTCGTAACACATAAAAACCATGATGCCCTTAGAAAAGAATTTGGCAAAATGAGTGATTCATTTATGGCTTTAACTGTTTTGCCACAAGACAATGCAATCCATCCATCTCCTTTGTATCACGCCCCCTGAACTTACTTTGAAAAATCTCTGTCCAACCAGAAGCTGCCTCTGTTGTGTGCAGGATGTTTATGTTTAGAGGTATATACTCTCAGTTACTTCCCTTTAACCCCCCAACACACACACACACACACACACACACACACACACACACACACACACACATCACACACATACACACACACACATCACACACACACACACTTTCGCTCTTTCTCATTTACCTTCATTTATTGCCCACACCCGCCGAGTGACAAAGCGCGTCTTTCAAAATGATTACAAAGCTAGACAGGTGAGCAAAATGGATACATTCTATTTATATGTTGTATATGTCTTTGTTTTTGATTTATACATACTGTAGATTAAACATGCATACTAGTAAATGGAAAAAAAAGTTTTTCATAACTTTATATCAATGATAATATTTTAATAAGATATTCTTTAGTTGAATTCTGTTTAATTAACTACAGCACTCTACCACCATTGAACGCTACAAATTGAGGTTTCATAATTAATGACTTTCGCTAAAAGTTGTGAAACTGAGAGTAAGAAGAAAGCAGTGAATGTTAGTTGTCTTCTGACTGTCCAGCGCTCACATTTGGTTAACCACAGGTTTTACATGAGTTTACTGTGCCAATTTATTGGATTAGAATTCATGTGTGAGTCATCTGATTAATAATACGTTAAAATGGAAATTTACTGTATTGAATTTGTCTCAGACTTTCCCGGCATTAAAACCCCTGAGATTATAGGTCACCGAAGATGTCGGTTCACAGAACGGCAACACTTTTGACGGCATTATTACTGATGACATGGTGACTGATAAACTCTGGGCACAAAGTTTTGTAGGTGGATCTAGCCTTTAAAAGAAGACTTTGAAAATCCTGATAGGTAAGCTGTGCTGTGCACCACATTTCATTAGCTAATAAAAAGGGCACATGTTTTCTCTTTGTTTTTGTCTTAGTGTGCTTTTGCCCAGAAAAAAGTTCATCTACCATTACAAGAATGTGCGCTGGGCAAGGGGCCGACATGAGACTTACCTGTGCTTTGTAGTGAAGAGGCGAGTGGGGCCAGACACGTTAACCTTTGACTTTGGACACCTCCGAAATCGCAGTGGCATCCATGTAGAGGTAAGTAATGTGGGTGAAAATGGGGGAGCATGTGAGAAGGGCCTGTTTAGACAAAAGGCAAAGAATAACAACTGAATTTACTGGATGACTGTATCCCTCTTTTGCCTGTTCTCCCATTTTTCCATAGCTGCTGTTCCTGCGCTACCTGGGAGCCTTGTGCCCTGGTTTGTGGGGGTATGGAGGCACTGGAGAGAAGAGGCTTAGTTACTCCATCACCTGGTTCTGCTCGTGGTCTCCCTGTGCCAACTGCTCCCTCAGACTGTGCCAGTTCCTCAGCAAGACTCCAAACCTTCGCCTTAGGATCTTCGTCTCTCGCCTCTACTTCTGTGACATGGAGGACAGCCGTGAAAGAGAGGGCCTAAGAATGCTGAAAAAAGCCGGCGTGCAGATCACAGTCATGAGTTACAAAGGTAGATGCAGAAAACTGTGTGTATGTGGTAGAGATATAAAGAGAAAGCAGATGCATATATCTAGAGCCGGAAATGTCTGGAAGCTGGCCAAATTCCACCTAAAATCCATTGTTTTCCTCATCATGATCGTTTTCTGGATGTTAAAAATAATGATTATTTTTTCCTCTCTTTTCAGACTTCTTCTATTGCTGGCAGACCTTTGTGGCTTGTAAAACGAGCAAATTCAAGGCCTGGGATGAGCTGCATCGTAACACTGTTCGCCTTACCAGGAAACTGAACCGCATCCTCCAGGTAGATGATTTAAAATATTGCATGTTTTTCAATTAAAGGGATTAAGTCAAACCATGATGCTCTGTTTAAAATTCTAATAATGATGTTTTCTTTCTTTCTGTCTTTCTCAGCCCTGTGAAACAGACGATTTAAGAGATGCCTTCAAGCTTCTTGGACTGTGAAACATACCTGTGACCTCCTCTAGCATTACCATTAACTCTGTCATTACTTCTAAAGAGAAAAATACATGTTGGTGTTGTCTATCACTACAACTGCTTAACTGAGAATATGAAAAACTGAGAAAAAATAGCTTTGCAGCAAGGCTTTAAACATTAGATAGATGCTGCTTGCTGTTTTTGTGGCAATATGGTCATGTGATATAAAATAATATACAATGATATTGTCTTGTGTCGTTGATGTTAAGGTGATATATGTAAGAATTAACCATCTGCCAAATTCATACTCCAAACAACCCCAAACATAGCCGCTAACTGTCGCTGCTGTTAGCTAGTAAGCTTAGTTAACCGCGCAACTAGCGAGCAAATCCTTTTAAATTACATATTGCACCTTTCATACTTTATGGACTTGAAGTTATGTTAGCTTGCCAGTAGTTAGCCTGACTAATATTAGCATTTCAAAAATGATTGTCGAACTATTCAGATAACTGGTGGTATATTCAGCTAGCTTAACTGCTGGTAGGCCTAGTTATGATTGTAGGGCATTGTTAAGGACTGCAAGTTAAAGGGGCATAAAGTGGTGTAGTTTGTAGTCCAAAAAACGCAGAAATCAGTTAGCATTTTTGCACATCCGAGTTGTTTTAATTGGTTTTCGGTTAAATGTCTGAGACAAGGTCTGTGGTTACCACAGGCTTCAAATATTTACATGTTTTGTTTTAAGACATAAAATACATCATTAAATCTCCCACAAATTAATTATAAATGGCTACAAATGGCCACACCGCTCTACTCCAGTGATAAATTACAGTTTGCCTACAGTTTGACTTGTAAGTGCAATAATAGCCTACAAGTCAAACAATGCTTCTTCTTAGCTTACCTGTCACTTCTTCAAAACTTCACACCCCAGTTTGTAACATAGCTTTTCTTTTTAACGCCATTTAATGTAATTTTCAGGCTCATAAATACTCTCCATGACGAATAAACTGACATTTATTTGTAAAAAAAAAAAAAAAAAAAAATCGGTGGCGTCCCCCTTTAACGACATCACTGACACCGTACCAGTGAAACGAGGTCGCCAGCGTGTGCGCACATACACCGTCTATTACGGTCACGTCGCCGTTAACGCCGCGCGGACACAACACTCACCGTCACCACCGGCGTGCACCGACTGAGTACAAGTCAAGATGGCGACCGAGGGTCAGTCCGAGTACGAGTCGGTCCTCTGTGTCAAACCTGAAGTCAACGTCTACCGAATCCCACCGAGGGCATCCAACCGGGCCATCAGGTGAGGGGAGGGGGGGCGGGGGGCGCGGCGGCCTCACGGCGAGCTTTCTGTCCCAGCATCCGCGAGCTGCAGCCGGTAGGAGCCCGCGTTGCCTCGGCGACCTACCTACCGAGCTCATCCGTTAATCACGCAGCCTCAAGAAACGGCGGCCGCGGTGTCTGTGCTGGTCGTCTCTGCTGTGCATTCACAAGGTCATGAAGGAAAAATACGCAACGAGCAGCGCGGGTTTGTACCTGCGGGGGACAGGGTTTGATGATATTCGTGTCGCTGTTGTGTTTGTAACGCTACGTGTGCCATCATCCAGTGGCACGACACACGATCGATAATGCTAACATCGCTTTAAAGTCCAAGTGGTTGTATTTTTAGGGCAGCTAGCTTGATAATAATACTCTGTTTTGCACCAGAGATTCTCCTTTTGCTTGTCTGACCTTATTAAATATGCCAGCACATCATCAGTGGAGTTGTATTGCTACGTTGCAAAGATGTATTGCTCAAGGACACTTCAGTAAGGTTGACGCTCTTTGCTGACAACATGAAATACAGTGTTCCCTCTGTGTATGCTTTAAAGAGCTGCTGTGCTGCCAAGAAGGTTGACATTGAATTGTTTACCCCATCTTTCATTGGCTGCTGCTCCAGCCTGACCTGCTCCAGCTGCAGCTGAGTGGACATCACACCAACCAAACAGTAGCACAGGCCCGAGTCCCCTGAGACACATGATTGGTTAACCAGTGACCATATGTACAGTGAGTAAGGGTGATGATGTAATATTTCAGCCTTAGGTCTCGGCGAAATGCCCGTCTGATGTCTTAGTCACGTTCTGCTCACATAGAGAAAAGCCAAGCTGGAGTGTGTGATGAATCATAACAATAACACACACACACACAAATCTCCTTTTCCCGTCTCCTTCTCACTTCACCTACATCACACCGCGCCTCCCTGACTGCCCGCCTGTGTGTTTGTGTCCCAGGGCTGCCGACTGGAAGCTGGATGCTCCTGACTGGACGGGACGCATGCGCCTGACGACCCGCGGCAAAGTGGTCTACGTGAAATTGGAAGACAAAACCTCTGGTGAGAGATGAGCAGACGGGACAGTGCTGTTGTTTAGCGCCGCAGTTGTAAATCATTTTACTGTGTAGTCTCCTGTTTCGCCGACCCCCCCTCTCTGGGACTAATTTATTCCAAGGTGACCCAGCTCACGTCCAAGCAGGCAGTCCGTATCTGATCATATCTGTTCATATCTTGTTCTTGTTGTATTCTGGCCTGGTTTTGATCTTAAATAAATACTATAATTCATCTAACGTCCATCTTTTGTTCTAACCTACAGGGGAGCTGTTCGCCCAAGCACCAGTGGATGAGTTCCCTGGCATCGCAGTGGAAACTGTTAGCGACTCAAGCCGTTACTTTGTGCTCCGTATCCAGGATGACAACGGTGCGCAAACTGTCGCTAAGCCATCAATATTTTGTAAATGTTCTCACAATTTAGGGGACAACAGGGCAGAGATACACCACTATTTTTTTAGGGAAAAACCCTGCAAAACTGTTGTCGATTATTGTGACAAACGGCCGATTTAGTATGTTTTTGTGTGTAATAAACTCTAACCCTTGTTCCTTGTGTTCATTTCTCTCACAGGCCGCAGTGCGTTCATAGGCATTGGCTTTGGAGACCGAGGCGACGCCTTTGACTTCAATGTTTCACTCCAGGATCACTTCAAGTATGCAGCTGCTTCATAGTGTGTCATGAATCGTAACTAATTCTAACTAAGAATTTATTTATACGAGTTTAATAATCCTTTTGCATCTTATCTTGTCCCCTCCAGGTGGGTGAAACAGGAAGATGAACTTAGCAAGCAGGCACAGGCTCCAGACCTTACTCCTAAACTGGACCTGGGCTTCAAAGAAGGACAGACCATTACTCTAAATATTGGGGTAACTTTATTTTCATTAAATCTAATGTTTTTAAGGTTTTTGTAGATTTAAAGGTTGTTTTAATGATTGAACCAACAAATATATACCAGTATTTTTTTAAAAAGAAACCATACTAAGCATGATGAGGGTTTAACTTTGAGTCTGAAACCAATTCTTGACAAGTGACAACTCACACTTGTTAATACACACACACACTTACCAAATTTTCTCCTAACTGCACCTTTTCCAGCAATCAAAAAAGAAGGACAGGTCTCGTCCTCAAAGTTCAGGTGGCTTTGGGCTTCTTCCACCTCCTCCTGGGGGCAAGTTAGCCCCACCTCCTTCAGCCAGATCTACCAATCATAACACACAACCACCTGCAGGAGGAAGTGACACTGGTAGGTAATTGTGATCACGCAATATGTATGTCAATATTACGTAACTTTAGAAAATATTGTTTTGTAAATACTTTGTGATCTTAAAAAGCAATTGTGTTATGATGACATCACACAAAATGTATTCTTCATGACTAGGAGAAAACAAAGTCTGGAGACAAATGTTAGCTCTATTATCCAGCATAGATATTAGTTAACAACGGATTGTACTCACCACTGGTACTGTGAAGATAGGTGAAAGGGCCGATACCAATGATTATGTTCATTATCAATTAATCTGCCGATAATTTTCATGTCCCAGAGCCCAGTGTGGCGTCTTAAGATTCCTTCTATGTCCAATCAACAGTCCAAAACCCAAAGACTTTTCATTTACCATCATAAATGACAAAGAAAAGCAGCAAAGCCTCGCATTTAAGAAGCTGGAACCCCAAATGTTTGAGATTTCTCTTCAAAAATGACTGAAACAGTTTCTTTTAGTCAACTAAGCAGTTAATCAACTAATTGTTGCAGCTGTAGTAAAGATGGTTCACTTGAGCGCTCTGCTGGAAGCTCAGCCCAGTCTTAGCTCAACTGTCAAAATCAGGTTTTTGGACATTGAACGTTATTACCTCAATAATCCACTATATTCCATCTTTACTTCCATGTTAAACCCGCAGGTCGTTCTAGGTCGGTGCTGCAGTTTCATTTATAGTGGGACGTAGAGTGTGACCTTCATACAGTATAGAGTTCATTAAATGGTCAATATAAAGCAGAGGAAAGTAATTTCGTTGTTGAAAGCTTGTATTTCTTTGGCCCCATTGGGGTCTGTTGTAAAGGTGTTTCCAGTGGAGCACTTGTATCCACAGTCTTTACAATCATAGTGGTGAGTGCGATGTTATGCTGACCTACAGGAATACAAGCCAGAACTATGAGGTAGACAGTTGTAAAATACAGGAATTTTCCTTTAAAGATTATCGTGGTCTCCCTTTTCTCTGGCCCACTGAAGATCGATATATATCACAAAACTAAGAAGTGCACGTGGTTTCGGTTTCATGAGCTGAGGTTCGCCTCTTGAGATGTCTGCCACCATTTGAATACAATGCAGTTCTATGTGGTGTTCAAGACATCAAAAAACAGTTGGAAAATTCAGCACTGCAATTCACCACTGAAACTTCTCTCTACCAAAGAAATAGTGGTCAAGAAATAATAGAGATGTGAGGATAATCCAGAGTAAACGGGAGACTGTTTGAGTGATTCTGAGTTTCAGATGTGATGTGTTCAGCACTTCAAGCAGCACAGAGCCTTTCACCTCCATTGTGTTTGTGTGGTGGCTGAAGTTTCAGAAGCCGCTGTCTCAAAACCAGAGTATAGACTGTAATGCTGAAAGTATGTGCATGGCCACCATTGATGCCAGCAGTGTCAGTGGGACAGTATTTTATTTGAGTGAACCGACCCTTTAGCAAATTGTATGCATCTTTACACTTCATAACAAGTGAAATGACTTGAAAGATAGAGATTTTCTTCCTATTTATGAGAAGAATACACAATAAATTGATTTTGATTTATAATAATCAAATCAGAAATCTATATTTTGTTCCTTATTCAGAGGTGCATTATGTTTCTGTTTTATTCTTTTAACCCGCAGGTGTTTTGCTAGACTTTGACTCCAGTAACTTCAACTCAGCTGCTCCATCCAACCCTGCCACCACAGCCAGCTCTGACCTGTGGGGAGACTTCGACTCTGTATCGAAGTGAAGAGAGATTCGGTTTGTTTTTCTCCCTCCTATCTCTCTGTAAATTTATGCAGCACTTTTGCAACTTTGTTTTCCCCATTATGGGATCCCGTATCTCTCCCTGCCAAGCAGGGTAACCCCCTGTACTAGCTTGTTTTACTTTAGTTCAGCTCCGCATTGCTTTTTGTATTTAGCCAGAGATACATCCAGACCTCAAAGTCCAGTCTTAATAAGAGAGGTTTAGAACTATAGGCCAACAACTCCTTCTCCCTATCCTTCTCGGGGGTCTTCTTCCTTCTCTCCTTATGTGTATCTACTCTCTCTAGTTTACTCAAATTCTGCCTTTGCCCCTTTTCTCCTCCTCTCAGTGTTTTATTTGCTAATTTCTATCGTAGAGTCTACATAATTATGATCAAGGGAGACATAATCAGAAACTTCTGATGATGAAATCTAGTAAGATATAATGAATTAATGAATTTTATGTACAGAGAATATTTATTTTAAATGTATATATTGTCTGTAGTTTGTAATTATTGTCATTGGTGTTGTCACCTGTATGTACTGTAGCTTATATTCCTCCAAGTCCCCCGCAATGGGACTGACTATATGCACTGACTGGCAGTCTGGTCTGTCTATAGAGTTAGTAATGCATAAAGTCTGCATTTAACGCAGGGATTGTTCAAATTTTAGACTTAGGTTTTAGAAAAGTTTACCACAAAATGATTTTACTTGAAAAAGGCGTGTTAAGCTGTAGCTGACTTGCAGGATAGTTCTGCTCTCTAGCACTCTCTAGTGGGCTCTTGAGGCTTTACAGCACCGTTTTAAGAGAGATGTCAAATTGAGCTGCAGCTGTTGAACACATATTTCACTGGGGATGGGTCCTGGGCACTGCGTGCACTGTTTTAACTGTAGATCAGTACAAAGAGACGGGAAGTAGGAATGTTGGATGCGTTTGGGTGTTACTAAAAGAAAGAGAGGCATCAAGTGCTTTTATCTTTGCCTCAAAGGGAAACAGAGATGATTTAGTCCATGTTATGTCATCTCTACTCAGCACAGCTGTTAAAGCTGTGACTGGTGACTCATTTAGGTCGTGACCTCTCTGCTGCTCAATGAATAGGTCTGTGTTTGTGGGGAGAGCTTCATCTCCTTAATTCTTTATGAGAAGGTGACCTCAACCGCAGCATGTCGTACTGTACAAATGAGTTTTAACTGTGAACTTCAATTCCATGTTAAGATGTGATGTTATTAATGGTATTCTGATGCAGACGAATGCAGTGTGGGACCAAGCTAGTCTGTGTTTGATGCAGTTTTTTGTCGTGATATTGTTATGTGCCGATGGATTATGTCGCACTGATATCTGATGCACGTGTGTGGTGACAGATGACCGTCATGAGGTGGATGATGATTGGAACACACAGAGGCTGTGTGAGTGTAAAGCCCTACCAATGTTTGTCAGTGTTTGTTTGAATTATATGCATCTCTCCCAAATGTTACTTGTTATTCAAACTGTATATGTGTATGGAAATGTATATGGAAGTGAATATGCAAAGAAACACATAAAGATATCACTCAATGACCGTAACTTTCATTTGTTGTATAATTTTTTATTTTTTTTGGCATGACCGGCTATGTGTGAGATAGATCCGAGTCTGTGTCGGACAGTTTACACACATGCCGCCCACCCCCCACCGCGTTTACCTAATTTATTTCCACTCCTTTCATTTCAGCTCAGTGTAAAAGTCTTTCCTGTGTTTTGATGTCATTTACAGTCACGCTTTGTTTTGGAAAAGTAAAACATAGTAGTCGAGGGTTATAAATACAGAATTAGCAAATTTTTAACTGCAGTGCATTAGAGATGGTATCCTTCCTTTTTTTTTACCTTTCAAAATAAGAGACCTGGATACAAGTAAAAACTGCGTAAATACTTATCAGTGAGTACTTAAATTCACTTAGACTTTTCACTAACAGACCACTGAAAAAATAGCTAGTTAGATAAAGTGTGAAAATTCATTTTCAGTTGAATGTTATTTTTTATATTTTTAGTTATATATTTTTTAAAGCTCTGCCCACTTGATTTTGAAACTTTGTGAGGGAGAAGAGAGTTAAGCCTCTTCAGTAGTAAATGTTTTATTATGAGCCTACAAATGTGTGCATTTGCTGTCAATGATAGTCCTTGAAAAGAAAAGAAAAGAAAAGAAAAGAAAATTGAAATTGACCAAAATTGGATTCAGACTATCAAAAAATTGGAAATCAGAATCGGCCAAAAGACTGTAATCGCTGCATTGCTAAAAAAGAACAAGTAACTCATTAACACATATAGCTTTATTTATTTTGGATACAATAGTGCACATAATACTGGATTGTCAATGAGTACCTTACAATCCACAACAAAGTGGGTCTTTCTTTGTACAAAGAAACGACTCAGTGCTGCTATAGGCCCATTACTACAGTACCTTAAATGGGTCGTAAACCATGAAAGACATGATCTGTGTCCAACAATACACAGATGAAATGAGCACACCTTCAATAGACACACACAAAAGACGAATACATGAACATTGATATGAGTCAGCACACTTGTGCGCATGTGTTAAAGAGAAACAAAAAGACCCCCAGGTGTTGACTGGTGGATTTATGGTGTTATGGGCTGTTTTTGTGGCGACGCTAAGGGGCTCCATCCCCACTGGTGGTCACATCACCATCCTGGGGCCCCCATCAGGCTTTGTTTGCCCAGGTTTTGGGGTTGCTACGGCGATTGCGACAGCGTTTCCTATCAGATGTCCTCTTAACACGTCTGGGCCACCCGGACAGCTCTCTGCACAGTTCAGCTGTTATGTGCGAAAGACAAGGATATCTCTGTTAATGCATGATCACGTAGAGGAAACATCATGTTTGTTCTAGTTTTAGAGTGTGTCACCTTTCAGATACTCATCCTGCTGGCAGACTGTCCTCATACAGATCTCATTGTTGATCACGTAGACACGAGGAAGGCTGAAATACAATAGCATGATAGAGCTGTCCTGATATAGTTTTAACTGATTTGACAGGATGCAACTAGAGTAACAAAAACATGAAAACACTGATCTTACTATAAGTGAAACCTGTTGATATTGAAAGTACCATGAAAACTTTGCTTACAAATTTCTGCATCAGCAACAATCCATTTATGACTTTAAATGTATAGATTTGTGATATTAAAACACAAACACACAAACAATACTTATACCTATAACAGTATTTTAATTACATGTACATTTTCCATCTAATTTTATGACATCAATTTAAGTTTAATGCAAAGTTTGTCTGTCATGTTGAGTCAGTATGTATAAATGAAATACTCTAGTCTGATTGAATTAAACTGATGCAAACTTAAACATACATACACATACACCTTGTGTGTTTATTTAATTATTACATATAAAGTAAAGAGGAACTCCTACAGAAACATATATTTGTGTTTATTATTACTATTTATAAACTATTATACATAAAAGTAATGCATTTTAAATGGGTTATTTTGTCTCCTGTAGTAAATCACACTCAGTTAATTTATACACCTTGAATCAACATGACAGAAAAACCTTGTATTAAAGCAACACTGTAACTTTCTCCAGAAAGATAGTTGATTGTTGACTCTCTTTCAGTCCGTCCGCCTGTCCATCGTCCGTCCGTCCGTTCATCAGTCCAACTTTCCATCATCAGTAACCACTAATCCTTTGCAGGATCGCAGGGTGCTGGAGTCGACCCAATATAACATTGGGCGAGTGGTGGGGTACGCCATTCTCATGCCAAGATCGTAAAATACCAATCAAAATCAAATACCTAATCAGGTATTTTGTATCAGACCTGAACCGTGTAAGTGTTGGTATTTGACAATCTTGGATTGAGACTCAACAATCAGTTATCTTTCTCCAGAACTACATTAAACGTTACATAGTGTTGCTTTAAATGTGATTGTTTACATCAATAACATAAAATTAGAAGGAAAATGTACATGTGATTGAAATACTTAAAGGAGCTCTGTGTAGTTTTGGGGAAGAAATTTTAATCAGAAGAGAAAGATCTTCATTGACTGACTGTTTTTAATGTCTAAACAAACTACATAAACAAACTCTCTTTGTTTTCATGACTGAATGAACTGAATAAATAGGCTGACCTTAAAGGACAACACAACTTCATACTGTTTTACTTCTTTTATATGTGGCGGACCCTGCCACCTCTCTAGCTTCAAACAGTGTTCTGGGGACTTTATTTTCCTCCAACAAACAGCTTGTTTATCCAGTTATTGAACAAATTAATATTTCTGAGGTGTGTTATTACCTCATTTATATTGTAAGTATTAAAATTCTGTGTTTGACTTTCTTCAAAACTACATAGTGTCCCTTTTAAAGTCACTGTTTTAGGCAATCGTGGGGCTATACTGCTGCATAATGAGAACTTTTACCTAAATGCCCTGAAACCCCTGTTTCTTATTATGAGCCACAGAGTCTTATATGACACACTATTTTTTTTTCTAAAGTTAGAACAGTTTTGGTTGTTTCACATGGCAGATTTCTGCATTTCTGCTTTTGTTTCTGGTCTTCTCACTCTTACTAAAACATGAAGTCGCATACTTCTGTGCACTGATCTGAGTTCAACAACATTTGCATGAAAATCTGACGACAGTTGAGACCAAACCACATCTGCGCGGTCCTGGTGAAGCAGATAAGGGTTCCACTCTTGATAATAAAAACTAAGGATGTGTTTATGAATATTTAATGTCATGGAGAAATGTTTTCAGGTGCTTCGCAGACTAAACTTTTACTTGTCAGTGAGTAGTTTGAATCGTGTTGTCACGACTTTTTCTTTCTGAGTGGGTCTGAGCTCCTTTTTCACCTCAAATCTCTGCAATACTACAGGGATTCTCATAAAACAGTCATAGATGATGCTATACAGCAACACATTCACTGCCATATCATATAAGTTATTCTGCAGGTAAATTGCAGATCACCTGTAGAGGCAAAGACCACCAATACATTTCTTGATGGGCCTGTGAACCGAGTACATCCTGGTGCAAGGATACATCTCCTCCCTACAGTCTGCAGAGACAGAAAATACAGGACATATTGAAATAGCATCAGTCACAATGACAGGATGAGCCAGCAGTTCATGAGGCCTCCTGAGAGGCAGTTCAAAGGTCATCTCCAATCTGCTGTCACTCACTGGCTGGCAAGGTTTCTCCAGGTGCCTCAGTTCCCTCTAAAAACAAGGAAAGAAAACAGGATCAGACTGGGAACACATCTTAACCAGAGCAATGACTCACAGACGGACAGATGTCTCGTCCTGATCTGAAGTGTGACTTATGAGGAGAAGAGCATTACCAGCCTGCTGGGCTTGGGCTACAGCTGTGAGTGCTGTGGAACAGAAACCACATGAGGGGAGTGTTTCGCAGCATAAAAACAAACACACAGCGACTCAAGCATAATTAAACAAGATGATTTGTGTGTGCTGTTTGGCAGCAGTACCGTGGAAACTGCAGAGGAGCAGGACCACTGGAAGGCCGCCCATTCCTTCAACTTGTAAGAGGTAAAAGCTTTACGAGCTGGAGGAAACCGAAGAGGAAAAGAGTCAGGGTGATTTCACAGAGTGGAACTGTTCAATATCCTCGCTCAAGATTTTTGTGCTGTTTATGTTTCCTTGAATCTCATTGCATATAAATGATCCCAAAGTTCCAGGTCACTGTAATGTTTTCCCTAAAGTTTTGCTCCACAGAGAGTGTTTTGGATATGTTCTTGAAGAACGCCTGATGTCATTTTGCAGTGGAAATAATCTGTTCTGCAGTAAATTCTCTGCTTGTAAACAACTACATAAAGTAGCAGTGGAGGAACTATTAAAAAAAAGTTCAAAAATGACACTTTCTCCACTTTTTCTCCTTTCTCTCACTCCTTCTCTTGCTTTTTCTCCTTCCCTCTCTCCTCTCCCGCCCTGCATCATTCCTCTCGTGATGTGTCAGTGTAACTTTGGAGTCCAAGATGTGAGTTCTCGCAAAAGAATGTGTTTTTTCTGTGCCCTATTTGAGCACCCCTCCACCCCTCCTCTGTTACAGTCGCACATTCTTTCACAGCTTTCTTTTCATAGAACATATCGCTGCTTTCCAACTGTACGGTCATCACCAGCCTCTTACGGCCATCACAGTTTTGTGTCTTTTCTGCTCCGATAATCTCAGTCATACATTCTCAATTACTGAATTGCAAACTGTGGATTGTCCTGGTTTAACTCGCTGCATGCCTCTGCTGATCTGTTTTTCCCTGCTTCACTTCCTGAACTCTGTGCAGCCACACATCACTTAAAACGATAAAATATTAAGAATCTGAAGTGAATCGGTTAATCAGCCAAGCATTCAATCTTCACATTTCATGTTTACATCTAATCAACAGGATTATCCTTCCATTATTATCTTTGGATGTGAGATATCGTGCATGTACAGATGCTCCTCTGTGTATTTCCTGCAGTTTGCCTTAAAAATCAGGTGAAAAAAGTAGCATAATTAACTTGTACTTACAACTTTTGCTGTCGTCCACCACTGCTTTAGTTTTATGAATCTTTTGTCTTCTCCCCTTTCCCCTCCTTTCCTCTCTTCCCTCCTCTTCCTCCTCCTCCTCCTCCTCCTGCCCCTATCCTCCTAACCATCATAGATTTCTTGCTTTTCACATTTTTTCCTCACCCAATCTGGAAAAAAAAACAATTAGCATCCAGTTACAATCTGATCTCGTTCTTTTTGTTGGTCCTAAGTGGCAGACATTTTACACAGATATACAGGTCCAGTGTCTTAGTGCCTCAGCGTCCCATCACCACACAAAGCCAAACATTCAGACTGCCATCATTCACAAAAAGTAGGGCGGTTGCTCTTGTTAATTATTTGTAAAGGCACTTTTCTTCACCTAAATACCATATTCCATAATAAGCACTCAAAGTCTTGGCAAACACACGTCAAGATAACACTGACATATTTATTTACGACAATAAGATCAGAGATGCAGGCTTGTCTGAGTGAACTTTGTTGTAAGAGCATCCAGATTTTTCTGAGCCTCAAGTCAAGTGTGTCCTGGATTCTGTTTGGATTTGTTGTCTGAATGGAGCAAATGAAAGACACACACAAACAGAATTATCTGACCTCAGTGGGCCTCACATTGGACTTTTGCTCTACTTAATTTAACCAGCAGGAGGCGCTGTGCACAAAGAATATCGTCTTTGGCCTCTTCTACATGTTGTGTAATGCGGGAGTCAGTACAAAAAAGTTATGACCTGTGTTTGATTTCTCTATAATGTAACAGAAGTTAAACAGAAGACGAGGGCCAACCTGACCCCGGTAATCTCTTCAGTCCCATATGTCATAATGTTTACCTCCCCAAGTCGTTCGTTGCTCATTGTGAAAATGTGTGATTTGAATTCTCCATGGCAACCATTGTTTGTTTAATTTAGCGCTGAAATGATGAGAAAATTAGTAACTATAAAATGTTGATGATTGATTAATTAATTAACAGTGTTGTAAAAAGTAAAAGTAAAGATATCGCGTTAAAATATTACTTTGGTAAAAGTGAAAGTCACAAATACAAATAGTTGAGTAAAAGTCTTAAAGTATCTTTTATTAAATGTACTCAAGTGTCAAAAGTACAAATAGTAAATTCTACATATATTAACACATATATACATGTGTTGTATGTGTAAGTGTTTTTATTATTATTATTATTATTATTATTATTATTATTATTATTATTATTATTATTTCACTGCGGATAAAATAGATTAATTTAAAATATTAGCTACTTTAGCTCTGATGCAGCATGACATCTGCAAAGTAACTAGTAGCTAAAGCTGTCAAAATAAAGGTGCACTATGTAGTTTTGAGGAAGAAAGTTTAGAGAGAAAAAAAGAAAAATCTTCACTTACTGATTTTCATGACTATAAACTGAATGAACAAACTGTCCTCAAAGGACAACACAGTTGCCTTTGTTGAATCATGTTTAGGGGACCTTATTCCCCTTAAAAATGGCTTGTTTATACGGAAATATATCAGTATCTATTTCTGAGTTTGTATTATTATCTTATTAATATTGTAAATATTAACTTGCTGAGTTGCACCTTTAATGTAGTGAGTACAAAGTACAATATTTGCCATCAAATTAAAGTGGAGTGGCAATATCAGAAACTTAGAGTAGAGTATAAGTACCTCAAAATTGTACTTAAATACACTACAAGAGTTAATGTACTTAGTAACATTCCATCATCCTGTGTTCAAGTAATTTATTCACCAAACGTTCTCTGGGTTGTGGACAAAAAGAGACATCTGATCTGGAAATGGTTTTGTTTTAAGTTAACTATTAATCAGTGAATTGGAAAAAGTTGCAGGCATAGTTTCATTGCCACAGGAATAAATCTGGCTCATTTTGTTCTGATGTTGACAGTGCTGTACTGTGAGGGAAGTGGTGAAAACACTGTTTAAAGGAGATGAAACATATTTGAGGAGACCATGTCTGACTGCCTTAACAGACTCCAATATGATTGTGTGATATTTAGCATCTTTATTTATTCCTGTGAGTGGTTTTGTAATATTGTACATCAACAGGTGACACCTTCAAGATCACATTTGTCAAATAAGCACATCTCCTACGAACATATTAGCTCATCACCACGTAGAAAAGCATCACCATGTGGATCCTAAGAAAGTTGTGATCCATGATAAGCCCCAGGTACTTATATTCTGTCAGCAGCTTAATCTGCTCTCCTTTGATGACATTTGAGACTATTTCTAGTCTCAAAGGACTACAAATAGATGTGACACAATTACTTTAAAAAAGGACAATATTAAATCTTGCACAATTTCATTTATCGATGAACTTCAACTATTGAAATGTAAGGGAATTTAATACATTTTGTAGACGGATGACATAGTCAGATATGTGTCATCTGTAACCCACAATTTCTGAGTTGTCAGTTTAGATAAGCTATCCTTGAAATAACCCAAGAGGTCATCTGTGCAAAGATGAAAGTGTCTGTCCAGGCCACAGCTCCGGACTCTTTGTCTCAGAGGCTCTTTGTGTTGAAAAGATGCTTTTCATTGTGGCCATTACAGCTGCATTGGGAGGGAAACTTGACTCTACATTGGCTTCCATGCACTTGAATAATAAAAATATTGCCACACATACCCCTGAAGTCACACACGACAAAACTCTCACTGGCTCTCACCCCATGCTTGGGCCTAGTCAGTTCAAAAGGGAGACACTTATCATCCCCTTGACATATCGGGGCTACAGGGACACCAGGGTGAGCGCCTGTGGGGTGGCCCTAACAAGGTCGACTGGGCGAGCCTGATGACAGCTTGACAGATGGGGAACAGTGTAAGCAAAAGAGAGGAGGAGAGGAGCCAAGAGGGACGATGAATCCTTTGAACATATCAACCTGCCACTCTGCCCACGCTGCTCCACCATGAGGGGAAAGTAGTGCTGAGAGGGGCAGAGAAGAGGAAAGAGAAGGAAAGAAAGGGTTGAGTAAAGGATCCAGGTGGTGCGGGAGTGAGAAAGCAACGTAGAATGGTTAAGGCAAACATGCCCGATAGTAAACACATGATAATCCCGCGACTTGTTTATTAGTTGGATGGCAATGCATGAGGCACGCCAGCTCTGCAATTCATACTCTCGCACCGACCTTCTTTTCACCCCAACACTCCTCCCTAACTGTGCTTCTCTATTTCTGCCTTTGAATTTCAACCAGCTGATGCATTTTTCATGTACGGCTGTTTCCCATGCAAGAAAGAAACACACACGCTTTAAGTGCAATGCATTTTTTCGGGCATAACTCTTACTTTAACTTACTTTAAAAACTAAATTTCAACTCCAATCTTTACTGAAACTTAACCTTAATCTAACCTGAACCTTAAAACCAAGTCTTAAGTAGTGAGGATCAGAAATGTCCCCACAATGCGAAGTGTCCCAACTAAGAAGGTAACTAAAAGTAGTCCCCACAAAGATAGCAACACAAACGCACAACAAATTAACTCTCCATTTTGCACATTGCAATGCTCAAACTAGATCTTTAGATCTTCTAACTCGCAAAAGTGATAACTGGTGGGTCTTCTTGTGGACCAGTATCACCACTCTCAGTCCTGGTTAAGCAATCAGTGTCACTGAACCTTAACAAGCAGCCAGGTGAGGGGGGAGGGGGTGAATTAGGCCATGTTGACCCAAGTGTTTGGCTTCACTGTACGGATACATTTCAGACATTTGACCTTATGAACTCTTTATTTGCTCCACTCTGCCTATCAATCTGGCTCTTATATCGGTGTCTATTTTGCAGCTATCATCGTCCTGACATGTGACTTTTTTTAATATAATCAGATATCTGTATAAATATCTGTTACATCTAATATAATTTTCCAGCTGGTTGTGTCTGTATCATTCATCCATGCGACCTATAAATATTTGTATTAAAGAACATTAATCTCCCTTCTAAAGACAGAGGACAGGGTAACTTATGCTGGATATGAAATGTAAACGTTATTTTAAATTGAATGTGACAGCATGCAGATCTTCCCGATGGTGATACTGGTGGCGTGAAGTCAGAATCTTGCTTACGTTACAAATCTAAATCCGATGGTGTTGGGTTTCCAGATTTGCAAATGCAAATGTTCAAAGGTCTGTCGTGACTTGGAAGTATACACATGATTGAAAGTAAAATGAGCTTAACCTCCCTGACATTGCACATGGATTTCGGTAAGGACCAGTGGTGGAGGAGGTTTTCAGGTCTTTTAATTTAGTACAAATACAAATAATGTTTGCCAGCGTTAGCAACGTTAGCTAGTGCACAAACTGGCAACCATTTGAGGGGGCGAATGATTCGAACAGCAGCGGTGTTGGAACGTGAATGCAAAGGAGGAAGGGGGCTGAAATGCCACATTTAGTGGCTGAATGGTAGCAATAACACCTTTAAGTATGATTATATAAGTATAATTAGGAAAATGCACTTAAATTGCCAAGGCAGAAAAATATCCTCTGATATTTTATATCATTAGATTATAATTTAAGAGTTGGATTTCACTGTTGTAGTTGTTGAGGTGGAGCTCATTTTGAACTATATTGTAATGTATTCCTTTTAGGTTAATACGGATTATTATATCCTTTAAGTGAATGATTTTTTTTGTTTGTAAAATATCCTTGAATAGTGAGAAATGCCATCAAAATTAAATCCAAACTGACACCTTCACAATGCTTGTTTTGTTCAACCAGGCAGTCCAAACCTCCAAACTATTGAAAATAAATCTAAATTATTAAATAATTTTAAAAAGGAGCAGCAGCCAATCCTCATATTTGAGAAGCTGGAACCATGAATTGTTTTGCAAGAAAACTGGCTAAAGGATTTTCATAGTAGTTGCCAATGAATTTTCTGTCAATCAACTTGTTTCAGTTTACTTGTATAATATGTTGGGTAGTTTATTTTATAACAAAGCATCCTGTATTATAAGCTTTATGTTTTTTTATGAAAAAATGTGGCTAACTGAAGTCTTCATAGAATCAGTGTTGTACTAAAATATTACTTTGGTAAAAGTGACAGTAATCCGATAATCAAATAAATATAGTGGAGTAAAAAGTACAATATTTGCCTCCAAAATGTTGTGGAGTGGAAGCATAAAGTAGTGGAAAATGTAAATACTCACATAAAGTACCTCTAGGTGTTAATCAAGTACAGCACTTGAGCAAATGTACTTAGTTACAGTCCACCACTGGGCTGGATCAACAGCTTTCAGGTTTAGCTGTCCCTGTTTCTCTCATTTTCATCATCCCTGCTCTGTGTCCTCATGGAGCTCGGACAGATTTGCACCTCGATTAGCATCTTTGTGTTGGCACTCTATTGTCTCTGTGGTCCGCACCATGTGTTTCCATTTGTCAGGCTTTGGGCCTCCGTTAACTCCGCACCCAAGTGTCACATGAGCTTTGTTCCTATGTTTCCCAGAAAACAGTACATCCCAAACAGCGGTTACCAAAGGAGCTGTCGAGTGTTTTAATGTAAACATACTTTACTATAGGACGCGGCTGAAGATGTAGTTCTTGGTTCATGTTACCGGCGACCTGAGAAGAGAGGGAGTTATTGAAAGGGAGAGTGGTGCGTGTGACCACAAGAGCAAAGATGAAAGGGAAAGACAAAGAACAACTCAAGGGAAAAGTAATGAGCCAAAGATAAAACGAGAGCGGAGACGAGGGAGTTAACGGGTGAAGATGGGTCACAGTGTTCCATCAGATTGTGCTGTTACAGGCCTGCAGGCGCCAAGACAGCCTGACTTTTGCATTTGGAGGGCTGTGGAGTGCAGATAGTCAGAGCGAGGTGATGATGTGCACGGTGTGTAAATAGATGGGTCGGGGGTCTATTTATAAATTCATCTGGAGTGGCCCTTTAGCAAGGGGTTAGCACAGGCACTGGTGACACACACACACACCCGCACTGCACATTAGCAGTTGGCTACCAATAGGGACCTACTCCAAATCGAAACTGAGACATTATGCATGCTGCAATGTGAAAATTAAAACTAAGGATTTACTTTGATGCATTGCACTTTTACACTTACTTATTGCGGAGGAAGTAAAACCATCACCCTCTCCTGTGACTCACAGTTCATTTTTATGATGCGTTTTTTTATTATTGTATTATTATATTAAGTTTTTACCTCTACAGTAAAAAAACAGTTGTGAACATCAGAGCGTGACGAGGTTGTGGCAAACGTGCAAAGTGGCTATAAGCAATGCCAAAGAATTCTTTCGGGGGCACTGCAACAGGAATGCAGGTGATTCTTCAACCAGCCAGTGTCCCCTGTGACAGATGTAGGACAACTGAACAATATAGAGGTCATCTTGCCTTGTGTGCAGATTTTCACGTGAGGTTTCTTTAGCTGTCAACACGCCAATCAATCATGCATCCAAATTCAGGATAATGCACTGAAAAAGGTCTTTTTAGTTTCAAAATGATTGCCAGTGTGAATAAACGTCTCTCCTGCTGCAGGTAATATGCCCGGGGTCTGCATCACGCACGCTTGGAAGAAGATCACGCTGGTGTAACTATCAGGTTGTATTGTTCAGTCCAATTTTAGATGTGCTTCTTGTGCTCTGCAGCACCTGTCGCTTTACCACGCCAAAGAAGGCGTCTCTTTTAAGGTTGCATAAGTTGTCAATGATTATTTATAAATAAAAAATAAACAAAAGTGATTATGTTTTTTTTTTTTTTTTTAAATGGCTGCGCATGAAGTTATGCTTGTTGATACATGATCGGTATGGGGGTCGTTGGCTTTTCATGTCACAGTTCTTAACAGTAATAAATGTTTATGGGCTGCTTCCTCTGGAGCCTTCTTCTTCCTCATTAAACGAGTATTGAACAAAATAAAACAAAGCAGGTAATGTTGGAGCAGGACACCGTACACCACTAAAAATGTTTTATATCTATGTGAAGTTCATTGTAACCTTATTACGTTTATTATTACATTTATTTTAAGGTAGTTAAAGTGATTAAGATTTTTTTTTCTTCAGTTTTGAGAGATTAAAATGTCTCCTGCTTCTCCCTGTCCAGCGCCAGATACACTGACATTTTAGTAAAGAAAGATCAGGTCAGGTTTGGTGGAGGCTTTAAGTGATAACAGCAGTGAAGCAACAGTGGAGTGCAGTATTTGTGTGTTAGTATTTTCTGGGGTTAAACTACAGATTTAAGTTGTATACGAGGAGCAAGCTGTGTTGTGTTGAAGTATTTCTAAAATGCCATTTATCCTGAAAGTGTAATACGGCACAAGTTTGTTATGTTGCACCATTTAAAGTGGAAACAGACAACTTTCCCTCCCTAATGTTTCCAAGTGGTGTGTTTGTTGTCACTGCTGTTGGAAAAAAAACAATTGCGTCGCTTTCAGTTTTCCTCAAAGTAGCAACTACCAACAACACAGGACAAAACAAGAGTTTATTCATTAATTTAGTCTATAGACGGTGCCAGGCTGACTTGGATCAATCTAAATGCTGTTGGTGTCATTATTTTACATTCATTATCTTGTGCAATCAACATTTTCGGGTCATAGTATGTCACTGGCAGGAAACTTACGGCCAATCCTCAGTGATGTATCACACCATCTCTATGGTGAACATGGGTAGTTACCATCAGGACGGAGGTATTTTATATCTTCCAGTATAGCTCTGTCAAACAAATCCTTGTGATATGAGGTGTGTGTATTTATATTCTTTATTGTTGGTGATGATGTGACTCACTTTGCTGTCAAAAGCTGACTTACTTAATGTGTCTATTGCCAGTTTAAATAAAATTACTTTATATCAAACTTTATGTGTGACTTAGGAACAGTATTTTATGAGAAGTTCAAGGTACAAGTACGAGGAGTTTATTTTATTTAGACAACAATTCTGATACAGACTTTTAAAGGTACTATAATAGTTTCAAACATCAAGCTTTTCATATATTATCTTCAGATTCTCTTCATTATGACACACAAACATAGACATATATACACATGCACACACCTGAATATATACAACAATGGAAGTGGCGACTTTAACAAGGATATTTATAAAAATATGAAAATATAGCACCTTATAGAGTATATGTTTGTATTATTATACACAAAAATACATTGCAACATGATGTCTAACATGTAATATTCATTTTTTTTTAAAAAAAAAAAAAGGTCTTGAAACAACTCCATAAAGGCAAAGCTTATCTCTCCCCTCTTCCCTCCCTCACCAACTCCTCTGCTACCCCTCCTCCCTCTCTGATTTTTCTGGCCTCCTTCTCCGCCTCCTCTGCCTTCCTCTTCTCCTCCTCCTCCGTCTCCGTCAGCCACGGCCCTCCCAGGTAGCTCAGGATCTCCTCGGGGCTTCCTCTGTGTTTGGGCTCAGGGTGGAGCAGCTCTTTGAAAAGAGTCATCACCAGTGGGCTGAGGCCCTCAAACTGTGAGGGAGGAGGGTTGTCTCTTTGGTTTTCCTTCATCATTATGTAACTGTCCTCCTCACTGATCCACTCACCATCCATGATCTTTTCCTCCTTTTCAGCCTCACGGTAAAACCACTCCTTGTATCGACGGTAGCCACGGTCATCGTGGGTGCTCTCCTCCCAGGGGAAGCAGCCAGTTAAGAGGCAGTAGACGAGTACACCGAGAGCCCAGCTGTCTATACAGGGCTCCACTGTTATCCAAATGTCCTCCACCTCCTCTTCAGTCTCATCGCATTCCCTCTCCTTCTCAGCCTCCTTGGCAGGTTCCACCTCCGGAGTACAGAAGGGCGACTCGTACCAGACAGCACGAACACTTGAGCCGATGGCCCGGGCGAGGCCGAAGTCACCCAGTTTGACCCAGCGGCAGGAACTGTCGCACAGGAAGATGTTCTCAGGTTTGATGTCACGGTGGACAAAGCCTAGAGAGTGGAGATGTGTGACAGCACCACTCAGCTGGGACATCACCCTTTGGACACACTCTTCATCCACCCCGACCTGAAACAGAAAGATTCAACATTAGAAAACATAACTCTATAACCTAGTACAACATGTCTGGTTTCCAAGAGCGTCACCAATCGTTTTGGTGACGCTCTTGGAAACCTGTGCTTTCCTTCATGTACTCTCAATACACTCAGTGAGAGCAGGGTGCCCTTATTCTTATCAGGGCTCTATTATGTTCCTGGCAGTGACACAGACACAGAGGAGGGCGAGCTGGAAGCTGTTATCGAGCATGTCTCAAAAGGACGTGGTCAGCAGATACATTTTCCATGAAATCCCTATAAGAAAGTCACACTGCAGACTAAAGTTTAAGCCTTTTGAAGTGTTGCAGCGCTGCATTTGATTCAGATTTGCCTCTCCCACAGGTCAATTTGCTGCCTCTTCTTCATGAAATTACATTTACATGCTTCTTATTTGTTTTGTTTGTTTGGATTGTGTTCACGGGCAGATTTTTCCAATGAAGCAACAAAAGCACCTTGTTTCAGATTAGGGAAAGACTGGTTTCAATTAAACTTTCATAAGCAAAACTGATTCCTTCTCCAGCTCTAAAGCTCCTGTGTGTAGGATTTAGTAGCCCCTAACAATGTGGTTGTATTGCAACCAATTAAACACCCTTTGCTCTCCCTGTTAGTCTTGCAGTTGGTTTGTAAAACAGCAGTGGAGCTGATGCTGCGGATTGTGAGCTATAGTTGCCCCGGTAAACACACCAACCACTTTGGCTGTCGCAACTGCAGTGTCTCAGTAGCAGGGCTGTCCACTCTACCTAACAAACCCAGAGATACACCTTTGCAGTGTTGAGCGAGTGACTCATAAACTGCAGTATCAGAAGTGCAAGAAAAACAGACATTACCAAAGCTATGGGGTGAAGCAACAGTTTGAGTCAAGCAAAGAGAATGCAACCAACAAAGCCAACCAGTCTCATGCAGAGTAGGGCGGGATCCATTATAACTCTCTGTGATATAAAATGTATCATTCTAAGGCAACAAAAACATGACGATTCTTAAATTACACACTATGAAAACATAATTATGAATATTATATTCCATTTCATACCCTAAATCCTACTCACTGGACCTTCAAGTCACTGGTGACTTGCAGAACCGAGACAACAACCTTTCCCTAACTTTAAAGATAACAATAAAAAAAGTTTTATCATGGTTGTGTTGTCACAAGAGCATATTGCATTGTGGATATTGTCAGGAGAACAAATGAAATACATGGTCAGAAGACATTGTGCAGAGATGTTTGGCATAAGCATTTTTGCAACTGGCAAGATACATCAATTGGAAACATTTCCTCATAATCTGGGTGGAACTGGTTCTCTGTTACAAATTAGTAAGATATAAATCTAATTTCGAGGAGACAGTGTTGCAACCCAACCTAACATCCATGCAAAACTGCACGAAACTGCACCCTCCATTCTTCATTTTACAAGTAAAAGTATGTTAGGCTTGGCATTACCATGCAGGGCATTAAGAGCCAAACTGACCTCGGACACTATCACACTGTAGAGGTCACCGTATAGACCAGCTTGCTGGGCAAAAACATAGTAGGTCGGTGTGGAGAAGAAGATGCCGAGGGCCCGCGTCAGAGAGGGATGTGTGCAGTAAGAAAGGGAGAGATTGTATTCACGCAGGAAGGAGGTGAGCGAGGTCGACTGCCGAGGGAAGAACTTCAGAGCCATAGGTGTTCCTGGAGGGCGTGAAGCAAGACAACATATGTTGAATACTACATTACTAATTGGCTTTAGTCAGACGTTGTCACAAAGCTGTCATCATCTGAGGAATGTGAGTGTTGCTCATCATTGACACTGTGAGCATATATAACTTCCCCTTAGGGGCGACTCTATTACACAGCGACACCCCAGTTGTGGCAACTCTATCTCAGAGAATGTACCAAAGCACTTCATTACAGCAACAGAAGCGCAAAAGGATAACAGATGCCTTCTAAAAGACAGATCTGTCCTCACATTAATGCAGCGCTTGACCCCACACAACATGTGTAGTTTCCTCATGAGAAAGAAACCAGAGCCTGAGATAAATGTGCCTCAGTGGAGAGATGCCATTTCACCCATTTCAGATGAGGCAGGAGGAGTTTAAAAGCATAACTGTTTATTAAATATATCAACAGTAGGAAATCTGAATGGCAATTGCACACACAAACTGAGATGTAACAGTCTCAGACCAACATGACCTTTCACTGCGAGTCCTGTGCTCACCTCTCTTTCTGTGCACAGCTAGCATGACCTTTCCATAAGATCCCTCTCCCAGGAGCTTTACCACCTGGAAGTGCTCGGATACCTTCAGACTGGGCATGGACTGTGCTGACAGGAAACATCGTTCGTCAAGTTCCTGAGCTGCTGCAGCCTGTTCACACACACGCACACACGCACATACAGAAATCCATATTCAATGTCATTGCACGATGCCCATAGATGATGATTAGTTCAGTTGCGTCAAGTGAAAGGAGACCCACATCTTGATCGGCATGTGTTGATGTCAGTGATAGGTAACTTCACAGAATGAAGTTTGAATCTGAGGTCGAACATGTTGATATGTTACTTGAACCCGCTGCTTTAAAAAGGACCTTGCAACTTAAATCTCATATATCGGAGCTACTCTCATGGGGTTTTGTTTATTTGCACACTCCGCTCAACAAAACCGTATTCTACCCGTGGGGTTGGGGCTGAAGTTTAGACAGTTACTGAATAAAAATTACATAACAAGTCTTGTTATTAGTAATATGGGATTGTAAAAAGTGTAATCTAGTCAGAATACTTTTGTATTACTTTTGTATTACATCAAACTTTAAAAATGCACCTTATGCTGAAATGAATGCAGCCCCAAAAATGAGCCTCAAAATTATAATTTTTTCTCTTTAAGCATGTGAAAACACTTTCAGCGCAGTAACAATGCATGTTGCATATTCAAGATTTACAGTTGGTCAAATGAATTTACCCTTACAAAAACAATACTGTCACAAATGACTGTGTGCCGTACACTGTATGGTGTACTGTGTTTATTCTACAACATGCCGGATGCTTTTTCTTTTGTAATCGTTTTTGTTGTTTTTTTTAATCAGAGGCCACATGAAGGACTTTGCTTTGCTTGTAACGCAGGAGCACTTACTCAAAACATTATTCTTCCATTTTCACTGTAAATGAAAAAGGATAAAAAGTCCTTTATCATCGTGAAAATTGAAACAAAAACAATGCAATTTAAGTCACTATTAACAAAACTAACCTTGGCAACCTGAGAGGAGCGATTTACTTTATTTTCAGCATATTCATTAAAAAAAAGCTTCTTAATTTTAACACTTACATATTTTGTATACGTAAGTTGTTAATGTTATGTAATGATCCGATTACACGTTTGTAACAAAAAGATGATTGATTATATGATTATAGTTACTTATTTTATGTAATCTGGATACGTTATCCCGATTACATGTAATCTGTTACTACCCAGCCCTGCCTATCCCAGCATGCATCTGTCAGAAATCAGCAGAACAAATTGTACTGTGTTCCCTTTCTGCAGATCTAGCTTGATCTCCATCGTCCCATACGAACTTGAGACATCAGCGTGACGTCTTATCAGGCCGATCAGAACATTTGGCGCTGTCGTTCAGTTTCCACTGTCATTCACTGTTGTTCATGAAGTCACCCCCGACACAAACCCCAGCCAATTAAGAAGGCTGTGAACAGTTACAGCACACAGCTTAACACAAAAGATAAAGCGATTGTAGGAGTGTGACATATTTTTACTTTTGACCTTCCATACGTTGCGTAACTGAGCCTAGTGCGCCACCATTTTTAATTCTCATTACACCTGTTACACTAATGTAAACAACTGGAACATGTCTGCTGGTTATTGCTCTATTATTAATGTCTTAAAAAGCCTGATTATGATCATTGAACATTTCTCACAAATCACTGATGGTGATAAGAGATCAAATGGTGCCATGTGAAACTGGAGATATGCCATGACAGCAGGTTAAGAAATGGATGGATCTCAGTTATGAGATGCTGATGTACAGCCAAAAATAAGACTGCAGGTTTCAACCAGCCTGAGAGTCCAGCTTGGCACAGATGCGACAATCAGCTCAATTTAAAATAGAGCTGATGATGGGCTGCTTCGAGATCAATGAGACTGATGCTGCTCTATTGGCTCCAGTTTAAAGCTCCTGAACATCAACTTTTCAGACACTGAGAGACGTCACGGGCTGATTAAAACAATGTGTTCAAGGCAGACTCCAAATGCAAAAAAAGTTGGAAACATGACACTTCTATGTAATACATCCAATCCAGTTAACTTGTAGGCACAGTGAATAGAAAGACGTATTGTCTATGTGTATTTGTCTATTCGTCTAAGTGTTAAATTCCTGCTTTCACAGAGCTGTTAACACATGTTTGAGTTATCACATTATTACATTCTCGGGCTGCTCTTCATTCCACTCACACCAGCAGTAAATTAACATAATTGACTACATTTGGAGAAACACTAAACTGAGTTTTATCCAGGTCACAGCTGATTTATAGTCTCATGTCAGATGCATCTAAAACATTTCTTGCATCAGAAACATCCCCATACTTGCCGTGTCCTTGTAAACTGAGGCGATTATTAATTTAACCCCCCTATTAGCTGATTAGTCGGCATAAAGCGACAAGTGGATCGGAGATTTCTCATGAAGGCTCTGCACGAGCTAACATCATTAACAAATTTGAAGTCGGGCACAAGAGCTCAACATTACAAGCTGAAAATCCTCTCGATGAAGTTGTCAATCAAACATTTGCAGCCTCTGAGTCACTTTGCAATAAACAGCCAGCAATGCATTTGAGCCACGCCTGCATGTCATCTCATCATATATAGTATAGTTGCAAAAACACATTAAACCTCCAACTGTTTGCACAGGCACAGAGGAAATACTTGCATTTATGCTTTTGGTTGCTTTTGCAGCACACTATGATGATAATGACTGTCGTTTGAGTGTTGCTGCTGGTGCAATACTTACTGTCATTTTCTGTTCAGTTGGTTGATCTCTGCTCACTTTGTCTCGACTCTTTTCAGCATCTAAAGACTTCTGACTCCTGACAAGCTGCTGACACTAACTACTGTTCTCAGTCCTCGACTAGACTGATAATTTAACAGGAATTGAAGCTGATATTTCTGGTTCCCTGCAGTAGCTCAGCAGATTAATAGAGCAGCCTCACAGACGTTTGCTGGAGACCTGGATATTAACTGTGCGCTTCTCCCCGGGAGACACACTCTGAACTCTCTCCCTCTCTTTTCCTACTCTAGTGCCAACACTCTCTCTCTCCTACTGTCGTCTGTTATGCTGGCAAATACGCGTGAACCAGCTACAAGGCATGTCAAACCTCCCCCTCCCTCCCTCCCTCCCTCCTTCCCCCTCCTCCCCTCTCTTTCACTACACAGCAGTGTTAATATCCCACCGTTTCCAGCCTGTCAGTCAGCCCGGCCACATTAGCCCATCTCTCCTCTGCCTCCCCTCTCCTCAGCTGTCACTCACTTTCCGCCCTCCTCCCCCCTTTCTCTTTCCATGTCTCTCTCTCTTTCTCACCCTCTCAGCCAGTCTGAGTCAGTGAATTCCCCCCACGGCGTAGGATTCCTCGTCTAATCAACAGGTATGCTGGAATGATTGGAATAGTCCAACAAGCTGCACCCCTGATCCCTGAATCTTACTTGGATTACGGGGTACGGTTGAAGATGCCACCTGACCCTTTTATTGACCGATATCACTCCTTTCTGCCCCTGTTGCCCTTCATTTCTCTGTTTGAATCATATCAAATCCATGTTATTACCCCATGAGCATCCTCCTGAGATCATCGTCAAGGTTTTTCTTATTTGTATCATCATCAGACAAACTTCCCCCCTAATCTTCCTCTCTCTTGACATAAAACCCATCCCCCCTTTATCTCTTTCCAAGTGCATATTATAGCCTTTCATCACACACTGACGGAGATAACAGCTGAATCTTTGCCTTGCAAAACACCATCATTCTGTACTTTGCTGTCTACGTGCCAGCCATGTTTCCCACTTAGCTGCAGCTTCTCCATCTCCTATGGCCTCGACACCCTCCTCCTCTTTCTGTCCACTCATATAGATTTCCCTCCGGACTTCATACTACAGGACTATTATTGCCACCGGCTCGATGGCTGTTCGTTATATAACACAAACACTGGCTGCTATCACAACGGCATGGTCCCGGCTCAGGTTACTAACACTGCGCTGGTCATGCGGGCGTACACCGATGACCAACATGAGCTTCCATGTTTGTGCCTGCACCATAGGGGCCCTGTGGCCCCTGCTGTGACGACCCCCACCACCAAAACACAACTTTCATCGCTTTCAGCTGAAGCCAAGAGATAGTCGAGTCCATTCACAAACAGACAGTGATGGGACTTTTTTGCAACTGTATACCTCCGCTTCACTACATTTTGGAGGAAAGTATTACTCCCCACATTTATTTGATAAATTTAGTTACTTGGTACTTTTCAGATTGCATGTTGCATCTGAGCAAAGCAGAACGTTTTCATTTATTTATCAGCAATCGATTCCAATAATGAGAAAATTGCTATTTATTGGATCAGATAATCAGCGGTGTAGTATAAAGTACCCAAAAGTCATACTTGAGTAAAAGTGAAGATATCATGTTAAAATATTACTTTAGTAAAAGTGAAAGTCACAAATACACATATTAATAGTCTTAAAGTGTCTGATATCAAATGTATTTAGGGATCAAAAACCCAAGGTAAAGCAAATTACACGTATATTTACATGCATGTAAATATTGTTTACGCCAGGTTGACCGATTATTGGCCAATTATCAGATCCGATATTCAACATTTTTTCTGATTATCTGAATCAGTGTTTTTTTATTTGATAGTAAATAAAATACATTAATTACGTTGTAATCTGAAAAGTAACTAGTAACTGAAGTTATCAAATAAAAAGTCGTAGTAAAAAGTACAGTATTTAACTAGCAGAAGATGGAAATACTCAAGTAAAGTACAGATACCTATTATTGGCCAATAATATAATGATTAAATTGATACTATTACCTGGTGTTTCCTCTTTATAATGAGGCATAGTGCAGGTGAGCAGGTGGTATGGTTGGGAAGCTGACTTGACCTGGGTCTAGACTTCCCTGAACTAAGGACTCAACTCATCCTGACTTGACTTGGACCAAATGACTCGAGTCACATCACACACACACATGCAAAGCGTAGATAGATAATGCACACCAGACATCCTCAACTGGCGGCCTGAGGGCCCTATGCGGCCCTTTAACAACCTCTTTCGGGCCCTTTGATCATTTCTGTTTTAGCCGGCTAATTGGCCCATTAATTAGTCGTGTCTGTTGCCAAGCACAGAAATACTCTTGATCAAATAAAAAGTTCTCACCCAGGCTGCTAAAGCAGAGCGAACGTACCAGAATCAAACTGACCACCTACTTCTATAATTAAAAAGGTGCATTTTGATGTTTCTTTTTCAGTGCTGAAAACTAATAAACATGAATAATAACTGCTGCACACACTCGTACACCACATGGACGTGGATTCACGGATGCTGATGCACAGACGGTGTTGCACAAATGCATGAGAGCAGCACACTCAGTCAGGACAGCTTTGTTGACAGTCAAGTTACATAATGTTCCTCTTTGCTATTCGGTTACACTTCTGTATTTTTGAGCGAGTTTTTGACGACCAAAAAAGGAAACTGCTCATGCTTACACAAGAGGTATGGTGTGTGCAACAAACAAGATATGAACAGAGAGAAGAGAGCAAGATTCTTCCTCCTTTTTAGTCTGTGTGAAAAAAGAAACATGATGCAATTTGACGCCGCATTTAAGCCCAGAAAGTCACTAACTAAACAGTGCTAGCTGCAATTTAGCTCAGTTTTCCTGGTACTTGCTGTGAGAATGATGTGATGAGGAAATAACACGTTTCAAGATGAAGACGAAACATTTCACAACCTCCAAAAGTCGACAAATTCTGGAAAACTCTCTTAATGGAAGATGTTCTCGTGTTTTTCATCTCGTGCATTTCATTTAAAAAGACCAAAAATGAAAGTCTCTCATTAAATGACTTCATTTACTTCAAGTTAAATAGAGACACAGGGAGCATCATGATGTTTTAGTTTGAAGATGAAGTAAAAGTCAAATTATTTTATCTTGAATGTCTCTTACATCCAGTGTCTAATGAGACAGAGCTGATTTACTGAGAGATTTAGACGTTTGATCTGATTTTGTGCTTGTGTGACATCATTTTTCAAGCTTGTTTGACACTTGAATTCATTTTAAAACTCATTTTTCAGGTTTGCTGTGCCGTTTCCCCTGTTTTCACGAATCATGTTGACTCAAACCCGTCTCTCCTAACAGAGCAGGGGCAGTGAACGTAAAGGAAATACCGTCTAAAGTTCCTCCGTGACATAACAGTCGAGCAACACCTCGAGAATAGCTTTTATGCTTGTTATAATCGCCCGCATTTCTTCGTTCATCTTCATGATTAGTGTTTCCAAAGCAGTGTCACAGTGCATTACAGTTTTATAGCTTGCTTGAGTCACGCTGCCATGTTTCCTTCAGTCCCGTCCTCCCCGGAGAGGAGGCACAGATAAAAGGATAAATAGATGGCGGATAAAAGGGGAGCTTGTAACACACATGCGTGCCAGCTGTTACTGTGTTGTTCTGATCTATGAGGCTTACCATGTTTTATTTATGGTGCCACTGACAGACAACTTTTAGGGAAGCTGCAAGTTCAGAGTTGGTTGAATGATGCCTCTCTGTGGACGGTGTGTGCTAGTGCGTTGCATTTTTTGACCAGTTTAGAGAGTAACTTTATATTCTGGATCAGTCTGACTTTATTAAAGGCTCTGTAAGCTTCAACTTAAAGGTGAAATACGTGTTGCTTTCAGCTGCAGCTCGAGCTTAAAACCTTTTAACGTTTTCACAGCACTCAGAGTTATGATGAAGGTTACAGTGACGGTGATGATGACTCATTTTGACTTTGAAACCCTCAACAAGGAAAATGCTGTTTTTTCTTTTAAGGGTTTTAACAATATGACAGATTAATAGTCAATAAATAAATTATAAATTGCACATAAATAATGTGAGTATACTCAGAACTGTAAATGATCTCCCTCTTTATGATCCCTGTTAATAATGTGTCTGTATAATTGTCCATTCTGCTTCCTAGTGGTGGAAGAAGAAGCTATTTAGATGATTTACACAAGTAAAAGTACAAATGCCATAAAACAAGTCTTTTATCGGTAAAAGTCCTGCATTTTTGTGGGTCAAAAGTACCGAAAGTACTTAAAGTACTTATTTTGCAGAGGAGTTAGTGGCATATCTAACATTGTTAGACTGTTGATACTGATGCAAAATGTTGCTGGTTGAGTTTAAGCTTGTTTCAACTATTTTCTATACAGTTCAGTACTTGAGTCCATTAATAACCAACCTATTGTTCAGGGCCTGTCCGAACAAAAAGGTTGGAAAGATAAATCTGAAAAGTTGTGAGATGTTTAATGTTGCAGGGAAGAAGAAAAAACAAAGTTCGGTCACAAATCTGTACTCGTTTTTGGGATTTTCATTAAACTTTTAGTTCTGGGGGGAAATATTGAATAATTTGACATCTTTGGGCCTTAAACAATTAAGATAACTGACAACTCATATAGAAAACAGAAAAGTTACACGAGGCCCGAACTAAGTATTTTTTGTAACGGGTCACAAACAAAACAGGTCCTGAACGTCTGGGTTAAAGGAGCACTATGTAGTTTTGTAGGAGAAACTCAGGATTTTGATATTTCCAATATTAATGAGGTGATAACATTAGCTCATTATAACTGAATAAACAAACTGGAAAATAAGGTCCCCAGAACACTGTTTGAAGCTGGAAAGGTGGCAGGGTCCGCCACATATATATAAATAAAAAAATACAAACATTTAAAAACACACAGGAGCACGAGAGAGGAAGTGATTTGTGTTTCTTCACACAGACTGTGTGTGTCATTTGAATAAACAGGGAAACAACCAATCACACATCACGCCCCTGTCTCTCCTTTAAACATTAATGAAACGCACATCTTTTCATTTGGGCCTTTAATTTTCGGCTCTTAAAAAGTCAATTAATTATTCATGAGTCTTCTACTACCATCCCAGGAAAACAAAGCTACAGGGGGTGCGGTCTTTCCTGTAGTCGAGAACGGAAGCGGAAATTCGGCCATCTCCTCGTACATTCAAGCTACAACAGGGTCAGTAATGCACACTTGATTTGGTTATTTATTGTGGTGTGTTGTCAGTATGTTGTTGACATTTCGGCTTGGTGTTCAAACGTGTGTAGTCGACATTGTCCTGAAGCAGGACGCGTCCTTGCTAAAGCGTGTACAGACCAGCAGTCCTGTTGCCAGTTGCGAACTAACTAGCAGGAGCTAGCCAGCTAGCTAACTGCTACCTTGCTAGCTGGCTAATCTTTCCTAGGAGGAGCAGCAGCAGCAACAGAGCAGCAAGTGATTTCTTGTATCAGTCAAGCTGGCAGGGTTACCTCAACGCTCGTTTCTACTGTGCTGTGAGTCAACGTTGTGACGAGAACACAAGCATTATTTAGGCTTTAGTTTGGCTGTCACTTCGCACCCAGCTACACCCTTCTGTGCCCCTGTTTATACTTTGCCCAGACTTTACCCACAACCCTGGTGGCAAAGTGCTAGCCAACTGTTTCGATTAGCTTAGGTGAGAATGGGTGAGTTGCTTGCTAGTGGAGGCTAACAGCACCAGGTGACAGCTAACGTTAGTTGGCTAATTAGCTGTAGTAAGTGGTGGTTCGTGAACTCAGTCTTTCACACACATGCTTTTTGTGAAACAGATATGCTCGTTTTTACGACGCTCTTGCTAGCACTGCTCCGAGGTAACGTTACCCATTAACTCTGTCTAGACAGCTCACTCTCCGCCGTGTGAGTTAACAGTTGCTGGTTAGCTAGCATAACGTCTGTTGACTGTTTGGTTGCTAACATTACGTCAGCTAGTTAACTTGGTAGGTGTGACAGGGGAAGCTGCAGTGGTCTGGATGGGTACACGATCGTTAACCTTATCTGTGTGCAGGCTAACTGGGTGGGGGGGATAACTTCGTTGAACTCTGCAACAGTCAACTGCATGCAAGTGAGAGGAGGAGGAATAAGTTAGATTAGTCTCAATGCCAACTCTTCACCTTGGTAATAATCTTTCTGAAGCTACCTTATGGAGAACACCTGCAATAATGTGTAATCACTGTGATTTCCTGATACTCAATCATTACCATTGAATCTGTAGCTTGACCTAGCTGCAGTAGATGTGTGCTGATCTAAGTAAAGCATGTCCGTCAGATGATAATGTGTTGCAGCAGAGTTGAAATGTATTTAATCAGAGGCTGTGAAGATGTTTGAGAAAACAGGAAGCCTAAGATTCAAAAAGGCATGTTATATCCCTTATCAAGGATTAGTTGGCGTGTCTGAACTTTGGCACAGAGCTTCAGGAGTCTCTGAACTGGCTTTCGGAGTGGTTGCCTAATGTTCAGTTATGCAACGTGGTCTCATATTTGTCTGACCTACAAATCTAAACATGAATGCCACACTGTATGTGTCCGTATCGCATCAAACACTCTGAAAGTTCGCAGAACAGTCGGGTCGTCAGTGCTGCACAGTTGTCACATTAGTGGTTTGCTGAAGTGTATTTAATAGGACAAATAGTCTGGTTCAAACACGCGTATTCTTCCTTCTTGTTAACAGGGCGGCACGATGTTGTCAGAAAAATGATACTGAGATTATATTAATAGATTTTATGATTGTGACATAATTGAAGATGAGTTTGAAAGATCAGTTTGCATCACAGCGTTCATTTTCTCTGAAAACAAAAATGAAAATCATGATGATGTGACTGGAGCGTGTTTTATCAAAAAGTTGCAGCTTCTGCCGTTTGATCCCTACTTCTTAATAAGTTGATTTATTTCATTCAGATTGTTTAAAGCAGACCACAGGCAAAGAAGAAAGTCACGGTTTAGTTACGACAGGAAGAAACGGGTGTAAATTACAGTCTTGTTTACGCTGATAAAAGTCGTCGAGGTCGGTCTCTGAACATCCGTCTTACTGTTGAGTCTGGATGCAGGACTGCTGGACGCTGAATGGAGAGACTAGCACTATTTCTAAGTTGCCTCCTGGTGTTCTTTGGGCTGGTTGGAAGGAACATTGATAAACTCGCGCGGGATGAATTTATTATCCTCTCAGGAAAGTGACACTGTCCTTTCTCTTTCCGTTCCATGTGAGATGGCAGTTTAGGAGCGAGTGTCCCAGCACTGCGTTTGAACTTGATCTTGAATGCTCTTTGCCGAATTTCTTCTCTTTGCCTCAAACAACGATCCAATTAGGGTTCAGTGTCATTAAGAGGCAGAAAAATGTATATTGATTTCGCTCTTTCAAACATTTACGGAGAGCTATTAATTACTCGAACAGCAAAATCAGGTCTGTTGCTTCTAATGTGAGTTTCAGAAAGTTTTTGGTTTGTTGGCTACCTGTTGCTTTATGACATAGGCAGCGGCAGCATCTATTTGGTGAGAAAAATGTAGATTGTGGCAGTGAAAAGGATGCATATGGTCAGCAACAACGTTTCAGCCTGCTGTGTAAGCAATCAAATACAAACAATGCTCAGTAGGTACTGAGGGATCCAATATTGTGCCATGAAATCATTCTCCGCATACCGTTACACCAGCAGCAGCAGCAGCTAGTGTATCGGTCCATGATGTTTATGTCAAGCAAGGGCCATAATGAAAAGAAACCAGAATGTATTGCATCAGACGTTTTTTTCCCATCTGTCAGTCGTCCTGTTGTTGCTGATAAAATGTGCCATCGTCACTCGACCTCCTGTTAATAGCTGACAGAAGTAACTGTGTGCCGGTTACTTTCAGGCTTGTTCAGAGACGCCCCTGCACAAAGTGTCTTAAGTTCATATTTACATACTTCTGCTCCATCTGTTCACACTCGTAACAGAGATTTTAGCAATCAAAGCAAACTCTCATTTTACTGGATGTTTCAGCCTGGTAACGTGAGTTATAGATGGTAGTTTAGAGTGAAGTCAAACCTATGATAGGGGATATTATTACCATGTTATTCTGAGACAGCAGAATTAAAAAAATCAGTTTCTGTTCAGAATTACTGTATTTATTGAGTACTATTTTTGCATAGCTGAAGGTTTCCCTAAATGATCAGTGGGAAAGTAATTATTAACTGGCTCAAGAATGATTTACGTCTGAAAAGTTGTGTACTTGAAGGTTTGAACCATGTGTCTTATTCATTCAGCTCCTTCAGACTCAGCTAATGTGAATCACTCCTATGATTATGTGTGTCGGATGAGATTACTTTCAGAAGTATGAGGAAAAGACGAGATCGGGTATTTTTCCGTTACGGCTCTTATTGGTTTGGGAACATCCTCTTCATACTACTTACACATACTTAAGAGAATAACATTTATTATTTTCTGTACTTTAGGAATGAAAAGCTATTTATTTTTCTGAGTAAAAGAGCTTTGACTTTGAATACAGCATATGTGTTGACTATGAGCCATGTGTGGATCATCAACAAATCATGTGATTTCGTCGCTGAATATCTGCTTTGTCCTTATTGTATAATGATTATTTACTAAATTAGACATAGGATCAAGTTGCAGCTCGCTCTTTGTTTGTTTGTTGTGATTTAACCCGTTATCTCTCAGTGAGTATCTGCTCTTTTTAACATTATTCTCAATCTTCGCTCCACAGTTTTCATCTCCCTACGCCTGTGGTTTTGGGACCCAATGTTGCCACGGGAAGGAACAGACAAACTGAGACATCGCACTCCGTGAATGAGTGGGCTTACAAGCCAGGAAAACAAAAGAGATACCGAGAGGAGAGACCCCTATTCTGCATCATTCTTGTGTAACAGGTGTGCATGACGCTGCCTCTGTTTCTCTGCTGATGGTAGCAGTCACATGATTTCAGATGGATTTCTTGTTACAGAAACCGTCTTGCACACAAGATTTTTCTTCTCAAGGTCTCTTTCATCCAGCCTTTCGCACTCGCATACATTTCTTTTGGTCTTTCTAGCTCTATATCTTCTTGCACTCTTTTTTTTATAGAAGTATTACTTGTGTTTAATTTGTCTCCGTTTGTTCTTTCCCAGTTGTTGTTTGTGTTTTTATTAACTATATATTAAAACGCTTCGTTTCCATCTGTTGTTCAGGTTGCAACAGAGCTCGACGGCCAGACCGTTGCCATGTCGACCTCATCGCTACGGCGACAAGTAAAAAACATCGTCCACAACTATTCAGAGGCTGAAATCAAGGTTGTGTGTCCTTCTGCTTATCTGGCTTTTCTTTTTTCACTCCCACATCCCCCATATGTCCGTGGTTTAGGTGTAGCTCATGCATCTCGGTAGCACAGTTTAATGTAGCTGCTGATAATTCAATATTTCTTCCCCTTTTTAAACACAGTATGAGCTAATCTAATGAGATTATCCATTCATTATTTTGCCTCTGTCACAAAATATTGGGCCAAAACGATTCTTCTCATGCACAGACAGTCTGGTTGGAGGAAAATCTGAGTGTGTGCCTCACTGTGTTGTCGTCCAGGTTAGAGAGGCGACGTCCAATGACCCATGGGGCCCCAGCAGCTCTCTGATGTCAGAGATTGCTGATCTGACCTACAATGTTGTGGCCTTCTCGGAAATCATGAGCATGGTGTGGAAGCGCCTCAATGACCACGGCAAGAACTGGAGACATGTGTACAAGGTTTGTGTGTGTGTTGAAACATCAGCTATCTTTTCTCAGAATCGCTTCAGGAGTTTACCTACATTACATTGTACTGCTTTCGTCCACCTTGATGCACGCACACTGGCTTGCCTCACCTTTCTGATCTCTCTCTACCAACAACGTTATCTGCTTTTATGAAGCTGCCCAGAAACACACCTTGTGTATAGGATTTTTTCCCCCGTGATTCTGTTGTCATAACAGCAGGTGAGCCATGTGTGGAGGAAGCTTGTTGTTGTATATGTTGGCAATCAAAACCAACATGCACCGCATCACATTTGGAGGGATGTCTCTCTCTCTCTCTCTCTCTCTCTCTCTCTCTCTCTCTCTCTCTCTCTCTCTCTCTCTCTCTCTCTCTCTCTCTCTCTCTCTCTCTCTCTCTCTCTCTCTCTCTGCAGAGCATATGTGATTGACAATAGACAGGAGGGGGATAGTGAGGGTAGATTGTTCAATAGTAAAGCGATTGAGGATGATGTTCTCTAGGATGGACTCAAAAAATTATAAAAGTAAAAATGATACCTGTGCAAGTATATGTAATATGTAGCCCTGTATTGGGATATGACAGTGTCTACAAGGCAAGGCAAGGCATCTTTATTTATATAGCGCATTTCATACCAAGGCAACTCAATGTGCTTTACATAAAAAAGGAAGCATAAGACAGAAAAAAAACAAACAAACAAAACACTTAAAACAGAGTTAAAAGCAAGAGCAAATAAAAGTAAAATAAAAGAAAATAGATAAAGTTTTAAGTTCTCAGCTATAAGCACGTGAAAAGAGAAATGTTTTTAACCTGGATTTAAAAGTGCTTACAGTTGGGGCTGATCTCAGTTCTGCTGGTATTTTGTTCCACTTGTGTGCAGCATAGCAGCTAAATGCTGCTTCACCATGTCTGGTCTGAACTCTGAGCTCCACTATCTGACCTGAGTCAGTAGATCTCAGAGCTCTACTGGGTTTGTACTCTACTAACATGTCATTTATGTATTCTGGACCTAAACCATTCAGTGATTTGTAAACCAGTAGCAGAACTTTAAAATCTATTCTGTAGCTGACTGGGAGCCAGTGTAAGGTCTTAAGAACCGGGGTGATGTGATCTGATCTCTTTGTTCTGGTTAAAACTCGAGCTACAGTGAAACATCGTGATGGACGATGACATTGTTGTTGACTAACCCTAACCCTCAATGTTGTCGTAAGGCAGCAGTTGCGTATTAGCTCACCACTGTAGCCGCCGCTGTTTCCCACCGTTGCTCTGACATGAATCTCCAATTGTCTCACCCTGCAGAGGAACCTGTGCCAGGTTTAAAAGAGTCCTTGTCTCCGCACCACATGTCCGTAACTTAGCTTTGTTCAGCCTCGTATGCATAAAACAACATTGACCAAGTAGCCAAAGAAGCTAAGCTAAGAAAACTATGTATGAAAACGGCATGACTGAGAGAAACAGCGGGAAAAGTCTTGGGTTCGCCTAACTGAGCTGGTTTGATAAGAAAATAAATAAACGGGACATGGAGACTTAATGTTAGTGCACTGAGCAGCAACATACTTCTTTTCATTTCCTCTCTCCATATCACAAACCACAACAACTCTTGCTCTACAGCAACTCTGAGGGGATATGCCTCTTAACAGTGCTCTCTGGTGTGGAGCCTTTTAAATCACGATGGTCAGGGATTAGTAGTCGATGGCTGTCAGCCATCGGCGATGGACGATGGTATCGTTCATCGGCCCAACCCTAGTGTTTGCAGTGTTATGCAATGTAATGATAATCTAACAAGGTGTGTCCAGAACCACTCCCTAATAACTGTATATTGCACTACATATACTGTCTTTCATATTAATGAAAGTGTGTGAAAGTCAGCATCCCCTAGACTTAAGCCCTGTCCACACGTTCACAGGTAATTCTTAAAACAAAGCGTTTTCTATGCATCTTGGCCTTTTGGACACAGGTAAAATTGCATTTTAAGTCACTCAAGCTTTTGAAGAACTCCTTCCAGGCTGAAGATTATTCAGAAACACCTTTTTCCGTGTCTACATCTGGACGGGCAAAAACTTAGATTTTGGGTGGAAAAGAGAGAGAGAGAGACAAAAACGGGTGCTTACAGTGTTTGCTGACAAGTTATCCAAGTAGATTTTGTGAAGAGCCGTCACGTTTCTCTGCCTCACTCATCGTATTTTCTGTAGCTAAGCAGCGGACCAGAATTTATAATCTGTTTCCTGTTTACAACGACATGTGCTGCAGTGTACGTGAATGGTCATGGACATTGTGTTTTCAGGTGTGTTTTAATAGCCAAACAACACCTAAAGGCTTGAAGACAAAACTTGCAAAAGAAGTCTACTGGGGACCAGCTTCATCCATTAGATCTGAGAAAATACTCTCCACATTGACTTTACATTCATTCCACTTAGGTGGCGCCCCACACGGCTCAGGTGCTGTGCCTAAGCCTTGTAATCGTAGGAAAAAGCCTGGTGAATTGTATGTACAACACAGGGTCTTCAAACATTTCTAGAATGTAATGTCCATGGCATGTACTATATCTGCTAACAATCCTGCAGTGCAGTGCATCCCATTTTGTAGAGGCAAATATTACAGTTGTTACAGCCCCACACCTGTCAGCGATGATGCAGAATGATTCAGATGTGTCTGAAATCTCAATTTACTGCTTACTGCAGAATAAACTATGGGGGGTGACGAGCGAGGGAGTGATGAAGACACAGCTCAAATATTGCTGATTTTATAAAATGTATAAAGTTTAGATTTTTCATTGTAATTTTACAAGAAGAATTCATATTGTGAGCTATTACTTATTACCACTCCTAGACTACACAGCTTTGTGTGTGTAAATGGATGTGGAATGGAAATATTTGCATTTCTACAACTTCCCTATCCAAACCATTCCTGCAGTTGCTCACTGGTTGTGCTTTGTATTTTCTCCAGGCTATGACTCTTATGGAGTACCTGATCAAGACGGGTTCAGAACGTGTTGCCCAACAGTGCCGAGAGAACATTTACGCAGTCCAGACGCTCAAAGATTTTCAGTACATAGACAGAGACGGCAAAGACCAGGTACGCAAACACACACCCATGTCACACAAAGCTCTGTGGAGAGTTTAAGTGATTTGTTAGTAAGGTCCACCTTTAAGGAATGCAGGCACACTTTGTCAAACATGCCGCTTGTGGTTCATTCAAGGACATTTTGTAATGAGTTTCTGACCTCTTGTGCAAACCTACAAAGCCAGCCATAAAAGATTTTTATGGGTTGTTGATAACTGAAACGAGGGTAAAATAACAAGCTGTTACACTAACAGTAAAGTGATAATTGAACTAACTGCATGAGTATTTAAATGTCTGTTTTTGTAATGTTTAACATTAAAAATTGGACACTCCAGTGCAGTGTGTAATTGTGTGTAATTGTGTGTTTATTCCTGTATTTTTTTTCAGGGGGTGAATGTGCGAGAGAAAGCCAAACAGCTAGTGACATTGCTGAAAGATGAAGAGAGACTAAGAGAGGAGAGGATCCACGCCCTCAAAACCAAAGAGAAGATGGCACAGACCTCCAGTGGTGAGATGGTTAATTAAAGCAGTGCTTAAAAAAGATTACAATTACACTTTGAACGAAGGATGACCTCAGCAGCTTGAAGGGCCCTCTGAGTAGCTGATAACCTGAGGAAACCTCTCATCTTATGGTGCTTATTTGTCTCTGCTCCAGCCTCCTCAGCTCCCTCAGCACCCAGCCTGGGGGGCAGCCTGTCAGCGGGCTCCCACTCTGGAGGGGCAGACCCTGAGCAGGCCTGGCCACAGAGCTCTGGAGAGGAGGATCTGCAGCTCCAGCTGGCTTTGGCCATGAGTAAAGAAGAGGCAGAGCAGGTAACACAAAGCAGCTTATTCATACTGCTCGCTAAGCTAAGGATTAAAGCATAACTAAAACTAACTGTGGGTAAGTTTGCAGATTGAGTCTGTACACAGAGGGCTATTACTGATATTATTCACTACATACACCTTGCTTTGCTCTCACCATGTAATGCCTGACCTCCCTCAGACTAACGCGGACCCTCTTGAGGATGCAGAGATCCGCTATGCAATCACACTCAGCAAAGAGATTCAAGAAAAGGTCAGGGGCAGAGAGTGTGTCCAGATGACTGTCCAACCAGTCATCACCTGTCTCTCTTTCTGTCAATTGGAACTTCTCAAATTCATATTAAGGATTGATCAATCAAGAAAATTAATTTAAGCTCATAATTGTCATGTGTTGTTTTCTTCAAGATACAAATTTGCATCAGACTGTTGAGATAATTTAGTTTTCTGTACAGTGTTGCATTCTTTCATAGTGCTTGTACTAAAGAGCAATGTAGGTGCTTTTCAAATCACTGTCGAGATTTGCTGACAACTGCACAAAAGTCAACTAACAAATTGATTAACTCTAGTTTAATAGTTGAATTTGCATGGCATTGGCAAATATTTATCATTACTGACCAAATTAAACTCAAGTTGTTTATAAACATTGATTATTCTTTCCTTCCTGTTACCCTCTCTGATAGCATGCATTTAACTTTAGTGCTCTCTTTTCCTCACCTCTTACACATCTTCTGCTGTTGTAACTTCCTTGTGTTCTTTACATGTTTGCTTGTTGTATGCAACTGGTTAGTGTCCCGCACCTACTCGACCACATGACAGGTTTAGTCTAAAAACTAATTTAGGGTCTTTATTGTTACTTGTTGGCGTCAAGAGTAAGAGTAAGTTCTGCTGTTTGATCACCAAACCTCCTTATAACGAGGTCAGATAAAAGGTGGCATTAGGGTCGGGATGACCGCGGATTATAAAAGACGGAAGAATAATTTATTATCACTTTACAACACACGGTTTTATCATGAAAAGCAGTTTTTAGTCTCTTTGCGCTGCTATTAAAACAGAAATAAAGTAATAAAATAAAATATCTGCCAGATCTTTATCAGGGGACCAAGGTGTTGTTTTTTTTTTAATTGATTGTTATTGGTTATGTAACGGTCCATTTTCAGCCCAGTGTTTGTGCACCAGGTGTGCATGATGATAAAGAAGCTTCACCACGCTCAGCTAAAACACTGGTACCTATTTATAATACATAGTCATTGTGAGCAAGTGAGCTACGAGCAGCCCAAACAAACAAAGAACAGCCAGCACTTCTGTGGAATATTCACACTGATGGCATTTGTCAGGAAACAAGCTAACCACAGCTGCAAATGCTGCTCCACCTCTAAAGTGCTGCTGTTGGTTGAAAGTGCATTTAAATTCAGTATTCTGATTATGGTGGGGATTCAAATCCTGTCCATGTCTAAAGCTATTTGCCACAACATTTCCACAGTTTTATTTTAGGCTGCCTTGTGACCGCAGCTTTGACTGAGCTTATTTAATGTCTGAAACCGCAATAATATTTACAAGCTTTCAGCTGATTCAATCATGTATGTAAGTGCTGTGAGAATTAGACAAAATTGCAAACTCTTGCCAGTAATGCATGGATTGATTAATTTTCTGTTGACTGGAGATCGTGATTGAAGGTTTGCAGTTTCCACTTTAATTGTGGGATTGTAAACTAATCCTAAATGCTGTGGTGAGCTTTCCGAGGTTGTGTGTCTCAGGTTGCTGACATCACAGTGTGTGTGATTGGCAGGAAGAACGACTGCGCAGAGGCGACGACCTGAGACTGCAGATGGCCATCGAGGAGAGTAAGAGGGAGAAGCTGGAGAAGCTGAAGCCTGAGGAGGTGTGTGTAAAACTGTCTCTCACTGTCTCCCTCTCTCAATACTCCCAATTCAGTGTTCTTGTGCACTTGAGCATCGTGTCAGAGGTTATTTAGATCAGTCCCATGAACACAGCCGCACTCTTGATACAAGTAGTTTCAGATAAGAATGGTAATAATTCATAATGATGGCATGCGAGGCATCAACTGGTGTGATAAACCTGCTAGCTTGAGTCAGCCTTGATCTGGGGCCTGATGTATATCTACAGAAATAGTATCTCTGTGTGTGAAGATCACAATCAGATGGCTCTCAAACCACAAAATGAGTGCTTGTAAACAACTGCGTACATGGTGCAGTGTGCAAAACTGCTGATTATCAAAGATAAATAATGAATCGTTTATTCTCTGGTTAAAAAAAAATATTTGAAGACATGATGATTTAGATGTATTTTGTCGTATCACTGATGAGGTGTAAAAAAGAAAAGAAAATTAAAATTTCTCTTGTACAGGGTGCTCTGATGGAGCTGAGTGCCGTGGACCCCTGGGGGGCCACACCTGCTGCCACCGTTGCCACTGTGGGCTCTGCCGGCCCCTCGCCTCCACCCACAGTTCCTGCCCCTGCTGCCTCAGGTCCGTGGGGCGCTGCCCCCCCAGACCCGTGGGGGGTAGCGTCACCCACATCTCCTACAAGCTCTGACCCGTGGGGTGGGGGAGCCCCGCCCACTATAGCCCCTCCTCCAGACCCCTGGGGAGAGACGTCCAACAGAGTGAACAACGTCGACCCCTGGGGAAGCTCAGGTAAGCAGCTGCAGCACTGGTCACACGTAGACTCTGTCAGGTTGGTGGAAACGTGCTCATCGCCGAGTATCGAAAGAGAACCGTGTCTCGCTCTGTGGATAAAAGAGGATGTAAAGACCTCTCGACCTTTACTCTTATTCACTGTTCCATTTCCTGTCTTCATAAGAGCCCAGTTACATTTTCTGTCAAATCACCATGCTGTCATATCTTCTCATCCGCTCACATGCTTTCAGTTTGTAATGAGGAAAGCAAGCATGCTCAGTCCATTCTCCCTCTGTGTCTAAACCAGGGATTTTTATCCTCTTGTTTCTACTCAGGACTGACTGTGGCTGTGTCTCAACCAGAGCTGTCTTGTCTCTTACCCCTTTTTGCCTTTTTAATGTATGAGGTAGCTTCTTATGATCTCTCCTTCACCTCTTTTGAGCTTCAGACGTTAAATAGGTGAAAGTAACATGTTGGACTACAGAGGTCAAGGAGAGAAACACTACTGTTGGAACCCAGCCCAGCTTCCTGCTCCCTCCGTATTGTGGATTGTACCTGTACGGTGTTGTGTTAACCCTCCCCTCCCCTGCGTCTCCTCCCCTCCCCTGTAGCTGTGACCCCCCCCAGTGCCGATCCCTGGGGCCCCCCAGTGCCACCCAGCACTTCCTCCTCGGGGGGGCCAGTAGACCCCTGGGCACAGGACGGGCCTGTCCCTGCCTCTGACCCTATCACCTCTGACATCTGGAGTGGCACCGCCAAACACACTAACGGCACAGGTACATTCACACTTAAAGCTACATGGACTCACAAACACTGAGGTACTGGTACCACACCCTCACAGGATTTTAATAGAGTATACACAGATTTTCAACTGCATGCACACAACAGTTGTCTTGTCTTACATTTCATCCTCCTCTAGTATGTGTGTTAATGCAGTTCTAAATTTGTTGTTTATTATAATTAAAACATTTTTTTTTTACTATTCTGTGTCTGATTTACTATTTTTACTCCTTCCCCCGTAGGAGACCCAGAGCGACGAGGGTCCCCAGCATTGGGCTGCGACAGCACAGGCTCACCGGTGCCCTTCGACCTGTCATCTCTTGGTTCTTCACTTCCTGTTCGTAAGACTCCTGAGTCCTTCCTCGGCCCCAACGCAGCGCTGGTGGATCTCGATTCCTTGGTGTCATCTAAACCTAAACCCAAACAGCCGCCACCTCCTTCCATCTCTTCCTCCTCAGCGCACAACCCCTTCCTCCAGAACACAGGTTAGTTACAGCTATCACGTTAACTGTGCGTAACATGAGAACTCTTACTCTCTTCCTGAGAACTCTACCTGGGAACTCTTCCTGGGAACTATTGTGCAAAGTACTGTATACTTTGCACAATAGTTCCCAGGAAGAGAGTAAGGGTTCTTAAGATCTCATCATCAACTGTGCTCATTTTCACAACAAGTTGCAGCTGGCAGAAAAGACCATTTGATTAAAACATTCTAAAAAAGATCAAAATAAATGTGTCGAACCACATGTTTTCCCATTAACTCAGAAGTATGGAGACAGTTTGGCTGGAACAAAGTCGGTTCTTCTGAACACTGCAGATCAAAAGCAGACAGTTAACCACCTAACCATCATGTTGGAAGCTTTGTGGTGACCAGGAGGCAAATCATGCTCATGTTATCTTGAGCTGCACTAAACTGAAGCCGTTCAGGGACAATGTCAATGCAGCTCTACATTATGATGAGACATTATGGGATATGAACTTCCAAACAACTCAGAAAATGTATTCAGTAATAAAGGTTTCCTGTCTTTTTTGAGTTAATGGAAATGTTATTGACAATACCTGGGGAAAGTGAATAGCATGTATGAATTGAGTTGCTGAATAAATGACCTGTGAAACATCTAGTTTTTTTTTGGCTTTGTTTTTAATGTAATGTTAATAAAATGGTGTCAAATGTATCTGGGTACGTGCTGGAATATGTTTTTTTTTTTGTTTTTGCTCCAGAGAAGCGCTGCTGTGCACAATTTCACAATAATTTCCAACCGATTGACTAATCACTAGTCATAAAAAAAAACATTAAAATATATATTTAACCTGATGTCTAAGCAGATATCAAGTGACTCTTACTGTGGAAATATTTTTCTGTATTGTCTAACCCACACGTCTGACCCTCAGGCTCATCTCCTGCTCCTGGCATGGCAGTGACTCCAGGCAGCACCATTTCCAGTCGGGGGGTTTCTCCAACACCTGCGTCCTCCAACCCTTTCGGCGTGGCTCCACCCATGACCTCCATCTCACCTCAGCCCTCATCACTTGGCCTGAGCGGCCTCCGCTCCAGTCCTGTGCCTCCCAATCCCATGCTGGGCATGGTGCAACCAGGAATGGGCATGGGGCCAATGAGTGTGGGTATGGGGGCTCCAGGAATGGGCCTGGGCATGATGCAGGCCAGCCCCATGGGCATGCCCTACAGCGGCCTCTCACCTATGGCTCCACCAGGCTCGTCCCTGTTGGGGCCCGGAGGTGCCGCACCTCCTCAGCTGATTTTGGGTGGGCCCACTGGAACAGGAGGAGTGATGGGAGCAGGAGGATCAGTGGGAGGCGGAGGAACGACGGGAGCGAGCACCAACCCTTTTCTCCTTTGAGGAAGTGTCACCACTACTTGGCTCACCTGTTTCAACCTCCTCTGTCGTACCTGCTGCCCCCTTCATTCATCCACCCTCAACACAATTTGTGTCCAAAAATAAAAATGTGTACATCTATATTTAAAGAAAAAAACAAAAAATCAAAAATTATGTTTATCTTTTTTTCAAAAGCATTATTTCATTGCAGAATAATTTTCCACATTTAGTTCCTTTCATTTCAGTATGGGTTGTTTGTGGGTGGGAAATAGAGATCTATTTATTTTTGTTTTAATCCTGTTCTGTTCTGTATCGTTCTTCATGTTGTGTTTTTTTCAGTCCTGTCTTGAGATGAAGGTAAGTCTGTGAGAGCAGGAGGCTTTACAGTAGTGTCACCCGACTCTGTTCTAATAATACTGCACTGAGAGAGAGATGGAGGGAGAGGGGACATAGCCACTAACAAACTGAACAGAGAAACTGTTGTACCTGCCTCTTCCTCTTTTCTCCCTCTAGAATGAAGACAAACACTGAATCACTGAAATCAAACCAGTGCATGAAGGATGATTTTTTTTTTTAAAACGAACTCCAGACTGAGATACGGACTGAAAAACCTGCATTTACATTTCAGGCACAATGTGGTCAAATTGTTTCAACTCTTTCACTTTTTAATTTAATTTAATGTTAAATGTAATTTATTTTTTTCCAATTTTTTGGGAACAAATAAACAAGGAAAATCACATGATGATGCCATTTAAATCAAATGCTTATTTTTTTTTCTCTTCCTGATTTATTGTAGAAAACTAAAGAGAGCTCTGACATCTGTGGTCTGATGGGAAAAAATGATGGGATGTTTGTTGAATGGGTGTGCGCGTGTGTGTTTGCAGCGACGTGTGAATGAGAATGCTCATTTGTGAGTATGCAATAGTGCAAATGCCTGTTTCTGTGTATATGTATCAATATCTGTCTCCATTTTTCCTGTGTCCGATCTTATTTCAGTGACTCAGAAAGGAAGAGATGACATACATTATTTTTGTTTTTAAAAATTGTCACTTGTATTAATACTATGTAATGGGGATTTCAAATGAGGTATTATAAGGGTCACACATTTCTCTGCCAATCTTGTTTCACCTTTTCTTTTTTTAAATTAATCAAAAGCGTTTTGTTTTTTTTGTCCCAATCACATTTCATACGGGATCCCTGGTGTACAGGTGTCCCCGAGCACCGCTGTCCTTGTGTTTCATCCCTCTTTCCTTCGAGGAGGGAGAGACACAGATGCTTCTTAAAGAAAAAGAGACAATTATTTCAATGAATGAAAGGAGAAAAAAACAACAACAGGGACTTGACGACATGCTCCATGCTGTTCTTTTAATTTAGTTTGATGAATTTGTTATTTTATATCAACAAGAAAAAATATCTCTTTTATCGGGTAAGGTTGAATTTTGTGTGGTGATGACTGTGAACATTCACATTTGAAAAGTAAAATGGAAAAAAAATCAAAAGGAATTTATGAAATAAAACAAAAACACAGGATGTGTGTTTGACTTGTTTCATGCTTGCTCTGTAGTTTGTTATTTTTTGGGGGTTTTTTTTATACTGCAGCAGAATACGATAATGTAACGGGAATAAATTTACACTTTATTTTCTTTGGTGTAAAAAATCTAGTATCCAACAACAACAACACCCTGCTAATTACATGCAGAAGATAAAGTGAACAAAAGTCATTACAGCATATGAATAAGATGATAAAAAATACAACTTTTTTGACCTTGAAATACAGCATTCAGTCATCTGTGAAAAACTTGATCCCAAACTTGCTCTCGGAGAAGCTTCATGATGCTCAACGGCGAGGCAGCTTCTGCATAGAGTCTAGTGAAGAAGGCTTGAAGAGCCACGTTTGTTTCTCTGAAAAGTTCTAGTTAGAATCGCTTCTCCACGCAGACGGTGAGGGTCAAACGAGCAGAGAATCCCAGTCAAAGTCATCCTGGATCTCCTCACTGTTGCTGTGCAGACTCTTTAATGGAGGACGCTGTCGTGGCTGCATCCCGGCTGAGACAGAAAGAAACGTAGACTCAGAATACAACTGTGGTGCAGGCATGGCAAGAAAAGGCAAGAATTTGATTCTAAAAAAGGCTGTGACTTCAGTTGAAACCCACATAACAAAAGTTAAAGAAGACATGTTATGCTTATTTTCAGGTTCATAATATTATTTTGGGTTACTACTAGAAGAGGTTTACATGCTTTAGTGCTCAAAAACACATCAGTTTTCTAAAACTGTCCAGGTTGCTGCACTTTATTCCCCTTCTGTCTCTTTTAGGCCCCCCTCCTGAATACCCAGTCTCCTCTGATTTGTCAGCACACCCATGGCTAACAACAACAGAGCGGCTGTGCTAAACGTGTCATACTAACCGCTAGGCATAAATTATGCAAATGTGTGACATGGTGACGTAGTGTATTGTCACAAAGTCACAGATTTAAAGGCAGGACCACTGACGAGGTGTTTCTGGAGAAGTGTTTTCTGTGGGAGAGGACTTTCAAGACCTTTTACATGCACAAGAAACTATTAAACACACTGAAGGAAAGAAAAAAAAACGAAAAAGCATGAAAGGGTCTCCTTTAAACAGAGAACAACTTCTCCAACATGATGTCCAGGTCTTACCGGTCGTGTTTGCAGGTTGTGTTAGCTGTGGTCGTTGCAGTCCCTGCCCCTGCATGTGCAGAGCCCTCCGGGGCGGCTGTGCCCCGCTGATGGGAGGAACCATGGGAGAATAGGGGAGAGGTGAGGGGTGGGTGAGGCTGGCGAGGGTAAGAGGAGGATTGGTGGTGAACGGTGGGACCTGTAAGGACTGAGGTGCACCGAGGGTCACTGGGGAGTTACTCCCAGAGGTGATCATGCCTTTCTGAGTGAAGAAGCGGTTCAGAGAGTCGCAGAGGGAGGTGAAGAGCGCCGGGTCCAGGGCCCAGTCGCAGAGCTCCGCCTGCCGCATGCTCTCCAGCAGGTCTGGAGACAGAAAGTGGAGAACAAGAAAGTTATCAAAAAATTATTTTTTTCAAAAAATCTTTGGCTATAAAATGCCCATCATGATTTCCCAGAGCTCACGGTGGATTTTCATTTTCAAAGATTTTTTGTTTACTATTAAATACGATGAAAATAAAGCATCAAATCTTTATATTTTACGAGCTGGAACCAGAAAATGTTTGGTGTTTCTGCTTGGTAAAATGAAATGATGCATCAATAGTTGAAATAACTGCCAATTATTTTCCTGTCGATTAACTAAGTGACTAATTAGTCTGATACCTCACGGGCTGACGGGCGAATCTCAAAACTTCGGCAGAGAACGTCCAAATAACCCCTGTAAAATATGTTATTTTATGATATATATATATATATATATGATATAATATGACACTTAGACTAAGTGTGTTTCAGAAATTAAGAGGATGTGAAATTCCTAACCTATTGTTTTTGTGTCTTTGTGGTGAATAAAAAAAAACAGTGACCCCTTGTGACTAACGACTAAGAAAAGGACGTTCAGAAAAAACCTTTGGCTAAACATTCAATGGGTTTGTGCTCAGCTCAGCTCGTATTTTAAGTGCCGTAAAGGAAATTATAAAATTCCACTGTGGACATTAACGGGTTAATTAAACAAGTCTCTTGAAAACAGACCTGGGTGACCAGAGAGGTCTATGTTGGCCCAGTCCAGATTGCTGGCAATGCGAAAGCTCTCCTTCAGAGAATCTGGGTTACTGAACCAGTCGGGTGGCACCGCTGAAGAAGAGAGGAAGGTAACGTGAGAGAGGCCGGATCATTCCTGAGTCATTTTGCTATTTTTTTATTACAATTCAAGCATTTCTGGGGTTGATGAGGTAATGTGAGACTCACTGTGCTGTGAAACAGGAGGGTGTGCAGCCGCTGGAGGAGGTGCAGCTGCTGGAGGAGGTGCAAGTGGTGGAGGGTGAGGAGACATTGGTAACAGGGTTGGAGTGTGAAGTGGAGTAATGTCATTGCTCTGAAAAGCCAGGGGAACAACATCCGCTGGAAAGAATAAGAAAAAAACACTTATCCAGGATGTTTATGTGTATAATGTACACTTTATAGAGTTAATGGACACACACACACACACACACACACACACACACACACACACACACTACTTACACTGTGAGCCTCCCCTCTCCCTCATGGTCTTGACTAGAGACTTGAAAGATGCATACAAGTCTGGCAAATTCAGCTCGTCGAAGGTGAAACGAAGCGAGGGATCAGTGGAGGAGTTTAACGAGACAGGAATGGACGAAGGCAGGGCGCATACAGAAGAGTGAGCTGGTCCCAACACAGTGCAGACGGACACAGGCGCTGAGACAGGAGTGCAGGAGTAAGTGGAAACAGATACGGGACCTGAGTTAGCAGCAAAGGACAGAGCAGCATCAGAGAAAGAGGGAACAGCTGGAGAAGCCGTGGACATGTTGGCAGAGGCAGCGGGGATGGAAAAAGTGGGGCCGGTCGGAAGGGGAGGTGGAAAAGAGTTGATGGAGGACATGGGGATCACAGGTGGGTGCCCGGCTGGAAGAGACACAGATGGATGAGGGAGGACAGGGAGCGAGGACACGGGGCTCGGGATGTATGGTGACGGTTGCTGTGAAGATAAAAGACATTATGTTTGAAAATGTCCAGAAAATCTGACTGTGAGAAAGAAGGGAACATGTGACTCTACCTTGCATGGGGGAGGAGAGAGGGAGGCAGACTGGGGTGACTGGGTGGCTCCCAGTAACTCTGTGTGGGAGGTTGGTTGTGGTTGATGAGGAGAGGGTCCTCTGTCTGCGTGTGTCCCCTGTAACAGCACAGTGTGACTATTAGGTGCATTAGTAGCATTACTCAACTTAAAGGGTCGGTTCGCCCAAAATACTAAATAATAAAGGCAAAATACGATCTTTCCCCTGTAGCCAAGCTTTTATTTGCCCAGGTTTTGATTTCTGCCTCCGGAGAAATGGGAACAATATCGTCTATATAAAGTTGCCCCCATTAAAGGAACATTATGTAAGTATTTACTTTAAAATAACAGCTTCAAAATCATTTTGATTTTACACCAACTTCGCCTCTGTCTCTCGCGCCCAAAACGCCTGTTGTTGTAACTTTGGTGGGTGCGAGAAGTGTCGGTCACACACCAACAACTATGTCGGTAACGCTGGATCATATTTTATTAAAGAAATCTTTTCTGGTTTTCCCTCTGATGTCCTCCGTAGCTGCCGTTAGCTGGTTTGCTCAGTTAGCTCAGGAGTCCCGAGGAGTCTCGATGTTTACAACGCTAGCACAGCTTCTTGGGACTGCCAGGAGGAGGGGGAATTCTGGGAATGCCGACGAGGAGCAGCGCTAGCATTTTCCACTTGCACAGTGTAGTGTGACGTATATCTGCTTTATGAACTGCGTTTCCTTTTCCTTCCAGTGCCAAGTCTACAGTATACATCTTTAGTTATCTCAGTGCTTTCTCATCCATAATCCATCCATAACTTCAGATAGATAGACAACTATTAGCAATGTTAGCTAGCCACACGCTAACATGACTGGGTCGCTACGGCTCTTTTTTACACTATGTGCTTAGAAGAGCTGCCAAAAAATGACAGTGACTGAAGGACACTGTCTTGTGAGAGCGAGCGGTAAAGCTCCGACCTCATGGCTGGATAAGGGGTTTAAATAAAAAATCAGAGAGAAGGGTGGCTACTACTAGTTAGTAACATTAGCTCGCGATGTCTGGTGTTGTTGCACTTGTTTGATGTTTGGCTTTGTTAGCAAAGTTCTCGACTCGCTAGTTTTTTGATCGTAAGTCATGTAATCACAACAAATGCAGGTGTACGACAGTGGTGTCGAGAGGATTTGCAATACGAAAAATATGCAAGAAATACAGTTTCTTACATAATGTTGCTTTAAATTAATGAAAGCAAGGTCTAAAGACTATCAAGACAAAACCAGGACATCGTTTCTGTAAAGAAATGTTGGTGCTGAATTTTAAATTCAATTTTTTTATATAACTGGCAAAAAAATATATATATCATAGCGAAACATACAGTTTATTCTTAAAACCTCGACAATAAAAGCAAAACCAGCATGACATAATACCTCTAGAGGTAAATGAGGAAATACATTTTCCCTGGAAGTGTCTCTGAAAAACTGGTCCCTTCAGTGTGAATTTATTCATTGTCGGATGTTTTAAAGCAAATATGAGGATAAACTTAAGAATCCCAAACTTGTATTTGTACTGGGTTTGACAGTTGACAAGTGAACGAGTGATATTAAACAACATACATCCCGCCTGTCCTCTTCCTCCTCTGGGTAGGGACGTTTAGGTGGCCTGGCTTGATTCACCTCTGCGGGCCCATCCATCGTCCAATAGGAACCCTGGAAATGCAGTATAAGTTTGAAGCTTCAGGCTCTTTAAAGCAAACATTTCTCCCTCTCACATGATGCAGATTATATGAAGAGCACAATTATTCTTACAACATCAGAACATTATAAATTCACCTTGCCGGGGTCACTCTGCGGCCGAGGAACCTTCCTGAAGCATTTATTAAGTGACAGATTGTGCCGGATGGAGTTCTGGACATGAAAAAGAAATAAGTCAGTCCTGAAACAGCCGGTGATGCAAATCATTTTGAACATACCTTAGTTATAACGTTATCACTGCTCCACTTACTTTCCATCCCCGGCCTGCTCGGCTGTAGTAGGGGAACGTGTCACTGATCCAGGTGTAGATGTCATTCAAACTCAGCTTCCTCTGAGGTGCAGCTGCTATTGCCATGGCGATGAGAGTGGCATAGCTGTGGGGGGGCTTACCTTTGGAGTTAGATGGGGAGGGGTCGGGCACTGGGGGTATAAAGTCCACCCTCTCCCTTCCTCCATCTCTCTTCCTGTCCCTCTCCCCTGCTCCTCCTCCTCCTCCTCTTCTTTCTCTCCCCGAGCGCAGGCTGCTGATTCCCAGCTGAGGCAGCCAGTCAATACTGGTGAGACTGGAGTCCAGGTCCGAGGACATTGTGTCTCTTATTCTCTGTCCAGGATCTGAGGGATCGGAAGAGGAAGTGCTAAATCAACACGTCCTTTCACTTTATGTTTACTTTGGAAAATGTAGAGGGAAACACAAACAGTGAGAATTGCTGTTGGAGATTCCCTCCTGCCTGTAATGTAACACTGTCAGCCGTTCTGTTCCTGCTCTCCCAACCAGCGTCAGTTAAACCAGTAAGTTCAGACACAAGACACTCTGTGCTGCTCTGGAAGCTCTCCAGTCACAAGCAACAACACACTGCATGAATGTGACGGCATTTAAACATGACAATACCACCAACACTCTCTATTTTCCGAGGAAGAAGCGTGACTTGCTTACCTCTCTATAGTCACTCGAGGCCCAAGGCCTTAAAAAGTGTTATTATCTGAAGTTGTCATCAGCTGTGCACAACTGCTAACAAACTGGTGTCCGTCCTCCCCCTCAGAGCTCTCTCTTCAGCATGTTGATCCCCTCACGTCCTCCAGTCACACCTTTGCTTTGTGAAAGTTTGTGTAACTTTGGAGAAATATACACAAAAACTTGTCGGAGAGCTTCCTTTTTCTCTCTCACTCCCTCCTTCTCTCCTTCCCCTCCCTTTCTGGATATACCAGAATGACGTCACTCACTCCTCCCCCTGGGTGACGTCACTCTCTGCGCCCGCCTCTGTGAACTGGTCCCACCTCTTCAGCTTGAAGTGGAAGCTTCTGCAGCTGTGGGCTCATCAGGCGGTACAAAAAGAGGAATAACCACTCAGTTTCACCTGAAACCATTTCAGGAACTTGGACACAAAGGCACAGTAATACACATTTAGGGTAGCAGCGTCACTTTATTGATGCACTTTAACAGGATGTTGGAAGCAGTGAACTCGTAGGGAGGGTCTGTGTAACAGAATGACAGGTGACGATCTTCCTACATGTTGCTGAAGAAGGCGAGGAGGCCAGTGTCAGGGGACGGGTGGGCCAACAGCTTCTGGATCTGTAAATAAAGTGGAAAGAATATGTTTTGGCATGTTTGCAAGAGCAGCGTGTCCGCTTTACTTTTAAAAGAATGTGCAACATGTGGGTTTGATCACTGCAGTAGGAAGTCTCCCTTCAGCGCCCTCAGTGCTGTACCCAAATGTCATACTTGAGTAAAAGTAAAGATTGTGTTGAAATTATTACTTTGGTAAACTTTAAATCATGCAAATAGTACTCAAGTAAAACACAGAAAAAGTAAAAGTATCTGATCAATCTGCATCAAAAGTATATGTAAAAGTACATTATACATACATTAACATGTGTGTACATACTGCATACTATGAAATGTGCTACTTTGGCTCTGATGCAGCATGTAATCTGTAAAGTAACTAGTAACTAAAGTTATCAAATAAATGTATTGGAGTAAAAGAACAAGATGTGCTTCTAAAACGTAGTAGAGTGTAAATATAAAGTAGCAGAAAAATGGAAATACTCTATTAAAGGAAAAGTACCATACTAGGTACAATACTTAAGTAAAAGTACTTAGTTACATTCCATCACTGAGCACCCTATAAAGTCACTTTTCAACAGTATCAGTGATATTTGTTGTAGGCAGTGTATTTTTGGCAGCCCTGAAGCGGTTGTCTTTAGACTGCAGTGTCTCTGACAGCAGTCTACAGCCAGGTTTGTATTTCTGACACATCTAAACAAACAAAAGTCAATCAGGAGTTCATCAGGGCATAGACTCTGTTTCAACACAGGGGGGTTAATATATTAAGCATCAAACATTTAATTTCCCGCTTTCTGGAATTTTTTCTGCATCAATTTATAGTGAAAATGTCTTTATTTATGTAAAGAAGAACACAAAATTCAGGCGTCAGATAAAAAACAAAAATCTAATAAAAACAGGCCTTGGCAATATATCAATATTATATCCTTATCATGATATGAGACTATACTGTATATCATCATAGATTTTGTATATTGTTATATCATGATATAAGTGTTCAGACTGTTCATCTTGTTCTATATTTGTCTTTACCCACTTAGTCTTATATCCATGTTACTGATGGATTTCTCATAAAAAATCTCACTATGTTAATATTTTGTGAAAGTACCACTACAATATTGTTGTAGTCAAAAATATCATAATATTAGACTTTGCCACCCATTCTTAGCATTTTGAAGAGATTTCATAATATCAAGATATATAGTGTATCGCGATATAGCCTAAAAATATTGCTATATTATTTTCTGTTTTCTATAATAAAATAATGCAGTCAGGCTCTCAGGCAATAGTTCGTAAAAAAAAAAAAGTCCTCTTCTACTTTCATGTTTTTATAAAGGAGGACTTGTCTCCTCCACCCCCATGAAATCCAGACCAATGTAGTGAAAGAGAGCAGCTGTAGTAAGCACCTCCTTGAAGTTGGGGTGTTTAGCGTCCTGGACCAGCTGCAGCAGAACACCCTCTGTGGTGGTGAGGTAAGCTCCGCTCTGCTTCAGTCGGGACAGAGCAAACAAACGGTCTGTCTGGCTGTGGAGGGAGACACAAAAGCAGTAACACACACGTATACAGTTTCCACACACAGAGGAACAAATCTATATTTAATGCAGGTGATAACAATGCAAAACAGAATACGCAGATACCTCCTGGATGAGACGGCGTCAGCCACAATATGAACCTCTATTCCCTTTTCAAGCAGGTCAAAAGTTGTGCACTGTGGGAAAGACAAGCAGAGGTCCTGAATCATTAACAGACACAGAGAACAGAGTAATTACATTACATTACATTACCTAATAATTTCATAATAGCTTAATAATCATCTGTCACATCATCACCTAGTCTTTTTTAATGTTGAGAAGAATATAATGTCATTTCAATAGCTAAACTGCAGAAGCAATGATGTGGTCTTACAGCAATACAGGCGTGTGCCTCTATTCCACACAGTATGGCCTGTTTGGGGTTCCCCAGAGCCTCCAGCTCCTTCTGCACCTCCTCTATCATCATGGTGAATGACGTCTTAGCATGAGCTTTCAGGTCTTCTGCTCCCAGCTCAGGTACTGTGGGGCCCAAGCCTTTAGGGTACTGCTCTGTCAAAATGGGGGGGATGCCCAGAACACGACTGGCCTGTGAGAAGGAGGAGAGAGCAGGCAGATTTGATTAGATGTGTTAAAATAATTTATACATAATTTATCATTATAATATAAGAAAGCCTCAGACAATATTTTTATTATTTTCTGAGAATGATAAACTGGTGAGGTGGGAAGTAACACAGTACATATACTTTGTTACCATAATTAAGTAGATTTGTCAGGTATCTGTACTTTGCCTAAGTGTTAACTTTTTACTTTTACTCCCTACATTTTAACACAATATCTGTACTTTCTACTCCTTACATTTTCAAAGACAGAGAGAGAATGGGGAGAAAAGGAGTGTTAGTGTCTCGTATCTGCAGAGATCCTGTAGATTTCAGTATTTGACATCCTGGGAATGAAACCCAACAATCAGATATCTTTGTGATGCATTTAGGAACACCTCGGACAAATCGTACTGATTCTACCTTTAAATTTAATAGTCTGTGAATTAGATTAATATGACGTGAGGTTCTTTTAGTTTTGCAGAGAAATGACCAGTAGAGATGTCCTTCAGAGGGATACTTTTTATTTTTTATACTTTGAGTACATTTCTGAGCCTGTACTTTCTTACTTTCACTTGAGTAAGGAATATGTGTACCACCTCTGTTGGTGAGTGACACAGGTGTGTGGAGGTGAGTATTTCCAACCTGGAGCAGCCTGGCTGCATTGCTGACGATGTTGGTGAACTGGAAGATGTTGGGTCTGAACTTCTCCTGCATGTCACACAGGAGGAGCACTGCATCCTTGGTGGAGAGTCTGCCAATCTTTGCCACTGCAAGGACAAGGTCACAGAAAAGTACAGATTGTAGAGTAAGACATATTTAGATAGATGCAAGGTTGACTAACAACTTAACATTAAAAATAGCCCTGAAGCTTTGATCAGTAACACTTGGTGGACTGTCCTTCACAGTATGTTTTTCCACACATTTGTGTGTCCTACTTTAGTAGGAGAGAGGTTAATTTCCTTGTACGAAATATATCCTCCATGTTGTTGCATGCAAACACAAATGAACTGGAGCGACATTTGACGTAAACACAACTTTAACACAAGACACAGACTTACTTTTGTTGCCTGAATAGTCCGACTGTGAGGAGGAGAAGTGGGTGACAGGTTCAACAAGGCTGTAGAAAGTTCACCCGTCAGGTTACATTAACTTGTTATGTCCCATGTGACGACACCTGTGTATTTGTAAACCAGCAAAAATTTACCTACTGTACGAGCAAGTGAAAGAGTAAGAATGCATTCAAAATTTAACAAGAACAGGCCAACACAAGTTTAATCAAATAGACAACCAGCTGAATTTGTTAGGAAATAATTATGCTATTAACAAATATATTCCAGTCAGGAAAATAATAACTAACCTAGCATGTAGCTAAGAGGACACACAAGTTCAACAGCCTTCCCCAGAAGCGCATTGACCAATAGAATCGCGTGTTCTAGTGATTGACGTTTCTTTGAGCCAATAGCAGACGGAGTTGGCGGCGAATCGCCTTGCTAGCTCTGGTGGGTGGGAACAATAACTGAGAGTAGTCACCTGAAGATGTCTGACAATGCAGAGTCTCCGACAGAAACGCAAAAAGAAGAGTCACAGCCACCGACAGACGACTCGACAACAAATGAAGAGAAGAAAAAAACTGAATTAAAAAGTAAGCGAGCGTGGTATATCGAAAATTCGCCTGAGATAGCGGATAATATGTGTTTACGATGACTGTTGTTGAAGTGCGATTGGAAACAATTCCGGGTTTGTGACGTGTGGAAAATTGACAGAGATTCTGGCCAATAGGAATGCCGCTTTTTTCCTGTTTAGCCAATTAACGTTGAGTTTGTGGTACTACCGGTTTAGGGAATGGCTAAAGCTAATGCTAATGTTTATGAAGGCAACATATCAACTTTTTGGTGTTATAGGATACATACGTCTTCAGAGAGGCTGGTTTTTTTCATTATCTGTCAAATATATGCTATGCTAATGACAATAGCAACTACATGTCTTGTACATACGAATAAGTTAATACGGATAAGCTAACAAACTCTGGTTAGCTTATAACTGTCAAACTGTCACAACCTTACTAGTTTATTGTAAATATCTTATTTCAAGTTTTGGATAAGTTTGGCCAGATATTGCAAGAAATACTCTCCATTTTACATTTTCATTAGAGAGCTATGTGAGAAGGCTGGCTTTCTGTTTCAGAGTTACTTCATAAAAACAATTTTGGCTACTTTGCCAAATAACGAAGTCATTCATGTCAAAGTGTTTTTGTTTTATATACAACCCTAAGATGAAACCCTCACATTCAGTTCAGCTGCTACAATGTATAGCACAATCTTTACACAATTATCTGGCCAAACTTCTGCTTTAGATCTATTAATATTCCCGAGTCTTCAGATTGAAAGTAAAAGTAACCACATTGCAGCAAACAAAAATAAATACCAGTAAATAAATGACACCTGCATAATGACTGTAGTTCATCATGTCAAGTATATGAGAATAAGATGGACTTTGTAATACAGTATGTGTAAAACGTGTTCAAAACTTGAGCGACAACTTGAACATTAGATCAGAGCGAGATAAGATTGGAAACATAGATCTTTAATGATTAATTTAATTCCTAAATGATGCACAAGGTATACTTCACACAGCCGCTTTTTATTAATTCACATTTTATATAATAAAAATCAGGAAATTAAATTAATTCAAATGCATATCAGAAGTGATTAAAGGGAAGGAAATATTGAACAAAAGAATTGCAGGCTATGCTATCAAATTGTGCAAAACCCCAAGGATCAAAATTTTTATGTCAGTTATGTGTCAGTGGATGAACACTATTCCAGAAATTCCCCATAATAGCACTTTCACTTTCTGTGTTCTCCATTTTGATAGTTGACGTGTTGCTGAAGGCTGTGGGAGACACTCCTATCATGAAAACAAAGAAGTGGGCGGTGGACAGGGGGAGGACAGTACAGTCCCTGTCTCAGTTCATCTCTCGCTTCCTCAAGCTTGATGCCACTGAACAACTGGTAAGGATGAAGTTTGTCCACTACCTTTTTTTTCCCCAAAATTATGACTCGGACAGTTCTTTTTTTTCTTCAATTCTTTATGTCTAACTGCATCTGCATTTGTTTTTTCTCTCCAGTTCATTTATGTTAACCAGTCTTTTGCCCCCTCACCGGATCAAGATGTAGGAGTCCTCTTTGATGTGAGTGCATATAAACACCTGTTTTAATGAACTGTTACTGTAGTGTGTTGTGTACTTAGCTAGCTTACTACTTAGCAAATATGATCTCAAAGAGAGACAAACAGCAGATGAACAGTAGTCACATCTGTCTTCCATTTTGTTATCGACGTAAAATGTGTGTAAAAGCTAATTCTTGACCATGGAAACGGTACGTATTGGCTCCACAAGTTCACTTACTGGCTTTGCTTTGTTTTTAATCGCATCATCAACAAACAGATGTTTGATTTCCAGTTCTATTCACTGATAAAGACCACAAGATATTGTTGAAAGCTCAGAAAAAGTTAATAACTGGACCTTACACACACACAAACAAAAACCACACCTCCAAATAAAATTGTAATCCATGTGCACACAAAAGACAAGTTTATTCACATTTGCTAGACTACCTGCCAAGACAAACTTTATTCAGTAAGTAAAATGTCAATTTAAAGCCTTATCAGTGATTACAGATGTGAGTTTTTTTAATAATATTAACAGTATTAACAATATATACATGCACTAGCAGATAACTTCTGTCCAGTCAGGCTTCAGCAGGTGTAATTTGGAAGACTAAACACAGTATTACAAAATATCTTTACCATATTGATCTAGTCTCTTAGCCTTAAATGAAATATTAGAAAGAAACCTTTGTAATTATCAAGCCTGCCTATAGAAGTGATTGTGCGATGTGGAGGGTTGTCCAGCAGAGGGAGCAATAAGAGGGACGCTTCATGCCAAAATCCTTGGCCAGTGATTAATGTCTGGATAAGTAACAGTAAAGAACTCAAAGTCCAGAATTCACAGTGGACAGACAGGTCAATATCAACACCGTGATTTTGGAGCTGTACTGTCACATCAATCCTCTGTCTACTGTTTTAGTTAACATTTTACTTAGTGTATGTGTTTTTCTCTTTTTCAGTGTTTTGGCAGCGATGGCAAGCTGGTTTTACATTACTGTAAATCTCAAGCCTGGGGTTAAACTGCTTCCTATAACTCCATCTTGAACCTCGACCTCTCTTAATTTTATCCTCCAAACATGCTCCCATTGATGTTTTTGCTTGCTTTGCTCAGTTTTTTCTGTACATACATTTTGTAAATAAATTATTCTGACTGTATAAAGCTGTTTCCACTGTTTTTTTGAGGGCATCACATTTGGCACCCAGTAATAAACACTTAACTTAGTGGGCACAGGATTTGGCTCTGCACAGCACCAGTGCTGATTGGGGACCAAGAAAAAAAGCAACGCCAATTCATATGGATATGTTGGACCACAGTTTTATACTTTTAGTGTAATAAGTGAAAACCTAGTGAAAGTCAGTTTGGTGGGGAGCTTAAACTGGTGCTAAAGGTTTAGGGAGGAACCACCTCTGAAAAGGGACAGACACAGGAAGAGAGGGGGCACTACAGCAACAGATGGACTTAGAGGGATTACACGATTCAGGATGGGTTTGTGACATAAATTCCCAAGAAAGACAGAAAAGAGTAGAGTGGCATGGAGACAGACTCTCAGTCGCTCCACCAGTCTTGCATCTCCGTTCGACTATTGGCTGGGAGGATTAAAGGGGGGAGAGCAACTGGAGAGGTAAGGTCACTGATGCTCATCCTGGAGGAGGAATACTGGTGACAGATACAGAGAGGAAACGATGAAGAGGGTAGTGATGCAGAAAACCAAGATGGAGCAACTAAATTCAAGTTCTTAAGGAGCTTTTTGATAAAAAAACAAAACAAGGCAGAGATAACTGAGGATTGTAGGTTTAGAGGACTGCAAGAAAAAGGCTTTCATGTGGTAGGACTTCCTGTTTGACTTCAAGTACTGCACGGGACAAGAAACAACACTTTGGTAGGTACATGTCGCAGATTATTTAAAATGACTAGATGAATAATTAGTCAATTGACATTAAATTTATCAGCAGCTAGTTTGACAACAGTCATAGTTTCAGTCATTTTTTATTGGATAAACAAAAGTTTGATGCCTTTTCTGTCATGTATGGTAGTAAAATGAAGATCTTTGAATTTTGAACTGATGTTCAGATAAAACAAGTTATATGAAGATTTGATCTTAGAGCTCTAGATGATTAAAATGGGCATTTTACTGGTGGTTTTTTTACAGATATACAAAACAGTCAATTCTTACAGCCTTATAAGTAACTGAGATATGCATTGCACTTAGACGGAGCTCTCAGATATTTTGCTAATGCAGATTAAATGAGGCAAATGATGTGTGTCCAGTTTCTAATCAGTTTATTAATATTTGTCAAGACAGACAAACCTGTCAATGCATCTGGAAAACAATCATGTTTATCACATTTTCTGTTGAACAAACAATTTCCAGGTTTCTCATACAATCAACCAAAAAGTTATATTGGTGTTCTTCATGCTAGAATGTTTATAAATGTTGCAAAATCTATGTACTACTCTGCATTCAACTTGTTCCTGCTGTGAACTTTTGCAAACTTATAGCGATCACACTGTACTGTATGTTCAATACGCTGTCCATGGTAGGAAGACTCTGAGGTAGAAGTGTATTGTTAAAGGATAAGCTCACCCAAAATTGAAAATTCAAGCCATGATCTTGTCACCCTCATGCGGATGGAAAGTCGGGTTATGATTTGTAGTCCACAAAACATTTCCGGAGCTTCACAGCAAAACAGCGTTGCAGCATTCTCCTAAAAACCTGAAGTAGATGGGGACTTGTTTTATAATGTCAAAAAAAACAAACAAAAAAACTTGAAAAAACATAAAATTACTCAGTACAGCTTGTATTGTAAGATGGAGTGTGTGCTTTTAGCTCAGCAGCTACAGTGATTTCAGTGAAGATTTCATCTTAAATAGGGTGTATTCAAGTCTCTGGGATCTTGGGGTGTGCGGTGACTTGGATGAGCTGTATGGAGCCATTTTATGTTTTTTTAAGGTTGTTTTAAAACAAGTCCCCATCTACTTCAGTCGTTTAGGAGAATGCTGCAACGCTGTTTTGCTGCGAAGTTCCAGAAATGTTTTGTGGACTAAATAACTTTTCACCAACATGAGGGTGAGTATATAATGAATGGATTGTCATTTGTACGTGAACTTGTCCTTTTGCTGAGCAGAAAAAATGTCCTGACTTATACAGAGTTCAGGTCTTTTGAAAATCATGGACAAATATATAGTTTCTTTACATAAATCAGACATTTAGTTTGGCCTTATTCTTTGTGTTATATTGTACAAATCATTTTACAGATAAAAATTCATGAACAGATTTATAGATCGTAGTTTTTTGTCAATGAAAATGTTTGCCTTTTTAGTTGTCTGCTTTAGTCTTGTGTATATTTTTTGTGAACATCATACAGATATCAGAAGCCGCTCTGGTGTCCCCGTGTGAAGGGTTTATTCTACATTTCCGTCTCATCTGATGTTCTGTCGCGTTTCAGGGACGGTGGGCTGAGGACGAGACATTGCATGAGAGACACACAGAGACAGCAGATATGGTCAGAATTCACTTCACACTGAAAACACACCTAACACAAACAGATTAAAGCAGATTATCAGGGATTACTAGCAAAAATTTCATTTAGATCTGTGGCTTAACCATAATTTCATCAAAAAACGTAATCTCTTCTTTTTGCACCCCTCCTTCTTGTCTTCTTCAGAGGGTCCAGCAGTGGAGCTCATAATGAACGGCAGGGTCAGGCCTGAGTGTGTTCATCGGGAAGCAGGGAGATATTAGCTGGGGCCACAGGAGAGCACACAGCTCCATAACCCCTCTCTTGCTGACATTCAACAAAGTTAGATGTCACCACATGGACGCCCTGCTTTTAGCTTTTTGTGTCCCAATCAATCGTTTAATTTCACTTTCTTGTCAGGTGATGAATTTCATGTAAGAATGTCCTCTATTTCCCTTTTAGATGAACAACTTTCCATTCAAAATTCTAGTTTTTTTAAATTACCTCATGCTTTTTAGATATAGTCACACTGACTAAGTGCAAACCAGAGGGTCTATATAGCTGAGGTTAGGGGATGTATGGCCACATCATTCACCACAGGGATCAATAGCAGGATATCACATTAAAGCTGTCTGGCCAGCATACTGTTATGTCCTTGCATCCCACTCTTTTCTCCTACTGTGACCCATCGTAAATCCCCTCTTGTTCATTTTTTTTGGTTCCATCTGTCCTTTCCCACGTGTATCAACTTAAGAGCATCTTATCCCGCTCCCTCCCCTCTCGCGCTCTTTATCTTCCCCTCTTTTAATCACGCTGACTTTACAGTATCGTTTTGTCAGCTGTGTTTTGTCATCTTCTATCTGTACGGTTACATCACATTTATCTCTGATTTCCGTTTAAACCTGGCAGCTCATCACTGTTTAAAACCACCTCAGAGCATCTGTCCCTTCCTCTGGGCTCCATCTGTGACTGCAGTCACACCTTCTTTCCTGTTCGTCTTATTCCCACGTGCAGTGTCCCGTTTGTCGCCCCATCTCTCTGTCTCTCTCTCTGGCCTCCCCCCTTGCCTCCCTCTTCTCCTGTGTGGCCATGCTGGAGCGTATGTCCCGTCGCTCTCGCTCCCTGCTCTCCCTGACCTTGACCACTCTGGCTCTGGCCCTGTCCATCCTGGCTCTCTGCACCTCCTACTGGTGTGAGGGCACTCACAAGGTGGTCAAGCCCCTCTGCCTGTCGCCTGTCAAAATGAAGAACTGCGGTCAGAACAACAGCGAGCCTTACACCACAGGTACTGTCATGTGACGTTGTCTTTTCACCTCTTTGTTTGATGTACTTTCTGTTGCATTATTGATGCTCGTTATTGTATTTGCAGCTGTTACTGGCCCTTGAACACACATTTGTGTACATGAATATATTTTGATATTCACTTCTTGAGGTGCACCCTCCCTCGTTATGCAAACAGCTTCTTCCAGATTTGTGAACAGCGCATTTAAATATGCAGGCAGGGTGGAGACGTTCAATTACTGTTCAGCTAAATGAGCTAGATGCTTTGACAGAACGTTTTGAAGATTATTGGTGTCATGCACAGAGTTTAGCATCTCATAAACAGCCACATTGCATGGATTTTTTAGGTAAAAACACTTTTTCTAGCTAACAAGGATGCAAATAACAACAGATGTGTTAATAGCAGCTATACAGATCCTTTATTTAAGTAAAAGAAGTGATACTATAGTGTAAAAGTACACCGTTATATGTAAAAATCTGGCATTTAAAATAATATTGATGCATTAAAGGTGCACTATGTAGTGTTGGGGAAGATATTTTAATTAGAAGAGAAAGATCTGACTGACTTTTTGTTTTGGACAAATACTCTCGAACTGTTGTACTTCTAGACGGACAAGGTGTTCAACTCCAAATATAAGCCTGCTTTGCTCTAATATTCACAAATGAGGATGTAAACGTATGGCTCCAAAGTAAACCTAAAACCCATGTCTACACTTGCACATTGCTATTCCACGCATCGAGAGCTCTGTCTTTGTTTAAAGGCCCTTTTAAAGGCCCTGGAATAAAAAATACAATACTTCCCTCTGAAATGCAGTGAAATATGAGTGTAAAGTTGCATAAAATAGACTTACTCCAATAAAGTACAAGCTCAGTACTTGAGTAAATGTATTTTTGTCATGTTCCGAACTGTTAAATAGAGTATTTTAAAATATCAACCAAAGCAAAATAAGGCAACGTCGAGTTTCCCTCCTGCTGCCTAAGAGCAAGTAGATAAAACCACCACAAGCACATGAACAGTCTCTACAAAAAGTTGCCGGGTGAATCATCCCGATAGGTGTTCCAACACGTTCACGGGCGTGTCACAATTTATCGTAAATGACTTCATGGATTCATCCGACCTGACGTCAACAGTCATGCAATGTTTTCTTGGCATTAGACCTTTGCAACAGTCCCAAACACTGTAACTGAGCAGATACGTCCCATCACAGCTTCAGGTTACCATTTTTCAGACAGAATGGTTGTTTAAAGATGCTCTGGGACTTCATTTTAATTGTCAAGTCTCAGGGTTTCATGATAACATATTATCAGATATTTACCATAAAAATAAGAAACACTTAGTAAACTCTATTTATAAGCCTTTTCTGGAGCTTTGAACTGCATCTCGCAGCATTTATCAGCAAGATATCAGTTGCAGATATGGAAGAAGCTTTTTAAGCACCTCCAAAATAAAGCAGATACTGAATTATGTCACATCTCTGTTTGAGTGCATACGGTCAGTTTGTTATCGTGCGTCACGTCATAAGTCTCTCAAAATGTGCCGATGATATAAAAAACGTCTTTCTGACGTTGACTTCTCCAAAATTTTGGCCTTGACTGTTGAACCTGATTACACAAGTATTGAATTTCTTGTTCTTTGCTCCGTGCAACTGCATAACAAACAATACCTTGAATTAATCTGACTGGATAAACTAACTTCTCCCCCCGTTAGAAAGTGATTGTCCTTGGTTTGAGGTTTTTTAATCTCTTTTTGCCCATACCTTGGCCCCACAGTAAACGTAACTATGGCTTAGTATTAATCTGTGGGGTGTGAGGGGAGCTCCAAATGTTTATTCCTGCACGGAGAAGAGGTTTACACTGCCTGCTGCCTGGTTTTTAATTTCTCAACAGATATGCTTAATCCACACTGAGATTAACAGCTCTTACTGTATAAAGGAATCAACTTTGATCAAGATATACCTTTACAGTGGTGGATTTAAGTCTCCCAGATTTACAAACACACACACGTGGGCTGACAAAACCTACATGTGACTGCAAAGCACAGAGGCGTGTTACTTTTGAGGCAGTGGTGTGATGAGCAGACTTTCAGGTGTTTTGCGCTCAATATTCTGCATCCATAACTCTTCCTATTACACCCCCTGTAGCCTGATTCTCAATCAACACACACCTGCATGCAAAAGTGTGTGTTTGTCATTTGATTGTGAGGCATGAATATGTTTGTAGGCTGCTGTACGTTTGTGTTTTTGAGAGCAATCCTGTGTTTGTTTGATATTTGTATGATATTCATCCTGTGCATATGTAGATTTCCCATAGATGCATGTGAGAACGAATGTATTGGTGTCTCTATGTCTAAAAATACGATCCACCCAGTGCATTTTTGGTTCTGCTCCATTATCCATATCGCGGATTTTGCAGCTACAAAAATGTACCTGACTTGCTCTTCTCACTATCGTCCTGTTGTGCCGTCACACAGAGAGCCCCACTCAGAATCCCTACAACCGCACACTGTCTCCAGCCAGGAGAGACGAGCTGGCCAAGATCAGACAGAGGCAGCTGGCCAATGCCGTTCACTACATCTGGGAGACGGGAGAAGACAAGTTTGCTTTCAGATACTTCCACACCGGTTTCTGGGAAAGCTGCGAGAAACACAGTGATGGTGAGAACAACAAGCACACGTCCAGTAACACAAACACACTTGCAGCTAGTCACATTATTAGTTATACTGTTGCACTTTTCATGGATTGTTATTTATTTCAGGTTTCCATAAATTCTTTTTATTCAAACTTTAAGAATGTTTGTTATATCCTCATTTTCGTTCATATCTGTAGGGGAGAAATGTCGAAGCTTTATAGAGTTAACACCTGGAGACACTCAAGGTGAGTTGTTCATCAGTCCTGTGCCGAAATATAAAAAATTATTTTGTTTTCTACATGGATGCATGTGTGTAAATTGTGTATGTATTTCCAAATGTTGCAGGTGTGCTCTGGCTGTCAGTTGTTTCAGAGTTTACATACATCGGGCTGCTGGGGATGGGCTTCTTACTGATGTGGCTGGAAGTCTTGTGTTCCCATAAAGAGATGCACTCGCTAAAAATCAATGCCTACGCAGCCATCTGCACTGTATTATCAGGTGAGACTTAGTGTGTCCTTCAGTTTTACAATACTTTATATGAGAGGTCCTCAAAACTTTCCCCTGAAACGTCAAGGTGACTTTACCAATTTGACACGTGTTAGGAGTATAAAGCCTTTCGTGGCTCCAGAGGAAGCTGCATGTAATCTGATACTGTAAATTGCCTTCGGTGATGTCACTCAGTGGCTACGTTGAATTGTGGGTAATGTAGGTGACAGGTTTTGAAAAGCAGTCCATGGCTCTATCATTGTACTCCTATAACACTGTTGGACTCATTGAAGACCGTTTAAAAACAAAATCCAGATCAGAGATATTGCCTTTTTTTATTCCATGCAATGTTCTTCCTCTTGAAATCCTGGCGCCTACATTACCCACAATGCAACTTGGCCACCTTAGACATCACTGAAGGCAATTTATCAGATTACATGCAGCTTCCTGTAACCTGTAAACACACCTTAATGTGTAAAATTGGTGGGTTATCCTTTAATTGGGGAAAAAGCAAGCACCCCTTTGTGTTGAGATGCAAAATGGTGCAAGGATAATTTCCCTTTATTTGCTGACTTTCTACTCACAATGATCCTACACAATTAAAGAGCATTTTGCTTCTCAAAATGTAAAAGATTGTACTTTTTTTACTATTAGAAAGGCTAATTTGAACCATATGGCCAGCAAGCTTTGGCCCCCAGGCTGCACTTTAGGCAGCCCTGTCTTATATCTACCACCTTCGCCATATGTCACTCTCTATTTGCATGGTCATCTTTGTTTTCTAGACTGAGTTATGAGATCTGTTCTGCCCGGTTTGTGTTGGTTTCCTCCCCTACGTAGGTCTTCTTGGGATGGTGGCCCATATGATGTACACCACAGTATTTCAGATGACGGTCATTGTGGGCCCCAAAGACTGGAGGCCTCAGTCCTGGGACTACGGATGGTCATTTGCGTAGGTGTCAGCATATAAACCTGTATCATACAAGGATGTACATGAAATACTTGTCATATACAGGCTTTGCTGATATGTTGCACTCCTTCTTAATCTCTGTTTTCAGCCTCGCCTGGGTGTCCTTCAGTTGCTGTATGGGGGCCGCTGTGGTCACACTCAACTCCTACACGAAGACCATCATCGAGCTCCGTCGCAGACAGAGGCTCCGTCTGGAGGAAGCGAGAGCCGCCACTCATGCTCCTGCCTATGACGAGGTTGTTCCAGGCGGCGGGCTCTACTCTGTCAGCGGCCTGCTGCAGTGTCCGGATGGCATGATCGACGTGGCGTGGGCCCCGAATGGCAGTGTGGTCGGAGTGGGAAATGGGGACGTACCAACGCTGGTTTTGGTAGGAGGCTGTGGGCCAGAGGGGTGTGAAGACTGCGAGAGGGAGATGGATGAGATGGAAGAGGCAATGGATCGAGTTGATTCACCTTGTTAGAGGGCCGTTTATATCCATCAACTAAAAGGGCTGAAAACTGAAAAAAGGAAAGACACTGCTGCCATGTTGGAGGAGGATCAGTGTGAGCAAACGGATCCTGATTTTCTTTTCTTACATTTTATAATGAAGCTGGGACTTTCTAACTGCACGTGAAGGAGTGTGAAATCAATACATATCAGACTGTGAGGACTGCAATGTATGACATGTATGTTTTCTGGGTATTTCTCAGTGCCTCATGGTAGGAAAGTAGATGTCTCTGTGTGTAAATACATGTTTATATTGTTTTATTGTTTATATATTAACATGCAATGTATCAGGACATGTCAATGAGCATTTCATTGCATAGACAGGATGGATGTTTCCAGCCCGTCCTTTAGAGTAATCGGACGACATATTCTCATTTTTCTGAGAGGGACATTCAACGCGTCTCGCCACAAACTTTTGACAGATGCGGCATCTGGATGCACACAGAAGCTACAACAACAAACACAGCCGCTCTCTGCAGATGCACAGACAAACCCATAAGATAGACACATAGAGATAGAAAGATTACAGAGATTTTGAAAAGTCTGCTCTCTGATGTTGAACAGAAGATTATGTGTAAACCAGTAATCCCGAGTTGGATGGAACGAAGGAGGAATAGAGCGAGGAGAGATGGTAGGCATGTGAGGGGATGGAGATGGAGAGAGGAGGAGGCGGGTTGTGGGGGGTTGGAATAAGAGTTGGAAAGAAACGCAAGCGTGCGCACACTTAAACAATCTGCACTTAAAACGTGAAACTTTCAGGGAAATACATGTTTCTCAACGGATAATACACACTATACATTCTGGTATTTACATTTCCTTTAAATATCTGTTGGTTATACATTTGGGATAATCCTGGATTTACTGTCCTGGTTGGATACAATTGAAAACTTCTGTCGACCGGCAGCATTTTATTAAACAGTATGTTTCTAGGTCAAAGGAGAATTTGATGTTTTTTGGGAAAGATTAATAAATTGATTTTCACAGCACAGATGTATGAGAAAACCTTTATTTTTTATTGTACAGTAAATAAAGTACAACACTTGAGAGCTAGGACCTCTTTAAGACATTTCCAGTTCTGTAAAAAAAAAGAGCTAACAGTCAAGTATGATACTATATTATAATTTTAATTAATAACATGAATTTTCCAGAGCCAAAACTCCATTTGAACCATTTCAACAGTTAACAATAGGACAATATTTATCAAACACTTTCTTCATATATATATATTAACTGTATATTATGTATTGCGTCAACATAGTCACCATGAATCTTCTGTCTTTTTGACACACTATGCTGCAATTGGCCTCTTTTATCCTCTATTTGATATGAATTCATTGACAAACATCGGTAAAACAATTACATGACATAAACTGAAAAGTTGGTGCGAGCAAGACACTGAGGAGAAGAGTATTTACACAGAGAGGATGAGTGGAAGAAAGAGTCTAATGAGAGAAAGAAGGTGAGGGGGGCTTAAACAGGAGTGAGTTATTGCTTGATTGGTTCGTAGTGGATAAGACGCATCGCATTCTCATTTTCAATCACTCCTTTGATGAACTCGCCTTCAGCCAGTCGCTCTGTGAGGGGACAAAGACAAAGCAAGAGACGTTACAGTGCGGCAAATATGGTGAACATGACATACAGCGTGGGGTCAACATGAGCTTGAATAATGACTTATCTAAGACATCTGGTCTTATCTCCTGTCTGGTTGTGTGTCGGTAGCATGCGATGCAGTGGAGTCACTTGAGGTTTCATGATCTGTGGATGCTGCATGCTTAATAAAGCTTGCATGACACAAGTGATGCTGTAACTGGGGATGTGAGCCCCAGGTGGATTTATTGCTTGTGAGATGTAATCTACGGTACAGGATGTAAGAACAGCTGCTGAGGAAAGGTAGTAAGAGCTTACGCCGATTTTCTCTCTCTCTCTAACATAAGTACATACTGTTAAGAACACAGTGACCTTTCATTCACCACTGGTTCAGAATGTATTTGCATACGTTGCATGTGTGTTGTTTTTTTTTCCTCACCGTTGTCTTTCTTTTCGAAGTAAGACCACAGCTTGTTGGCTCTCTTCTCGGGTGTGTTCTCATCCTGTGGTAGCTTGATCTGCTCCTCCTTGGGGATCAGCTTAAATATGGCCTGAGAGGGGGGTTGGGTATAAAGATCAGTGATGAATGCTCTATTATTTCTCTCACAAATAATGTATGGAACGTCAACAGAGCACATAAAACAAATGTGTACAAGCCACGAAGGATGTAGCCTGCAGGGCAAGTGAAGCTCACAGCCCTCTTTAGTTAATTAGTGCTTTGTATATGCACGTGGTTCATCGAGCTTCTGATGGAAAACAACTTCACAATAACAAAGAGACTTTCTCCTCATGATCTGATTACTACTATTAACCACTGGATACTTTGTGCAATTTAGCTGAAAACAGACAAAGCAAGTAGCCTACAATTAAAATCTTACACAAAATATAGCCTGCAATCCCTGCATGACAACTGATCTGCTTACTCAATGCAGCAAGAGCAATCCTAAGGGGCATGGCCATCACAAATTACATATAAACAATGCATACAAGTTGGGAATCCACTAGTTGTGTCCAAAATTAATAATCAAACAGCCGCCGGCAGCACGTTCAGGCCTGTGTGTCATCTTCAGAGACAGTTAATCTGCAGTGGGCCACTTGGAATCCAGCAGATTGTACATGACTGTACACTTTAGGTTCAGGTCTTTAAGTGTGTGTCCCACTTAGGGAGGAAGCACTCATCTCCCACATTTAAGACACCTAGATTAACATGGATTAGTGCCAAGACTCAGGCCACAGGCCAAACACCAAGATGTCATCTGTGTTCTCCCTGGACTGTCCCTCCATCTTGCCCCTCTGCTCTGTATAGATTCACACTGTGAGTACAAGTTGTTTCTGGTCAGTTATAAAAAAAATGAAACCACATCTGTATCAGAGTAGTATACTGTACTAGACTAAACTAATAGTGGTTCCTCCGGCCTTCCTCACTCACTTATTTCCCGCTTCAGACCCACATATGAAAGCAGATATCACTGGATTATCTTTATGTAATAATGATGTTAGCCTCTGTGCATATAGCAGATCTGGTTTTGTCTACTTCTCCCCACAGAGTCTGATTCTGTCATAGGTTGCTGAACTTTTGGCAGAGTGGCTTTAAAATGTAGCTATTTTGTGCAGCGGTTGCAAACATGATGCAAGTGGACTGGGGCCAGTTGGCCAGGAATGAAATCCCATTACAATGCCAGCTGGATCCTCAGCTGATCTGTCTAAACCTCTTACAATTCTGTTTCATTTGTCTTAAAACTTTACAACCTCCATCACACTGAGTTCTGATTGTATGAACACAATGGATGACAATTAATTTACAGTAATTAGCATCAATTAATCTAATAGTCCAAAGTGCACTAAAAAAGAAACATGGATTAGAATCAAGGATGATGGGCAGCCCCTCTAATGGAGTAGCCTTACTTAAGAATAGGACAGCCTACATTGTCTAAGAGTTAAACCTGTAATCACAGAGATTATCGGGAGTTTGGAGCTCAAAAAGGCTGGCTAATTGGGCTGGTAATTAGTACTGAGACCTACATACTGCACCATGAGAGGGATGGTCACTCTTTAATAACTCATTTTACATGGATCTTAAAAGGAAGTGGGCAAAAAATAGGAAGAAAAATTGACAATATAATGCAGTCAAACAATAATTTTCCAAAACTATTGCCTCAAAAATGAGCAGTTAAATCAACACCTCAAACTTTAAAAAAAAAAAAAACCTGAGTATACTCGTAAAAAGTAGTATTCACTACAGGGCTATTGTATTGCATGATGGCAAGTAATCCCCTTATTTTATCTTTCTGTTGTGGCTTAGAATAAAGCCTTTCCCCGAGGAATATAAGCAACAGGACAGCTTGAGTTTCTGATATTGTATGTTTATAGCAGCAATAAAGATGAACGTTATGGTAAAATGAAACAGCCTTTCTCTCTTTGGCACTCAAAGTCAACATAGTTTTATACCGCCCCTATAAAAGAAGATAAATGCTCGGATATTAATCTCTATCTGAAGAGGCAAAATGTTTAAAACAAGATACATAATCACTCTGTACCATCAGTGGACACCATTCACTACAAAGTGTCTCATCCTTTCATCAATATCACTACTTCCTCCACTCACCTGGCAGATCTCCGTCACTTCTGTCTTGTTGATGTATCCGTTCTTGTCCACATCAAACAGCGAGAAGGCCCACTCCAGTTTTCGGGTCGTCTTCCCAGTGGAGGTCATGTGCAGTGCAATGATGTACTCCTTGAAGTCCAAAGTGCCGTCGTCGTTGGTGTCGAAGGAGCGAAACACATGTCTAGCGTAGCTCTTGGCGTCGCTCTCAGGGAAGAAGCGGCTGTAAATCTGCTCGAACTCTTCTGGTGTAATGCGTCCCGTCGGGCACTGCTTCTGGAAGTTCTCGTACCACTGGCTGATTTCATTTTCAGTGAATTTGGTGCTGAGCTTCAGGTCCTCCAGGATCTCCTTTGATAACGCGCTGCTGGTGGAATTTCCCATTGTCGTTGCTTTCAGTGTCTTAGTAACGTGTCTCTCTGACAAACTCACCGGCAAGTGAGTTTCTTCTTCCCCTGTGCCACCTGAACTTCTCTCTTGTTTACTGCTGGCTTGACGTCTTCTGTTGATGTTGGAGGCCAAAGAAAAACCCTGCAAGTGACAAAAAATGACACATATGGTCATATGCAGTCCACTTATGAAATCCTAAATGTCCTCATGCTACTCAGTAAATCACATTGTGAGGATGATCAGCAATGTAAGAAAAGCTTACCTGTGTGTAGCGCGGGCAGATGCTAGCTGGAGTATTGAGCGTCTGTCTGAGCAGTAAGACAGTGAGAGATAAGAAGGGCTGGGGGAAACACACTCCTACCGTGGACGACTGGGATAATTCTGTTAATACGGGATTTAGGGTGGCTGAGCTCGTGACTAAAATGAGCCCCTGAATCCTAATTTTCTCTCTCAGGACGTCTAGAAGGATCTACAGTGTTGGGTTCACTTCTCTGTTACATGACTTATAAACAGTGAGAATTAAAGTCATGAGAGTTACACCTTGTGGTAGTGCATCAAATAAGTTCATGGTCTTACTTACTTAATAACTCAACTTTAATCAATCAACAGAGATTCATGCACTTCACTGAATAATAGCAATAAGATCAATTTGAAAGTAACAAAATGATAAAAACTTAAACATTACTTTCGTAAACTGGCCATCAGATAAACATTTTCCAGGAAACTTTGTTAACATGGTCCAGGTTGGGTTTTTTTTTCAAAGCTAACTTTAGCTTCTCCAGGAGCATATCTGCTATTTCAGTAGTGAACTTTCAATGGGTTTAGGTGACCAGTGACACCTAATTCGAGACTGCCATCTGTCCAGGCAGTTTAACTCCCTCTCCGGCCCACCTTTACCTTCAATCCCACCTACGCCCCTCACGTCATCGCCACTGCCATCTTTCTCCTGACCTCCTTCCTGTCCTCCCTGAGCTGTGATGTCGCTCTCTTTTCAGCTTGTTTTGCTGGACTAACTGTTTAGAAGTGTCGTCCCTCTTTTCTTATGTTCCCAAATTATGATTTTGTTGGAGGACTGCCAAATTCTTCTTCATTTTAGCCTTTGACTTTTCCCTCCACAAATTATTGTCTCATGCACTGAAAGCGTCATGTTTTACACCCTGACGGACACAAACACACACACTTCATTTCCACCCAGTGAACTCAGTTGTAGTCCTCTGGGCCTTTGTATATTACTTCTTGACACATTTACGTCAAGCCTGTTTTGTTTTCGTCAGCATGTATTATCTTTATTGTCTTAACTGTTGTCTCTGACTGACCGAGCATGGAGATGGGGGCGTGTATAAGACTTTACGTATTACAGGTTTGCATAAGGGTGTGTACATTGATGGAAGCAGCATTAGTAGCGCTTCTCAAACACACTTTGTTTATCACTCACGTCTTTGCTTTTTGCAGCCGGATTTTCTTTGCTCCATAAATATGCTCAGTGAGTCCATCTATTGGATTACTAATGCCCCGCCCCGTCCCACCCAATCCAACCAATCCTTAGCCAATTACCATCATCATCATCCTGTGAGTGCCGTGGCCAATAGAATTACCCCCTCCTCTTCACAAATCAATCCCTGACATCTGACCTGTACCCTCGGCTCGACTAATTGCTCGAGCTGGAGCGAGCGAGGATTTGCGGTCACTTTTGAAATGTTTTTCTCCTTGTGGACAAGGTGAGGAAACATGTAACGTGGATGTGTACGCATAATCTAAAAGCCCACTGATGACACAATAATGAAATTATGTTTTTATACTGTAGAAGGCTGTTCTCACATTTCTTCGCAACATTAAATATGATTATTATTTATTTCTTTATTTCTTTATTTCTTTTGCAGACATTTATGTATAGAAAATGCTGCAGTAACAGGTGAATGTTTGTAAATAGTAGAAATCAACACTTCTAAAAATATCTGCATTTAAAACTGTGACTCTCCACTGGCAACGTCCCAGTTGGCTTGTCAGCATTTCAGCCGATTAACTGGCAGTATCAAACTTCACCTGTGTTACAGCACCATCCTGGGAGCCAGCTAAACGTCAGCGTTGACATAGAGGCTGCAAATCTGCCCCACTCACTGTCGGCAGGGCAGGTCAGGCACTTCGTAACAGGACCAAGTAAACACAGAGCGTGTCTGCAATTAGTTTTTCCACATATTTCAGAAATGAACGGCCCAAAAACACTGTGAATTATGAGACATTTCCTTTGTAACAGAGAACTCTGAGTCATGTTCACTCCTGTTCATATTTCAAGTTAGTCACAAGGTTCAATAGTACATCTCACACCACAAAGTTTTAGAAGTAAGATGTTTTTTTTCTTACTCCTAAAACTCACCACCAGAGACACCAGAGAAAGGGGAATGCTGAACAGGAAATTGTTTTAAAAAAGGAAAAAATCCATTCTCAGCCCAAACAATGCCTTGGTCGGACACAGCTCAAATCTTAAGACTGAAAGAGAGAGGAAAAAAGGAAGGGAGTTGTTCCTAGATAAATATCTGGTAATGGGTCATAATGAGGCTTAATGACAGATGAGAGCTTCCTACTGAACACAAGGAAAGAGAGGAACAAACAAATGATGACAACAATCTCGACAACTGTGCCCACCATCTTGTGAGGCCTGAGGTTGTGACGTGTATGATAAAGGTAAGAGCACTGGGGCCCCTTGCTCCCATTTCTGCACCCATTGTCCAGAGAGAGAGTCTGCAGTACTTTTAGGCTTTCACTTAAAATCACTGGCACAAGGATCTTCATTTGACACAGTTTCCACTGACATCTAAGCTCCTGATTCAACGCTGAGGTAAGCAACGCCAGACATTTTATAAAATACAACATTCTGTTTTTTCTTAAGTTATCAATATTTACATAGCAATTACGTACCAACCCGTGTCCTACTCTTTCATCTTCTCGTCTATCCAGTGGATTAAAATGCAGAGAAATCTTATGAATAGGAGACTCATCTTGATTTCAGTTTTGAATTTATACATTTAAGGGGCCTGACATGGAACCAATGGGTTGAAGAAACTAAGGTTTATGTTAAGGCGTATTGCAAATTACTGAAGTGAAGGCAATAATAGTTTAACTTAGCCTCCAGTATTTGTTGGTTCCAACGGGAGAGTCCACAGAAATAAGATCTCCCTTGTATTTGTATCTCACATGTAATTCCCTTCCTCTTTATCTTCATTCAGTTTAGTAGAAATACTAGAAATGCTATTTTGGCTGTTTGCCATTCAAATGACCGATTTTAAAATCTCATGAGGATTCAGTTTCAGCTTTTCCATCGCCCAAACATTGTTCATCCCACATACTTGTATTTTAAAGGGGCAGTGTGTGAAATGTAGCCAGATTCTTAGTTTAAAAAAAAAAATGAACTGAGATTATTAACAGAATGTGAATAAACAGCAGTGTTGACATTATGTCAAATACGTCTATGTACTACATTGCAGAGATGTGTACTGAAGTTAGCATGCTAACCAGCTTTGTAAGAGGCGACCTGATGGCCCCTGTAGTTTCAAGCGTTCATTTATCCCAGTGTATTTTTTCAACAATGCAACATTCAAACGCGAGGTTGATGCCCAATAAGAAGGCACAAGGTCACAACACGGGGTAGGCTATCTGAGCTAATAAGCTAATGGCAGCTAGCTTCAGCCAGAGATATCTACAGCAAAGAATATAGTGGGCAGCTCATGCGGCTGACACTGCTGTCCCCGATATTTTCGGCGCCTAACCCTCACCACCTTTGAATTCTGGTCATATTATACATGTTTTACCTTTGGAGGTGCTATTGATAACATTCAGCCACTTAATGTGGAATTTAATCTCCCTCTCCCTTTGCAATCACATCACAACACCGCCAGCAATTACTGTTGATGCTGACGAAACAAGGATACCACATGATACTATGTGTTATACTACTGGCTCGCAAACCTTGTTAGAAACTGAAACCAAGAACTTTTACACAGAATTAAACAAAACAATCATTTTGGCCCCGACAAAGATTGTAAATATATTAAATCACGATCATAATAATGTTTTTAAGGAAAAGAGATACTTTTATTCTACACCTTTTCCATAAGATCTGTAGATGTTTTTTTGTTTTTTTATTGATTTGTCTACATAAAAATGTTATCAATACGAACTGTAAATCTCAATATGGCTCTCAAAGTTAATGTGTAAATCACGCAGACCTTTCATGCAATGGTGTACTGTTCATCATACTGTATAGCTTCAATAAAGAGTTGGGACTCGGGATCAGGTGATTTGTTTCAAACTGAAAGCTACATAAGGGGATGTTAAAAAAAAAGAGGAAACAAAATGTTAACGGGTTTGTGTGTGATGTTGTAGGAGTGAGAGAGAAGAAGAAGAAGAAGCTGCTCACAAAAACACTTTTGGTTATCTGACAGAGGAATTAAAACCAACCATGACAACCAAGATGGAAACGCTTGATCCTTCAGCTCTATCAGACGTCACGTCTACTGTCACCTACGACCCAAAATCTGAGACAGTGACCTTACCGGGAGGGGTCGTCTCAGTGGCGGGCATCACCGTGATGACCGGCGGCGTCGAGCTGTCCTGTGGATCCTGTATGCTGGCCTTTGGGTTTTGGGGAACTCTCATTGGCATTAGTTGCGTAGCTGTGGGGCTGTGGGACCAGCTGAACCACTTCAGAGAAGGAACCTCTCACTTACTGGTACTGGGATTTGTGATTCTGGCCCTCAGTTTAGCGGTAGTCGGAGGCGTGGTGGCATTTTACCTCCTGACGAAGAAGAGGAGAGAGATGACATGTGAGGCAAGAGAGGATGGGAAAGAGGTTCTGGTAGAGAGTGAGAGGGTGATTAAAAAAGTCACTGTGTAAAAAAGAAACGAGTATTGGAAGAGAAATTCAATTCTGAATCAACTGTTAACAAGACACATACTCATACTGAGCTGGAAAAAACACTCCCCCGTGCCTCTTCTACAAAACTCCTCCACATCAGTCCCACCTACAACAACAGCTGTTCTTCCCTGTAACTTTCCATCTAAATCATGTAGATTAACAACTCTTGTTTTCCGGGGAAATAAGAACAGTTTCCCTCCATTTCATGCAACTTTTATATAATCCGACTCAACTACATTTTAAAGAAACGTATGTACTTTGTACTAAACTATATCTTGTCAACAGCCATAGTAACTAGTTTCTATGATTGTCAAGACTTTACATATAAAACATTGTGAGGTTTGTGTATGATTTGTTGCATTGTATAATATAATACTCTTTAGGTGGCCAATCTGCTGCCTGATGAATACTATATTTTTGATACTTAAAGTACATTGTGCTGATAGTACTTCTGTACTTATACTCACATAAAATTATGAGTCAGGGCACTAACTTGTAGAGTTTGTATACTGAGGTATTATATACATTCATTCAATAGCACTTCTTCCAACATTGCCTACCACTGTATTTAACTTATGATGCCTGTTTTTTCTTTCATTCTCTCAACTGACAATGTTGTATGTAATAAATCGACTACATGTAAAAATTTCTATGTTTGCGTGTGTGTGAGAGAGAGAAAGATGAAAATATAAAAACCTGGAAGAAGGCAAAGTGCACAGATAATAAAGAGAGACATTACTACAGAATACAGAAGTCTGTTAGACATACAGACTTTCCCATTTCCTCCCGGTGATATCAAGCCATGCAGATGTTTTTCATTTGTGGCAGAGGTTTTGAGATAGCTGTTGTATCCTGTTGCAACTGCAGTACAATACACTGGAGGGGAACCTATTTATATTTGCATTGAAAAACATGACATTTATTTATGGATTACATTTATATTTACGGATATCTTCAAACCTCTTCTCTGCCCTCAATATGTGCGTAAGTGCACAGGTAAGTGAGCCAAACATTTAAAAGTTGAAGGGTTGACGGTTGAAGTATTAAGTATTACCAGTGACAGAACACGTATATATGGAAAGTACAACATAATAAACAGTGTTTTAACAAGTACGCACAGATCATACTTGAGTTAAAGTAACGATATCGTGATGAAATATTACTTTGGTAAAAGTGAAAGTCATCCATAAGAATAGTACTTGAGTTAAAGTGAATATCTGATATTAAATGTAAAAGTGTATTTCTGGCAATAAATATACTAAAAGTACAAGTAAAAGTAAATAATACATATATTTACACGTATTCATATACTGTATGCGTGGACTGATTATTGACCTGTCAGACTCCATATTCAGCTTTTTTCTTATCATCAGAATCAATGTGTTTTTAATCTGATTGCTGATATATAATAATAAAACTAATAATAATATGCTACTTTGGCTCTGATGCAGCATGCAACCTTTAAAGTAACTAGTAACTAAGGTTATCAAATACATCCATCTCCAAAAGTAGAACAAGTACCTCAAAATTGTACTGAAGCACCATACTTGAGTAAATGTACTTAGTTACATCCATCACTGCAAAGGGAGACATGTATAAGTAGGATTGTAGCACCAACAACCAGTATTAGCAGGTCTATACACCATCAACGTACAGAAAGAGCAGAAAGGAGAGGGGTGAAATGTGTCAGTACCTCCATCTGCTGGAGTTTAAACGCAGTGTAACCTCAGACTTCATCCTATGACTTTACTCACTGTGATTTACAGTAAAGGCTGTTTCCTACTGTTACTTACCTCACTGTGTGAAATAACTGCCTCTACCTCTCTTTTAAACTGTTTTTATATGTATATATACATTTTTAAAGCATGTTAGAATAAAGCAAGAGGTATAAGCAATGATGACCCTGATGTTAGAAAACACACTTGGCCCAGTCAGTCTGCTCTGTAAACTAACCTGACACCTGAGTAACTTTATCCACACGTACCGTGCACAATGCAGCCACTGTTGACTTTCTGATACTACTCTGATGTAGAGTGGCATCTGAAAGCAAGACTAGCTTGGTTTGTCACGTATGTGAGGTATTTCCACAGGTATCCGTCTTGGACGTGCCCTGCTCGGGTCACCTGACAGCCCGCTGCAGCCTCCTTGGTCACGTGTCATCGTTCAAGTTTCAGGAAACTTTTTTTTTTTTCCTCCTTCTGAAAACAAACCTGCCCACGTCCCGCCTCCTCCTCCCTCCTATTGGTTACACACGACAACCGCAGCGCTCTGATTGGTCAGACCGAGAACATGTCTGCGCTCGTCAGAATCAAACCACACCCCCTTCTTTTAAGTCGTTTATGTGTAATTGATATCGTCCCCGAAGAAAAAAGTCGGCTGGACTTTCAGTATTTTGGTGGCAGAGAAATGAAAGTAACGGAGGAGGCAGACATTAAGGTGAGTTTGTGAAACCGCAGCCGAGCACCGCGACGACTCGGTTTGTATTTTTCGGTCAAGTTACAACTTTTAAACTTGCTGCCAAAGACCTCTGAAGGTGTCCACTGTCAGTCACGTTACTTATTTATTACAGTGTCTCAGTTCAAGCGTGCCATTGTAGAGCTGTGTGTTGTTTTAAGCTAACCTACACGGTTAATTAGCCTTGTTATGTCTGCATATAACCTGTCGCTGTCATGTGAGTGTTTACAATCAACCGTTTGCATTTCTGTGTGCTGTTAGTGGGGCTGCGCACACACACACACACACACACACACACACACACACACGCACACACACATATGTACAGACGTGCATTTGGTTTGAACGGTATGTCCATGCCACACGTTACATAATCCTTATTAGACATACATGAATATTAAGATCTACTGTCTTTTTGATATGTAGATTAAATGTCACATTAGAGACACTTTAAAGTCCAAGTAGCTGCATGTAATTTTGGAGCTACACCCTTTTCATTAGACACCTTACAATATCTGTGATTAAGACTGCAGCTAAGGATTATTTTCCTTATCAATGACCTGCTTTTTATTGTCTTGATTAATCACTTTGTCCAAAGGGTATCAGGAAATAGTAAAAACAAATAAAGTTCCCATCACTATTTGCTGATGCTTCTTCTTGAGGTTGCTGTTTTTTCAATTTTCAAAATCAAATCAGTTTGATTTATACAGCCCAAGATCACAATCACATTGCCTCAGTGGGCTTTACAATCTGCACAGAGAACGACATCCTCTGTCCTTAGACCCTCGATTCGAGTGGGGAAAAACTTGCTGCGTTGAGAACAAAAACACCCTTTTAACAGAGGATGAGCCACAGAGGAGGGATCCCTCTCCCAGGACGGACAGACATGTAATAGATGTCGCATGTACAGAACAGAATAACACAATCACAGTCTACAAGTTGTGTTGACAGAATCTGATACAAGTAATTATATAATATATGTGAAGTGTGTGGATCCAGGAGGAAGACTGAGCAGGCCGAGGCATCGCCAAGTGGTGTCTGAGTCACATGACCACCACTCCACCGTGGTGACCTGGAAGAGGACAGGCCACAAAAAGATAATTGGCAATAAAAAAAAAAAAAAACATAAAAATGAAGAGGCATAACATTTTTTTATGGAAGTACAGATATAAGGAGGTAGTACAACAGAAGGGAGCAATGATCCATCGAAGCCCAGGGTATGACGATCCACATCCACCAATAATAATGAATCAACTGAGTCACATTTCAAGGAAAAATAATGCCAAAAAATAATTGGTAATAAAAAGAACCATTCATTTTGTCTGGTCATCAGTTCAAATCCCAAAGATATTTAGTTTACTGTTTACAGTCTTTTCACTAGGTTTGTGGACGGTTTTACTTTTTTTTTTACTAGTTTTACTTTCATTTGGCTTAGGTCGTGCCCTAAAACCTCCTGGGTGCTGTGCCAAAGCCTTCTAATGGTTGGGAAAACCCTGACGTAAAACAAAACAAAGCAGGGGAGTCCCCCCCAATAGAGATGCTGAAACTAAGAAATGTTGGGCACTTTTGGTTGGAAATTTAGTTGCCAAACAATTTTCTGTTGTGTCAACCAATTGTTTCAGCTCTTTTGGTACCATTGCTTAAGTTGTGGTGAAGTTATGTGGATGAATGTTTTAAATCCACTGAACCACATGCAATACGCTTGTTTCTGCCTTTTAAAAATGGCGACTTTAAAGAGAAATCCGTCAAAGAATGAATGTGTGACTGAGAGTAATCAAGTATGTTTACACTTGTCTGTAAGCCTGAACACTAACACGTGTACTAACTGATCTGCAATGAATGTCCTCTTAGTGTATACCCTGAAATAATACCAACCATTGGAATTTGAATTTCATCCTCTCTGGTTAGTCAAGGATTAAAATACTAGAAAATCACATGATCATGTCCAACCAATTATAAGCTCATGGTTATTAAAATAAAGAAAAAAGAAGCATGTCTGAGCTTGAACAGTTGACTGTCATTTTGCAGTCAGAATTAAATGCATTGTAGGGGAGATTGAAGATCATTATATATGATTGTATTTCCTTCTTTTCTTTCCCAGGATGGACTCTAAAACACCCCCTGACATACGATAAACTTCATAGCAAGCTAAATGCAAATCTAACAGAATGATGTCCTTCTCAAGAAGAAATGGAAGATGAAGTTGTGGAGGATGGGTGGTGCTGCTGTCAGCAGAAATGTTAGAAATCTAGAAAAACTAGTTGTATTGGTTGTTGAGTAAGTGTAGCCAGGATTGGTTTATAGAGTTAAAAAAAATCATTTACCTTTGGTGTTGAGTTGGGAAACCGCATTGACAGTTAATACAGCAGATTAAACTAATGATGGAGTGCGGTGAGAGGGTGCTGTGTGGGACAGGGGAGGTGGAGCTGGACCCCAACATTGTGAGTGAAGAAGCAGGAAAACTATACTCAGAGCTACAGGTAAATACAATAACATTTCGTTTCTATGTCATTATTGTTTTTCTGAATGGGACTATTTTGTAGATGTAGTTGCACATGTTATACTTGGTTTATCACTCTGCTGCTTTGTCCGATCACAGACAGTTATTGAGACCCATGGTGAAGGTGTGGTTGAGTCGCTGGTGCCCATATTCGTGTGGATCCTGGAGGGGTTGGCCAGCTGCAAAGCCCAGCTGAGAGACAGGGAAGAGGAGGCGGAGAGGGAGAAAGCAGAGCGAGAAGAGCTGCTGGAGAGATACCAAGCAGAGAGAACACTCAGGAAGGAAAGTCAGGAGGTGGGAATTGATGGAGGGTTGTGTGCCGTGATTTCAGTTGTGTGATTTTAAAAGCTGTGAAAGTAGGCGGGTTGTCTGTGCTCAGAGCTGTTAAATCATTTTGTTTCCTGTAGCGGTATCTGGAACTGGATGATCAAATTGAACAAGAGAGGAGAGCCATGAGGGGGAGGGAGAAGGAGAGAGAACGGCGGGAGAGAGAGCTGGAGAAGAAAGCAAGAGAGCAAGCTGATCAGTGTGAGTATTTGAATATTGCATAATAGCCGTGTATTTAAAACGTTTGATTACCTCCTTTAAGTTTCATTCATCTTTCTTTGCATGCCATGACCAGATACCTTTTGAAGCTAAATGTTTTTGTTTTCTTGCAGTGGTGGCCCTGGAGGATCAGAAGGTCAATCTGGGTAGAGAACTCAGCACACTGAAGCATACTCACAACAAGGTCAGATACAGCCGTGAAGTTTAAAAACTTGTGTGCAATTGTATCACCACACGTGGCTTCGTAAAAACACTATTGTATAATATTTAGCTGATTTTTGTCATTATTCATCTCTGATGTCCTCTCCTTCAGTTGGCTCACACGTATCGGGAACTTTTGGAAAAGAAGAAGGATTCTGAGCGAGACTCTCCTCTGAGGTTGTTCTTATTCAGCAATCTTTAATCTAAAAATAACAAGTCTTATTCTGTAGATAGCGTCTCACACAGGAGGGCTATAGGTATTCCATGACAGCAGCTTCATTGTGAGTCTGTCTTGATATTGAACCCCGTTCTAACCTGCAACCTACATTTCTGCACTTAACCATAACAATTGCATCACAGCAGTGACGTGGCACAGCATCTGTGTTTACCTTTCACAAGGATACGAAGAACAGTATATACAACATGCAACTGAAAAATAGCAGTTAGTTTAAAAAATGAAAATTTAGGTTAAGCAAATTTTTGTATGAAGGGTCAGCTCACATGCCAGAAAGCTTATTTCTTAGCTAATTTCACCTTTGACCTTATGTCTGAAAAATGGGATTAAGAGCTAAGTTTCAAAATAAAAAAACAGTTTTAGATTAGATTAGCCTTTATTGTCTGCTGTAGAAGGAATTTGTCTTGGCCATTCCAGTGAACAGAGCTGACGTTGCAGCACATGTACAATCAGTCTACAGTTAACATGCAGTATCACGCACGGCTCTATAAACACCAGGACATGCACAACGAGAGCGTTGCACAGATGCCTCGCACCAAAATTGTTTTTAGGGTGTGGATCACAAGTCACAGGTTATGATTTTAGTAATGGTAATGATGCGGTTGAAAGTAAGAAAAAAACATAAATGTATGCAGATAATTCAGATGACTTATCTCTGCCTATGTAACACCGGATAATGCGTTTAGGAATCACATTCGTCCCAAGAATCCTGAATTTCCATCCAACCAAGTCTTGTCAGAGTCCAGTGTTAATGAAAAGGTAAACGTAATCTCGCTTAACACACTTAAAGTTTTAAATACAAGAGTTTGGCAGAGAGATAGCTGTTTGTTTTCTGCTCTTTTTTGCAGGTGATTCAAAGACCACATTCAAATTCTGTTCCGGCCCGTTTGGAGGATCTAGTAGCCAAAGAGGAGAAGGCAGTTGACATTGCAGTAAAGCCCACTGCAGATCAGTTTATCAATGACATCATCAGCTCCACTCCTGAGCTGAAGCAGTTTCATGGCTGTGTGGATGCAAGGTAATGATCTGAAACCATAAAGTAATCAGTTGGAAAGTTAATCATGAACTAAACACGTGTTTACTTTAGCTCATCGAAATGTTCAAACAAAGCACATTAAATATTCACCTGTTTTTCTTATTGTTGTCAGCACCCCAGTTGCCAGAACTAACACCAAAGAGCCATCAAGTAATGAGTTGGAGACCAGCTTGGAGGAGGAGATGGGAGAGTTGAAGGAGACTGAGAAGGAGAGAGAGAAGGAGTGTAAAGTAGAGGAGGAGCAGAGAGGAGAGAGGCAGGATAAAAACGAGGAGGAGGAGGAGGAGGTGGAGGAAGATGATAGTATGGAGTGGGAACTGCGCAATACCGACTCTGTGTTCTCTGAACTGTCAGAGCTGAGTCGGGATTATGTGGAGAGTGTGGACCAAGGGGCCAGTGTCAGAGGTAAAGTCTTTGTCACAAACAAGGTTTATGTACTTCCATCTTTACCAGAGGTTTAATTAACAGTTACGAAACAATCATTTTGTAACCCTCAGTCAGATAATTGTGCAAGCACCTGGCAGCTGAAACAAACAATGACAGTGTGTTATGTTATGTTATGTTATGTGTTGCTTTGAGACACAAAGTAAGTGATCAGTCATCGGAGGTGACAGAAGGGCAATGGTGAGAAACTATTTATGTCCTTCTAACATGAAGTGCAAGTACATCAGTGAAAAAAGTCCCCTGCTGTAGGTTTCATGAAGACTTACTTCCCTTTTTTTAAAATTTATTTTTACCATTTTCCACCAGTCTGTGTAGACATTACTTCTTGGATGTGAATTCAGAGTGAAGAGTAATTAGACCAACACTTATCTGTGTTCTCTGTGTTTTAAGAGCTCTTTTTTAATGTTTTTCCCTGTTTAGGCAGCACAGACCAGTTTGAGGAGATTCTTTCTCAGTATGAGGAACTGAAAGTCACCCAGTGAGTCCTTTATTGAATTTCTCTGACCTATTTATGACTAGTCCAGTGTGATTACTTAGAGTGTCCATGGGATTTTTCAAACATTTCCAAACACTCACACAGTTTCTTGTTTTCTTTGTTGGAACTGGAACAAAGGAACTGGAACTGTTTACTCTGTTTGCCAGAGTGATTGCTGATTTCTTCATAATCCTGAATTACTCATCTTTCGCTCTGTTTCTTTTTTCAGTGAATTAATAGACGCTGCCCGTAAAGCTGTGATATCTCGCGTGGTAGAGCTGACTGACGACCGTTCAGCTCTTAAACTGGAAGTGTCGTCTCTTCAGGAAACAGTGTCACGATTAGATGGGCGGGTGAAGGAGAAAGAGGAGGAAACCAAGAGGTGTAGAAGATTGTTTTCCTATTTTAATTATGTTTGTTGATTCTTTGACTTTTTGGAACTAATAGTAAATTGCTTTTTTTATTTCATAATACTGCTGTTATAATATTTTTGTGGTTTATAATCACTGTCAATCATAGACTTCGGAAAGAACTGGAACAGTTCCAATCTGACGATGCTGATGTAAGGAGACATCATACACAGTGACACTAACAGCTCAATGTTTATTACGATGTCCGAAACTGATGCATGTAACCCATTAAATAGCATAAATCTTTCCATTCAGGCCTCTTTTCCCACATCCATGAGGCACTTCTCTCGCTCTGAAATGGCTCGTGTGGTCATGGAGAAGAACCAATACAAGCAACGCCTGTTCGAGCTGCAGGAGGCAATGAGACGTAGTCAGACCCTCAGGTAAATTTGCTCCTGAAATCAACATAAGTGTATATATGCTTTATAAAGATTGTCTCTTCCGATAGGGAGCTAACAATTTGGCTAAAACAAGAATGATTTTTTTTTGTTCACTTTTATAGAGCAACAAAAGAGTTCACAGAGGACAGAAGGTCAAGTGTTTGGAGAAAGTAAGTGATTGTCATCTAATCATGTCTCATCTAAAAACATGTTTTGGTGGGGTGTCCTCATAACACAAAAAAATGTGTCTGGTGCAGCTTCATTTCCCAAAACGGCGGACTGCCACTGTGTGCTTGAGGATACTGAAATCTAGTAACTGCCAATTACCTTTAAGCAATAAAGTGTTAAACAGTATGAATGCAATTAATTTTAAAAACAATGGGAAAATCAGCTGTAAGCATATTAAAGCAGTGAGCATATTTAAATATCAATTACAAAACCAGTGGGGATTCAGCAGTGCAGCACTTGGTTTCTAAAATAGTCACCACAATAAAAAAAACTACCATTTCAGGGTCCATGTGTTTAGAAGTACTTAAATGTGCAGAAGTTGGAGCTTAAAGAAGTTAAAAAAAAGAGTAAAAGATGCCACAGAGGGTATAATCTTTACTGTTTTTGTCAGTGAAGCCACTTTGCGTCACAAGGACACAACACAGAATGATTGAAATAAACAAGTTTGCAAGGTGACTGCATTTTTTAATAATTTCCTTTTATGAGGTGTGGTTAACCTATATAAAATATTGATATTTATTGTTTTTATTAAGGTTCAACCGTTTATTTGGCCTGTCGAAGGAACCCTTAATCCGACCACCTGCGTCTGCATTCGCCCTGCCGACTTCTCCATCAGTCACTCGCTCTCCTCTGGGGTCTCCACAATTACCGGCTGTCAGTCAAACACACACTGAGTAAGCTAGTAGCCATTATTTGCATCAAAATGGAATAATCATTAAAGGCTCAGTCAAGCTGATTTAACACCAGAAGCGCTCTCCCTAGATCTGCCTCTCCTGCTGCTCTCTCCCCTCGTGTCAGGAGGAGAGAACTCTACAAAGACATTCGCTCACACATTTGGGCATCGCTTGGAAAACGGCAGATACACGGGTGGAGCACGCCACTGGCAAACACACAGGTAGTAGAAATGCACACATAGGTGCACAGAAATACAGCAATCTGAGAGGGAAAATAGAAGACAGCATAATTAATTATGGGGCTAAAGTTCCCCTGGCTGTTATATAAGTTTGATTCAGATGTGTGCATTTCCACAATCCTAACAATATGCTGGTGATTAACTGTCATTGATGTAGGAATCCCAAGAACCTGTCCCAGAGCCTAAAGATGTGCCTGTTCTAATGCAGCTCAGACTGTTGGATCAAAGAGACTCCACAGCTAAGGTAGATCATTTCACTTTTTTTTTTTCTCTCTCTTCATCTCTTTATTATATAACTCATCACTTACAACATGTGGAATTAAGACAAAACAGTACAGGAAGGGAGGACTTGCACACAGAGAACAAAAAAGATTCAGACTATAGTCTGGAGTTGAAATGTCTGTTTCAGTGTTTTTCAATTCTGGTCCATTCTGGTGCATGTTTTAGACATTTCCCTGCTCCAACACACCTGTTTTCAATGATCAGCTTGTCATCAAGCTCTGCTGAAGCCTGATAACGACCCATTCATTTAAATCAGGTGTGTAAGAGCAGGAAAACATCTAAAACATGCAGGAAAGGGGGCCTCCAGGATCAGGGTTGACAAACACTTGTCTATTTCATAGTTGCATGGATGTACAGACAGTGAAAAAATGTGCTAAAGTGCAAAAATTTCAGTCCATGTTGGACTTTCCTCAGTGCAGAATGAGGCATGCATACTGGGTAACTGTAAAGGTCAGTCATTAACACACATGAAGCCAATTACCAGCAGCAGCATTATAAACACACCTAACAATAACGCTCCAAGGTCTCATACACATACTGATGTAAATTGAGACAAAACATCACGGTGAATTAAGGACAACATTAACAGGTATGACTCCCCTCTCAATAAGACAATTCAAGGAACCGGGACATAAGATAAATGTAATGTAATAATACAATAATACAATCAAGACAGAAACTGTAGGCTTACTGACTATATGAGCACATTTCATTGTTTATAAATTGGAGACACTCAAAGTTCTTCTTCACTTTATGGATGTGAGATTGATAAGTTGACAGTCAGCTGAACTTTCCTGTTTTTTGTTTTAAAAGGATCTAAGTATCTAGTTATACATCATTGGCTTCAAAGTTAATTAATTTGTTTTGGGTGTCAAAATAGTCATCTATTTTTCCCCCCCAGAATCCTAATGTGTACTGACATTCATAAAAAAAGACGTATAGTTGTTTCTACTTCATTTATATTTGTCATCCATTTGCACAAATCTTGAGACAAATTTGTTGGTGGAATAACTTTTATGACAAATTTGTGATGCACGTCCTCTTTTTTAAATTGAGAATAACAAATTTAAATAAAATAAACTAGGAGCCTTTCCATCAAACCTCTGGTGCATTTAAGCGTGGTTCCTAACTTATTTCTCTCTTCAGCTGAACTGTGCAGTTGCGGTCGCACCTGAGATCTCAGGAGAGGCCACAGTAAGTCTGTCATTATTCTGGTTTAATAGCAACTCCCACTCTAATCACCATGTACAGCACAATGCCATCCGACCATAACTAACACTTACTAGGGATGTGTTGTTTCATGCCACTCATCTTTCCAAACTCCATATCCGTCCCTCTCTGCCAGTGTTCTGTGTGGGTAGTTTCTGGCCCTGCCTTCAGCAGCGATATTACAGTGATTGATCCGGCACGGTCCAACACAGTTCTGGATCAGTTCAGCCTCCCTCCCACAGCTCCTGCCCTCTGCATCTGTGCTGTGCCTCCCGTAGGTCAGTGCTGGTACAATAGGCTGCAGCAGCTGCCTAAAGACAAATTCTCTGATATGTTCTGTGCTCTTAAAATCCCCTCAGACCATACTGATCATTTACTGGAAACATTTGGAGAGCAGCACTGTTTACTTAGCTCTTCCTTTTGACACAATCTGTCCTGTCTTATGTCAGGTGACACTGCGGGAACTGTGTGGATTGGAACTCAGGAAGGAAGGTAGTGTCCGCTGAGCAAGCAGCTCACTTTAAAAAATAACACTGTCTCGGAGCAAATACTTGTTGGCAAAGCACCCTGACTGCCTCTCTCTATATATATTCTCTCTCACAGTATACTGCTACACTCAGCCTCTGCTGGCAGGAGGCGCGGTCTGCAGTCCGTTTCCCTCTCAGAAGGCATTCATTCGCTCACGTAAGAAGAATGAAGCATATTAATATTCATATTATCGTATTAGCATTTAATTATTGTCTGTCTTTATGTGAGTTATCCTCATGTCTTTATCCAGAAATCTTTGAAAATAAGTTTCATTTTCTCGACTCATTATGACAGGTATTCCCAGGATCAAGTCATAGCTGGTTTAGCTGATGGGACGTTAGCATTTTTCTCACATGGTTCAGGTAACGGTTTCTCTTATAGTGACATCTCAGTCTTATCTATCTCCAGTTATCACATACTTTGATGTTTGGCAATGTTGATAATGAACTCAAGAGTGCTGTGATTGACAGGTGGCTGGAACCTACAGTCACACTTTGTGATGCCTCTTGGATTAAACCCTCTGCAGCCCATTCGCTGCTGCCTTGCTAAAGGGAGCCGTCTGTGGGTGGGATATTGGAACAAAGTATATGTGGTTGACACTGAGAGCAAGAAGATTGAGGTGAGAAAAAGGAGTATCAATTATTTTCAGAATTGGTCATTTTGTCTATTAATCGATTAGCTGCTTGGTCAGTAAAATGTCAGAAAATGGTGAAAAAAACCTTTTTGATTGTCAAAATAGTTGCACATTAGTTAATAATCATTGCAGCGCTACAGAGGAGGTACTTACATTGTCTCATGTTCACACTCGTCTTTGTACCCACCATCATTTTTCCTTATCTGACCTTACAGCAAATATTCTCAGTCTCCGAGCGCAGCGAGCAGCAGGTTCGTTTCCTGTGTGCCGGTGGGAGCGGAGTTTGGACAGCGTGCCGACTCGACCCAATCCTCAGACTGTTTGATTGGTCCACAGGACGGCCGCTACAGGAAGTCGATTTTAGCGCTTTGGTCACTAAGACATTAGGTGCTACAACTTTATTTTTTCTTTCATTACAAATCGATTTGAAGTGTGAAAATAATACATTCACAGTGAGACGTGTGCGGTGTGTATCTGTATCAGTATTACAGGTTGTTTCAGCATAGTGTAGTAAATTCCTATAATGTTAGCAAGTACAGTTTACACTTATAATGATAATACTCACACCAGTGTTTGTGATAAGCTGGACACTTTGTCTTACTGAGGAAACAAAATTCAACAAGTGGTATTTGTGATGTTTTCTTTTCATATGTTAAAACGGTTGTGTATTTTAGCAGCCTTTGTGTTTTAAACAGTTTGTGTTCCTCTGTGGGTGGTGTCAGTTCAGAAACTGACAAAAGGTCAACTAGCCATGGGAATAAATGTTAATCAATAGACTACAACATTTTTTATCAGCTAACACATTTCCATCTCCTTCTGCAGGCCAAGCCTTCCTGACACTCTCACCTCTCCAGATCTCGTCTCTCGCAGTCATCTCAGGCCGTCTGTGGGTGGGCACAGGGGGCGGTGCCCTCTTCTCCATCCCATTATCCATAAGTGAGTTTTGTTTAGACTCAGAGTTACAGGTACATGATGTGCTCTATCTAATATTAACCATATTAATGATCGTCCACAGCATCAGAGGCCGTTTCCATCCCATATTGCTCCATTGCATCAGCCCAGCTGTGTTACCATGGACACAGACAAGCTGTCAGGTTCATCATCGCTGCACCTGGTAAGAATCCAAACCCAACATGCTAATCATTTTCAGTAACTTGTTAATTCAGGGACATCCTTTAGAGTGCACTTGTCTTTGCCCCACAGGTTGTTTGATCACCTCTCCTGGCAGCAGCACCGTCACTACCTCTCAGCTTATCCTCAGCGGAGGAGAGGGCTACATCAACTTCCGAATCGGTGAGCTGAAGGAAAACGGCATTGCAGTGTCAAATTTTTAAAAAATCTCTGATGTATTGTATCAATGTTGCAGTTATTTATCATTTAGTTTATTAAATACATAACCGAGCCGTCCACTCTTTCAGGAGACGATGCGAGTGAAGGATCGGTTGAGTTGTCCCAAGCTACACCTCAGCGGTCTGAACGAAGTCACATGATCATCTGGCAGAATCCTACCCCCTCTGTGCCGAGCCCCGCCCTCTGACATTACTCATCTCAAAGATCTGCCCTTTTGGAAAAGGACAGAGCAGACGCATTTACTTCACCAGCAGAGCTCGGGACAACATTGGAAATGGCGTCCCCATAGAGCTGAATGAACCACGTCTCAATGTGGCAGCAATAAAAGTATCCTCTTCATAGATTATATATATGACACAAACTGTTCATCCTTGTTTACCTCATTCACTTTGACTGGATTATCCTCGTGGATGTTAATGCCTTACTGTGTGCCTTCTGTAGAACTGGTCAGTAATTCAGCTGCCTTTACCTTTGCACTAACAATACCTTCAGTTTTGTTGAACATGCAAACTTGTCCTTGACATCTTTATTCCATCTAGGGGCCACCTGTTTCTTCTGTCAAAATGATCACAAAATGTAACTTAATAATGTGGCTGTTCTTGAAGCTGCGGTGTATATACTTTGTGTTAACTGTGAACTGGAAACAGGTATTGGTTTTCTCTCAGTGTAAAGACAATCAGACAGATCTTATCTCCTGATGCTGCATTAGGATTGGGGGATAACTTCTTTTGATCAGGATTTGTGTGTTTCAGATTCTACTTCTCCACATCACATGTGGCGTAATCACAAATAACTGCACATTTTAAACGTGTGACTGTATAAAAAATATGTGATATCCTTTCTTTTTAAATGAGCAATTTAAATGCTTGTCCTTAGATATTATTTATTTTCTCAATCAGTTTGTTTGCTTAATGTCTTTGGATGTCTTAATTTGTTTTGTTTTATTTTGATTTCAGTATCTTTTGTAAAAATAAGGGAGAGAAAATCTTTCAAGTGTCCTATGCAGTATTTATGTGCACTTACAAGTTTGTAAACACAGGTTGATGTCATAGCCGCCTCCTAATCTTCTTGGAAAGACAATTAAGACTTGAGTATTTGTTCTGACTCGACCTTGTGCAATCATGATTATTGTCAATAAAAAATGTCTTGAATGGTTAATGTGGTAAGTTGATTCTAGGTGGTGACAGTTGAGTCAACAAACGAATGAATAACTTCAGAGGAAATCGACAAAATAATATAGCAGATAAATCTTTTTAATCTTCATATATTGAATCTACAGTAGTTCTGTTGCATTTCAATCCTGAGTGAAGTCCACATACAGCTTGTTGAGCAGGGAGGAAACAAATTATCCTGTTTTTCCTGATGAAAACAAAACAAATAACCCTGAAAGTTTTTCTTCATGTGAATGAGGTGTTTGTTAACTCCACATGAGAAGTGCTGTTACGAGAATATGACCCGCCCGTGCCTCAGGCAGTCTGGCCCGCTGCCTGGTTAAGGATAGTCCTTCATGTACTTGCTGAAATCTTTGCCATCCACCTCCTATGTTGGGCTGCTGTGAGTCCTTGGGATCCGTATCCTGCGGCTGAGGGAGCGGGCGAGGCGGTCCACAGCTCCACCGACTGCTCCCCCCAACTCCTTTTTGGAGGTCAGGCCCTCAATGTTGCCACTGTACCACATGACCCAGCCTGCCAGGGAGAAGAGCACCAGCAGGGCTCCTGAGTACACCAGCAGATCCCCAAAGTCTCTGCCTTGGATCTCCAGTGGAGCGAAGACCCCCAGCAGCAGGGATATCACACCCAACAGGTCCATGAGCACAGCAAACACCAGGGCCAGCCTACAGTGGGACAGGCCGTCATATTTGGCTGCCATGGCTGCACTGAAAGAGAGGAGGATATTATAATTATTAGAAACTAATTCAGGACATTCCTCAGTATCTAAAAAAATAAAGTAATTATTGTAGTACACTATCATTCAGTTTACAACACTGGCCTCTGTGTGCTTACATGTTTTAAACTGTCCCCTGTACTCTCAGTCAATACGAGTGCCACGCCTGTCACGCGCGTTAACAGACTTGTTCTTCAAGCAGACCATAAACACAACAGCTACATTACAACAAATATTTGTATTTATGAAAACAAAATCCAACTCACTTACCGTCACGTCACCAGTTTGCAGATTATTTAAAAAATTCAGATAATAAAGGAAGAATCGTCTGTCGGGATCAACTCCTCAGAGCCACCAGACCGCAGTGAAACCTGACACCTCGACACCTGTTCTACCTGTCCTGCACTGCTGCTGCGGCACTGACAATAAAGCCACATGTCAGACATGAAAGTTTTTTATTTTTTTTTATCGTTTCGTCACACAATTTAGCCCATAAAGACTCTTATAGAGAGTATAATGTTTAAGAATAATGTATGAAACTTTATTGTACAGATGGTATTTCACACATATATTGTTTTTTAATATATATATATATATATTATTTTTTTAAAGAGTCACTGCTTTGAATACTTTAAAAACGAAAATTACCCACAAATAAAGCATTTATTGTGTATATTTTTCTTTTAGTAATGTTTACTGAGCAGGAACGTTAATTTCATTACACCCGGAAGTGACGCAAGAGCGCACTGAAAAAATAAAAGAGCGATAATTGTTATTGTTAGCTTGTTAGCTAGCAGGCGAACTCGTGAATGGAGATATGACAGAGTAATAACGTCTTATTACATGTGCACGATTAAGTTATTACAAACGTAAAGTGGTATGTACCAATTTCTGCACTATATATCGGTAGAGTGGAGATTCTCGTAATGTCTGAATGATGGAAATAAACACTGACGTGTACAGAAAGGATGAATTGTTATTTTATATTCGTAGATAAATTCATGCTAACATTATGCCAGGCTAACGTGGTGCGGAGCTAATGTTAGGTCGCATCCACATTGTGAGCACGTTACCTGGCAGCTACAAACTTATGTTAGAGTAGCACACCAAGTTTGACTGTTTCAGTTTATATGTGCGTAACCAGAGAGAAAAAAAACAGTATAATTAGCTTTGCTTTGCTGGCTAAAATACAACAGACGATGAAGTGTACTTTCTGCAACATGAGTGTGAGTCATTTGTACAGAGCGTTAGTGGAAAAATGCCCCAGCGAGTGTATAGTGTTACTTTAAAAGCTTAAACTAATCAAACATCCTCATCAATAATCTTCATGCAGGCTGGTATTTGACATGGAGGACGGAAACAGGACTGAGGCTGCTTCCACATCAAAGAGCCACGCAGGCTCTCTCCACCTGCAGAGTAAGCTTTCTACAGGTTGCAAATAAATATGATTTCCTGCCCTGAGCTCAGGCATCGTGATTAATACTGTGAATATTTTCTCCTGTTCAGCTCCAAAAAATGAGGACGCCTATGAAATTGCCATCCCCTACGAAGAGAACAACTTTGAGCAGCAGGGATTTTTCAACCAGACTGATCAGAATTTTGATGGTGAATAGATATTTTAAAGCTCGCTTTTATCTGCACTAAAATGTTGTTCTTCACAGAAACTTTCTCTACGATGTTCCCAAACTATCCTCAGAGTCACCCCCACCTGCTGGCCCGTCTCCAGTCAACAACTCATACATGGTGATCACCAACCTGCGGACCCAGCTACAGATCTCTCTGGAGAAAAACTCTTGGCTGCAGAAGAGAATTGAGGACTTGGAAGAGGAGAGGGACTTCCTGCGCTGCCAGTTGGACCGTTTCATCTTTTCCACAAAAAGCCAGGGACAGGAGCAGAGTCAGAGCCAGTACAGTAACGGTGAGGACAGGGCACAGGTGTGAGATGACAACCTGTCAGAGAAATATAAGTTAATTAGAGACAGACTTTAGCAAGGGAAGTCTCTGTGGGTGGAAAGCTAATTATTACCTGTTGGTATTTGTCCCTTGTCAGGTTATGAATCTAGGCGGTTCAACTGGAGGGCAAGAAGAGAGGACGATCGTCCCACTGGTAAAACTAAGAGTCATGCACTTAACTACAGTCATGGTTAGATATAGTTGTGCTTAAGTGTAACCAGTTCGTACATGTACTGGATTTCATCTTAGATTGCAGATCCTCAGATGTAACGGCTTTCTTCTCTTCGTAGAGCAACAGAAGACGGACTCGCAGCATTTCCCCTCACGTTCGTATATCCATCGACGGCCTGGTCCTCCAACCATGGTGCCTTCCAAAAACCATGTCTCTAGTCCACTTACCAATCAGCTTGCCTCTATAAATGCTTTGTTCAGCTCTACGCAATCCCAGGCCATGTTGCAAAGCCATAGCCACAGTACTTCAAATACCACAGCCAGTGGCAGTGGCGGCAGCAGCAACAGTGCTGCAAGGTCATCCATGAATGAAATGAGTGGACACAGCAACGTGGGTCCAGGTAATACGGATGGCACAAAGATCTCCGTCACCCTAACTGATCTAAAACTGAAGAGGGAAAAAATGTTTCCTGTGGGTTTTATCTTATTTTTTTTCATGTTCTTCCAGATTCACTGTCACTCCTGGGAGAATCTGATGAGTACTTGGATCAGGACAGCTACCTCGAGGAGGAGGAAATGATATCAGGGGAAGATGTAATGACAGACACCATTAACAGCAACAGACAGCAGTTACAGAGAAGGAGGGTCTTCCGAGCCCCTCGAGAGCGGCAGAGAGGTAAGGGAAGAAGAACGATTCAGCTACAAAACATTTCAGTTTCATTATTTAACATAGGCTGTCATAAGACTGCCGTACCTAACTCTTTTGTACATTCTCGTTCATCAGTCAAAGATGCTGCTGGAGTGCTGTTTCGCTACAAGAAGATCCTGCTTACATACCAGCGTCTGAAAAACATGTCTAAAGCCTTTCAAATCCACGGCGTGGACCGTAACACAGTAGCTTCCACCACACCCATTGCTGAGCTGCTACTAGTGGCCCCGGAGAAGGTGGCAGAGGTGGGCGAGTTCGACCCATCCAAAGAGAAGCTGCTGGACTATGCCCGGCGCTGCTACACTGCCCTGGACGAGGAGACACTCAGCAGGGTGCAGGCCCTGAAGAAGAATAACCTCCTCCTGCCCATTTCCTACAGGTTCAGACATTGAGGGGAGAAAGACAGAGGATTGGGAAGTGTCTGTGGACAACAGTGGAGTTGATAGTGAAGGGGAAAAGAAAAGTGGCAGGTGGGCAGCTCACATCACAGAGAAGTCCAGAGGGAAGAGGAATTATTTCGCAATCTCAGCAACCTGGATATGGCCATGTAAACTGTGGCTGAGATCCTCAGAAAAATAAAGTTTTTACATTTCACTTTTAGTATCAATATGTTGTACAGGAATGTCAGTTTGACAAATCCTCACCATCGTTCCAGTAGTATTGAGGATGTTGGATGCCTGCTGCAGCTAGAAAGGGGAAAAAAGAGCAAAATGATGTGTGTGTGATCCAGAATTTGTTTTTACCATTAGGAAGATAGAGGGGATTGATTTTCTTCAGTCAATGAATGAGGTTAACCAAGTTCATGCTGTTTCAGCCGGGAGGTTTGCAGAGACACACCGACCCTTTCTTTCCCAGACATCTAGATCAGCTTGAGGCCAGTACTTAAGTAATTGATTGTCTGGATCATGTTGGTTTCTAAGTTATCTTAAAAACATGGCGATTTTTTATCACTTTATTTGTGTGCAATTTTGACACAACCCTAAAATGATGGTAGTTTTCAATCAAAATGCCGGAATATGTTAAAATTATGCTGCAATCCATAGATTTTGTAGAATTACACCTAACTTTTAAGAAATAATCTTTTACTTACTTTATTTATATTTATTTATATTGCTCAGTGTCTATTTGTTGTATCATTTCTGACATTTTCAGACCATTTTCACTTGCCTTAATGCAATTTGTGTGATTTCCTTTTGTGAGACATGCAATAGTTGTGGGTCACTTTCGCTCCCTGAGCACAAACTCAATTCGAGTCTTGGAGTCTTTTTGTTTTCTCTTTTGCTTTCCATGTTTCCTGGTTTAAAGGAGGGGAGAACTGAAAACTGACTATCGTACAGACTAGTCCAACACAATGTGGTGCAAATGCATTTTTTGGCAAGAGCCACAGGTTTCTAGTGACAAATCAAAGACAGACACAAAAGTGTTGGTTATATTGTCTGTGTTTGACTCATGTTGGTTTTGGGCCCAGCTGCATCACTCCGTTGTTCCACTAAACGTTGTACCAACATTTTTTGTAAAGTTTGTGCACTAAAATCCAGTAAATGTCACTTCTTATGCTTCTGATATTGAGGCTCTTGTAATGCTTTGTTGACAACAATACATTTTGTAAAATACGGTACAGAGCATTCACTATACTATTTGTAACACTGTTTTCGGTTCGGTTGTTCCGGCGTCAGCAAAAGCAACTAGCTTGTGCACACAGAAGATCTATTATTGCTTCCCAATGCTCCACTTCAAATGCATGTAAAAAGTGCTCTTTGTTGGTCTGTGGTTTATAGAGGTCTTGTCAAAATTTGTAATTTCAAAGCAGCAGAAATGTTCATATTGTATGCCAATGTGTGGTGTTTATACCGGTACAGTGAAATAAGATCTCTTATATTAAAAACAGATTAGGTTACAGTGGAGTACAGTGACTCTTGGCTACAATTTTCACATCTCAATAACCTTTTTTTCCTGAACGTAAACAGACAGGTGCTCTGTGAAACTGTGTAAGTTGTGCCATTTTCTCTGTGTGGTTATTTCTAAGGCTGAAAGGCAAACAACCTAAGGTACAGTGTTACTGTTACGCAGACTTTGCAAAATCATACCGGGGCACATAACATGGTCTGTTTGTCTCGTTTTCATGTGTCATAATTATGTATATTGAGTGAAACGTGTAACTGAAACGATGCCTAGCGTTCACTAAATGTACGGTAGCACTCAAGTGTCATCAAGGCATTTGATTTCTTACAAGAATGTAGATTAATTCATCTGTTTAATCCAAAAATCACCATTCACTGAACGAATGCTCATAATTGGAGAGAAAATCTTGTGACTGGGGACGTAAAGTAGCCTGTCTGTCAAGTGTGCATACATATACAATTAAGTGCAAACAGGATTTTGTTTTCCCTTTTAAGCACCAGAAACTGGGCGACCACATTGTGCAGTAAATGTCTATCAGCTAAAGGAAAAACGTGGCTTTGAGCACTTTATTTTGTATTTTCTAGTTTCTCTCGTTAAATCAGTGTCGTGAGGAGCTAGACACTGTATATCTTATCTGAGATCTTGTGAATATTTTTGTTAATTTCATAAACCCAGTGTATATATTTTAGAATTTCAATAAATCTGAAGATTAGCATTCAATATTGTTTCCCCACTTCTTTTTTAACAAAGGCGATTTGTTCAAGACTCCAAATGCAGAGAGGTTTGAAACTTTACGACCGGCAAAATTGCAAAACATCTTCATCTGCATCACATCTTGAGCTGATTACACTGACACTTGTACATTTTAACGTACAAAAGTGGGAGTCTGCCTCTTTTTTCTGTCCCTGAAGCTCTGAAGCGTCTTTTTCACTCACCGGAAGCTGTCATTCATCAACTTCCGGTGTCACGGGGTACCTGGGAGACGGAGCAAAAAAGCGGGCATACCGAAATCTTTATTGTTTTCGCTTGGCTTTAAACATCTGCAAGCGCATACATTCGACTTATAAAGTCGAACGACTGCGCCTTATGGGCCAGTGACCGTCTGGGATTTGCATTTGGCTTTGAAAAGAGTCTCATTCATTCGGCTTTCGTTGTAGCTAGCTGACTAGCTAACGAGCTTCCACACCAGTGTCTGAAGCAGCAGGCCCATTCTTCTGGACTTTGCTACAAGCTAGTTAGCTAACATTAGCAGGCTAACCCATGCGAACACGTTTTCTTTCTCAATGATTTTGTCTGTTACGTTGTAAATAAATACCACACCGCAAATGTGTGTGCTGGTTAACATTTTTTGGTAGTTCTGTTATTACGTAAGCTGCTAGTTGAAGCAAACTTACTTAAGCTACGTCGGTGAGGCACTTGTTTTTTTAAAAAAGTGTTGTTCACTTTGTTGCTAGCTTAAGCTAGCCACCGCCAACTGAACAACGCAGTCGCTGAAAGCGTAGTAGCCCTCAACTCACAGAGATGTCGGACTTCGACGAATTTGAAAGGCAGCTATCTGAAAACAAACAAGGTAAGTGAACCAGAAGCACATCGACAATTTAATTTTTTAGTGGTACTTTTGTTTTGAAATGCTACTATCATTTTAGCCGACCATGGATATGTCTATTTACTGGAGCAGTGTAAGCTACACCATTAGCCGTAGTCGTGTATCATTTAGGATGCTATGCTTTTGTAAGTCTCTGTGACTCATCAGACACTTCTGTCGGTTTGATTATGTTTAATATTGTTATACATTTGCAGTATCGGGATAATAGGAGCTGATTTAACGGTTAGGTAACATGCATTATTTCTCTAAGGCAGGGGCAGTCTATATCATGGTAGTCCTCCTGTCCGTGCCAGCTGACTGGATGGCTGGGGCAGCTAGCTTTCTTTGCAGCTGCTGCGTTCAGTGAACATCTCCAGTGCTTTACACCCATTATTGCCTCCAGCTTTCTGGCACCCAGCCGACAACGCCACCAACCATAGCCACTACCCTTATCCCCTATTAAGCTCGCCTTAACCTAGATTTACTGCACCCAGGTAGTAGACGGTGCTAGTTTATGATTTAGCCAAATTACACCATGACCCAAAAGTTTAGACTACAGATGCATTTTTTTTGTCTATTTATTTATTATAGAATGGGTGCATTGTGTTGATTGGTAACTATTAAGAATACTAGTATCATAAAAGCTGTGGGTTTATTGTAGCATTGCTACCTTTTACCATGTGAACTAGGGTATATGAGTCTTTGATATGTAAGCCATGCTTGTATCTCTCTTGATTGTTACTATGAGTTGCTGTGTATATTAACTGCTGCTCTGAAAGTTGATAAATACTCTATTCCTACAGCTGAAAGAGACAAAGAGAACCGCCACCACCGCCGGTCCTCCTCCCGCAGCCGTAGCAGAGAGAGGAAAAGGAGGAGCAGAGACAGGGATAGACGCAGCAGGGATCGTCGTGGAGACAGTAAGGAGCGCAGACACAGACGCAGGTTAGTACCTTTTATACAGCTACACCTGGACCATCAAGCTGTGAGGGTAACATGCCACATTATCACATATCCCTCCCTTCTGGTTTTGCAGTTCATGTAATTACCACTTGATAAAAAGGAAGTGTTTCAGTCTAGTATAGGCCACCACTAAGAGGTTTCGAACGTGTAAATCTTAATAAGAATCTATTTTTTTAGTTCTCATGCTGTTTTCCTCAGTTCAGCATGTGCCACACTTGTACACAAGCATGCACACACTTTTTTGAAGTTGGGAATCACTCTGAGTGCACTCATTCACTCAATTACGCCACATCAGCATGTCTTCTCTACACCCTCATCTTGCTTTTGGAATTTAACCAGTCGCCTACTGTGTTGTAGGTGGCTGCAATTTCCAAACTCAAGCAAATGCACACAAACTGATACCGATCCATTAGCAATGATTTTTAAAAAAAAATGTAGCCCAGCCTTCCAAGCCCACTCCCGTTGTCCCTTCAAAACAAAGGTTCACTTCGTCTCAGTAACATTGGCAGGTGCCATTCTAGGCATCACTGCCGATTGACAGATTTTGACAGGTGTCCGTAGGAAGTAGTGACTGTAAAGTGTAGCCGTTGATAACAGGGTTTTATTTAGGCCGACTTTAAATTAGCTAGTTGGACTCTGTGAATTAAACAGCTGAAAATGCACTACATTTTATCTTAAGAAATATCCTCATGAATGACAATATCATTGCACAAACTGACTTTCATATGGTCTATTTTGGATGATGTTATTTTTATGCTCTCTGTCCCTAAGCCCTCTGTCACAGGTGCTAATGACATTGTGGTAATTTTGCCTGAAAATTATGGGACGGACTTTTGAAAACACAAAGCAACAGCTGCTAAAGCCTCTTATATTAAATATTAGATATTCTCATGATTTAACGCAGAATATTAAGACTAAATTAAAATTGCGTTTGAAGAAATTCACATCCTTCCTAGAATCAAAGATCACACAGGCTGTTATTAATAGACCTGCTGCGAGAAGAATTGCTTTGTCATTTTAGATGCATTGTACATTCACTTTGGTGTCATATAACATCAGATGTCTTTGACACATGCAGCATGTGTGCGTTTGTCTCATGACAAGTCAACGCTGCACTGTGATACAATCGGTCTGCGGCTGTGGAAACATTTTCATACTGGTGCAAGTTCTTCCCAGAACACTACCAACACAGTTGAAACGTGATAACTATCTACAAAGGTGACAGGCTGGTCTGTTGTCAGGGAAACACGTTGGCTTCTGGCACACAATACCTGCATGTCTCGTTGGACATGATTAGAAGTGTTGAGGATGATATCTTTAGAAAAATAGGATTTTCAGTCATTTGTATCGAGAGTCAAATCTATGGATTATATTTGTATAAAGCAGATTTTTAACAGTTTTTAATTCACCCACCTCTTTAGTTAGTGCATTACTTTGAACGTGTACCTTTGTAACGCTGGTCAACTTTCTTGTCGTTGACTGAATGACCTCTGGCCTGACTGTTGCTTTTTGTCTCTCAGTGCTAATTTAAAACTTGTTACTGGTGGTCGCTCAGCGTGTGCACTTAGGTGTAAAATTCAACCCCTCCCGTTGCAGCTGCTATGTTTTGAGAAAATCTTTCCTGCTTTCATTGTATCATTAGTTGTTCACAAATGGTATTAAATGCCAGCTGTGAGGCTCACTGAATGCACTTGTTTGTCATCTGAACTTGAATGAATTTTACGCTTTTAGTAATACACAGATTTTCAAGGTTCATGATAGCTTTTTGCATTTGGTGGTGGTCATGAACTATAACTTCTAATTTTAGGAAGTGGAAATGTTGGAATGTAATGGTTGATTTTGAGAGAAATGTGAAACCCTTCCAATGTCATTTCAGCTCACCAGCCAGCTATCCCCAGGACAATGCTGGAAGGTAATACAGCAAACTAACACAAAGCCAGTTCGTGCATTATTGCATCAACTGCAATTTAATGACCCGCCTCTGATACTGTGTACTACTGACTCATTGTATAGATGTCTGCCTGAATGGGGTTTTCTGTCCCTTCTACCCCCTTTATCATCATGTTACCACGTTTGATTGATTCAATTTCCCCCCAAATGTTGCTAGATTTTGTAGCATATTTTTGAAAACTTGGGCCATCATCGGATCCTGTAGTTCACTGCTGTGCTAATAACAGATATATCTATTACGTGTTGATTTCTCTACTTTTTTTTCACCTGTCGTCTCTTCCTCTAACAGCCGTTCTCCACACCGTGAGAAGAAGAAGAAGGTGAAGAAGTACTGGGATGTCCCTCCACCTGGTTTTGAACACATCACTCCCATGCAGTACAAAGCCATGCAAGGTAATATCTTGGTTTTCTTTTCTTATTAATCATTCATTTTTTGATAGGCTACCTAGTTTCACAGTTGACAATTTGTTTTGTTGTAACCTTACATGTACTTTTACATAACTGCAAAACATCAATGATATGCGCATCAAACTGTATGGATAATGTTTAAAATATATATAAATATATATAATCAGATTGTTCAATCATACCTCTCGCTTTGCTCTCCAGCTGCGGGCCAGATCCCAGCCACAGCCCTCCTGCCGACCATGACTCCAGATGGCCTGGCAGTTACTCCCACCCCCGTACCTGTAGTGGGCAGCCAGATGACCCGGCAGGCCCGCCGGCTCTATGTGGGCAACATCCCATTTGGTATCACAGAGGTGAGGAGAACCGGACAGCATTTGGCTTTTGAGTCCAAGTTTAAAAACCTGACTTTCATCCTTTTTTAAAGAAATTCACAAATGATACAAATAATTATTTTCCTCTCTTCTGTGTAGGAGTCCATGATGGACTTCTTCAATGCCCAGATGCGTTTGGGTGGTCTTACTCAGGCCCCTGGAAACCCTGTCCTTGCAGTACAGATCAACCAGGATAAGAATTTTGCCTTCCTTGAGGTGAGATAATATCCTCATAAGCATGTCTTTTGTTCTCTCTTGAGTGTCTGTCCATTAAGCTATGCTTGAAGAGCAGTTTTGATAAGATACTAATAATGATGAGATCAGTTTAATCATCTGTTATTCTTTCTTTCTATGTAGTTCCGTTCAGTGGACGAAACGACACAGGCAATGGCCTTTGATGGCATCATCTTTCAAGGCCAAAGCCTCAAGATCCGTCGTCCACACGATTACCAGCCCCTGCCCGGCATGAGCGAGAACCCCAGTGTCTATGTGCCTGGTACACAGCCAATTAATGGTTTTTAACTCTAAGTACTTGTGGCATAATTCATAAGTTATCAATAACCCATTCTCTACAGGATCTTGCTCCCTGTGCGCTACTGTTTACAGGTGTTACTGTGTCCCCTGTAGGTGTGGTGTCCACAGTGGTGCCTGACTCGGCTCACAAGCTCTTCATTGGCGGCTTGCCCAACTACCTGAATGATGACCAGGTCAGTGTTTCTGCATGAAACAGCTTAGCCTCCAAACTGAGCTACAGTGTACCACACGTGTATTGCACTTCACAGTTATAGCCCACTCTAAACTAGTGTTAACTGACCTAACCAAACACATCACATTAGCAATAGTAGACTTTCTTTCCAAAAAATATCTATCACTTGTTGGATCATACCCTGCTTCATAAAACTGTAAATTCTTACATTTCAAATATTAGATTTTTTAAAATTTACACCAGTAGAACTGTCAGTGATTCTTTTGTCTTCTGTGTCTCAGGTGAAGGAGCTGCTGACGTCATTTGGCCCCCTGAAGGCCTTCAACCTGGTGAAGGACAGTGCTACAGGCTTATCTAAAGGATATGCCTTCTGTGAATATGTTGATGTCAACCTTAATGACCAGGTAAGCAAACAGAAAAAAGATGTTTACAAGACATTGTAAAAGTTTTGATGATTTGGTCAATTTAAACAGACAAAAAATTCTACCTTGCCCTTTTAAACTTAACACAACACAATTATGTGATGTTTTGAAAGTATAATTAAAGACCGTGATATTGTTACAGGCTATTGCTGGGCTGAACGGCATGCAGCTGGGAGACAAGAAGCTCCTGGTGCAGAGGGCCAGTGTGGGATCCAAGAACGCCACTCTGGTAAGTGTCCAAACGCTGGACAGATGACAGCAGGGTGGTGGGAGGCTGGATGCTCTTTCACACTCACTGAAATGGATAAAGGCACATTGCTGATTAAATCCAGTGGAGCAACTTATCTGCCACACTCCCAGGCACACTGCTAACAAGTGTACATGTAAAACTTTTCCTGATGATGAGATGAGCTCATGAGCACTATGAAAGTCAGTCAGCTGCGGTGTTCTTTGTGGTTTAATGGTGTCAACAGCATGCAGAGCACTGCAATGAAAGTCACTGGCTTTTAAACTTTTACACATGCTTTATAGTAGGCCACTGAAAGAGGAATGTGGTGCACTGTGTTCATATATTCTGCTTTATATTCCCTTAACAAGGAAGCATAATATCTCTTCTAACCTTTCTGTTTGTCCTTGCAGACAAGTATAAACCAGACCCCCGTGACGCTGCAGGTGCCAGGTCTGAACAGCTCAGTGACTCAGATGGGTGGCCTGCCCACTGAGGTGCTGTGTCTGATGAACATGGTGGCCCCAGAGGAGCTGCTGGATGATGAAGAATATGAGGAGATTGTGGAGGACGTCAGGGACGAGTGCAGCAAGTACGGCCAAGTTAAGAGCATTGAGATACCTCGACCTGTGGATGGCCTGGAGGTGCCTGGGACCGGCAAGGTAGGAACTGTTACATCACAATATAAATTTGACTTGAGTTCTGTTTTTCAAGGTTAGGAATATACTTATATTGAAATAAACTCCACACAATCACACATGCAAACCAAAAATCTTTTAATATTTGAAATGAAACAATCCCATCATCATGTTTGTTGTCTCCTGGCGTCTCACACCAGATGGAGAGCAGAGCTAGATTGACAAATCATACAATTAAAGTTAATAAAACAGCTGCTATAATAAACAATGCAACGATAAACACTGATTGCTTGGAGCTTAAAGCAATTCAATAAACTTGATTTTTCACAATTACAGTAACAATTAAGATGTAATGATAAAGGCTGAGAGTCTGGAAATCGTTGTTTTAGGTACCTTGAAAGTGCTTGAATTTTACTCCCAAAAAGCTGCAAGTGATCGTCATCATTCTAATGTTTTTTTTCTTAACTTTTCTGCAGATCTTTGTGGAGTTCATGTCAGTTTTTGACTCCCAGAAGGCCATGCAGGGGCTGACAGGAAGGAAGTTTGCCAACCGGGTGGTGGTGACCAAATACTGCGATCCAGACGCTTATCACCGCCGAGACTTCTGGTAGAGGAGGCATGAAGAGAAGAGGGGGTGGGGGGGAGGGAGGGGAGGGAACATGTGCTGCCCGTTTCCAAATCAGCCCCCCCAAGTAATTTGCAACATTTCAGGTAGATCTGAGAGTATTACTCGTTGACAAATGGCTGTAGTGATATTCAGTCTCCCATCTGAGATCTACGTGAAATGTCCAGCAGTTAAAAAAGATAATTGGAAGAGGAGAAGAAGGGGGAGGGTTTATATTCAGTCCATAGCAAAGGGGGGCTAGGTTTGGGTGGGTGTAGCTGGGTGGGTGGGGGAGTCAAAGATTTTTGAGAAATGTGTGTAATAATAGGTCCAGGGGTGGGGTCAACAATTTTTATACTTTGTGAGACAGGGATGTCATTGTGGGTGGGAGGGGGGTGCCACACTTTAAGGTTTGTATTTAAATGGAGGTAGCCTGTTTTAAGTACATTAGGAAGGAGTTGCAGGGGGGAACTAACTGGACTATTGTGATTGAGAAGAGAAGTCGAGGAAAACAGGAGTGTTTATTAGTGAAAGGGAGACGTGGGGGAGATGGAGAGGAAGATGAGGGCATTTTTGTTTGACCATCTAATGTAGATACACAGTAGCTGTAACATCCACTTCAGTTGAGAGACGAGAGGAGAGTCCTCATTTTTTGTTTTTTGTTTTCTGTTTGGACTCATTTCTTCATGTTCCTTCATTTTCATCAGACTACTGCCCCCCTCAGGACGAGTGTCAGAGAATCTGTTGTCTAATTGGACTCTATCTGAATGTTAACTGTAATTGTTCCAATACTGTGTGTAGCTTCACTGATTTGAGCTGTAATATCACCGTGTATTCAGGCCGCAGAATAACATGAACTGCAGAAAAGAACGTTTCTTTTCGTCCTTTTTTTATTTTCTGTAACTTTATTCACGTCCATCTTTTGTGCTCAGCTTTTAACAGGTGAGATTGTTTCTGTCTCAGCAGTTCAGATCTGGTTTAATTCAAGAGGAAGATGGGGAGAACAGATTGGTATTCAATAGTGGATTTATCTCTTCCTTACCAAAAAGCCTTAATGTTAATATATGTCAATTCGCTAAGGAAAGAAATTCGGCTTGCCCCTCTGTATGTTCATAGATGTCACCATCTTGTACTTCAGCCTTTGCATTAGCAGTTTTCATTTTGTCCTTGTTTCCCAGCAGATTTGGGATGTAAGATGTGTTGGACCCGGTTGTTTTTTTTGTGCAACGTCTCACCTCTTTGACAAGACCAAATAAACACATGATTAATACCCACGACTCATGTTGTACTGCAGAGTGAAACCAAAACCACGCAATCTTTCTGTTCTGTCAACTTTCAGCCTCATTTGTCAAAATAAAAAAACATAGAAATTAACATTTGATGGCTTGTTCACACAAAAGAAAAATCACTTGTTCCATCTTACTAATGAAAACTGCGCTAGCTTGAGTGAGAAGTGCTCGACAAAAAAAGTTTGAAAACTGCAAATTGTTTAATTGAATTGAAGCCTGCAGGCAAAGACTTGCTGTCTAAAATTTTCACAAACAAAATCATTTCACTTTTTAGTGTTCAGCTCATGAATTTATGTTCTGGTAGTTTCTGGGGTGTTAGGAACAGTGCTTAGACAAAATCTGCTCTTCTCTCATCTCCCTCATCTTCTGCCCTTGTTTCTCTGAGGACCACATATTCACACTGTACACGCTTGAGACTGCTTTCATTTGATTTGTTGGGTTGCTTAAGACGGCGCTGCAGAGCGATTGTGTCAGTGATAACACTTACGAGATGTTACTCCTTACTTTCTGAAATCTGCTTTCTCAGTGTCACTGTGTCATTTCTTTTTTTTTTTTTCTTTCTTTCTCTGGAAAAAAATGTGATTTCTTAAATGATTTAAAGCTAAAAACCACATCTAGTTTATAAAAAGCAAAAAGTCTTTCACTTGTCCAATTTGTTTTCAAATGTTGATTAAAAACTGAATTTACATGATGTCTTTCTTCTTTGTGCGTCCTCTCTTATGCACACCCACCCTGCTGCAGCACAGTTTTTTATTCCTCCAGTGAGCGATGACATTCACAGTTCATTACAGAGATGGAGTAGACCGGAGCCATGTCCACTCAGTTTCATTCGGTCGATGGCATAATTTATCAAACCCTGCAGTTAGTGGTAATGTCCGAACGATGGAGCCATTTCACAGTCACCAAAAGATCTCCATTTGATTTTTTTAAATGTAGTATGAAATCAACAAATGGATGAGAATTTAAAGGAAAATCGACACAAACCTTGTCGTCTCTGGAAGCCTCCATATTCTCCCACAGCTGCTGAATTGATTCCCATCAATGTAGTCGTTAACCCCTCGTGGCCTGTATGGAAGCATCTGCATTTGTCATGTTTCTCCACTCATTCATGCAGGTTTTACATTTAATTCGACATCCATTTGTCAGTGTATATTTTATATTGGTTCTCATGCTGCAACACGATACAATATCATGGCATTACAACCCACTCAACTAATTTAAAGATATGTTCTAGTTTTAGTTTTACAAGTATGTACCTCTACAGATTCCATATCATTTCAAGTCTTATTTTTAAACTCATTTTTAATTGACTTATGATTAATTAACCAATTAACTGATTTTTCAATCTTATTAATGAACTCATTTTTAAACTGATTCACACATTCACTTCTAGATCAGACAGTCAATTAATCATCTCACAGCCAGAGTCCAAAAGTGAGGAGCTCCTTTTCTCATTTGGTTAAAATATTATTTTCCTCCAAGTTGTGCAAAATGTATTTTAAAGAGAAATTATATTCTAACTCCCGTCAGCCAGCAAATCTTCTTCAAATTCTCAGTAAAAGCATCTTCCTTGAGTTGGAGCAGCATCGATGCTTGCTGTGACATCCTACAAACAGAATCCTTATGTAGGGAACAACTTTTCTCATTTGGTTCACATTATATATTTCCTTCAATTTGTACAAAACATATTGAAATGGGACATTCATCTCTTTTATATTCTTTCTTATGTCTTGCATATTTTTAACAATGCAAGTTTTAAAATATCATTTGGGTCTTTGGGCTTCTTTCCTCTGCCTGCTCATTCATTTGCAAGGTCATTTGTCTGATTTTAACCTGTGAAAATACATGAAGTTAAAACTCATGTTTACATCCCTTAGCCAGCAAATCTGTATTAATCTAATTATGACATTGCAACTAACACCACCACACTGATGTGGAGCAGCTTTTTATGCTTGCTGTGTCAAAATCCAGCCAGATATCAAGTGAAGTTGTTTCACCCGGTCGTTCCCTTCATATATGATAATAATAACTTCATTGATATTGCATCTTTCAAAACATTGCTACAAAACAAAAACAACAACAACAAACAAAATATTCAGCTAAAATGATGAGAGAAAGCAGCACAACACAGTATATTTATACAAAAAAATAGAAACAAAGCAAAACTAATTAATGATAATAGCAAAAATGTATAAAGGTGCATTAGTGATAAAAACAAGTAATTGAATACACAGTAGAAAAAGGCTTTTATATAAACAGGTCTTCAGTCAGTCAGTGGACATGAGTGCACAGTCTTGGTCAGCAGCAATAAATGCCATAAGCTGAGTCCACCTGAGACTTATTCAACAGGGACTTCCTGTGAAACAGTTACAGCAAAGCAACACATCTCTGACATGAAATAATGTCCTGTGTCAGCTCTATACTGCCCATCTCCATCTGCATCGCTGCACCCCACTGCACAAAACCCAGCAGCAGGGCCACTGTTGCAACACGCTCTCCCCTGTCGCTCCCCGAGGGCGCAGATAACACAGCAGCTCTCCCGGGCTGCTGAAGCGCCACATCCACCAGAGGAAACATGTAAAAACTGACCTCTCATACATCAGGACATTCAGGCCGCCTAACATGAGACCCATTAGTGTTATTAGCAGCCCTCCCCGGGCCTGGTGCTGCAGTGGAGATTGTAAATACATGATCTCCCTCTAGTGGTGAATGTAAAACTCTGGTGATGGTCATTGTCATTCTGGGCAGAGCCTCCCCATTGATCCTCATTCAGAAAGATAGAACACTGCAGCAGTGGGAGAGTGCAACACTGGAGTGGGATGGATGCAGTACTCTGTGTACATTACGCCAGTTCAGCTCATGGAGGTTAAAGGAAGGTAAACATCCCATGGGGAAGGACTTTGACATGAATATGGGTACAGAGACGTCATTTTGAGTGTGAAAACATGTCACAGAAGGAAGCATGTGTAGACAATAAAATTAATTATGGCTGAGGTCCATTTAGCTGCAACAGTTTCAGGGTTCTGGTGTCGTTCATGCTGACTGACTGTCACACACTGAAACACTTGTATGGAACAGATGTCACCAGATGCACAAGATATCACCAGACTTAAAGGATAAGTTGTGAAGCTCCAAAAATGTTTTATGGACTACAAAACTTCACCTGACTCTCCATCTGCATAGAGGTGACTAATTAATAACAGAATTTTCCTTTTTGGGTGAACTCATCCTTTAAGCTGCAGTAAAGCCAATATTCTCAGTCAACACTACTTTCCAACGCCATAGTAAGAAATGGATGCAGCTGTTATGTGCACAAGTGTGGTCAGTGTGCGCATGACTGCGTATATGAGCGTACATGTGTGTACTTCAGTGTGTTCAAGCATAAATCAGTCCTGCTGACAGGGCCACTCGAGTGATGTGGAGACAAGATTGTTCACATCAGCATACTGTAGATTATTGATGGCCTCAGACTGACTGCGGACACTTTCTATCCATCTCTTATGATGGAGGAGCAGAGTCGGGCTGCGTAATTAGAAGCCAAGTCATTTAATAAAGAGTAGACACACATATGTGCAGTAAAACAGATTGCTGTCCTCCAGATGACTCCATTTATCATGCGCCCTCTTCTCAGAGAAAGTCCATCTGCAAACTGCACTGTGGCGTCACAACAATCTCTCCTAAAAATGAACAGGCCTTGACTGTTTTGGACATTGTAGGTGTTGATTTTCCTGTCACAGCCTACAGCCTCTTTCGTCCCCTTTTTGTCCGATTCTCCTCTCGTTCTGTTTCTCACTTTCACTTTTGCAACTCTCTCTCTCTCTCTCCCCTCCCCCCTCTCCCTGCCCTCCCTGAGCGTCCCTGGCCGCTGGCCTCTCTCTCGCTGTGCCACGTATGTAACCTAAACTGTGCAGGAGCCAAGCAGGGCTGGGCCACGAGAAAAAGCTTTCCATAAGACCAGGCTGAGGCTCTGAAGTCTCTCTGGACCTTGTTCAGTGAGGAATGAAATGGGGCTGCACATTCTCATTTTCTTCACTCAGCGTACTCCATATCTGCATCTGGCTCAGACATTAGAGCTCGTACACCTTTTCTTTTACCCCTCTTTCATCTTCTCTTCCCATCTTTCTCTCACACTTTTCTCTCCATCTCTGTTTTGCTCTCTGTCTGTCAGTTTTCTTCTTTCCTCACAGTATAATGTGTTGCTGTAAAACACTATCCTGGCCCTTCTCGTGTAAACACAGGCTCCTCCTTCACCCTTACTTAATGTCATTAACAGGTGGCTGTCAAAAATAGACCCTCACACTGTCACAGATATAAACATGTTTTTTAATAAGGGCTGCTCATGTGAGCGGACCACCCTGCTCATTGATTTAGGATTTCAAACATGTGTGGAGTATGAACAGGGTGCTGTTGAGCTTGAGTTGCAGGTGCAATCCAACAGCAGTGCAAACACACATACATTTAATCAACAACTGTGTGAACCAACCAGGCTGCGGCCCCCTCCCTTGTTACACTCACTTTCCATAACCCTTATGTACCTCCCTCCCACCCCCCTTTCCCTCTCTCTCTTACTCTGCCATCACTACTCTCCCCCCTCTATTGAGTTTCAGGCGTCTCTCAGTCCTGAACTGAACAACACACACCAAACAGGTCAGACTTATTCTTCTTTTCACTCAAAGTGCTTTAGCTGGTTGTTGCTTTCTTGTCACACAGGTGGCCGTGGCTGGCTTTTTGGTGAAATGGTAGAGAAAGTTCCTCATTCCTCACAACACAAAATGCACCAGTGTGTACAAGCTTATCATCGGCACAACTGCTACAGAGCTTAAGTCAGTGCATCATAGTTTTTGTTGCATTATCAACCTGAAACACATGCATGTATACACTGCTTAGGATAATCTTGTGGTACAAAGTGAGCATTTGTCTGTGTTATCCCTCCAGTAGAGTAGCGTGGCTTGCTCTGACCCCTCTGATCATCCTGTGGTTAATATGGATGTAATGTGATCGAGGTTTGTAATTCTATGACCACTAACATGGCTGTCAGCAGCTGCAGTCATCATATTCTTTATTACAGTTAATGTTGCAAGACTATTCTAATGCACGGGTGTTATTCCAAACCTTTGGTTCATTAGAGACATGCATACATTTCCTTTTTATTAGCTCTTAATTATATATTATAGCCCTTTACAGGGTTTGCTGTAACTTAAAACATTTCATCTTCTAACAAAATAAATAGTATATTGTTATATCAAAAAGTTTCTTGTTTTAATGTGATATGTTTGTCCAAAAAAATCTTGTTATAACAAAAAGAATAAACATTTTACATTATGACGTCAAACTGATCTCTTTTCTTTTTCTGGCATGGCAGCAATACACGTCCATATTGTTATGTTATGTTATGTTATGTTATGTTATGTTGTATTGTTTTGTGTTGTGTTGTGTTGTGTTGTGTTGCGTTGTGTTGTGTTGTTGTGTAATGTTATGTTATGTTAGCTTATGTTGTTATGTTACTTTATATTATATTATTTCATGTTATGTTATGTTATGTTGTGTTTTGTTATTTTATGTTGTGTTGTGCTGTTGTGTTATGTTAGCTTACGTTATTATGTTATGTTGTGTTGTGTTAGGTTAGGTTACGGTTATTTCATCTTATGTTAGGGTTATGTTATGTTATGTTATTTTATGTTATTTTGTGTTGTTATGTTATTTCATGTTGTTATGTTATTTCATGTTGTTATGTTGCTTTATGTTGTTATTCTATCTTATGTTATGTTATGTTGTGTTAAGTTAGGTTAGGTTAGGTTATTTCATCTTATGTTAGAGTTATGTTATGTTATTTTGTGTTGTTATGTTATTTCATGTTGTTATGTTGCTTTATGTTGTTGTTATTCCATCTTATGTTATGTTGTGTTGTTATGTTGCTTTTTGTTGTTATGTTGTTTTGTTATTTTATATTGTGTAATGTTATATTATGTTATTGTAATTTCATGTTATGTTATGTCATGTCATGTTATGTTATGTTAGGTTGTGTTGTTATGTTATTTTATGTTATGATATGTTGTTTTATGTTGTTGTTATTCTATGTTATGTTATGTAATGTTATGTTATGTTTTGTTTTTATGTTATTTTATGTTATGTTATGTTTTATGTTTTTGCTGTTGTGTTATATTAGTTTATGTTATGTTATGTTACGTAATTTCATGTTATGTTATGTCATGTCATGTTATGTTATGTTAGGTTGTGTTGTTATGTTATGTTATGTTATTTTATGTTATGTTATGTTGTTTTATGTTGTTGTTATTCTATGTTATGTTATGTTCTGTTCTGCTCTATTCTGTTATTTTGTACACATTTGTATTGTCCAAATTGATAACTCCAAGCAAGGCATAATTAAAATGTAATTTACTTGTCTTACAATATTGTACAAAATAAGTTTAATTTACTATACCATGAACCATTTGTAAAACTGTTATTAGAAGGTGTTACCCCAATTTTTTGATGCATGCAAGTAATGATATTTATATACTGCAAAACTCTTAATTTACTCTTTAGATTTATATACAGCCAAATATTGTACACAAAGGACTTGCACAAGGACTTGCACTGGGTTCATGTGGTGCGGTGCCTATATAAAACCTCTGATGCTGTAAGCGCAAAGCTCTAAATTAAGTGATCCACAACTGCTGGTGCTGCCTCCCTTACTTGCCAGGCCTCTTGCCTCCACTACGTGACCTGTTGGACTGCACTGCAGAGTTAATTACTGCAGCCCTCTCTCTGTCAGAGGGTTCAGGCATGAATTATCACCTCTCATGCACCCTGAGCAGAGCAGCGACACCGTTGTACCCCGTCACTCACGTTGTTTATACTGCTGGCTCACAGTTTGTAACAGAAACGACTCTATAAGCCTGGATCCACCTACACTGTATATACAACAGACCCAAACATATACATGTATGCAAAAAGGCGGTCATAACTGCAGATTCCAAGTGTTTGCCGGTACACGTAATGCAGGATGGGAGGTATTTGTGGCAACCCATTATCCCCTCAGATCAAAAGGGATCTGAGTCTAAGCCCCAGAGAGTGTACCTGCTCGGAAAAGAGCTCTGTTGTCAACTCCTCTGGGAAAATATAAGATGGGTGGTCCGGTCTGGCGCTGTGGTGTTATCTCTCACCTTGACCCCGCACCAACCGACTCCACCAGCTCATCCAGCCCAATTGTTTCTTCATCTGAAGCAGAATCTGCCTTTCAGGGAAGCGCCATATGGCTTATCTATTGTTGGCTGAGAGCATGTCATATGGCTTTTAGGGAGGGATAACTGTAGATGCTGATAAAGCTGTTGGAAATTAAATATTACGCTGGTGATGAAAGGATTTTGCTCTTGTGAAGCATATGCTGGCTGCTCTTTCATCTTTCTGTTTCATCTCTCTATTTCACAGGACTGGACAGAAAACAGACACCGGCTCTCCTGGTCCTTGCCTCCGTCTCCTCCCATTTTATCATTTCCTTACTTCATCCGCCCCCTACTTCATTCATTTCGCTTTCTGTCTAATTTCATTCTTCAACCCACTTATTTTTACTTGATCCTTTGTTCACTCTGACTGCTTTTGCTCAGTTGACTCATCCATCACAGGATAGCTGATAGCTGTGTCTCCTTTTCTTTTACATACTGTTTTAAAACTTCCAAGCCCTCCTTACCCCCGCCACATTTTCCTCTCACCAAACCTTCCTTCAATCTCTTCCTCTATTATTTGCTCCTCTGATTTTTAACCAAATCGCCCTACACTTCCTCCTGATCTTCCTCGGGCCTGGCCAGTTGTGATCAGCATGTGGTCCAACTTCTTTGTACAGCAGGATGAGGATGGTCGCATTGGGGTGGCAGGAGCTGGACAACCTGGAGGTTTGGGGGGAATGAAAGGTGTAAGGGGACAGAGGAGGACTCACAAGATGAGTGACAGCCAGGAGGGGAAGATCAAGCTGGCCTTCTTTGTTTCTATCATTGGCGTGACCCTGACGGTGTTGGGCATGGGGACAGAGTTTTGGGTGGAGCTGGCCCAACCAAAGAGTTTCAGTGGCAACCAGACCTGCCAGATGGCCCATTATGGTCTGTGGAAGGGCTGCATCCGCACCCTATGGGTGGCTGACATAGACCCAGAGAGGACAAGCTGCGGCCCTGCTGAACTACCTGGAGGTGAGACCTCTGGTTGGCATGTGTCTGTGTGGCTGTGTGAGTTTGTCTGTCTGTCTGTCTGTTCTCTGTGCTGTCTAGGAGGTGAGCAGGTGAGGTTTCTGCAGGGCATGTGTCTGTTTTGTTTCTCTGACTGTCTGCTCGTGTCTGCCTCTCTGTAAACTGAATTGCCCGGCCATGCAAGTGTACCTCGAGGCGGCCTCCACGCTGCAGAACGTGCCTCAGTATTAAAGTGATTTAATAGAAAAGGGTCAAAAGATGCGTCTGAGAGGTTGCACGTTGCTGATATCATTGAGGAAAAAAACGTGTACACTTAATCGCAACGATTTTTCTTTGCCATCACCACTGATGTGAAAACAGAGGGAGCAGGCATAACTAATATGATGTATGCCCTCTGGGAATATGCTTACATCTGTAGGTCTTTCATGTGAGCCCATAAGGGACTGAGGAACGCTGTGCCAACACTTCATTTTAATAAAAATAATGTTCCTCCCACTGACAATCCTCAGATTTCTGAGCAACATATTTAGGATTTTAAACATTTTTCCTATAAATGAGTATATCCACTGTAACCTTGCGAAAGGATTGAGAGAGGATATTTGTGTATGTGAAGCTGCCTGCATGCATATGTATCTAGGTCATCCTACAGATAATGTGCAAATTGAATCATTAAAGAAATACGATGCTCAGAAACAGAGCCCGACCACAGTAACGCTGTTATTGTAACGACACAAAGCAGCGTGCAGGCACATGTAGAACTATACAATAAAATCTGTGTGCAACATTGTCAGTGAAATGAAGCATTAATTTCAAGTTTCTCCCTTCACTGGCTGCCTAATCATCTCCTGTTGTACACACAGTGCAGGCAGGTGATGATGAGGGGCAGACCACAGGTTTATCGTGCAGACGAACGTCCATGTTTAGAGTTGTGACAGCGCCTCTCGCAAAAGCACTTTATTCAACTTGACCGTGGTTAGGTTCTCCAGAGTGCGTCCATTATCTGCACAATGACCTATTTCTGTCTGAAAAGCGAGAGAGAGGCAGGTATTGGAAGACGTGAGATAGAGATAGGCAAGGCTTTAGAATGGAGTCGCTGCCTATCTCAGGGAATCTGCTGAGACAGAGCCAAGCTCTGAGGAGAAAATCTCCTCTCCCAGCAGAGATACACGAGGATCACACATATACATAAATACTACTCGCATACATCAAATTGAGTGATGGGTCACAACATTGTTTTACCATCCAGCCATCAAGGACTAATTCATCTTACCCGTCAAAATGTCCTCCATCTCTGGCTGCTCCCAGCGAGCAGATATATTATATATCTATGCCTCCGAGATGGTCTGTTTGTGTGTGAGAGCAGCCAGTATGCTTCTGACAATCTTTCTCACTCGTCCTAACACTGTTGGCCCACGCCGCCTGTCGCAGATGGCCGTGGGCTTGTCATGTTTGGACGAAAACAACTGTTTTTGCCATCTCTGCTTCTCCGTTTCACATCCCTGTTTGCATGCCTCTGGCTCCTGTCCCGAGCAAAAGTGCGGCCCCGCCGATTTCCATGCCCGTCATCTCAAGACCAGCCATCCATCTTTTCGCTGCCTGCTGGAGAGGAACATGACAGCTCAATAATTATAGCCTCAGCAGGGGCAAGCGAGAGCAAAAACCAGTTGACTGTGATAGCATAATGTGTTAAAAGAATCAGTAGGCTGATAAATGGTGTGTCGGCTTCAATAAGAAATGTTTGCAAATGCGCTCAGACACAAACATATTTGTGTGTGAAGGAAATGTGTGAGTGTGTGTGCGAGCATGTGGTCATCTTGGACCACAAAATATTCAGTGGGTGAAAGCCATCACTATGCGCTTGTGAAGCCAAGTGGAATCTGACTACTTCACAGTTTTTGTCTAAATATAGAGAGGGGGAAACGAGGATGAGGGACAGACAGGGACTGAGGGAGAGTGTATGTCTAATGCAGTATTAACCAACCCCTCTGTGTTTCCTCCCCCTCTTGACATCTCCTGCTCCCCTCACCTCCTTCTCCATCTGTGGCTCCCCTCTCTCTTCCCTTTCACTCACCACCCCTCCATCTGCCCCCCTCCAACTCCCTCCTCCTCTTCCCCCAGCTATCTCATCCTCTGAGCTGCATATTTCCTGCATCCCCCCTTCATCATTTGCTCACTTCCCCTCACTCCTTCTTCTTCTGCAGCCACGCCTCTTCGTTTCTCTCCTCCATCTGCCCCTTTCTCCCCATCTACCTCTCTTCCTTCTCCCCTCTGCCATCCACCCTCAGTGTTTTGCTGTCTCTCACCCTTTCTGGCGGCACCATATGTGCGATGCTGGGCAGTGTGTGTGTGTGGAGCGGTGTGCGTCTCTGGGTTTTCCAGCTAATGCTCGACTCTTGGATATAAATAGGAATAATGCCTGGAAGGACAGGGTGCATGGATGCATAGGAGGCACATAACAGAAGACCAGCAGCCAGTGTGTGTGTGTGTGTGTGTGTGTGTGTGTGTGTGTGTGGGCACATGTCTCATCTTTTTGTATGATCTTTTTCCTCTAACCACAGAATCCAACTGCACCTACTTCAAATTCTTCACCTCTGGGGAGAATGCAGTCATATTCAAGAAGACAACCAACAAAAGTGAGACGTTAAACATTTCCCCCTGCAATTTTCACTATACATACAGTCACACACTACAGCCACTATCAATAAAGATGTCCACTGGGGTGTTCAGAGGACCATGCTGGTGTTTTTTTTTTGTGTTTTTTTTTGCATGTTTCAGCCCATTAACTTTTGCTGCCACCCATTTTCCAAAGCGAATCATAAGCTATCAGACTGATTAATGTGTTTACCTTACTGTCCAGGCAGCCGCTGGTTTCAGTGCATATTGAAGCTCAGCTGGCTGAGACTTGATGCTTACATCGCAGTAAGCGTGAAATCAACTTTCTGAAGTTGATTTCACGCTGAAAACTTCCTTGAAGGACATACAATATTTAAGAGCTGTGAGAGGGAAGTGCGATCACAAGGTGAAGCACCCATGGTTGTGATCACATACACAGTGGGAATGCTGTTTGTAGCCGTGCTATTAGCGCACCTGCCTGTTTAGCGATGTTGGTTTGTTGGTCAGGCCTCCACTTTGGTCCTACATGAAATATCTCAAAGACGATCGGATAGATTGTCGAGAAGTTTTGCTTCATTTTACAGGTCAGCAAATTTCCTGGTTAGTAGGAGGTTATTACCAGAATAATTACCTCAAAATCTATAAAAATTTCCCCCACAGGATTTGATGATAATATTCTGATATTTTCCAACAAGCAGTTGATAAATAGCTGTTAATTTCTTTAATATATTTCCAAGAAACTTCCAACTGTTTTCTGCCTAAATTCTGCTGATCATGCCAGTTTAGTTTAGTTTCTGTTTAACACCCCCCTCACCAGGCCACTAAATTGAAGAGAGTCTTGTAGCTTAATTTCCAACTAGTTTCCACCTAACTTCCCCTCAGCACACCTCTAAATTAAGGCGAGTTGTCGCAAATTCTTCCATCTAGTTTCTGTCAGCAGGCCAATAAATTGAGGTGAGTTGTTGCAGCTTAATTTCCAACCTGTTTACCGCTTACATCTGCCTATTGTGCCAACTTTACCTCCAACTAGTTTCTGTCTAACTTCTGCAGGTCAGTAAACTGACATAAAGGGATGTTAGACAGAAACTCGATGACATGATCAGCAAAAGTTGGAAGTTTCCGGGAAATGTATCAAATAAATATATTTTTTATATATTTATTTATTAACTGCTTGTTGGAAATCAACAGAATATTATTATTAAATTATTTTATGGTAATTTTCAATACATTTTGAGGTAATTATTTGGAGGTAATTTCAAAGAAATGTTAAATATGTAATCATGCGTCCTTTATGATGTACAATGACTTTTGTAATCCCCTGCCTTTCCTGTTGTGCCTCCATGAAGTTGGCACTGAAATGTCTCTTAACAATTTGATAGATTGCCATGAAATTTCCCTCAGAATGAAAAGTTATCACTTTGATATTTCATACAGCGTAACCATCAGGTCAACATTTTCTTTTATTCAATCAGTTTATGACCAGAAACCTGCAAAATGTATGATGTTACCATTTATGTGCTCAATAACTCATGTTATCATGCTAACACGCTAAACTAAGATAATGTACAATCTAATCTTTATACCTGTTAAACATCAACATGTTAGCTTTATCATTGTGAGCATGTTAGCTTGTTTGCCACACAGAGCTGCTCTGCACTAACACAAAACATAACTTTGCCAAACCATAAAGTGTTCAATGTGACGATTTATTCATGTAAAGCAGGTTTGTATTCTCTGCACATTTATTCTACAGTCTTACCGGCACACTTACATGAATGGCTAGCATGGATGATAGGAAAAATGCATCTCTCTGAAACTGTGCTGCTGGGCAAGAACCAAAGTGCTCAAAGTCTTTTTATGTTGCTTTTTCGACATGATTGATCTCGCCTCATTTTTGGCTTTGTCTCCCTCTCACGTTCCTGAAGCCTGTATCTGTTGTGTTTTAATTGATAAAATAATAATATCTGTGTGATGGATTGTCAAAAAACACAAAACTGGCACGGGCTCTTTTTAGGTTGCACCTGTTCAGTTATTCAATGCCAAAATAAAGTTTTTTTTCAATAGAGCCAGTTTGGGAAGTGGTACAGTTCACACCATGGTTGTATTTTCACGTTTCAGAACTCAAGTATAATCGACTCAAAGCCCGGTGGAATTAAACAATGTCTGATTCTACTACGCGACCAGTTTCCACAGAGCATTTCACAGTGTTTTTGCCATATTTCCTGTAGATTTCTCGCTGTATAAAGTGACTAATTCTTCACTCCCTTTTCTCTTTTAATTTCTCCCTCTCTCCTTCACAGATCTGAATATTGCATCAGCTGTCTTGGCCCTTCTGAGTCTGACCATGATGGTGATGGGCTCCATCTGTATCGCCATGGCCCTCAGCAAAGGAGTGCAGTTCTTTCTCAAACCAGCCTCCTTCTGTTTCATCCTATCAGGTGGGACCTCACTGCTGCATCACCTGTTTACGTTCAAGATGGCAAGACGATGTGATAACGTGATTTTATTCTAACCTCTGTGCAGGTGTACTGGTCCTTCTCTCTGTGCTAATATTCCACCAGTCGGTGCTGGCCTTCCTGTCTAGTGACCACTCCATACCTTTACACCATGAGCTGTCCTGGTCTGTGGCCTGCGTGGGCTCAGCGGGGGCCCTTCTTATTCTTGGAGGTTCCCTCTTCATCATCCTCTCCCTTCCTTTCAGCCCCTGGCAGAAATGCTTGCCTCACAAGAATAGCGCCACCTAGCACTTAAATGCTTAATGATGCACACAGTGTTCTTGATGTCTTGTTTAAGAGCAAGTGGAAAAGTCGTTTTCCTGAGAGTTGTGACATTGCTTGCTCTTGGATGTCATAGGTCTTAATAAATGTCTGAAGAGAAGGCAGTAATACATTAGTTAGGCCTCCAGAGCTTTTGTTTTAGCGTTTTTAGTAGAAAATAGATGAAGGAGCAACAGGGCTACCGCTGACTGTTCAATTTTTTAGCTCTGTGTTATGTTTACTTAAACCTGCGGCGTGGAACTAAGCTGTAAACGATACAACCTGATTATTTTCCGTCTAGACGTAAATGCATATGTTTTTCTACTTACCAAAGGTGGTGACTTCTAAGGTGAACTGGTCTAATCTCTCACTTGACCTTATCTTCAGGACAGGGAGCTGTTTAAACATGGGCCAGAAGAGATCAAATATCCAACGAGGAAGAGGAATGCATGAGGCAACATCACTTATGACACACAGCTGTTCCAATTAAACACCAGATCCATTAACCCCATACCATGTAAACAGTTGACCCGAAATATCGTCCACGTAAACAGAAGTACTGCTGGTTGACATAAAATGCATTGCACCCCAGACTGCAGGTTTAACGAAGTGTCACAAATAGGCTTGTTAGCCTGCATATAGTTAGACTACATACATCTAGTCTTTCTGATAGCGTCAGGAAGGTAAATACAAACTTTGAAATGCTCAGACACTTTTATATTTTAAAACGTTTTGTCGTCTGTTTAATATGGAAGCTCATTTCTGCCAAGAAAAAACAAAACAAAACATGAAATGTAAGCAACAAGTCGTCCAAATGAAACTGTGAACATACGTCCGTTTGGGAGACGTGAAGCTCAAAGTTAGACATAAAACAAAATTCTGAAAATGTGAGTCAAACGTTTGACTTATTAATTATGACTTATCAACAAGCAGAAATGGGCTTCCATTGATTAAAATTCCAAAAGCAGTATCACCACCAGAGTTGCAACAAATACTATGTTTTTGATAATGCTAACGATCAGTATAGACCAATATTCACACGGCGGCCATTTTCCTCTGACATCACTCTCATGATGGTAAGCTGAAATGCTCAGATAACATTACGCTGCTGTGTTCGAAGTCATATAAATGTAGGAAATCTTATATATATTGTTATAACATCACTGCTTCTGACTTATCAGCAACTGAAAAGATGATTAATAATGAAAATATATGCCATATGTCAAGATAAAACAACATATTTGGTAACCCGTTAGCTAACATTAGCATTCAACCAACTTTATCAGCTGATTGCGTTTCACTTCGAAGTTTAAATATTTGGGTTCAAGATGTGTGTCAATGTTTTAGAATTAGTTTACACCTTTTCTATCATATCGTGTAATGTGAAAGAAACGTACAGTTAGCTCGGAAGTGGCTGAATGCTAACGTTAGCTAACGGGTTGTCAAAATATGTTGTTTTACCTTGAAATATGCCCTGTATTCCTCCGGATTCTCACTGTCTGTTGTGTTTTTATTTGCTGATCATTAAAGGTGCCTGTGGAGTGATAAAAAAATCGTCAGATTCAATATGTCATTTCATGTACGACATATGATCTTCCCACGCTGAGCAAGATGTCGGAGGAAAATGGCCGCCGTGTGAATATGGTCCTATCTGCTACATGTTGCCTTATGAATAGAGTCAATAAGTATCCTTAATATTGTAGCCTATGAGGCTTTAGTTGTTATTATTTATTACTTACATGTTTTACAACTATTGAGTGAGGGCTGCTTCAGTTTAACAGATGAATGTATGTTGAATGAAATAAACTGTGCCTTTAAAATATCATTTTGTATATCAGAGAATTGTATGGACTCACTTTATAAGCTCATTTGTACATAAACTGAATGAATGTGTTTATATTGTATGAATGGTCATTGTTTGTAGTTTAGTCTCCAAACACTTTATTTGCAATATGTATGCAGTAAAAACATGTTTGTCACAGGATACTCACTTTATCTCTTTACCAGGAAGTGCTCATTTCTACTCACGTGTAAAGTTTGTGGCACCAGTTTTGCTTACCATTAAAGGGATTTGACATAAAATAATGGCCTCCCTTTTGTTTGCTGACATGACACCCTGTCTCCTCTCAAAGTTGACATTCACCCATTTTCACCCTGTCACAGTGTGACTCCTAACCCCTCTGCCAAACATCCCCCTCCCCCCTGAACCGGCTCCTCTATAATTAGGCCAGAGCTCATCGTAATGCATTTCACTGCAGAGGTTGGGAAACCTTATCCTTGAATTTCAACTATGTACCCCGCGGCCTATCCTCGTACCTCTGTGCCCTCTGCTCTGCTTCTCCACCCCTGACCTGAGTGCGTCACTTTCCCTGCTGTCTCCGGGGGAGCCTGGAGGTCACCACTCCTCCACCCCTCCGCCTCCTCCTCCCTCTGTCCACAGAGGGAACTAACTGTTCAGATCAGAGATGTCCCAATAACTACTCTAACCCCGGGCCCACTGGGAAGTGAGTGGCATCCAGACAGTCACACATATACTCACCTGCACACACACACACTCTCTCAGGCACAGGCTTTTAATTCTGGGTGGACAGAAACTGAATCCACATGACACACTATCCTGGTTGTATATATAGCTGTTAATAGTCCTACTGAGACAGTGTGACACACCGGCCACGAGCTGCATGTTTGTAAATGGAAATGGGCGTCCAAGAATTCTGTAGACTGAAGGTGGTCTCAACTTTATAATCGATATATTGACCGAAATATAAATGGCCATATATTTTCAGCTGTTTCACCCTAAGCTGTAATAAGGAACGGTCCCTGTGTAGTAGACTAAAGGAGTTTGCTTTGGCTTCCTCTCCTCCTTGAATCTCTCATCGCAGCATCACTGTGACTGTAACAAGACTGCAGTAGGTATGATAATAGCAGGAGCAGGCTCCCAGATAACTAATCCGTAGGGTTCAGGAGCATCGCAAAGAATCTCATGCTCCTTGTCAAGGATGTGACACTGCTTCACTCTGCCATAAGTATCACCTCTCGTCGCTGAAGAGCTTGATCCCTCCCTGGAAGTTTTCCCGCATTCATCCCTCTGAGGTCAAGGAAGACCTGCCCAGTGGGCCTGAAGGGACCAGAACAGACCTTCAGAGTAATTTTTAATTTATTCATGAAAAATCATGCATGAGGTACCAGATGGCAAAAAAAAAAAAAATGATGAGCTCAGGTAAGGCAGTGGTCACAAAGAAGTCTCCTGAATAAACTTTCAGTTGCGTTTCTCATTATCCTATTTGGCAAATACCGCCCATCTGGCGCTATCCATATATTTGCAAATATAACGAGCCTCAGGTCTGACAAGGAAGGTCGAAGTCTTTTTAGGATCACAGCACAAGCAAAGATTAGCTGAGTGACCCTGAGCTTGAGTTACTACTAAAAGCGATGTTTGCTCACTAATGATGAACAATACTTTACACACAAAAGATATTGTCAGTTTATAATATAAATTGTATTTTTATATAGAGCAGGTAAAACTGTCTCCACCTGGTCCAGCTACAACATTAAAATTCTGCCTAGATGTAAGTTAATGCATCAATAATAAAGTATCATTCATAATGTAACACTGACAGGGGCCATTCTTCATACTGAATACTTACTTTTGATACTTTATCAGTAAATTTAAGTATATTTTGTTGCTAATCCTTCTGTACTTTTACTTTAAGCTCTCCTCCGGACATCTTTTAAAACAAATACAAATATTCAGCTTTGAATATGAATGATGATTCATGCCTGAAACTGTTTTTACCATTTTGGAGGTTTTAAGTTTCTGTATCAAATTTGTTTAAGGGGGTAATACGTAAGAATTTTAGTTGAAAACATTAAAAAATTATCTAAAACAACCAACAGAATGTGAATAATTAGCAGTTTTGACATTTTAGCGTATTGTATTGCAGAGACATCTACTGAAGTTAGCATGCTAAGCAGCTAGCCCTGAACGTCCCAATCCAAAGCACCAGTATTAGTGGTGTAAAGCATCCCCCTGGTTCCACAGCTCACAGTCTGAACCACTAGCTGCACGGCTAACTGAGCTAACTAACTAAGGAAAGCTGCAGTTAGTAGCAGTTAGCGGTTACATATTGCACCTTTAAGAGGCATATGAGACCACGATAGCCAAACAGAGAGGTAAAAAATCATGTGGGTAGATACACGCATTAAATCATATTTTAGGTAAGAACATATAAACGCCCTCTGTCAGCAGATGAATGTGAAAACAGCACATACATCATTCAGCACAGTGAAGGTGAAACAACTGAGAGACAGAACTATAAGCAAAGATATTTTTGAGTGGATGTGGAGGTTAAATTTTCAGGACACAACTACGACTATGCTACTTTCACCTAAACCTGCAATGTTGTTGTGCTTTTTTGTCCACTTAGCTTAGTGGAGGCAAGTTGTGAACATAACAGTGACGCGTCATCACCTTTTAAGCGGTAAACTTGTCAGCGTTTGTCAAGAGTTATCTTATCATCCAGCAGTTACAGAACAGCATTATCATTCATTTGAAGTCATATCTTTCTGGCCACCTGATGAGTCCAGTATTCACTCTTGTTTTAGCTCTATTTTGGTCTTTACTGGCTCTTTCACTGCTAAATGCCACCGTCTTCACCAGCTAATCGCTAACTGTGTCTCTCTGCAGTTTGGTGCTGAGCAGATAGAGTACAGTTGGTTTTTCAGAGCTTCTTCACTGAGAACAGGCACCTGCTGAGGCTGACAGCGTCGCCATGAGTGGGCCGGACAGCTAAACAATGAGCTGAAGGGAGCAGAAGATTCAAGTGATAATGTTCATTTTTATGAGTGCCACCTTTTCACGTTGTCATTAGATATATATAGAAAAACATAGATTATAGCTGCTTAAAGTAAAAGATCTGAATACTTACAAACTGTTCTGAAAGGGGAACTCCTGTATTTTTAAACCTGGGCCCTATATTTATATATTTTGGTGTGTAAATGATTCAAACTTACCAAAAATGTTGGAATCGGTCCTGTAGATCGCCTCAGCTGGCGGCTGCAACATGGCTGCAATGTAATCCTTTGGGGCAACTCCAACCGTCAAAGTTACGTCCACTAAAAGTGCTGGTTTTGCTACTGACAGGCTGAGGTTGTTGTTAGAGGTGTCTGACAACATTACGGAAACGTCCAGTGACTTTGAAGATAAATTCTCGCTGGCAGGTCCTCGAGGTAAACTCCTCTCTCCGATCTGACTCACGTGTCCACCGTCGTCTCCCTGCAACAACTAACCTCTCACGAGAGTTCAGAAGGAGACTTCCTGAGCGAGACTCGACAGTCATAGTATCCCAAAGGATTACATTGCAGCTGCCAGCTAAGGCGATCTATAATCTGTAATTATGAATCATTTACACACCAAACATGTCAATATCGGGCCCAGGTTTAAAACCCCACAGTTTAAAAAATTCCCTTTTCAGAGATACTCAAACACAGATGCATGCTCACTTCGTGTTTCAGAAGAGACGCCGCTCTCCTCAGCAAAAAAGAAACAAAAGACAGCAGTCTGTGAATATGTTTGTTATTGTTTTTTTTATAAACTTCGTGCAATACAGTGTTTAAGTTTATCACACATTTAGATAAACCATAATCATTTGTCTAGATATATCTATTCTCAACTACATACTATTCATATTGCCCACATAAATGCTATCTGTGTGCAGTTTTTATCACATTATTCTTTTTCTGAAATGAAATCAAAGAAATGAAAACGTAGAGAATCTGGAAGCGTCTGGTTGTTTTGTTTTTAGTTTCTTCATTTTATCACGTAGCGGTGTGTCCATGGTCTCGACCCGCATCTGCAGTCACTCGGGACAGTTTTAATAGAGAGAGTGGGATGGGCGGGGCGGGTGGGCTGTTGGGTTTTTACATGTGTTTACATTCTCATCAACATAAACAGGTCAGAGTTCAGGATCCCGAGTCGGCCGGTCACAGGGGGAAGCACAGTGAAAAGAATCTTTGGGGAGGTTAAGATGTCGTCTCTGTGGTGAAACTGTTACTGGCGTGATAAAATAAGGGAACGCTGATCCTGTGACCAAATGTGGGAGCCGGGGACGGGGACAAATTCAGCGGATGAAACTACCCAACAAGAGTCCAGGGAAGAAAACACTTCAGCCAAACCTGCCCAAAATGCATACTCAGTTTGAACAGTGGTCCCGAAAAAACATATCTATAGACTTTACAAAGAGATGTATGCGTAATTACAATGTACATGTATCTTCTCAAAAGATTTTTCTCCATAGTGTTTTTTAAACCCTCTCAACCCACATATACATATTGTATTTTTTTGCCACTGAAAATGATGAGTTGCATGTCTCACTTTGGGACTCTTCATAGAAAAAAATGATTAGGTTTTTTGTTTTTCTGCTCAGGTAAGTAACCTTTACCTGAATCTGTACAAATGTATTTATTCTATGTCTTCTTTTTTCTGCTTCCTCCGGTCAGAGGTTTCTGTTAATGCCCAAGAACAAACATCTTCAACACGACTATTAGCTACAAGTACTACTGTTAACACTGATTAGAATGGAAATAAGACTAACAGAGGCCCATAGAAAACTCAGACTCATAATAACAATGAAGTTGGACGGTTGTCGCAGTCACTCACATTATTGTTGCATTTCTTTCAGTATCAATATTGGAAGACAATTTACAGTATTCAAATCTGACTTCATGTTATAAATGAAAATTATATAATATGGGGGTTACAAAAATAATACAGGCCCTCACTCTTCCACATATTGTGCACACTCATGCTTGACACTTTGACACAATTACGCACAGCTCACTGACAGTCCCAGCGGCTCTGCATGGAAGAAATTCACAGTAAAAGTCATCGAGATCTAAAATTAGAGTGAAAACAACATTGAAATTAAAATTCTTCATTCCAAAACGATAGTGTTCTGCAAACGCGGCTAGCCTGTAATAACGCTAAGAATAATCACAACAACAATTTTACATTAATGATGATCTGGTTAAATTAGCAGTAATATTGCACAAAAAAATATGTGAAACATTTTTCATAATAGCCCAAGGTTAATTGCGTTTGATCATTAACAAAATAAATCATTTCTAGCACATTAAAATATCAAAATAGTTTTATTGTGAAAGTTCATTGTTGTTGTTATTATCGCTCTGTTATTACTCTTCTTCTTTTTGCTCTCAGTGAGATTGAGTAGACTAAATAACAGTGAACATGGAGGGAGAGATTTAACATTTCACCTGTCTGTCTTTCTATTGAGCCAAACAAACACAGAGCTCCTCTCTATCTTCCCTCCTTTATCACTACCTATCCTCCCCTCCCTTCCCTCTCGCCTCCCCTCCTCCCTACACAGGCGTTGTCTTCCTATTCAGGGTGTTAGAGTTGCTCTCCCTGTCTCCCTTCAGCCTGTCCAGAGTCCCCATCCCTCGCTCCCTGTCTACTGTGGACGAGGTGAAGGGTGGAGGGCCGGAGCCCACCGAGTTGGGCATCGGCGCGTTGGAGTTGGAAGAATTGGAAGGGTTGTGTGACTTAAGCGAGGGAAGTGTGCCGCTCATCATCACCCCTCCACCTCCCCCTCCATCCTTTGGGAAGCAGTTGTGGAGCTGGTAAAGCGTGGCCCTGTCCACCGTTCCATACATGGGCGGCAAACCCCCCAGTTTGGGGTCACGGGACAACGTGTAGAGGGAGATGTCGCCTCCAGCCAGGGCCGTGTGGGAGCGAGAGTGGGGGTTCGGTAAAGTGGACACCGAGATGGGGCCCTGGGAGAGCAGCGCAGAGGGGGGCAGGCCGAAGTTCTTGCCCCCACCTCCTACAGGTGAGGGGTCTCGGGAGCGTGAGGGGTCGGTGGAGCGCGACGAGGAGCGGGAGCGGCGGCGGAAGCGGTAGCTGGGCAGGCGGAGCATGGCGTGCGTGGTGCTCTTGAAGATGTCGGTGCGGGAGCGACAGCGCAGCTCCTTGTTCTTCTCGATGTAGATGTTGACAGCCAGCACCCCCACCATCTCGGCCATGATGAAGGACAGGCCTCCAAAGTAAAAGGACCAACCGTAGGAGTACTGCCACTTCTTATCCTCGTCCTTCTTAGGAGAGATGTCCCCCAGTGCAGCCGAGATGTACACGATCACACCAATGATGTTACTCAGACCTGAGAGAGCACAGAAGTACGGTATTTACAAAAGAGCTAAATAAACCCAGACAGAGCAACTCACAGTACTAATAAACACATTTGTTTGACATGATGATTTGTGACATTCCCAATAAAGACAACTGACAAGACGAAGGTTGGATATAAAGACTTCTATTAAGCTGACAGAAGAGTCTACACACAGCTGCACACTCCCAAACAAAGCATCAAAACTGTTAGAGCAAGTAATATTCTCCAGACTGTCTCTCACACACGCATGCACATACAATAATCTCGGGTTACCTGCAGCCACAAAGAGAATCCCCGCCCCCAGGATGATGTTCCTTTTGCTCTTATAGAAACGACTAGCAGCGATGCAAACCCCTCCCATCAGCAGCAGGATGGCACTGAGGATCGGGAAGATGTTGGAAGCCCTGACTACCCCTGAACAGAGGAGAGAATAACAGTCAGCGGCAAAAATGAGAAAACGAGGAGTATAAATACTGAATGTGTGAAATGACGCCGGACTTCTGTGACAGTATCTTCAGACACAAAAGCACTTTTAGCAGCAGAGCAGGCATTAGCCAACAAGCACTTTAAAAGTAGGAAGATAGCAGGACAAAGCAACTATCGCCTGATACGAATACAGCAACACTATGCACTTTATGACTTTGCATATTATGTACGTATGAATGAATAACTCCATTGTCGCTTTTAGTTCATATATTTTATCGACTTGTGTTTATGTTCTCGTCCGTTTTTAAGAGCTGCACTGGGGAACGTTCCTATCAGCTGTGTTGACATGGCAATAAAGAACTGAAATTGAAATTGTCTTAAAGTTACGATCCTTAAGATTTGTATAAAATCAAGCCCCGTCTTTGATACTATTCATGGTTTTTGTCTCCTTAGCAACAGCCTTTCAATGTATTTACATTCTGTAATTACTTCTCTAACTCTAATTAACTACCTAAACCTGAGGGATTCACAGGAAATGATGTATGCATGTAATCTAGTGTTACTGTTTCAAATGTTCTCATTGATACTAGTCTCACTGTCCTGCAGTCAGAAATGAGCCATATACAAACAGAAGTTTTCACATTGAAGGATTCAGCTGGTAAAACATGGTCAAACATTACCGCTGGGCAATTAATCGAAATGTTATTGAAATTGCAATATGGCCAAGTGCAATATCACTCAACGCCATGCGATGTTAAGCCTTGTGCATTTATCCCTGTATCCAAAAGTTAATAAGGTTTATTCTGGGCAGCAGTTAATGTAAACTGAAGAACTGAGTGTATGTTACCCTGTCACGCAGTTGTTACTATGGTTACAGCTTTGCCCTGATTACAGACATGTTCAGTGCAGATGACCATGAAAAGGCATTGTTCTAGGCACATAGATATTAAATTTAAAAATAATAATATACGCCCACATATATTATATATCTATTAGTGCTGTCACGATACTAAAATGTCTAACTTTGATATAATAACATGAAAAATATGGATAATCGATGCTATGTTTTATCAAACACAACTTTGAGGGCATAACATTGTTTATTTTTATTGAAAGATAAATATGACAAGGCTTGATTACTGTGTGATTAGCACAACAGCATTTAAGATAACTGTATGTGAGGAGGCGAGCCTACAGTATACAGATAGTGCAATAGTTCGTCTCACAACTTGCTGTCAGAGAGAAGAGAGCGACACAGTACAGCTGGTACAACACTAATATCATCTATCTATACGCACAAACTCATACAGAAAAGAAATTACGTCCAGGCAGAGAACTTGAAAACACTGACGTCACCGAACCCGACCCAAACCCGGATGTGAATTCTTAATTTCTGTTGGGTTCTGGTCAGGTATCCATGCTCTATCTAGTACAGACTCAAGAAAAAAAATCACATCGACATTTTCATATATTTTTTTTTGTGAAAATGAAATGAAATGAAATCGTGACTCACAACATATAAAAAATAATCGCCCTACTTTTATTTTGAAGAACTCATGAGAATCACAATATACCGTCTTTTTTGGCAAAAACTCATTTCGCTGTGCTCTGCTGTTGTGTGAAAAGTGCCACTGCCGTGCACAGCGTGAACCCAGAATGTGTTTTCATTGTGTGGCTCAATGACTGTCAACTTAAGCATTAAAATGTGCTCGTTCACCACAGGCGTCACCAAATCAACCAAGAATGAAATCTTAAAGGTTACAACTTCAAGAAAACTGGTGGTTTACTCCGAGTCAGTATAGACAGCTACTTTATAACTAAACCCAGGTTTGAACAATGCAAGGACACAGAATAACGTCGACAAAGAAAATAAAAATGTGAAAGCTGCTCCGTTATAAATATGAACATAAGACTTGAGAGTGAGATAATTAATTACTCAGTTCTAGACACACAATCGAATCAAACTTCCCATGTGGCCTTCGGTGCTTTCAGCAGGTCTGCCAACCATGCACACACACGCACACACACACACACACACACACACGCACACACACATTAGCACTCCTCTCTCATCTAGGACAACTAGGCCACGGGAGAGAAAATGCCACCTAAATGCCAGCAAAATGCCTCTGCAACATTGTAAACAGAACACAAGCTTTTCTTTATGTATGCACAGGCACACATGTAGCATATCACAGAGCAGAGAGATATCACTGCAGGGCACTGGGTATGAACTAGGGCGCCCCATCTTCCCTGATTTTCTGCACACACTGTCACATGTTCATTTCTCGCAGAGAGAATCTTCTGAGGACGAGCAACAAAAACACAGAGCTAAAAAGTCACGGAGGGTAATTTTACACTTTCTTTCTCTTAGCGTCAGGCTCTCTCTCTCTCTCTCTTATTCATAACCAGGCTCCCCTGTCATTCATCACCCATGCCTAGTAATGTTGTTATTGACTTACGTAGGACGTACTCTGCCCCGTCATGGTCAAAGTCTGCGTCCTCTGGGAAGTGGTTGATCTGAGAACACACTCCTCTCTTTACTCCTGGGAGATGAGAGAAGAAACAGGGGGTGACCAGACACAACAAAAGACAGCAGCTCATAACTGACGCTGTAAGAAAAAGAGAGCAGCAAATATCCTCCTGAGAGACAAACTGACTGACACTCGAGCACAGTCATATATTTGTAAGAAAATCTCTCTTTTGTATTCGAGCATATGTGCCGGATGTCAGACCTCAACATACTGATAAGAACACCACAGAGGTTAAATGCAAGTTAGTAACATCACATACATACAGTACACACTAGTGTTAATTTTGACGGCTAGTTTTCATTTAGATTTAGTTTTTATGTCCTTGTTAGTTTTTATCATGTTTAATCAACCTATTCGCTGGGCGATATGTCATTATTATATCGTGACATGAGACTTTATATCGTCTTGGTTTTGAATATCGTTATAAAATGATATGGCACAAGTGTTGTGTCTAGTCTAGCCTCATCCAGTAACTGTGCTTAAAGGGGCTCTGCGGAGCTTCTGTGTTGTTATGTTAGCGTACTACATTTCTAAATTAACGTTAGCTACTGTTGCTCTCCGTTAGCGGAGCTGAGAGAGGCACTTGAGAACGTGCATAAAGTCACATCGGGAAGTCCAACCTGAGTCCTTCATAATGAAATCCACAGTCCAGCAGCTTTAAACAACTTCGTTCACAGGCTTGTAAAGGCAACCAAGAAGGTCTCATTTTTCATGTCACGTTACAATCCGCTCACGTGTGGCCACTAAAAAAAGATTAATACATGTGAATGAATACAAATTTTTAAATGGTGCCCCTTTAAGAATGCAGCTTTGCAGAAAGTGCCTCATTTCGTGGTCCGATGGTATCGATGGACCATGTTCTGATTTGCATATTTATTGTGAACCAGTACTGGGGCCCAACACTCTCTCTCACACTATTATACAACAATATGAGCTGTAAAGACAATAAAACAATTTGACCAAAGAACATGACAAACTTGCGTTGTGAACAATGGAAACAAGACTCCGAGTCCTGATTCTGCTCATTTTGTGCTGATGGTATCGTCCTGATATGATGCACGCAGCACAGGAAACAGAACCGCTGCGCTGAAAGAAAAAAGCCTCTCTAACGTTTCATCTTCTCTTTTTTTTGTTTGAGATTTTGGCGGAGTTTTTATCTTTTGAGCTCGGCGGCCTCGTCTTCATCGTCAACAAAACTGCATGTTGATATAGTCACAGTTAATGTTTAAAGACATCTGTTCCTTGTCGGCATCGTCTCGTCTTAGTCACGGAAAATGAGTCATAGTTGAGTTTTTTAGTTGTATTTAGTCATAATTTCCATTAACAAAATTAACACTAGTACACACACACACACGCACACACGCACACACACACACACACACGTAAATACATACAAGTATGCAGACACACGGGTAGACAGATAACTACCCGCCGGGGTCCTGCATGTAGACAGACAGACGAACGGAGGGATGCACGCACGATGATGACAGCACACCACTGTTGCTGATGGGTGGATTGTGAGAGAGATGGATGGAGGTGATGGAATGAAGAGACACAGACGGAGGGAGACATGGACAGATGTGGGGTGAGCTGGTCTCTTTTCTCACAGCTCTTTTATTTCCACAGGTTGGTCTGAAAAGAAACAGATGGAGGTACAAAGGGACGGGATGTCAGTTGAGCCACACGGATCAGTGCTGTTACCATCCTCAGACACAGACTCAACAGACTGTTTCAGGTGGCGTTCACACTGTCAGAGCTTTTAGACATTAGTGTAAGTGTTCCCCTCCAGTTTCTGAATTCACATGTTCGCTGGAGGACTGATCGCTGAATGACTTACTGCTAAAACATCAGCAGCTCGACCAGCGTCTCATTACAGGACATACAGATGTACTTGGTGCCGTAGTATCTGGCTTTTTCTGCGTTATCTTCACAACTTCATTTGCCGTATCAGTGAGGGGGTACTTCTGCAGTTGCCAGGGGGTGTGTGAATGGTTTTGAGAGGCTCAACTAATAAATAAATAAACAAATAAATAACTAAACAAACAGGCCACAGTAAGCTTTAAATCAGACCTATTCAACTAGCGGCCCCTGGGCCCTTTATCAACCTCATTCTGGCCGTTTGTCTGCTTCTAAGCACAAAAATACTCTTATTTTATCAAAACGTTTTAGCCAAGGCTGTTAAGCGGAGGTATTTTTTGTCCTGCCCTGCTCTTTGACTTCAAATCTGGCCCTTCGAAAAAAAGTAATTGAATAGGCCTGCTTCAAATCATGAACACCACAGCTTGCGGTTGAGAGTGTGTGAAAAATGGTTAGCAAGCGAGCGAGCAGAGAGGTAAATAGTTAAATATGTGAGAATTTCAGTTCAAAACAACAAAAACTAAAATCATCAACAGAATGCGAAGAGATACGAGTTTTGATGTTATGATGTCTATGTGTTGTTGCAAATGCTAACCAGCTAGCCCCGGCCCCTCACAGTCTAAAGCTACTGAGCTAGCGGTGTAAAAAATAAACATTCCCCTCCCAGTCCAGACCACATTAGCTACATGGCTAACATGGCTACTCCGGTGATATGCTGCCTCCACTCGGTTTGGAGTAGAAATTTAATATGAAAGTTCACCTCCAAATCAACAAATCTTACATGTGTTGCTATTTATCCATCTAGATTGCTTCGGCGCCAATTGCTGAGCTCTGGAGATATCGACTGTAGAGATGTCCGCCTTTTCTAAAATATGATGCAACCGCTTGGCACTACTACTCAAGATCATCATTGGACTTTTTTGGCATTATTTCTGTCTACTGAACTACACCCGCCAAAAGTGTCACCACGCAGAAGGAAGCGTGCATCTGCTCATGGATACGAGGCTAGCTAATTAACTGGTGCATGAGTAGATACATGCTTCATTCTGCACGGGGTGTAGTTTGGCACAAAGAAAATAGTTCCTACATGAAACTGCTCATAACAAGGTCTGTTGATTATCTTGAGTAAATGGTCATGATTTCTGGAAAGAGACATTGCTGTTGAGTTTTTCAAATGTATTTTTTTTTGGAGCTTTGAGCACCACAAGCTAAGTGCCATCTGGTTCCGTTATTTTCAAGTGAAGGCAGACTTCTCTACGGCTGATATCTCCAAAACTGGGCAACTCACACCAAAACAATCTGGAGGGAAAATGTGTATTTTTGATTCGGTGATGGAGTGTCCCTTAAAACAATTCAAACAGTTGGAAACTAGTTGAATAGGCGGCTAAAACTAATTGAAAAGAAGCTAAAAGTGACAGATAAATGGGTGAACTTTTCAAACCAACATCAACATTAAGAGATCAGTTGCATGAAAATGTGTCACAGCAATATCCACTGTTATATATCCGTTTAGTGGACATATTTATAACATGCTACCTGGTGTCTATGAAGGTAAAAGGTTGGTAACTTCTGCGCTACATGAACAAAGATTCAACAAATAAAAGTAAGTAATCTTTGACAGGTAATTCAGTACAACCTCACCTTCAGTAAACCTGCAGACGAGCTTGAGACAAGGACAGGACACATCTCTATCCACAGCATAATGTGCCACCCACCCACGGGCATAAATCTTTTAGAGCTAGCATGTCCTGCATTTCGGCTCCAGCTACACCTCACTGCATCGCTGCACGGCTACAGAGCATCTATCTTGGCTGAATACTCCACAGACATCAAGGATACTTGACCTCTAAGCCATGCCAAGACACTGTCAGCTTTACTGCACCACAATGTGAGAGAAAAGGACTGAAGGAGAGGAAGCTACGAGGATGTGAAGAAGAGGAGAAACCAGTGAAAGATTCAATGTAATGTTTGGGGGAGTGAGACGGAGGGATAGCAAGTGGAGAAACTGAAAGAGTGAGGCAATGGAGGGAGTGGGTGGGGGTGCACTGCAGCAGTGCTGCAAGGGCTGGAGCTTATCTCTAATTGGCTGCTTTGCTATCAGGAAGCTTAGAGATGAGGACAAATTAGCTTTGTACAATGACCAAGCCCAGGATGGGCCGGGGATGCTTTATAAGGAGAGCCAAGAGGTTTTCCTGGAGACAGAAGTCTGTATGTGAGCAAAGGCACAGATCGCTAACTCACACCACCCCTTTGGCTGTAGCTGCTTCACTGTTAACTCCATCGCAGCCTTTACTGTTGAGTGTCAGCCAGGCAGTGTAATGTATAATGGATTAGCAGCTTGTGTTGCAGTGACAAACCGAAGATCGAGAGATGGCCACTGCCAGATTCTGTAGCTTCAACCACTTGGAGTGAGAAGTCGTTGTGCGTCAGGGTGACCGAGGGCCTTTTGTTTCATCCCTCGAATTAAATTACTGAGTCAAACGCAGTGATTAATGGATTATTTTGAGTGAGGGATACGCTTCAGTGTCGTGTAATTATACCGCAATTATGCAAAATAGTTTTTTGTCACTACAGCACGGTCTAACAAATACAAATGAAACGTGTATATGCTGATGCTAATAATGATCACTGAGATCACAGCGATGCAAAAGAGTCCTAAAATCAGTTGAAAGTCTGACACTGCTGAGCCATAATAATAAAAAACACATGGTGACTGACAGACAATAAAAGCTTCCACGCAGCCGAGAGAGACGATGTTAATGAGTTCAGTTCAGTTGCAGCTGATAAGTTAAGTTGGATTCATCACTACCTCCAGTGTTCAGAGCCTTTGGTGTGTATTAAATTGTCAAATCACAGCGGAGGCAAAAAGAATTTGTGATTGCGACAGTCGAAACATTAATGTGTGCTCAGTCTGAATTATTCTGCAGGGAAAAAAAGGAAAAATATTACCCATTCCCTGTTACATGACAGGGAAATTAAGACTGGAAAGAGCACTTGCAGAAATATTTTGACATTTTGAGAAACATGCTTACTCACTTTCTTGACAGTAAGAAAAGAAGATTGATAGCACTTTTAGTCTTATACTGTAAATATCAAGCTATAGCTAGCAGCCAGTTAGCTTAGCTTAGCAGCTCAAAAACTCCTGCAGCAGTTTTTGACCTTTTCATTCTGCGTCCGTGAAGCTTGGGAGTAGTGTTGTCATCTTTTGTCATGTTATAGCCTTGTATCTATATTTTAACACGAATCTAAAACTATATATATATGTTATGTCAGTTGATTTTACCCCTGTGAGTTCACACACTTTTCATTTTTACACTTCAGCTTTTGTACTGATTAGAACAAGCTATAATGAGAAGTGAGCTTTAAGGCCTTGACACAAAAAACTGACATCAAATAACTAGTATGACTGTCGCCTTGTGTTTTCAGCATCTCGGCCAGAAACCTGCACTTGAACGCACCGCAAAGACTACAGCCGGAGGCCAACAACAGTGATTTCACTCACCAACAAGCCGCCACCAATTCTATTTCGGCAAAAGATCCTTCAACAAGGGCTGTCCAGTGCCAGCAGCGTGGGACACACCGCACCGACTAAAGCCAAGGATGCTCACAGACCGTCCCGACAATGCACAACAACCGACCACCGGGACCTTTAGAGGTGCTAGCAGGACAGAGCCAGGCTAGCTGTTTCTTCCTGTTATGAATCTTTATGCTAAGCTAAGCTAACTGGCTGCTGGATTTATGTTCATATTCATGGTAACAATGTTCTTCTCTCACCCTCATCTAGAGAAAATAAGCACATTTCCCAAATTATTGAAGTACTCTTTCAATCTTCAGTTGACTCTGCTTTTATTTTAAGTCCTGAAGGCGAGAAGACCTCATCTGATCAGATTTGGATCTACATTAAATGCTAAAGGGCTAGAAAGTAACCTGAGCTGTGTTGCCACATATCAGCTTTCCCTGAACCCTCCTCACTAAAATGAAAAGCCTCGACCAAAGCAAACTTTTCCCAGCGATCCAAATCCCTCCCAAAAACTTCTCCTTTACCTTCCAGGCAGCATATCCTCCACAGTCCAGAGTGGGTGAGCGCCCCAGGATCCTTCTTGTCCTTGTTATGGGGATCATCCTGGGTGACGTTGGCTGTGCTGTTGCAGATGAGGGCACGGGAGTACAGCCAGTAGTCCGTCCCTATTGCCACCGTCATCAGGCCGAAGGCAGCGAATGCCCCCACGGTGGTGAGGAGGATCTGGATCCCCTTCTCACACACCATGCCTGCTGAGAAAAAAAGATAGGAGGTCGACGGAGGGAGGCAGAAGAGGAACAGGACGGACATCAGGAGTACAAACAGGCGGGCGAGCAAACAATAATTGTGGAGTTCAAGAACAAGAAAGAATGATGTGTTTACAGTCACACACAAAGTGCAGTTTATTGAAGAAGACGGCGAACATTCAGGTGAGATGATGAGGGGCAAGAAGAGGTGAGGGGCGGAGGGGGAGGCAATGAGAGAAGACAAGAGCGAGGACGAGGCTGATGTGGGAGGTGCGTAAGTGGCTGTGTGATGTGTCCTTGGAGGAGAGTTGGATGACTCTGCTGACTCTGCTTAACAAGAAAGGAATTGATGTGAAACACAACAGATCACACCCTCCCCAATCTCTCTGTGCTCCATATTCATGACCCTGACACCGTTCTCCAACTCAGAATCAGCAGGGCTGGAGATGAATACACAAACACACGCACGAACAAACACACGACACACATCTAACGGCGGTCTATAATGAGTTTCCCTTTCACACTGATAACACTGACACCGACACAAAGTGTAGAAAAGTCGAAAAGTTCTGAAAAAGTTCTTACCTGACGGCGAGTTTCTATCCTTCGACTCAATTTTGAAATCTTTCTTTTCCTCGTCAGTGAGAAACGTGCTGTCCCCTCAATCCGGACAGCATCCATCGACTGTTTTCACCCGCTCCCCTCGCTCCTTCTTACACTCGTTCTCTCTCTGTTGCCTCTTTCTCTTGCGCTCTCTCTCTTTCTGTCTGTCTTTCTCAGTGGACAGCTGCTGCTGCTGGTGGAGGTTGTGGCTCGGACGGTCGTCCCGCTCTCCGTCCGTCCTCTGTTAGCAGAAAACTTGCATCATGGTCAGTGCTGTCGCTGCGTTTGCACATGAAATAAAGAAAAACAAAGGGGGGTTTTACACTTTATTACCTTATTTATTATTATTATTAGACAATGAATCTACAGATGAAAACAAACGGGGATAAAAGAAAAGAGTTTAAATAGTATATGACTTAAAGTACAATCATTTGTAACTAATGATTGTTTCATTATCGATTCATTTTGATGATTATTTAGTTTTTTTCTTGAGTTTTAGAGCTGAAACAATCAATCAATCAATTAGCTGTTGACAGAAGATAACACGGCAACTACTTGATAATTGATTAACTGTCCGAGTCATTTTTCAAGCAAAAATGCCAACATGATCTTCTTCCAACATCTTGTTTCCTTGTGTAATGTGATGGTAAATTGAAAATCATTGTGTTTGAAAAACAGGCAATTTAAAGACATTGCTTCTGTCTTCAGGAAATTGTAACTGGCATTTTTCACTACACGGTGGCATTTTATCAACCTGATGATTAATTGATTGAAGCAATTGTAAGCTGCAGCCCCAGTAAGTCTTGTTTGTCTGCATGTCGGGTTTTTGCATTTGCTTGTTTTGTTTTCTCTACGCAAAAGAAACTGTTCTCATTGGACCACTAGGGACAAAAAGGGTGGGAAACAGTGAATACTGCCACCTTCCACTGCCTTGATGGCCAAGATGATATATTAAAATGTCTTGTTTCACCCAACATACAGTCAAAAACCTCAAGGTGTTCAATTGAGGAATCAAAACTGGTGGAATTTTATCTAAATGTTAAGTCATGCTAGCAGCAGGCTCAATGTCAATTACATTGTCAGTTACAATTAAAATTACAATGTTAGCATTGTCATTGCGAGCACGTTAGCATGCCGATGCTAGCATTTAACTCAAAGTGCATCTGTATCTACCAACAGCGTAACAGAGCTGCTTGCATGACTGCAGCTCTGTCTTGTTGCTAGAAAAACATCTTAAAGGATAAGTTCACCCGAAAATGAAAATTCAGTGTTTTCTTCTTTCCCCAATGCAGACGAAAGTCAGGTGAAGTTTCGTAGTCAACAAAACATTTCTGGGGCTTCACAGCAAAACAAGGCTGCAGCCCTCTCCTAAACAACTGAAGCAGATGATGACTGTTATAACGTTTTAAAATGTAAAAAGAACAACTGAAAAACAACATAAATTTGCTCCATACAACTCATCCAAGTCTCTGTGAGCCGCACATCGATTTTCAGGCTGAATTCTTTGCTGTAGCTGCTAAGCTAAAAGCGTTAACTCTCACGCTGTCTGAAGCAGCTGCACGAGCCTTAATCTCGTCTTTTCGTATCAATTAGAAATCTCGTGGCATTCTGAAAGACATCAGACGAGTTGTATGGAGCCATTTTCCGTTTCCTGTTTTTTACATTTTAAAACAAGTCCCCATCTTCTTCAGCTGATGAGGAGAATGCTGCGTGCAGAAATGTTTGGTTGACTACGAAACTTCAACCTGACTTTCCGTCGGCACGAGGGTGATTAGACGATGACTGACTTTCCATTTTTAGATGAACTTTACCTTTAAATTACTGATTCATGCTTGAAAGCACCTGCAGATTAATTTTACTGTCACTTACAATGAACGAAATAACATTCAAATCCTCCTACGGATGCCGTATTTAAATGTCGCGGCTCTGCACCGATGTTAAAACAGATCAGGAGTAATTATAGAAGTGACAGCGTTACAGGCTAAAAGACTGAATGACTCCAGAGCGGGTTGTGCTGCATCTAGCCTGAATAAGAGGAGCAAGAGGGGGAGGCAGCGAGGACCAACCCGACATTGTTACCATAGCAACATTGAATTCCAAAGTCTGGATCAGCATAGAGCGAGGAGGAGGAGGGGGGCAAGAGATAGAGGGAGGAAGAGGCAGAGAGAGCGAAGCAGAGAGAGGACAGAGATGGGAAAGAAAGAGGCAGAAATGAGGGGGAATATTTCAAATCACTAGCAGGAGTGTTTAGTCTGAAACCAGACACACAGACAGACAGACACACAGACCAGTGCGCTAATGCTCTATCAATAGATTTATGTGTCCACGGCACAGATGCCCCCAGACACACACACATGCACGTGCGCCTCACAAACACACACACGAGTAAAGACAACAAGGCCATCAGTTACTGAAGAGAGAACGACACAAAGTAAAACCCTCCGTCAGTGTCTTTTGTTGCTGAATTAAGGCAAAAAAAGAAACGCGAGGATACGATGAAGCAGCACACGTTATTCAACAAACATTATTTAGCAGACATAATGCAGTGCAGTCAAGTCTGTTAATATTTGATGATGCAATATGGCACCGTGATCAAAATAGGTTACATCCTGTTTGCATTGTGAGACCCAAAACAGAGCTGCCTCAGAGACAGAAGGAGAGATGGAAGGAGACGGTGTGTTGTGTTGTGTGTGTGTGCGTGTTTTATGTGTGTGCGTGCACGTTTCCTCTCCAGTGCATCTGAGGATGGGTCTAGTCCAATCTTATTGAATCCCAGTAATGTTCCCCTCAGCTCCCCTCAGTTAGACAGTTAGCTTCGTATCTCTGCGTTCAGGCTCCTTATTATGTAAACTGTCAAATGACACCACCACTGTGTGGTTTATTTATACATTGTGGGTTCATATGTGCAAGCAAACAAGTGAATGTGTGTATGTGTGTGTGTGTGACTGTGTGTGTGTGTGTATCTGTGTGTACGATGACCTTCCAACCCTATCAACATACTGCCTTTCCCTGAGGAAAATACATGTCCAGAAGGGATTACACTATCTCCAAGGCCTAAAAAACGCAGTATCTAATGTGTGTGTAGATGTGTGTGTGTATGTGTGTGTGTGTGCGGTCTTTGACTCCAGTATTTAATGAATGACCTTAACAATAACCTACTAAGTTATTCCCCGCAGCAAAAACTCCCCTGTGTAGGAGATCATAATTGTCATTTAATTATCTGTAATTTCTATTCTCCGCCAATAATTAAGAAAGAGGGGAACGAGGGGAATGAGAGCAGGAGAGCGTGAAAGAACAAGAGGGCAAGAAAAATGAACGACAGTGTGTGAGTTTAACTAAATGGGTTAGACTGTAAAGGGACTGTACATTATTATTATTAATTATTTCTGCCTCCCTTTGCAACATAGTTCATGGTTACATCAAAGAGATCTTAAAGGTCTAATTTGTAGAATATGGCCATAATTTGAAAGTAGCTCCAAAAACATAGGGGGCAGCATACCTCTGTATCACCGTAGCTAGCGTTTTTACATTTCATTAGCATTAGTGAGTCACTACGTGTAACACCAAACTGGGACTGAGCACAGCCTCCAGAACTGCCAGAGGTCAATTTCAAAACAGGGGATACAGTATGGAGGTGATTTACAGCGGCACTGACCAAAACTAAGGACTTAAAGCAGCGACGATTCAGATGGAGGGCTGAGTGATTCTATCTCGACACTCGACAAATAACTTAATGTTGTGCTCAAAGTCACAAAATTTAAGCTGTTGCTAATATGGAATAACGTCATCTTCTAATAGGGGTTATAAATGCAGCATGGCTAGTGTTAGCGGAAGTTGTCCAGTGGCAGTAAATGTACAGTACAGGTCACAGCTTGACCATGAAAGAGGAAGAAGAACTTCTGTTGGAGTGACAGCTCATACTCGTGTTATTCATATCCCGGCTAATATCAATGCTTTAGCTACTGTAATCCATGCCAGTGATGTTGATCTTGCCAGAAAGGCAGTCTGGTTGTGATGGTAATAACTATGTATGACTATCAACCACGCCCCCATTCTCTGTTTGACCGTTAGACAGGAAGAGACGTTGACTGGAGGGGGGCTTAGTAAGGAGGGTAGGAGGGTAAGTTTATTTTCTTCCCACAAAAAGCTAAGAGAGCTTGTAAAATGTATCGAACATGCCACTCGCAAACAACTCCCAGCTGAAACTACAGAGGCTATCAGCTGGTAAGTATATAGTCAGCATCGGTTGGGGCTGAATACAAAAAACTAAATAATCTGGGGGTGTGTAGTTTAAGTTACCAGACCTTTGGAGCCCGCTCCTCATCTCTGCTTGATGCTACATTAGCCGCTACAAGCACAACACCAGTTATTTGGTTCCAGTAGAACTGAATCCACGATGTCAAGAATAGAGTAATATTACTTCTGCTTATCAGCTCATGAATGTGTTCCTTTTTTTGTTGCAAACAAAGGCTACATACCGCCGAGGATGTGGCTCTCTGCCAGCACCCGTCTACGTCAGGCATCAACATAACACCGTGTCAGTACGTTTAGATACGAGCATGCGTCGCAAACATGTCAACACAGTGTGAGAGACGGGCTGCCATGAACGCTCAGAAGCGTGGTCGCAAGACAATGTCAAGGCAAAATGCAATGCATGTGGGAAGTTAATTAGCTGTATGTCAGGTTGCACATCAAACATTTAAGGTAACATGGCGTCAATCTAAACCAATGTTTAGCATTTGATGTGTGGTGGTCTCCTGACCCGAGAGAGTCAACAACTTTTGAACAAGTTCGAAAGCATTTTTTAGAAAACGTAACAGGGTCGATTTGGAACTGCGCTGACTTTTACGAGGATGATATCTGTGGTTCTGCTGCATTAATACTTTACATCGATTTCTGCATCTAACTGTATTTAAATGTTATGAGTGCGATGCTAAATCAGTGCAGTGGGCCTTTCTTTTTTCACAAACAACAGAAGGTTCAGTCCCTCATTGCTACCTCAATAATTTTCATACGGTCCCTAATGGCAACAGATTTGGCAGGAGTGGTGATAACTGTTTGCTTTACATTAGGGTGAATTTATTATAAGTAAATGTTTCCTTTTCCCCTATTCGGAGCTTCCTCCCCCCTTACAGTGGTGCTTTAATAGTTTGTTTGCAACACTCGGGACTCTGGGCCGGCCAGAGGCCAATTAGCCGCAGCAGGATGTGCTGCAGCAACAAAGGCCGAGAGCTTAGCTTTGGGAGCTAGCTGCTACAGGGACCATTATAGGACCAGGCCCTCACTTGTCAGAAAACTTCAGATGTAATCAGATCTACCTGCGTGACTCATTCCCAGCATGACAAAATGCCTCGTATAAAATGTAATGAATAAATACAGTGAGTTGTGGCTCCAATAATGCAGCCATAAATCACACGGGAGATTTGAATTCTGTAGCAGCTGCTCCATTAGCTATTCATTGCATAAATCAACTACCAAACTGCTTGTTGAATAAATGATGACATCTGTAATAAGTTTTTCCACACATGTGAAAGGCAGTGGTCCTGTGTGGGCATGTGGGAATATCTTCAGTGTGGATACAGCGAGTCGCTCCACATGGACTGTTGCATGTCCGGGAGAGGAAATGTAGTTAGTGAGAATGACATAAGCTAATGCTGATTGCTTGACCAGAAGAAGAAGAAGAAAAAATGCACTAGGCCTACTTATGATGACAGCTCTAAAAATACAAGCAGCGTATTCTATTCTGAGTGCTTGATGGCAGCAGCGAACAGCAAGAAAACATGCCTAAATACTGAGAGCAGTCACTCTGAGCCGAGATGATTTCTCTCCTTAATCATGAGAAAAAAAATACACACCTGAGCTTATTTCTGAGATCACACAGCTGGCACACACACACACACACACACGCAGGTGCACAGAAAAAGAGCAACACGCAAACAAACCCTTGGCATGGAAGCACATATGCAGCCTCAAACCCCTCACAACTGTCAAAATGATGACAGTAAAATCATAAAATAGGTCATCTTTAAAAGGCACTTCAAAGCGTAGCTGAATTGCCATTAAGCTCATGTGAGGAGTCCACCAAGATCCTCAGTCTGCATGTGACCAAGACTCTGCCTGTGTGAGCAGAACAGCCTGAGGAGGCAGTGACAGTAACACCTTGGTCTAAGAGGCTCCCAAAATAAAGTGTCTCTGGATGACCTGACGCTCATGAACCCATGAACATATGCTTAAACACATGCGCACGTGCAACCATGCACATGCATAAAGACAACACGATTCACTGAGTAAAGTAATCCCTCTCTCTCTGGAAGCAGATTTAACCCACGGAGGCCCCTTAAATTTACGCTTTTCATACAGGAAGAAGTGTCTCATTAGTTTATTATCCTGCCATGGGAGTGCAGCACAGGGTAGAGAAATTAACTGGGGAAAGAAATGATATTTGTAGATATCAAAGCTACTCAGAAAAAGACAGTAGCCCTTCATATATAAGAGGTCTTAAATAATAATAAAAAATAAAACCTACATATATTCAATTTACAATGACACAACAGCAGGTAACTGAGAAGCTGGAAGCAGAACGTGTTTAGCAGCTTTGCCTGACAAATTAATAACACAAACAAATGATTTGTTTTGTGAATTTAATAAATGAATAATAGGAATATTTTGACATTTTGGCTCATGCTTGTTGAGAAAACATGAGAATTTCACTGTCACTCTCAGTCTCTCAGTTTCAGCCAGCCAAGCTAAGCTAGCTGCCATCTGGCTCCAGTTTCACATTTCTTGGCCGGACGCGGTGACTTCCTGGAGTCTTGTCTCGTCAAAAAATATTCCCAGCGTATAGCTCCTTTTAAAAAACGACAATTTGTGGTTCTAACATTTCAGTTCTTGTGTTTTGACCGGTACAGTTGCAGGCAAATGGATTTTGTTACCTTCAGGCAATGCTTTAAGCAGTCTTTAAGCTAGGCTAAGCTAATTGTCTCCAGGATTTAGCTCAATATTTAGCATACTAACATGGTGTTGATGATCTCATCTAAAGCTCAGCAAGAAAGCTTGTTTTCAATTTTAGTGTCACGATTTGATTCTTGATTTTTGATGCTGCTGTCAGACCGAGACCGATGTTTTTTGTTTGTTTGTTTTGGTAAAGATCAACAGATCATTGTTTTTATGCTGTGACAACTGTCTTTTCCATTTTCACACTCCTCTTTAAAAAGACAGGCTACACAGCATCAAGTGCGATGCAACCACCATGTTGTTTTGGGACTATACCACGACCATATGGCCAATTTAAATAATTTATTTAAAATTTAACAACAATATTTCACCAGTCAATTGGGAACAAATTGTTGAACACAACAACAAAAATAAGAGTCACTAGATGGCAGACGGATACTTTACAACAGCTTGAGTTTCCTTGCCTGCACTGTGTGTGTGTGTGTGTGTGGCAGCACACAAGTTGCTGCTAGTGTTTTTGTTTTTCCTTGGACACGTGCGAGTATGTGTGCAAGTAGGTGAGGTTGGAGAGAAAAATAATACTGAGAGAATCCCGCTTATGATTTCAATAACTGAAACCAGGTTTTGGATGAAGGATTTAAATGTGACACCATCTCGTGGTCTAATTGAGTTAACAGGTGAGTCATTCATTCTGTCCACCAACAGGTCATGTCTTCACCTGAGTCTGATTGTTGGTTGGTTTGTCAGCAGTATTACACAAAAACTATCGAACAGATTTCCGTGAATCTTTCAGGAATCTTTCTTCACCATTGCATCTTGACATTTTCATAAATTTTTCCAGGAGTAATGCATTAATCTTGACGAGAAAAATCAGCCGTATTTAAGTGGCTGGTGCCGATTTGATGCTGATCCAAATAAATACAGTTCAGATGTAGCTGATTTAAATATGTTCTATGTGATACTATACTCGACTTTTCTTTAGTTTCCAGTCTTTCTGCTAGGCTAAGCTACTCGTCTCCAGGCTTTAGCTCGATATTTAGCATACTAACATGAGAGTGGTGTTGATCTTCTCGTCTTAAGCTCAGCAAGAAAGCTTATTTCCTAGAATGATCAACTATTTCTTCAACTCAAGGTCCACTTAAGAGCTTTTTCTCTGGCTTTTGACTCGAGGTGTCACGATTCTCCAAATCCACTATTCAATTTTTCAACATTTTTATAAATTTTTCCTATTATTCATTTGTTTCCTTATATTTAGGTGGCTGGTATCTATGAGTGAGTGTGATCTGATGCAGATCCAAATAAAAAATGTGGATGTAGCAGATTTAAATATGATCTATTTGATACTGGATTTGGCTTGATTGAATTAAAGGGGACTGTTGGGCCTAGGCGGAGGTATGCGCTCTACTGAGTGCCATTCTAGTTAATTTATTTGGCTGATGAACTACATTTTTTTGACACAACTGAGACTCACACACACCTACAGACTGTATGGATGATGTAATGAGAGGTTAGGTCACAGGTCCCATATTGTGTACCTCCAGTCCATTGAGCACGCTCGCCTGTCAGACATGCTAACGCTGTGTCTGCTGTATGTTTACGCTGCGTGCCTCTGCACAGACGGGTCGCCTACAATATATCACTGACACGATATGGTTCAATCACCGGCTCTTACAGACCGCGCTCTCAGCTGCGCTTGCTTGAGCGAAAGCACTTAAAAACACCAAAGCTGGAGGTTAATTGATGCATGGGTCACAGCCATTGAGACAGGAGTCAATTAGAAAAGCTTTGGATAAAAGCTACGCTCACTGGGATTATAAGCAACGTTGTGTACTGAATCAGCAAATACAGGAAGTCTGCGTTTGATTTTCTCTCCTTTAGATACGATTATAGGTTCAGATTGACTTCACCTACGATAAATACGCAGGAGTCGTTGGAGCACAGATCAGAAGTTACACAGCTATGAGACTGAATGATGGTGTCTTGATAATTAGTCCAGTTATGGGACCTTGATATCATATTTAAATTAAGACATCTGTGCCTGTTCCTCTCACACAATGGTGTGTTTCCTCCTGAGGCCCCGTCTGAAGAGAGGAGGGAACACTGTGAAGCCTTGCTGGAGACCATCAGCAAAATTGCAGCAAAGGCATTGATCCTCTGAACAATAGCTACATGACAGATGTGATGATCATTGCAGAACTGCTTCTCCTCGGAGAGAGGAGCATAGAGCGAGAGGCAGATGAATGGACCTGACCAGCCTACCAGCCATGAAACAAGAGTGAAACAGCGAAGCGAAACGAGCAGAAACGCTCAGAAGTTACAGACTTTCTTTCCGATTGCTCTCGACTGCCAGCGTATTAGATGATTATGATTTGGCCAGCATTAAAAACACAACCCCTGCCTGTGTGGGCTACGCACCGGTATTGACTGCAATGAGTCACCTTACAGCGTAAACAGCAGATCTCAGAGCCAGCTGAGGAGTTTTGAAAGTAATCCAATATCCACAGAGACGATCATCAAGGCCACGCACACATCACACACACAGTGCAAACGGCGTTCAGCACGTGGGAGGCGGAGGGGCTGAGTGGGCGTGACCAACAGACGGCGGGGTCAGCCACACCTCGCTGACAGATTTGCTGATCGCTGATGGAGAGGTGAGCTTTATGATGCAAAGACGAGGCGCTTTCTCGCCACAGGTTTGACATAACGCTGCACATTACTCAGCTGCCCGTGTCCTTTAAAGGGTAAATTCACCATAAATGGAAATTCAGCCATTATCTACTCACCCTCATGCCGAATGGAAAGCGGGGTGAAGTTTCGTACTAACTGAAGCTACTGGAGAAAAAACATAAAATGGCTCCTTGTATGGTGTAATCCAAGTCTCCGGAAGATGCAAGACATTGTCCACGCTAACGCTTTTAGCTTAGCAGCTACAATGAAGGTTTCGGCTCAGTCAATTTCGGATCTCGGGGCTTCCTGAGATTTGGATCACGACGGACGAGCTGTACGGAGCCATTTTATGTTTCTTTTGAGGTTGTTTTTCCTCGTCCCCGTCTACTACAGTTGTTTAGGAGAATGCTGCGACGCTGTTTTGCTGTGAAGCTCCAGAAATGTTTTGTTTGCTACGAAACTTCACCTGCCTTTCCATCGACATGGGGGTGAGCAGGTAATGAGTGAAGTTTCATTTTTGGGTGAACATATCCTTTAAGGTGCAACAATGCGTAAGCTTTAAACATAAACTAGCCATGATCCTGCAGTCATATTGCAAACTAGAGTTTAACTGATTCACGTGGGCTCAACATGTTGTTCGATGCGTCTCTGGCAGGTCATTCATCAACAAACAGGCCTATCTGCTCGCTAATCACCTTTAATTCTAACGAGATAAACAAAAACCACTGTTTAACACTCCATGAACAACCAAATATAACCGAAGTTCAACTTCAGAAGCAAGTCCCTGTGAAACTGCCGACGTCAAGTGAGAGCAAAACATTTTGGATCTGCATCAGAGCCACAAAGACAGGAGCAGGTGCTGATGGACACTTCCTCCTCCTGAGGAGACGCAGCACCTTAAATCAAAAGCTCAGCTCAGAGGGGAAAAGCTTGTGCTTCAAAGTCATTAACAGCAAGTGACCACATTTGGTTGTTCTACATCAGACGATTATCATCTCTCACAGTTGTACCTGTCACGGGCTGCAGCCCCAGGAGAGACAGGTATAACTCACTACCTTGCTCTCTGGCAGTGCAGGGTAACTCCTGAATGCTGCAGTGCACGCTCGTCTCCAATTCAAGACGTCTCCCCTCCACCTTTTAGCCCAGATGTGATCCGAGCTGTGATGAAAAAAAAAATGAATGATTGATGGGCTGCCAGATGTTTGGTGCCCTTTTACCTTTCGGGATGTGTCAGAAGGAGCACACGGAGCACAGGTCGGCCAGCGAGAGGAGACAGTGGGGCTGAATAAGAATATGAATCTCACGAGGCATCAGATAACATGATGTGGCCCGGGTCCAGCGTGAAGACGTTGGCCCTGCACCGTGAGGAGTCCAGCTGCAGGAGCTCACTGAGAGCGTGCACAGCTCAAGTATAGTGATGCGGACTGCGGTGCATTCATTAATAGAGTAAGCTACACACATCACCCTGCTGCCTGCATAGGCTGCACGGTGGAAAATGGACGCCTAGCAAGCATCAAGCGGCCGGTGGAGAGAAAACTCAGTGGACTGGGACACAAATCACACGCTAATTCACAGAAATCACTCCCGATTGTGGGATCAGTGGCCGATCAGTCGTGCACACATACAACAGATATTTTAGTCCCAGCACCTGCGGTGCGGACGCAGGGAGAGCTTCAAACGGGCTATTATAAGGCTTTCATTTGCATAATAGACGTTGCAGTCGCTAATTATAGGCCCGCGGAAATAGGTGGGAAAATGATCATTCAAGCATTTAATCGCAGAAGGAGGCAGAGGTGTGAGGATTATTATCGTCATTATTTTGTGTAAATCCCGCGGTCTGCACTGTCAGGAGTGGGCTAAGTTGCAGGCAACGTGAAACAAATCAATGTGGCGGGTAAATGACACCGGATGAGCGCTGATCCATCTGGAAACAAACAGTGACACAGTGTGATTACAATGATTTCTTTTCTTTTTTTTTCTTTTAGAGGAAGAAAGGCTCGGAGAGGTCTTACCTGCAGGCTTTCTGATTTCAGAGAATCGCAGCGCGTCGCACTCCCAGAGAGGAGGAGATGGAGGGGGAAAAAAAAAAAAAGGAAGACAGGGGGGTGGACGGTGGATGGGCTGAATAACGGGTCGACCGAGGCGCAAAATAAATAAATAGATAGAAAAAAGGAGGATGATTAGAGTTGATGAAGAAGAAGAAGGAGGAGGAGATGATGATGAAGAAGAAGAGCGAGGCTTAAATCCTGGTTATTTAAAAAAAAAAATGAAATCAGCCAGTGATGGGAGCATGCATATAAAGAAAAGGCTAATACAAAACACGTCACTGAACACGGATTTGTCTACAGAGGATGTGGCCGCTGCTTGTGTGTACTCGGGGAGAATGCGTCTCCCCCTCCCCTCCGGTTTGGACGAGCGCTCCTGCCTGCCCGCCTGCTCGCCTGCCTGCCCGCCTGCTCGCCTGCCTGCCTGTCTGCTCCGCCTGCTCCGCCTGCTCCTCTATCCTCCTCTATTTCTCCCACACTGAGCCCGAAGCAAGCAACTTGTCGCATCCCACCAAAAAAAAAAAACTCCTCAATGATGGGAATGACGACGGATAATGTCAGAATCGACACCAGATGAGATCGACCACAGCTCCGACTTCATCCCCCCTCCTCTTCCTCCCTCCCTCCCTCCCCTCCCTCTCTTTCATATTGAGGGAATTGGTCTGGATGTGCTTATTGGAGCGTGTGCTGCGCGCGGGGATGTGCGTTTGTAAGTAGCTTATTATGACCAGGTTATGTATGTGTGTGAAAGTGTGTTATTGATGTCGATATATACATATATATTTCTTTTTTTTTTTGCGAGTGACTCGATGGAGCGCCAGTGGGACACTTTTCCTCTGTGGTGATGATGATGATGATGATGATGATGAGGGCCGCGCTGGTAGTTCTGGGAAATGCAGCCCTGCAGAGAGAGAGAGAGAGAGAGAGAGAGAGAGAGAGAGAGAGAGTCAAATATCTACAGGTCAATATTTATGTGTTCATATAGACAGAAACCCAGCACAGGCTGTGTAATAACTGTGATAATTGACCATCATTGCCATAATTATTTAGTCCAATGACGGAATAAGATGAGGGATGGCTGCTGGTTGTGATATAGACTAAATTATGTCACACGGATCTATAAAAATGGAGCCAATGGCTGAGCGGCTGGTCGCTGGATGCACAAAACTGAGCGGACAATGACCTTCAATAGCTTTAAAATGGCCTTGCTGCCCAGTTCACCCCTTTCTCTCTCTCTCTTCCCCCCCTCTCTCTTTCCCTCTCTCTCTCTCTCTCTTTCCCTCTCTCTCTCTCTTTCTCTCTCTCTCTGTCACACACAGGCATGCAAACACACACACACACACACACACACACACACACAGAAAGGGGTGAGGGAGAGCTGGAGAGAGCTAATACAGAGTGACAGGTCTTTCATGCAGTAATGGTGATGGTGAAAAGAGAGATCCACTCAACCCCACGCACGCACACACACAGACACACACAAACAAAACAAAGGGAACAGACAGCAGCGAACACACGCACGCACGCACACACATATACACACACACACAGTGAAAAGCACATTATTGCAGGAAAAAGTGGCCGCACAACAAGCACAAGTCACAATTTAATCTCGATTGTTTACACCAGCAGTCGGGCTTCATTCATCAGGAGGGATGCTCACACACACACACACCTACACACACACACACACACTGACATACAATATTCATTCCTGGAAGTCAGACAGCAGAGTGCTCACGCTTTTTCGTTTTATTGACCTGTGGATGTTTGATGTTTGACTGTCTAATGTAACACCTCTCACTCCACATCCCTACACACACACACACACACACACACACACACACACACACACACACGACTATGAATTTACTATTTGCAGCTTTGGCATCAAAATCCATTTAGTTCTGGATTCAAAAATAAAACATAAAAGACAGGAATCATAGTTTTGTGAGAAGTGTTTGTGTGTTTTTTTCCCCCTCGCTGCTCCAAATGTTTTGTCAGTTCACCCACATTCACTGTACTTTCTTTCTGACCTTGACTAAAAACAGCCTCTTCTGTCAAACTAACACCTGAAGATATTTATGTAACACAGACCGGATTTTAAAGAGTTTAATTTATGCATGATTTTACAATTTAACGCAATTGATTACTAAGGCTGGTTATGATAAACAATCACCAACCTTCACACAGATGCAAACACATACGCCAGCACAGGCAGTCACGCAGCAACGCATACACATATACAACACTCTGATCAATTGTTGCCCTCAGGCTGTGGTGGCTTGCCGTGACTGAGGAGGGAGCCTGGTTAACACCCAGTGGTTCACCGCAGTGCAGTGTGCATTCACTTACAACTGTTCTCTCCATCACAGACGCCAGCCAGAACAACTCTCTTTATGGATCGTGTTATTAAAAGTGCAAATTAATGTCAAAATGGAGGCTTGTTTTTCACTTCTAACCTTAAAATGCAGACTCCTTTATAGCAGAAATAGAAAAAAAGATCAACATACAACATAAATCCAGATGACAAGAGAGGTCAAACAGGTTGAAATTAAACCACGTTGAAAGTTTTATTCATGTTTTAAGAGGAGAGTGAGTGACACACGTCAAACACTCTCAAGAACAGTGATCTTATCACGACTGCTATTGAATTATATAACTCAAGATTATACAGCATCAGTTCCGTTGAAGCGTTTAAAAGCGTTTGTTTTTGTTTTTTACCCATTTTGTCTTTTACAAAGATGGTCATGTGCAAGAAGTCTAGGCTTTATGCAGAAGCGAGCACAGCTACACCCTTTTTATGTAATCATGTAGAGGCAAAGAAAAGAAGAAGCTGGGGTAGAGAGGGAAAAACAAAGAGGTACAGAGATGAAAAAGGGGAAAGAAATTCTGCCGCAGTTTAAGAGGCAACGAATGATCATCGAACGGTCCTACAGATGAGGAATGGAAAATAATTGTTGGTCGGGAAATGAAAGGGGAAAAACTTTGATCTTCTTTGACAGCTACTGCTGAGGTGCCCTTGAGCAAGGCACTTACACTGGGCTTCACCTCAATATGAACAACTGCATAAACACAAAGCAGGGCGGTGTCGACAACAAAACCCCGCATGAAGGCGAAAGTATACGATGATATCACCCTCTCTCTATATATTCTATATGTTTTTACCATCCCACACATCTCCTGCAGGACGTCAGTGTGTTTCCCTCTCTCCAGCATCACAGTGATAATGAAAACCAGCCATTATTACACAATGACACGGTGGTTTGATTCTCATTACAGAGAGATATCGTACTGACATATATCTCTGCATGACGTGCCTTCAAACAAACAAACAGAAGTAACTATTCTAGATTAAATACGACTGTTTCTGATGTGCAGGTCCTGCTCGTCTCGAGAAGAATTCAAAATCAAGATTATTATTATGTATCTTGGAGACACTGTCCAGTGTTTCTGGAGCATCTGACAATAAATGTTACTACAAAAAAAAAAAACACAATATAACCTTATTGGGTGAAAAGTGCATGGCAAAGTGTAGGTTAAAACACCCTAAATGTGCTACAATGTTAGAGAAAGTGCTACTCTGACCCATCTGATATCTGCTGTAACATGCAACATTTTTATCATCAGGACTAACTTTTTGTCCTTGACACACTTTACAGTATCCAACATGTGTTTAAACAATGTTAACCCGTACAGTATAGAGCTGCAATGATTAGGTCCTTCACCAAAACATTATTTTGAGTATAGATTCATCGTTTTAGTCATTTTCCAAGCAAATTGCTAAACGCGTGCAGGTTCCAGCTTCTTGACCCGTTACCATTCCTGGAAATGTATGTACAATTATCTTTAAACGACCATCTACAGTAAGTCTCGCCCAAAGTAAAGTCAATTCAAATTCAATTCTGTTGTCGAACCATTTGAAGGACAGACATGGTTGAAAGGTTATGCGCTTTTTTTTTCTCCAGCTGTCAGAAGCTCTGTAAGCCTGCAGATGACCTGTAACTGCCCCTATTGGCTGGAAAACACAAAGGGTCCACATCATATGGTCCTACATGGTCCATTTTAAATTAGATAACAATATCACTGAAAAGGAGCACTTACCACATGTTTTTCTAAGGAAATATTGAGGCGCCTGGCAAAAAAAAAAATGCTATTTTGTGACCTCAAAATACCCCTGTTAGAGAGTAAAAGGGGCAGAAACTCATTATAGTCCCTTATTTCTTTATTAACACTAACTTAATGCATATAAAATAGTCAAAAACAAGTGCTTAGGTGGAATTGAATCACAAGAATGACTTAAATTGACTTAAATTTGCTTAGCTGGGTTTGTATTGTTTGGCGAAGTAGCTGGACAGCTTTTGAGCTTGTTTTTTTTTCTATATCTTTGAGTTTTGAATTGTCGGTAGACTAAAACAAGCAGTTTGAATACATCACCTTCAGCTGCGGGACATTTAGCCGTATTTTGTGACATTTCAACGATAAATCGATAAATCAGCTGTAGCCCTAAACACAAGAAAGATATTTCTTCAGATGCTGGGATTAAAGCTGCGCTCTCTACTTTGTCTGTGTATTGTCAAAAACAGAGGACCTGCATCTCACAAACAGTTGTATTGTCCCTTGAGCAGTACGTGAAAATGTAATCAATACTTTCATCATGTGATTTTTTTTCCAGATATATAAACAGCATTGAGGCTTAAAAATACTTATAACCAGTCTTTAAAGCATTTAAGCATTAACTCGATGCATGAAAAGTCCTAAATGTCTCCTGACATTCATCCTGACTCCACCTCTGGACTGACAACAGCTCCACCTCATCTGTGCTGCACCATCAACTGACACACAGTGAGGAGTGAAGGAAGAGCGCATGAAGAAGGAGTGAACTGAGCCCAGGTGGCTGGTCGGGGGTCAGTGCTGAACGGTGGCCAGTAGAGGGCATCAGACCGCCGTATCAGCCTCGGCTGGTTCCTCCTTCACGCCAGCGCGCGCTGCATCCAGAGGGTGTGTTGTCAGTTGTAGTACGCCTGTTGCAGAATCTTCATCCAAAGCAGAATGAGTCAGACATTTTCTTGATGTGACTTGTGCCAAAGCTTCATTCATAATTTACAACAGCTATAGAGAAGTCCTCGTGTGCAATTTTATGTACAAGAAGTTAAAAATTTGTATCTTAAACAAATATGTAAAACATAAAGTTGATTTCTCCTCATGATATTTCAGAACATCATCCAATTCTGTCTGAATTTTTTTTTTTTTTACAACATTCACATAGTGTTCTCATTTCAGAATAGCTATTGTTAACTAATAATCTTTAATTAATAATATTAATAACACTCCTTTGACATTGTGAGTTATGAAACTGGGTTGATGATGTAAGAAATTCAGAGAAGACCAGAATATATTTTACTACATTTACCTTTTGGTAAAAAGGGACATAGTCCATGTGTAGGCATGAATTATGCATGTATAAAACTATGTGCATCCTCAGTCTCTGTGATCAGTGTTTTGCATTGTACATTTCCAAGTGCATACAAATTTCCTGCAGCACTGCAGTATCTTCGTATTATACCGCAGCCCCTCGCTCCTCCTGCCTCACTCTCCCTCCCCTATATCTGCTCTGCCACTCAACCTAACCTCTAAAGTCTTTCTAGGAAACACTTTTTCCCTCTTTTCATCTTGACAAACTGAATTCCTTCTTTTTTACTTTCCATTCTTCTCCTGTCTTTATTTTTCAGTTTCTGCAAAATCTTCACAACCCTGTCTCCAAAACCTTCTTTGTCCTTGGTCCATATTGTTCCAAACGCTACATTTTTTATGTTTGATCACCTCTCCCTCACAAGATCTGTGCTCTACGCTCAGCATTCACTCTCATCCATCATCTAAATGTCCTGTATTCATGATTATGAGGAGTCACAGTGTCTCTCCTTCCCTCCCGGATGCTCCCTCTTCCTAACAGGGGGAGGCGCTCATGTGCATGTGTGTGTGATAGTGAGGTGGAGGTACTGGTGATGGAGGCATGGCCATGGGAAGAGCCTGCCCTTGGGGATGTGAGGACCTGGTCAGGGTGTGTGTGGGGTATCCAGCAGACTGCGGGGGCATCTGGTAGCTCCCTGCGGACGATGACCCAGAAGGTGGGCTGCCCTGGCCTCCCACTTGGAGCTTGCTCTTGGGTGGAGCCGGGGGCGCCTGGTTGAGCTGGATGGAGATGTCGCTGGAGGCTTCGGAGGTGCTGCGGCCTCTCTTTGGCGGGGGCCAGGAGGATTCTGGGTGGAGGAACTGGCCACTGTAGTCGCTGCTCTCGGACAGGCGGGGGCGGTAGAGCGCCGGGTGGGGGCGGTACATCTCTTCCTCGGCGTAGCGCTTCATAAACAGATAGACTGACATCACCCCGGCCCCCTGAGAGCAGTGAGTGAGAGGAGATGAGGGGGAGATAAGATGCGACAGGGAGAGAGGGATTTGGTTACATAAATAAATCGAGTTGAGAGACAAATACATTTTCAAAGAGAGAGTAACAAGTGATGGTTGGGGGAATGAGATTAAAAGTGACTGATAGGCAAGAAGTGTTTAAAGGAATGTACAAAGTGAAGAGGTGTAAGTAGGTGCTTTTGATTGGGAGGGGTTCAGAAAGACGAGGGTGTCCTTTAAGTTCTTTTAATCTCGTATGAAACAGATTGAAAGGGAAACAGGAGGAGACGAGAGCGCGGAGAGAAGATGAGGAGAAGGAGGAGGGGAGGAGGAGGAGGAGGAGGTTAGTTCACGCTGAAGTGTCCACTGCAGCACATTAAGAGCAGTGCTGCTGATGATGGGAAGAAGAGGCAGAAGGAGCAGAGGGGGGAGGGGAGGTGGGAAGATGAGCGGAGGACTCACATGGAATTGCACCACGCATGGCTGCACGCATGAACACACACACACACACACACACACACACACACACACACACACACACACACCCTGCATTCATGCGTCATACCCATTGATGCCTCAAACAGAATACTCATCATCTTACCTGCTCGCACACAATGCAACAGACACACATGCACTCACTCCCTGTCTCTCTCATCCATATTTATTTCATCTCTAACACACACACACACACACACTCGCACACACACACACAGCCCATACTGACCTCTTTGAGTAAGAAGGAAGAGGCAGCGAAGGCGAAGGACCAGCCGTAGTGGTAGTTGAAGAACTGCTCGGGCTCCCTCGGTCGGTTCATCACCTCGTCATTAATACTGGAGATGTAGAGCACCAGGCCCACCACCAGACTGAGGCCTGCACACGGCACATTAACAATGACAGTGAGTCAGAGAGAGGAGGAAAGTTCGATACGGAGGTCATTATATAGCGATCCAGACGGCTGCAGCAGTGTGTGGAGGCTTTCAGAGCCAGAGAGAGAGCGATGGGATGTGGAGTGACCACGCAGGGCAATTAGCCTTAAAAATGCTAACATTATTAAAGAGATGGGAGACCAGAGAGAGTGTGTATGTATCATAGTGACAGATAAAGATTGATAAACTCCAGACTGTTAACACTACATTACCCACAATGCAACTTAGCCACTGAATGACATCACTGGGGGCAATTAATCCGACTCCATGTAGCTTCCTCTTGTCAAGATGACCTGCTGATTGTCATGCTCGGCTGCCTCTTGTTTCTCCTCTATGTCCTTTCTGTATGTGTGTTTATCAGGAAGGACTTTGTGTAAGTGTCTTTGCTTCTTCTCTCCTGCAGCAACCATGTCTCGTCCAAAAATAACATTTTGTTTATTAATTCATTTTGCCGAAATACATTTGAAAGGAAACACCCGCTCTGCTTAGATTATGTTCAGCTGCAATTTTTTCAAGTGGTGCTTTTTTTTAATACAGCACGCAAACCATAAAGAGGTGTAGGTGACATTTGTGTTGAAAAGGGCTCAGATAAAACATTTATTCCTTTATATTCTTTCCAAACACAATGTAATGTCATGGAAACCATTGTTGTGAAATAATGTTGTTGTTTTTGTTTTTCTTTGTTTGTTCACTTTTTCTACCCTTGTTTTGGGGAGAGGGGTGGGAACAAAGGGATGACATTTCTGTTTAGTAATTGTCTAAATGTTTTGTCTTTTTCTACACCTGGAAAATAAATAAATAAAATATTTAAAAAAGAAAAGAAAAGGGCTTTCACATTTCTTAACTGGTCCTCATCACATGCGATTTAAGGTAATGTAATCGGTGATCGTATGAGGTCAGAGTCGATAATTCAATTTTGCATAACATGCATTTGCATAATTAACATTCCTCAAATTCTGTCTGACTTTATGAATATCTAACCAGGACCACCTTTCCCTAAACTGAAGTACCTAAACATAACCATAAAAAGTTAAACAAGGCTTCAGCTGCCTCATGCGGATGCCGTAATGCAGGATGCTGCAGAGGAAACCAAATTAGATTTGGACTCTTCTGTAGAATCTGGCAGAATCGTTCTGAGTGAACATTTTGTGACTTGGCTGGTTCGTTCTGAACACTGACTCCAAACCACAAATCCATTAATTTAAGCAGAACTCATTTTGGTCCCAGTCACATCCTCAACCGGTCGAAACACATTCAGTGAAACATTTTCTCATTATGATGATTAGCTGTTTCACATTAGCAGTATAAAAATTTAGTTTCTAGGAGACAAGACTGCCTGCAGATATTCATTTCATCTAAACTAATCTTTACTTTTCCCGAGAGAAAAGTGCCCTTAATTTAATTGTCTTATTGTAATGTCATATTTTGATTACTTGACTGAGCACGCACATTCATAAAAGACGTGGTAAGATTGAAAGGAAGTACAATGTGAAAGTTTTTAAGACTATCTAGGAAGAACTCTAGCTGCAGCATGCCTGTCAACATCAGTGTGTTAAAGTCACAATATAATTATTACATGAAGAAGCAGAACTGAAGTACTGAAAGAATAACCTCTTTCACCCTGAGGCAACACCCACCTCTCCTCCAAGAACACTGACATGCTCTCCGCCCTGCCTTCTACATGTTAAATGCATGAGATGCAACATATGGCCGACATCGAAGAATCAATATTCAGAGAAAGCTGCATGCTGTAAGCAGCAAGAAAATGAGTATTTTTAGCTTTCACTGCAACATTCAGATGTACCACAGGGTTGTGAAGTGGTTACGTCCTTCACATAAATGCCAGCTAAGAGGTTGTGTGTTGTCGATTTAAAATTGAAAAGCGTGGAAAATGCAGAAACCATGCTGCTGTCAGTCATGCAGCAGAGGTACATCTTCATCTGAATAAGTAACAGCAGGAAAGGGAGGGAAACACGCATGCATGTGCTCGCAGAGAGCAGATGGAGGAGAAGAAAGTGAGTCAAAAGGAGGAAGAAATGGAGGTGCCTTCAAGTACATGTGTATATTGAAGATGTGTGTTTGAATGAGAGATAAAAAAGTCACACAGAAAGAGACAGAGAGGGTAAAACATCGACCTCTGACTGTGCTTCAACAGCTGTGGCTCCATGCTGTGTTTCTTGCTGCTGCTGCTGTACTGAATTCTGCCACATTAACCAGAACATGACCGACCCAAACTGCAATATTCACCAGACCATCGAGTCAGTGGTGCCAGCAGAATGGGCTCATAACAAACACCACCACATCTACAGTGAACACTGAGGGAATACACTCTCAACGAAGCAGGAAATGAGAGGAAGGAGAGCGACTGAGAGGGGGGAGAAATGAAAAAAATCAAAGAGAACTGAGGAGCTGAGGGTGAGGAGGAGGGAGGAGGGGAGGGCAGGAGGAAGACAGTGTTTAAAGAGAGAGAGAGGCTTAGTGCAGCAGAATATCTAACCGCTGCAAAGCAATTTGATACACTTGCCCCTTGTTATCACCCTATTATCAAAATACCTCATAAAGGAAAACACTGCGACACTTCCAACGCAGCCTATAAACATTATATAACCCCCCTGTTATATAACACTTATTATCCTGCAACCCCGTTTATCAGCGAGTCCCTGCCACTGCAAGTCGGGGCTGTCGCCGCAGCCTCGGTTTGATGCTCCTCTGAGCCCTGCGCTGCTGCTTCCTCCTCAAACACGTCAAGTGAAACAGCCTGCAGAGAACATGAGCTCCAATTTGGCTCCTGACAGTCTTTACTATTAACACACTGAGGGCGACAAACGGGAGCGTTACAGCCACCTGCTGTTCAAGAAGGTTAACTACACTGATGCAGCTGAAAGAGCTGCTCATGATGCTGTGGGAATGTTGCAGTGTATTTTCACAGTTTTTGCAATCCCAAGTTCATCATTTCAGCTTTGTGCGTCACACGAATGCAAAGAAACACTCGCATGAAGCTAAATAATTGCACGACAGGAAACTCTCACTAATCTAGTCACCTTTCCTGATGCCACACCTGCATCATACACTAAAAATAGAGCCATGATGGAGCGTCTTCATGTGTGACACATAGGACACGCCAGTGCTGCCGTCATCAATCACACACATGACAGCTGGACATGAGTAATGGGTCCCACCTGAGAGGATGAAGAAGATGCCGGACACAAAGGCCAGGATGGTGCGCTGAGGCCGGATGTGTCCGATGTTACTGATGACGAAGGCCGTGAAGACGAAGAGCAGCGACACCATCGGGAAGGGCGTGGCTGTCCGCACCATCTCTGTAGGGAGGAGAGGTCACGGTGTTATACTGAGCTGATGGGATGTGTCCTTAAACTGCTGGGAGAGGTGAATGACATCATCTCTGCACCCTAAATAGTGTAAGTTAAAGAAATCAGAGGCAGTAAAATGTGAATCTATTTTGTTTTTGTGATGGTTTAAGTGTTGTCTCTTCCTGGTTTTAAAGGCTGTTACCAGACTGTTCTACTTGTTCTAATACTTGTCTTTACCTGCTTAGTCCTTACATCCACATTACTGATGATTATTTATCAAAAATGTATTGTGTTAAGGGAGATCTATCATGGTTTTTCATTGTTTCCCTTTACCTTCAGTGTGTTGCATAGATTATTGTGCATGTTAAAGGTCTTAAAGTTAAAAAGGCCAAAGTCTGCACCAACAGAAGCTCCTCTCTCCCACAGAAAACACTGCTCCTGAAATGCCCTGTCAGTAGTCCCGCCCCTACTTCTGTGACTTTGTGACATCACACTACGTCACCATGTCACACATTTGCATAATTTATGCCTATATTGGCTAATTTGGCGCATAAGACTTGATTTAGCACAGCTGCTGTTGTTGTTAGTGGTCCTGGCTCAGGCGTGTGTGAGCTGACCAAACAGAGGAGACTGGGGATTCAGGAGGGACGGGCCTTAAAGAGACAGGAGCTAAAACAGAGCGTTTCAGACAGAGGGGGGAATACAGAGCTGCAGCACTGGGCAGTATGAGAAAACTGATGTGTTTTCTGTGCATTAAAGCATGTAAACCTGTTCTAGTAGTAACCCAAAAATAAAATTGGGAACCTGAAAATGAGCAGATTATGTTTCCTTTAATGTTTTTTCAAAGTAGTAGTCATGCCAACAATATTGTCCTGACACTGATATCGAGGTATTGGTGAAAAATATATTTGATTCTGTTGCCCAGTTGTAGCATTTATTAAGTGCTTTGGAGGAGATTTCAAAATATCAAGCTACATATCGTGTATTGTGATAAAGCCTAAAAGTATTGCAATATCACTTTAAGTCCATATCGGCCAGCCCTAACTTAGGGTACGCTAGGTTATGTGGAGATTGGCCTGTGATGGGGAAACAGTAAACAGTATTACAACAGTAGTAACTGTATAAGTTATGGACAGATTTCAACAAGATTTATTGTATATGCTGAAGCATCTACTTGCTTTATAACAATGAGAAACAGAGTGATGACGGAGCACAGCAACCTGTGAGATTACAGAGAAACATCAGTGAGTTTCGTAGTCTTATTTTGTATGTAGAGTATTCAAAAAAGCAATAATAAAATGATTGCGAATGATAAACTAATGACAAATCCTCATGTGAGTTCGAATTTTAACTTTTTTGATATTTTTAAATGGAATTAAATCCATGACAGATCCTTTAGAAAATGATTCTCTGGATCGAAGAACACATTTTCAATTTACGGTTGCTTTTGCCTCATAAACCTCTTCAACAAACACATCTCTGTTTATGAGGATGATGTCCTCATATCTCTAATTTGCTCTGCTTTTATTGCTACCCATGTCTTTGTCCTGCTTTTACTGTCATTGACGTGCCTTACATGATGATTGTGGCTTTAAACTTGTTACTTGTTTCTTGATATTAGGTTGCTAACTTTACACCAGACCAGGAACGACAGATGAAAACTAGCCTCTTGGCTAATTCTGGCGTATTTACAGTAATGTGGATTAATATGCACTGTCCCTGAGAAATAAAGAATTCAATAAATGAGTTACTTCAATGCAGTTTATCTGATTAGTGTAATGTTAGAGAAGTTATTTGTTTTCCTTGATAATAGTGTAGTCTATAAAACATCAGAAATCAGTGTCCAAATGTCCATCAGAGTTTTAAAGAGCTCAGGGTGACAACTACAAATATCTTGTTTTGTCCATCACACGGCCGAAATCCAAAGATATATAACATATATATATATATATATATATATATATATATATATATATATATATATATATATATATATGTATGTATATATATATATATATGTATGTATATATATATATATATATATATATATATATATATATATATATATATATATATATATATATATATATATATATAACTGTGATATACAACCGAAAAAGGGGCAGCAAATCCTCACAGTTGAGAGGCTGTAACAAGATAATTTGGGCATTTTTTCTTAGAAAATATCTAAAGAGAGATGTTCAGATGTTCCTTGTGAAAAAAAAAGTAAATTTCAAAAATTATAATACAAATCAACAACTGCTGTTTTATTTTTGTGAGCTAAAAAGCCTCTTTAGGATCCACGTTTCTGAGCAGAGTGACACTTTGTGGTGAGTCGGTAAGGAAACATTGGAGCTTAGCACCATTTTGCATCTTAACAATACAACACAAAAGGTGTTTACTTTTGGCCCAACTGTAAGTTTTAGTTTTAGTTAGTTTTAGTTAGTTGGCTGGCACTTGCAGCCCTGATGCTACGTTCATATTTCAGTACCCACAACCAACCAGCAGGGGAAGTCTGCAGCCTCTCACACAGAAGATAATGTGCTGTCACATGTTTTACTCACTGAGGATGTTTGCAGTGTTTTCAGTGGTGATCTCTACTTCGGGCTCACTGAAGTACTCCGACGCAACACATCTCCCGTTTTCTGATCCTGACAGGAAACACACACACACACAGGAGAGAAATGAAGGAAAATGTTGGGGTTTGCTTTCAGGATCACAGTCAGTGATGCGTTAAGAAACAAAACAAAACCAACAAAAAGAAAAAAAACAGCATGTGTGGCGTCTGTAGTCCTGCTCTCAGGTAACACTCATGTTTTGTGACAGCTATGATTCTAGAGGCCAGGAGCTCGCTTTCTCTCTTTTCTCCCCTCTCTGCTCTCTCACTCGGCTGCTTTTGTGTGCTTGTCGCTGTGATGTTGTGGACACATGCACACACACGCAGCAGCATTGTTTGTATGTGTGTGTGTGTGTGTGTGTGTGTGCACGTGTCTTCCACAGTCATCGTTTCATTTTTGAGTGAGAATATTCAAACATGTATCGTCCTACCAGCCACGAAGCAAACTCTCCACAGGCCTGAATGCAGCGCCATCTTCACCTCCATGCTCTGGTTCTGCTGCAGGATGATGCCCTCCACCATGATCAGCCAGTAGTCTGTGGACACGGCCACCCCCACCAGCAGCAGCCCGCAGGCTCCAAACACTGTGGACAGGATGGTCAACGCACGGCTGCTGCATGAACTCATCTGGAGGGCAGAACGAAGGGAGGGAAGGGTGTGAGAAGAGAAGAGGAGTTACACGTCAAAGCAGCAGAGACAAAAATGAAGGTAAATTTGGAAGGGGGTCATGTAGAGGGAGGTCGTTAGGAACGGTGGGGGAAATAACTGAGACAGACATGTGATGTGCACACATGCAAACAGCTGAAGGCCATCTTCCTGTCTCGACTCGTTATTGGTAAAGATGCGTTTGTGACACATCCGGTGGCGACCAATCATGGGAAAGGTCAGAGAGGAGCAACAGATGATGCTAACCGCTGAAGTTAGGCAAGGACTTAAAAAACTGAGAGATAGATAACAGAAACACACACAGACACACACGCACAAACACACACACACACAAACACAGATCAAGATCGGGAGGAGGGGTCCTGTGTGACTCACACATGGTCTTTCTGTGACTTAGTTCTGGTTGACTGGGAAAAACTTCAGTGCAAATCCTTTGAGCATGCTGTCTGTATGCATTTGTGAGCTTCTCTTTGTGCGTGTGTGTGCATGTGTTGTTGTTCAACCACTAGCATCTGCTAATTTGGACCCTTGGTATCATCAGCTTGACCGATACTCGATTTTTGGGCCCAATGCCGATACTGATATTAGGGAGTAAAATAATATCAATATTTTGGCCGATACACAAACATTTTTTTAACTTGTGACAAAGATTTGTAACAGATGCAGGATATTTTACAGTTTAACGATAAAATGTGTTCACTGGGAATTTACTAACTCTAAATCACCCCAAGAATCTTTTTTCTGCATTATTATCACTAAAAACCAAAAGTTACATAGTGATGGATATTGGATAATGCATACACTATACAGATATATCTGCGATAGGCCGCTTTCTAGTTTATGAACCACATATGTGTATGGAAAACACAGAGTGGGGTCAGTGTTTACAGTAATCAGCCTCATTGAGTTGAGTTATACAGCGTTTTAACACGTTACACTGGGAGGATCATTGCTGTCATGCAGCTGACCTGTTATTTGACCTCATATCTTCCTTGTAGTTTCACTGTTGCGTTGATTATTTTCAGCTGTTATGTTTTGTACGACAGACAGGCAGGCAGACATGTTTTTAAAGGAAGCCTTCCTTCAAAGGTCTTACTGATAACATTTTTATGGAGACAAATCATTGTTTTAAAATAACAAGCTTGTAGGAATGTGCAGAATAAAAGTATCTCTTCTCCTTAAAAACCTTATTATGACTGTGAATTAATAATTTTAAAAGTTTGCCGGGTCCAAGATGATTGTTTTGTTGAGGCTAACTGTGTGTAAGAATTCTGACAGAAGGTTTGTCAGCCAACAGTATAACGCCGTCAGTATCACATGGTACCTGTGTATCGTCAGCATCAAGTGTCTTAGTCGCCAGTTTGTGTAAAAATAAAGATTAAAAAATTTGCTGATTTTCACAGTATGCAGTAAGTATATTGTTCTGCCCAACGTTAGCTAACTAGTGGTAGCGATGTTAACGTTTGCTACAGTCAGCTTGCGTTAGCAACGTCAGTGACAACAACTGGCAACCATTCGAGAGGTCAGATGATTGGAACAGCGGTGCTCTGATGTGAATGCAATGGTGGCTGAACGTTATCAATAACGCCTTTAAATATTGTCTTTGATTTGGTCTTTTTTTTTAATTTCAACCAAAATCATAATACTTACTTTTGTCTACTGCAGCTTTAAGTAAAAGTGGTAGCTCCACATTGAAATGCCAAAGTAGAAAAGTATCAGAATCAACATTACTCAAAGTACCAAAAGTAAAATGACCCATTAGGCAGAATGGCATATTCAAAAATAGTGTATATTAATTATTGATGCATTAATGTGTTAATCACTTAAATCTTGACAGTTTCTGAACTACTTTAAATAGTTAATCTGCTGGTAGTTTGTGAGTTTATCGATAAAGTTTTGTTTAAATCTATAACTTTACATTCCTTATTATTTGTTGATTATATTTTGTATTATTAAACAAAACTAAGTAACCAGTAAATAAAGTTGTTCAATAAAATATATGAGGTTTGCACGTTGCAATATTTGCCTTTGAAATGGAATAAAGTAGCTAACCCTAATCCTAAATGTAGCAGAAAATGGAAATACTCAAGTTAAGTATAATGTACCTCAAAATTATCCTCAAGAGAAAGTAATTGATTGTTGAGTCGGTATTTGACCATCTGGGAATGAGACTCAACAATCGATCATCTTTCTTCATACAGTTACATTTTGGTGCTTTAATGAAGAAAAGTACTTGAGAAAACTAGATTTTTGCAATATGTTCTAATTTGAACTGCTGAATACCCAAATGTATCAAGAGTCACATGGTAATTAACTTCCCGAGGTCTCATACACATTTTTTCTTGACAATGTGACAATGACCGAAAACAAGTGAACAGCTGAACGGTTCAAACTGAGGTTTTTAATGAGCTATTTACAGCTTATCCACCTCATTTAATTAGACACTACCAGCTCGAACAATAGGATCACCTTTAATTCTGTCGGCGGGATCTGGCCCATGATGACGGCATCTCTCAGCGGCCTGCTGTGAATAGCACCTCACAGACTGTGCAGGCCATTTAAGTACACTACAGTCACTTTAAATGAAATGTGACACTGTAATAACTGACTGGAAGAGCCCAATTATGCCCATGAAGGAACGCGCTCGCTCTGGAACAAGGTGTAAATACACAATGACATTCGAGCCTCAGACATTCAAATCGAGAACAGCAGCCCAGCGAGTCCTGAGAAAAAGGTTTTTCACTCTCATCACGCTGAACTGTGGACAGGACGGAGCTTTTACACCAAAGTCTGACCCCTGCTGTCACGTTATAATTGATATTTGTCGTAGCAGGAAATGTTTTTTCACTCCTCACTTGTCCAGTTTGAGCGATCAATCATCCAACTACTCAAGCTTCACTGTCTTGTTCCTGCAGCAGCTGACAGGAGTGAAATCAGGCATGTTCTTCTGCTGATGTAACACAGCTGCTTCAAGGTCTGAGAAGACGCATGTTTGAGCGTTTCCTCTGCAGATCACCATTGTGCTGAGCTGTTATTTGCATACTTGTGGCCGGGCCTGTTTGACCACCATTAATGAAATGTTCGCAGTGCTGCAGTGCTGGGATCCGTCTTTGTGGGTTCTCGTATGTTTTTCTGTAAATCACATTCAAAACCACATTATTGACACATGTCCCATCGCTGCAGAAGTGAACTTCTGGACCTCGTCACTGTCTTGTGGAGGGAGCTGTTTGCATAAAAACATGGTAAAAATACATCATGCTTATGCTCCCAAATAACGAAACATTGACTATTTATCAGGCACACTGACAACAGAAGATAGACACCAAATTAAAGGTGCACTACTTAGTTTTGGGGAAGACATTTGAATCAGAAAGATCTTCATCGACTGATTTTGTTATGCCTAAACAAACTAAATAAACAAACTCTTTGTTTTCACGACTGATTAAACTGAATAAACAAACTGACCTTTCTAGCTTCAAACAGTGTTCTGGGGACTTTATGCTCCTCTGAGAACAGCTTGTTTATTCACTTATGGAAAAACAAAACATGTCTGAGTTTGTATTATTACCTTCAATTCTGAATTTGAATTTATTCTCCAAGACGACATAGTGCCCCTTTAATGTCCAAAACACGAGAAGCACTTTACTCTTCTTCAGGTTTTTCTTTGAGCAGAGTTTCTTTTGAACAGTCATAATCTTCATTCTGGTGAAGAACTATTTAGGATTAAGCTCGGCCTCATCTTATCTGGACAGTCATCGTGCGAGACGTGACCACCACAGAAGTTGCTTCACTTTCTATGCTCCTCTCGTGAGCGAGGCACGACTGCATCACAGAAATCCTTTGAGAAATGACAAGTTTGGGCATGTTGAAGCACAGAGAGAGGCAGACAGATGTGAGAGAAGGAATATGACTGACAACAATCAAAAGACAGAGCTACAAGATTCACAAGTGGCAGGTTACAAACTGTCACCCCCATCTGAGACACAACTGAAGATTTGTATGGATTCCTGAGTTTCGCACCAGTTCGTCGCTGCCCTGTTGTCAATTTCCCTTCTTTTCTCTTCTCTAATCAAAAGCTGTCGCCCAGAAGTGGCTGCTGCTGACACTTGGGACTGGACAAGAGTCTGAGCCAGTGTGATTGAAAGAGTTTGAAGTAGTCTCCGTGAAATCAAAAACAACTCTCTGACTGAAGCGACTGAAAGCACGGAGGGATGAGGGGTACGAGGATGACCAGGGGTGTAGAGAGGGGTGGTGAATGAACAATCACACCTTCCAGCAGCTGGAGGATGAGCCAGAGTGGAGGAGAGGGAGTGCGAATCACAGAAGAAATGAGTGGATGTGGCTGAGTGGCTCGTCCAAAGCACAATCCTGCTGGTTTTTTAACGGATTTGGAGGCGTGTTTGGTGGAGACACATCCATTGTAGACTTTAGATTGAGATTGAGCGAAAAAAATCAGTTTGCCCGTTAAAGATTTGTGATAACAATCCCATTTTAGCGCTCGGAGACAGGCCCCTCAGCTCCCTCACCCAGAAAGTAATGAGCCAATTGAATTGGTTAGATAGGAGCCACAAGGGGGACAAAAGGTTTAATTCGCTCTAATCTGTCACAATCTACAGACTGACATCAGCTCTCAGCCTCACAGGGAAGACAGACACCGAGAGGAAAGAGGGTGCTGAGAGAGAGAGAGAGGGAGAGGTGTATGCAGGAGATATAGGTTAACACAGGGAAAGACCTTGGCCCAAAAAATGGAAGGAGTACCCAACGTGGACGCGCACGGCGGGGACGCGCCTACACCTGTGCTAAAACTCCCCAACCTTGACTGTGCGGCGTGTGAAAACGAGCCGGTGAGAGGCAATAAATGACTTCATATGAACGTAGATATCGTGACTCAATGGGTGGGTTTGATTTGTCAGAGCATTTCAGCTGCGCAGCCACACTCCGGCACAACTCGCACCATTTTTTTTTCTCTCTCTTCTCCTTTCTCACGGAGAAAGCCGAGCAGCCGGACAGTTCAGCATCCACAGCGCACTCCCTGCAAACTGCGTGCATGTAAAAAAAAAACCCCCAAAAACCAGAATCTGTGTGTAACAGCACATGTGTGAGTGAGGGAGGTGATGTGCGCATAGGATTGTCCAGAAACCCTCCTCCTCCTCCTCCTCCTCTTCCTCTCCGCTGTCACACACACTCACACGCGGAGTTTTGGAGATGATAAACAGAGCAGAGAAACATGTGAGCGGCGAAACGGTGGCAATAATAATAATAATAATAATAATTAAAAAAAGAGAACGAAGAGCAGCTCGCAGGTAACATGTGAGTGAGCTCGTCCCGTGCGCCTTCCTCACATGGAGACGAGCGTCTGTCTTTTACGCTGAACACGACTTGAGGACGCGTTATGAATGCTGCTCTTTTCGCAGCTGTCATCACACACACTCTGCCTCTCTCTCTCTCTCTCTCTCTCTCACACACACACACACACACACACACATACACACACACACACATTTTAAACGACTGAGTCAGGTCGGAAAAGGCGTCATCGCCACAATTACTGCCAAGAAAACACACAACTGTAGTTATCCGAGAGGAGAAAAAGATACTCACCCTGCCACGAGAGTCGTGCGCACACGTCAGTAGCCAAGAAACCTCACAGCGGGGAGGCTTGGTGGATTTTTTGGTCTCCCTCCCTCTCTCGCCCTCTCTCACCCTCTCTCTCTCTGCCTCTCTCTCTCTATATATACTGTGTGTTTTCCCTTAAGCCCCCTTACCCATCCTCTAAATCCCTCACTCTCTCTTTCACTCAATCTGTCCCAGGCACTGCGGTGGATTGGTTCAGCGAGCTACTTTGGCTACAAGAGAGACATAGAGGGAGAGAGAGGCAGGGAGAGAGAGAGAGGCAGGGAGAGAGGGAGAGAGAGAGAGGGAGAGAGAGAAAGGGAGAGAGAGAGGCAGGGAGAGAGAGGGAGAGAGAGAGAGAGGGAGAGAGAGAGGCAGGGAGAGAGGGAGAGAGAGAGAGGGAGAGAGAGAGGCAGGGAGAGAGAGAGTCAGAGAGAGGGAGGGAGGGGGCATATTAAACGACTACTTCTCCTCTTATCGTATATATCCTTTTTTAAAAATGATGTTTTCTACATTTGTCTCTCGTCATAGTGATACTATGCGGTGTCGCAGTGGTGTACTGTGGTGCGGTGCATGTTTCAGAGCACATGTAGTGTTGAGACAGTAGTGCAGCAGTGTGCAAACATGTTTCAAACCCATTTTCTATCGTTTTAATCGTTATGCTGTCATCATTTTCATCATTCCTCACGTCTGTGAGTGTCAGGTTTACTCACATTTACATTTTTACTATCTTATCAACAGTTTATCAATCATCTGTTAAACACACACTGGCAGGAAATGTGCTGTAAAGTGAACATTTGACTGACTGAAACCATTACTTTTATATCTACGTTACCTTTTTTATTTATTTTATTTTACATTTCTCATAAGAGTCTTAACCTGTTCACATTTACGTTTGTGTGCCTCATTATCAGTGTGCCAATCATCTGTAAAACACAAAATTGCCATAACTAATAGGAAATGTGATATAAAGTTGACGTTTGGCTGATGAAACCATCACTTGTCGGTTTTCTAGATTTTTTTGTACTTTTTCATTATTTCTCCATGACAGATAATCAATAATCTGTTAAACACAAAGCTGCAAAAACTTGTAGGAAATGTGCTTTAAAGTGAACATTTGACTGATTAAAACTGTTACTTGTCTCTTTTCTTACATATTCAAAGCCCTTTTTTTATCATTTCATTCTACATTTTCATCGTTTCTCATGTCCATGTCTCTCAAATTATTCCACATTTACATTTTTACTGTCTTATCAGCTTGTCGATCATCTGTAAAACACAAAACTGCACAAACTTACAGTAACTGTGATATAAAGGTGATGTTTGGCTGATTGAAACCATTACTTGTCTGTTTTCTTACATCTTTAAAGCCCTTTTTATCAATTTTATTCATCATTTTCATCATTTTTCATGTCCAAGAGTCTCAAATTGTTTGACATTTACTCTTTTACTGTCTCATTATCAACTTGTCAATTACCTGTAAAACACATGAAATGCAAAAACTTGTAGGAAATGTGATATTAAGTGGATGTTTGACCGATTGAAACAATTACTCATCTGTTTTCTTAGATTTTTTCTGCACTTTCATCATTTCTCGTGTACTTGAGCCTCACATTATTCCACATTTACTCACGTACTCTCTTATTATCAGCTTGTCGATCATCTGTAAAACACAAAATTGCACAAACTTATAGGAAAAGTCAACGTCTGAACATTTCCTGTCTGTTTTCTTACATTTTTTAATAATTTCACTCATATTCCAAAGCTTATAGACTTACAAAATGCTTGGCCGATACTAATAATCGTGCCAGTGAAGACAAACTCAGTTTGAAACAATCAAGAAAATAGAGAAAAAAGGGATGAAGGTAGCAAACTTACAGATTTACAGTATTAAGTATCAAACATGAAGCATAAAACACAGCTGATCCACTGTCATCTCCCTCATTCAACACTTTAATGTAACCCCACATTATGAGTGCAGATGCACTAAGAGTAAAAAATGGCACAGCTGGTAACCTCCTTCTCTTTCTTCCTTTCTCTCTTCATCCCTCTCCTCCTCTTCCTCTTGCCCCCCTCCTCCTTTTGTCTCCTGTGGTCCATGTCCCTTGGTCTATTTTTAGCCAGCTGGTGGAGGAATCCTATATTTTTAGTAACGATATCAATAGTCTACAGCACACTCTGACCTCAGGGCATGAGCGAGAGGGAGAGGGAGGAGGGAGGGGGTGAGGAAGAGAGATTTAAGCGAGATAGAAAGAGAGGAGCGAGGGAGGTAGAGGAAGAGGAGGCAGCGGTGATGAAGAGGGATGATATCATGTCACAGTGACAGTGAGTGATGGACTGCACACACAACTCCGACCGGAGAGCGCTGGAGGTTCGGTTACACGAAGACAGGCGGATGAAGGTTGGAGTAAAGGTTGTGGTGAGGAGTTTAAAACCAGGCAGTCGACATCAGGTGGACATCATGACGAAAAAAACAAACCGAGTAGGATTTATGTGTTCAGAAAAGTGGCTTTATTGTCTTAAAGATATCATATTCAGGTGTTGAATTCATCTGTTTGCTGCTGTATCACGGATTAGAAACACACTAGACTATTAAAAAGGTGTCGTCGGCCACAATAGAATTAATTTTATCATCACAGGGATCTATATGAATCAAAAAAATCACATTTCTTGACATGATTTGTTTGATTTTGTGGAGTTAAAGCAACACAAAGAACATCAGGCCATGTTCTACCTTCAAAATAAAAGTCTATGGCATCTGAAATCTGTAAAATTTAAATTTAAACTTAAAATTTAAACTACAATCTGAACTCTGTCTGCCCCAACACCATCAGAAGAGAATAAACTGGGTGTAAAACAGCTCATAGTATTGATGCAGAGGCCAGGACGAGACAAAAAAACATGATACTCGTATCAAGAGACAACAGCCGGAGTGTATATCAGAGAGATAAAGGCAACAACAGTAAATTCTGACAATGATTTATAGAGAATGACATAAAACAGCGCAGTAAAGCATTTACAGAGCAGCGCTGAAAGAAAACAGAAGGAGAGAGACAAAGAGGAAGACAGGGAGGCAGAGAGGGAGATGGGAACTTGATGAGATTTTAATGTGAAGGTCAACTTGTTATAACTGAGATCTCTATGGGGATATTAGTCCCATCATGATGCTGGAGGGGGGGTGGGTGAAGGAGGAGAGAGTGTGAGGCCGCTTCAGGAGAGGAGGAGGAGGGAGTGAAAGTGAGATGCCTGAGAGGTGGTTTTGCTGGTTCGACAACTACAGTACCACAGTAAATAAGAGGGGTCAGCATCTTCTCTCTCTCTCTGTGTGTGTGTGTGTGTGTGTAACAGTGTATGCGTGTGTGCACATGCTTGAGATTGCACTTTTGAGCGTGAGTATGTGTGAAAGTGAGGGAGAGGGAGCGAGCGTGACAGAGAGAGAGAGAGAGACAGAGGCGTGTGGAGAAGACAAAGCGGGAGGCTGTGCGTGTTTGTTTCTCGCCGGCTTCGCACCAAATCAACAGAATGAAACACTTCACTGCTCTTGTTTCATCATTTTTACACTAAGTTTATTTCCATGTTCCTTTTTTTTTCCAGCACATGAAAACAGAAGACAACTCAACTAACAGATACAGAAATGCATAAATCATCTATTGTATTATCTATTATTGATTGTATTCTCTATTGTGCTGAAGTGTTATGTGTTGTGACGTTTGACCTCCACACAAACTGAGCTGTAATCTGATTAATGGCTCTGAACTTTTACCGCACATATACGCACTTAAAGGGTTAGTCCGCCAATCTTACATATTAAAGTGTGTTTACAGGTCTTGTGGAGTACGTCTGCATATGTGAAAAAGTACAATATAGCCTTTTGTGGCTCGAGACGAAGCTGCATTTAATCTGATAAACTGTCTCCAGTGATGTCACTCAGTGGCAAAGTTGCATTGTGGGTAATGTAGGCGCCAGGTTTTGAAAAGGAAGAAGAATACGTGGAATAAAAGAGGTGAAATATCTCTGGTTCTGCTGGATTGATTTTGATCATTTGTGTTTAAACTGTCTGTAATGAGTCCAACAGGGTTTTAGACCAGTGGACTACATTACCCACAATGCAACATAGCCACTGAGTGACATCACTGGTGATGATGTCACTCAGTGGCTACATTGCATTGTGGGCGATGTACTCCACTGGTCTAAAACCCTGTTGGACTCATTACAGACAGTTTAAAAACCAATACAATCGATACAGCAGAACCAGAGATATCTGGTTCCTTTTTAAAACCTAGTGCCTACATTACCCACAATGCAACATCACCACTGAGCGACATCAGTGGATGCAATTTATCAGATTACATGCAATTTCCTCTGGATCCACAGAAAGCTTTATACTACTTTTAAAGAAAAAAAGAAATAACAAAAAAAACCAAAAAAAAACCAAATGCAGTAATACTCCCCAAGACCTGTAAAAACACTTTAATGTGTTACCCTGAATGATTTTTCTCCTCTGGATCAGTCATTATTATAAAGAAAAATCATCTTTCCCTTCAAAGGAAATCACACAGATTTCTATGTGACATGAGCAGCTGGTTTGTGAGATAAGAGAGCTAAAAAAAAAGGGGACTATTAAACTGTGCGTCTGCAGCCACCTGCCCTGCTCAGATAATGTTTAATGACAGTGCTGCTAATATTTTTCCACGTATTGAACAGTCCCATTGAGCCTCACTTTTAATTATGCCTAATCAATGCCGTGAGTACGTCATTACACAGCAAAAAGCTTTATGGAATACGCCACAAAAGTCATAAAGCACCTGTGCAAGCTTCTAGTTTCGGCTGGAGAAAACATTATTAAGAGGCATATTTTCTAGACTGCAAACACATATTTCAGTGCAGTTGTCAGACGTCATAAAGGAGCACAGATGCTGTATTTTACGATGTGGTGAGGCCCAATTCCACAGCTCGCTCAAGAATAACAGAGAAAGAAAATCACATGTGAATAAAAGGACTGTGTGGACTCTCTCTCTGTGATAACAGAGTGAGGCAGCACTATAGCCTACATTAACAGTCACATAAACTGTCCCCGCTGCGTTGTTTCAGCATCACATTGGGTCGTCTGGGGTCACTGGTGTGACGTTAAACTGGGAGGTCGGGCCAGGCCAGAGGATCCTGTCTGAGCTCTTCTGAGGGAGGCCAGTTTAAAAGGCTATGGCTCAGTTTACGTCATGGTAAAACACTCATACACACAAATCGAGTGAGATAGATGCTTAGAAAGACACGTTATAGTGCTTCTGATGCTGAATTACTGTACTGTGTGTAAACACACTGCAAAGAAACATTTTTATTTCTGTGTATGAACTGCAAAATTATTAAAAAGTGACTTGTTTTGCTTACTATGTCGCCTGAATAGCTGTATGAGAAAAACTCGGGAATGTAATCGTATTCTTCTCACAATACAAGATGACTCTAATCAGAAGTTTAAAATGGTTGGTTGCAAAGTTATACAGGTATATTTTCTTGGATAATCTATGCTATAAAACTAGTGAGTCACACAATCCATTCTAAAAACATTGCATGCAAAAGAGAGTCATTTATCAGGTTCATACTACAGTACTCTTATATCAAGTTAAGGGATTCTTACAAAAAACTCTAAGATGGAAATCTACTGGCTTTGTTTGCATCGCTGCAACATATTCTGTGACTATCAAGATATAACACATCAAAGAGAGTGCATGAATATAAAGGTGTCTTGGCATTTTCATGTAAACGTCAGAATTCGGTTATGAGTGAGGTGTCTTTAATGCTGCTAGTTCTCATGTTCAAATTCTGTTATAAAACTGCTATTAGTGGGGTAACAGGGGAGTTTGGGGACACATGTTGTTGGAGCCATTTTCAAACAGCGGTGAGAGGCGACGGGGCAAAGTCTGGGTTTAGGAAGGAGAAGCCCTCGAAGTCCTCCTGGTTCATAGCTGCTAGTATATCCGGGTCAGAGGGAGTGAGCGCTGACGGAGCCGCTGTGAAGAACTTGTCGAAATTCTCACCTTTTTTCCCACCCTGATGGAGAAGAAGAGCAGATTAAACGTGCATGATCACATATTTGTGGTTCAGGCTGATTGAATCATTCTCCTGAAAAAAGAAACAACACAAGAAAAGTCAGATTATAAAAAGACACCACCTCCGTTTTCTCTCTTTTTCTCGCCCACACCCTCCTTTTCTCTCTGAGGAGCTCTCTACCACACCTACTGTTGGAAGAAATCTGCTCACGTCTTCTATTCCAGCTCCTTAACAGCATACGACGGCCTTACTGCTGGATGATATGAATCTCATTTGGCTAATGGGCCTGGCCTCTAACCCCTGAGCACACTCAGCTCACTCAAGGCACACCTCACCATTGGCCATCAGGGCCGCAAACTGGAGTGTGGCAGGCTAATGATGACATACATTTGCATATGGGCGGAGTAGGCAGGACCCCAAGGTCAGAGGGTCCCGTCTATTATGACTGGACTGTCTGTTTGTGAGCGCTCAGAGCCCATCTCTGGGAACCAGTGGAGGTGATGAAAGAGAGAAAAGAGAGAAAAGAGAGGGAAACGGGGGAGAGTGATGGAGGGAAGAAGAGGGGATGAAATGTCCAACACAATATGGACAGCTTAGACAGGAGGCATGCAGGGAAATGAGGGAGAGAGCGTGGGAGTTTAAGAGAGAGGAGACAGATGGAAGAAAGTGACAGCTTCAATTCCCTAAAAGTGTCCTCCGAGAGACAGAGACGAAAAGACAGGGAAGAGAGGGGGAGGAGGGACGAGACTGGCAAGGAAGGACAGAAAGAAAGAAAGACAGAAAGAAAGAAAATAAAGTTTATAGAGTGTGTAGTCCATCTGTTCAACTGACAGTTCTGGGTTTGAAGGGCGGCTGGATCTCCAGTCTCTCCAGACGGTCCCAGTCAATCCAGCGGAAGAACGGATGTTCCCTGATATCCCTCTCTGCCTCTTCTCCGGCGCCTAGGCGCTTGGCCGGGTGCTTTGTCAGAAGCTGGGGTAAGAGTGAAGAGAAGAAGCAGAAAATATGATGGTTACCATGGGATACAGGTGAATGTTTTCTGTTTGTTTTGCTTTTTGTTGCAGTTGTCAACAATGTACATGGTAAACTTTGCTGTATTTGAAAAATAGTAATCCAAAGTAATTTTATTGACTGCGTGTTCATTTTGAAGAAACAGTTTGACATTTTTGGAAATACACTTCTTCACTTTCTCGCTGAGAGTTAAATGAGAAGCTAGATACCACTCTCATGTCTGTGTGAAAATCTATGTCAGAGTGAGCAATACAAACAATGGTAAGTGTGTTTAGCTAGCTAGTGTGGCGGCTTCCTTTCTCACTCTCTGACGTATCGTCTAGCGTTTGAGTGTTTCAGGAGGTAAATGGAATTGACGCCCCTGATTTGCTGGTTTTGAACATGATTGGAAACAATGAAATAATGTAAACACAACTTAACAAAATATATAACATAGGTCTAGTAGTTTTCAGACTATTAATAATGCAGAAATGTTACATAATATGCTCTCAAGTTTTGCTAACCCTTTTTTAATATATTTCAGAAATGTAATATGATGTAATTTCCTTTAATGTTTCGGATTTGCATTTATCTTAATTTTCTGTGTGTAAAAGTTTTATGAGTAAGAAGGAAATGAAGGGTGACTTACTCCCTTGCAGATAGCGACAGCTTCACGGGTGAGACTCTTCGGGTAGACGACACTCTGCTCCATGATGGACTGAAACAGCTCCTCCTCGTCAATACCATCAAATGGTGGCTGCAAGGAAAAGATAGAAAGAGAGAGAGAAGAAGAAAAAAAAAGAAGCCATGAGGCCCTGCGAGCAAAGTGAAAGCAAATATATTGAAATTAAAGTTCTTTTGAAAGTCTTTTGAAGTGATTACAAAGGACAAGTACTGGAGGCTTAAGTGTGTGTGCACACAGGTCTATTGTTGGGATTAAGCTGAGTGTTACCTGTCCTGCCAGCATTTCATACATCAGTACTCCATAGGACCACCAGTCTACTGCTTTATCATAAGGCTGATATGCCACAATCTGAAAAGGATGGAGAGAACAGGAGAGGAGATAAAGAGGAAGAATGGCAGCGCAGAGATTAGGAAGTAGAAAGAAGACAGGAAGCGTGAGAGAAAGCGCAGTTGTAGCAGTCGGCTGCTCGGATGATACGCAGCTATCGGAGACAAAAAAGCAGAGGTGGGGGGGAAAGGGAAAGCATGGCATTAGGGAGGGTAAATGTATGAATGGGCTCAGTAATAATCAGCACATGACTTTGGCTTTGTGTGTTTGTTTGTTTCCCCGGTGTGTGTATGTGTGTGTGTTTGTGTGTGTGTGCAGGGCAGAGAGAGGGAGGGAGGGAGGGAGGGAGGGAGAGTGCACAAGGGAACAATTCCCAGCCCCTGGGGAAATATATTGTATCTCTTCCAAAATGGCAGATGCAGGAGAATCAATGGGTGTTTACATAAGAGAGTCAATACCCAGGGGTTCCATAGCAAGGTTTACAATATCAAAGACATGCACAACAGTCACATCTTCTCTTTCTATTTCTCTTTCTCTCTCTGTCTGTTTACTACAAGTCCACCAACCAAACAGGCAGGATGTCACCTTCACTCTTTCTCGGAATTTAATTCGTTTAGGATGACTTGAGAGAAAAACTGCGTACACAAACAATTTGTAAGGTAAATATATACAGCTTACAGCTTTTGCATTTCAAAAGAGTGTCAAGCAAAACCACCTCCATCGTTTTCCAGCTGAAATGTGCATCGTTACAATATCCTATTATTCTTCAGTTATTTTTCAGTGGTTTGTGCGACTCTCGGGGGAGTTAATAACCTTAAAGAGCCGCTACACAAATTTTACACATTAAAGTGTGTTTACAGGTCTCGTGGAGTGCAACTGCATTGTGGAAAAAAGTAGTATAAAGCCTTTTGTGGCTCCAGAGGAAGCTGCGTGTAATCTGGTGAATTGTCTCGAATGATGTCACTCAGTGGCTTCGTTGCATTGTGGGTAATGCAGGTGATGGGTTTTAAAAAAACTGTTACACTTACACTGTTGGACTTCTTATGGACCATTTAAAAACAAGTGATCAACATTGATACAGCAGAACCAGAGATATCGCATGTTTTATACCACTAATTATTTTTCTATCGAGCTCCTACATTACCCACAATGCAACTCAGCCAAGTGCATTTAGGTCTTTGGGAGGACTACTGCATATGTGAAAAAGTAGTTTGTAGCCTTTTGTGGCTCAAGAGGAAGCTGCATGTAATATGACAAAATTGCCTCTAGTGATGCCACTTAGTGGCTAAGTTGCATCGTGGGTAATGTAGGCGCCAGGTTTTGAAAAGGAAGAAGAATGTGCAGAATAAAAAAGGTGGTATCTCTTGTATCGCTGTATCGGTTTTGATTTGTTTTTTAAACTGTTCAGAATGAGTCCAACAGCATTTTGGACCAGTAGACTACATAACCCACAATGCAACATCGCCACTGACTGACATCACTGGAAGAAAGTTGACAGCCCACATGCAGCTTTCCTCTGGAGCCACAAAGGGCTTTATGCCACTTTTTTCACATATGCAGTAGTACTTAGCAAGACCTGTAAAGACATGTTAACGTATAAAATTGGTGGAGTGACCCTTTAAACGTCAATCGCAGTAGGAGAAAGGCAATACTGGTAATACAAGGTCTCTGAAGGGCAATAGCGATTTCTGTGCAACGTTCTTATAGCACAAGCACACAGCACCGCTAATTGAATCATGTGGAGTTAATTATTCAAAAATGCTGACAAGGTCAGAGAGGACGGGGGAGATGAGGGGAGCTGCAGTGAAGCAAGTCGCCGTCTCACAGCGCTGCAAAACAGGTCAAGAAAACGAAGAGGGGAAGACAGGGGTGAGACGAGGGGGAAATGAGGGAACTAAGGAACAAATGAGGGAAGTTCAGACGTTAGTCTGGACCGTGACGTTGGCGTACAGTACCTCGGGGGCGATGTAGTCAGGGGTGCCGCAGAAGGTGCGCGTGGTGTCGCCCTCGAACATGCCCTCCCTGCACATCCCGAAGTCAGCTATCTTTATGTGGCCCTCGCTGTCAAGCAGCACATTATCCAGCTTTAGATCCCTGAGAACGGAGGAGATTGATCACAGAGGCATGAATCATTTTGATAGATAACATCTTTATAACAGTCATTAGCTACAAAAGACATGATAAATCTGTGTCACGTCTGTGTGCTGCACTGCAGAGCAGCGACAAACCAGGCCGTGTCAGACGAGCAGCCCACTTCTCTACCTGTAGATGATGCCTTTGCTGTGGAGGAAGAAGAGGCCGACCGCGATCTCTGCTGCATAAAACCTGGAGGAAGAGAGAAGGAGGGTTGGTAGGGGCTGGGACTCGCTACTGGTTGCTTTATCTTTCAGAAAATTGGTGAAGGTTTTCAGCGAGGAATGGAGCTCAAGAGGGTGATGAAAGGGAGGGTAACCAAATAGATGAAAGGCTGGAGGAGGAAGCTGGAAATGAGCAACAGGGTAAAAATTAGTTTTAGATGATTGATCAAAGATTATTGATTAAACGAACGGCCAGGGGGAGGGAAATGTAGATGAAAAGATGAGATTAGTGGGAGGAGAAAGTCGGAGGAAAGAGAAGAGGGCCGGTACTTGAGTTGATGACTTTTTATGAGTCACCAGGTATAATGAACAAAGCTAAGAGATGAGTGTGTATGTAAAGGAACAGAGAATAAAGGAAAGGCAGGAAATGAGATGATGTAGATGAGGATTGTGATTAAAGGAAGAAAGGAGCTTTTTGACTACATACGCTGCGTGAGGCTCTTTGAACTTGCCGACAATCTGAATGTGAAACATCAGGTCTCCTCCGTTGACGTATTCCATCACATAATACAGGCGGTCCTGCAGAAACACACACATTTACACACACTCTCCATGCATAATCACCTCTTGTTCAAATTAAAAAGCAATCTGTTAAAACCTCTCCTCCAGGACCAGGGACCTTGTTAAAGAAAGCAAGCTAATTATTTAATATATTAATCGTAATTCTCAGCCAACCTGGACTGAAACAACTCCTCGGAGGACCACGCAGCCAAAATGTCAGGCAGCTTTATGGACAATTTAATGAAAGTTATGTGGTTCATTTAGGATCCAGTGCACCTTCTATACACACACAGACCTACACGCACACACACCTCAGTCTGGAAGGCGCAGTAGAGCGATGTGAGGAAGTGAGGGCGAGAGGAAAGTGCCAGAACTCTCCTCTCCACCAGTGCGCTCTCCGTGTCCTCGTCCTGGAAGAGAACGTCTTTCTTCAACACTTTGACTGCGAACAGACGCTCGCTGCCTCGCTCCTCTGCCAGCAGCACCTGAACAGACACACAGAGAGGAGGGAAAGTTACTGTAACTGTGAAAATCCCAAGACTTTTAAGGGAGCTACTGCATGCTGAAGCCCATAAATAAACACAATGTTTATTCAAAGACAACACTGCACCAACTGACTGGTATGAAGGGAAGAAGAGGATGATGAGTACAACTGTGTAAAAAAAGAAGCATTTTTTTAAATGAGAAAATTGACTTTTTTTTAATAGTTTTTTCATTGCTTTGTGCTCTCTCACTCAAGCTTATTTTTCAACTCTCAACAGGATTATGCATGTACAGTACTGTAACGCTGCCTGTACTGAACGTTTTTTAGGTCATTGTGTTATGAGTGACAAGGTGCTCCAGTTGAGAGGAAACTAGTTCTGCTGTTTTAACAAAATGATGTGCTTTTGAGGCATGTTTGTAATATTTTGGTGATTATGTGCAACGCATGTGTCATACCAAGTGCCCCAGCATCGAAAGCTGCACATAGTGGTAAGGAAGTAAAATAGTGCAAAAGATAAACAAGTTATCATTAAAGAATCAGTTCACCCAACAACTTTAATTACACATAAAAAACCTTTTTTTCCAAATCAATTTGGGATCTTGGGTATCCGAGAGTATAGAGTTATGCCAGACAAGCTGTACAGAGCCATTAATACCATTTTACACCAAAGTTAGCGTGTATATGCGTTGGATGGAAAGATACTAACAAGTCAGTGTCCTCAACTTCAACACACGTCATGGCATCGCACCTGAAAAGGGCCGATCAGAGCTGGGGCTGATGAGCATCGTTTGACGTGGAATGAATGCTAATTGTACACGTTCATATTGAAGACAAAAGCCAGATGTAAGTGGGTGTTAGTGGGTTTTTCGTCCAGTGTAAAAGGGGTATCATATTCTGTTTTGGTTGTTTTTTTATGTTTTGAAACAAGTGCTAAAGTAGTAGTGCTTGCTAAAGTAAAAGTGTTAATAAAGTGCATGTAACAGACATCCATCCATCCATGGCGGGGTACACCTTGGACAAGTCGCCAGTTCATCACAGGGCTGATATATAGAGACAAACAACCAATCACATTCACACCTACTCGCAATTTAGAGTCCAGGTTAATGTTATATATGCAAAGGGGAAGCAGCTCTGTTGTTTCTATCAGACATTAAAAATACATTTTGCACCCCTGTGAAAATGGCTGCTAGCTGGTTGCTCTAATGATGCATCATTTTCTACAATGAGGACCGCGTGACCCGAGGTTTACTGCGGTCCACGGCAAAGATATGGTCAAGAGCGGCAGGAAAGTGCTGACAACAACAGAGCAATTTTCAAATTGTGCGGCCAACCTGCAGCGCTGTGCTGTAATGGTCACTGAAGGATCTCATTTTACTTTCAAATAGTGGTGAATGGTACAGAAAATTACACGGTTTCATTTTTCAGGAATCAATATGTGACTGCACAAAGGTGCTTGAAAGGAGGGTTGTGTATGTGTGAGTGTGTGTGTGGTATTGATGAACTGCCAGTCACTGAGAGAAATCCTGCCGTCCTCTGTGATCGTGTCTCCTGCTCTCTCAAACTAACGCATAAAAATGGGACTCTTCAGAATATTAAAAATCTACATGTAGTTTTCCCTCTTTTTCCGCTCTTGTTATCCCATTTCCTTTTAGTCATTTTGTCACTTCTTGCAGCACACTAAGCCTTCCTTCCTTCCCTCTATCTGTCTGTCTCTTTCTCACTTCCCCTCACTCAGCAGCCCCAGGGTCTGTCTCTCCTTTCTTGGGTCGTGTTTTTTTTCTTCTCACTTCTTACGTAAGTCGAGTCTATTTCTCCTGCCCTCTGTAGACTCTCCTCTGACAGTTATGAAACAACGCAGGGGGATTTCAGAGGAGGAAGAAGGACTCAAAACTCTCTTCTCTTCATTATGCCTCATCTACTGGGGAATTAAAGAGAAAATGGAGAGCAGAGGCTCCCTTGAAACGAACACCTCCAGGAGGATTGTCTGCCTGCCTGTGTGGCATGTAGGAAGCCAGCAAGCCTGAGCTCACGACTGCTGACGACACTAAAGAAGAAGCTAAGGGTTAAATGAATCATTTGGCAGTGGCAGGAGAGGCGATGAGCATGTTAGTAAGAAAGAGGAGCTGCTGAATGAAATGCCACTTGAAGGTCAAGTCCACCAGTAGTAGAAATTATTTAAAGCCGAGCGTATTCTCTGTTGCTTTAAGCATGAAGGGCCTCTTTGATATCACTAACAGATGATTGTGTGTAAAAGAGATGGCATTTGGTCTCAGTGGCGGCTGTGTTTACCTTGCCAAAGCTGCCTTTGCCCAGCACCATGAGGAAGTTGAAGTCGTGGATGCTCACTCTGACTTTGGCAGGGCCCGGGGTGTGGACAGGAGGACATGATGGTACAGGGGTAGGGGACAGGGCCACGGGGAACGCCTCAGAGAGCGGGACAGGTGTTGCTGGAGGCAGAGAGGGCGTTGTGACGTCTGGCTGAGGCTCCTGGAGAGTCGTAGTGGGAGGATGGAGAGATGAATGGCTGGATGCAGTCCAGCACACACACAGAAAACCTGAACAAACCTTCCCACCCCTGGTTTTGGATTAGTCAGGCAGAACAATCCTGCACCCTGGTGGAGACGGAGTGTAACAGGGAAGGGAGGGGACTCTGTGTAATTTATTATGTAATTATTTAGCTACAACACCAGGCATAAATCTTACTCTCTTTTTCCTCAGACAGAACTGTAAGTCGAGGGACAGTTCAAGATCCTGACCCAGTGTGAGCGGTGGCAGCTGTTGTTTATTAGATGAAGGTAATCATAAACTGTTAAAGGCTATGCCAAGGCCTCAGAATAAATGGTATCACTTGGGTGATACAGGTGTATATATCTCCACTGTTGCTTTTTGTTCACCTTGACGACCAGCGTATCCTACCTGCAGGTCTGGGTCTGGCACGGGGATGTTGTAGTACTCCCCCTCGTCCTGGGCGAGCAGTTTGAACCAGCCGCTGATCGGGCGCCTGAAGATCTCACTCACTCCGAAAGACAGCGCTCCCATGAAGTCGTTCCTGGACGTGCGGTCCCAGTCCCACACCTCCACAGACAGCCGTCTGTCCCACTGGTGACCGCGCACTGAGCTGGAGAGACAAACACAAAAACTCAAAGTCACTGGGGAGAGTTAGCTCGCTATGTAGGCAGGTGAGCTAACTCACTCAAGGTTTCTGAGGCATTTTCCTTATATCTCAAGTCTACTGAATGTCATAGATAGTCATTCTGTCCTTAATTATTTTGTAGTTCAGGCTCCTTTTTATGGCTCATCTTGTCCCAGTGCAAGTTTTAAGTTCACAAGGACTCACAAGGTGAAACTCTCATTCCAGACGGGATTGAGTGTCGAGCGGATGGTCTTGGTCTTCTGTTTGCTGTGGCTCTTGGGGTCTGGAATCAATTTCAGTTTAACATACGGGTCCGACAGGCCGTTTGGATCCATGGGCATCAGGTTACGAGCCTCCCGCACTGCAGAGAAAGAAGAATAATAGAAAGTTCAGAGACAGAAATCCTTCATTACCCGTGTAATCCCACTTCTCTTTAAAACAACACTTCCCATCGTCCAGTGGGTCCTCGCACCTGTGACAAAGACATCCTCCGACTCTCCTCTGATGGTCAGGTGGATCCTCCCTCTCTTCTCTGTATGGTCCTGGCCACAGAGACTGGGAACACTGGTCTCACACCGTCGATGGACGTTCATGTCACAACCTCACAGCAGAAAGATACACATAAACTCAACATTCACTGTTCAAGACATTGTAAAACCGCAGACACCCAGGTCAACAAGGTAAAATCACCATGAAACATCCTCAGTTGATTACTACAATTATTTTTGAAATGTTACGTTTAAATATGCAAATGAGCTTTTTTCTAATTAAATATGCTGTCATTTGCATACACTCCCAGAACAGAAATCTGAACTTTGGATAAAGCCAGGTTAACAATGTTGTTCCATTTTGTAGACACATTAGAGTCAAAGGTTTTTACAGAGGGAATTCTGGATATCTCATTTCATCAGAAAATACTCTCAGCAGCCATAATAAAAACATTTTTGCAGTGTTTTTCAGAATATAATTATATATAAATCAGGCTATGAATGATATATGAGCAAAACTGTGCCAGAGTATGAGAAAAAACAAAATCGTTTGGAAGAAACCAGCTTTAAAGATATGTATCGTTTAAATCATTTTATCTTTTTGATCTTTTTTATTTTAATGAAGGTTATTTTTTGAGTTTTCTGAAATATGAAAGGCCGTCTAATTAAATGCACTAACATGCATTTCCAAAACAAAAACCTGAACTAAAATAAAATAAAAAGTTATGGAAGCAAAACAGCCCAAAATCTCTAAACTGACAATGAAAAAACTATTATTTCATCTGTAGTGTCACACTTTAAAGGAACCCTGTGGAGTTTTTGACCACTAGTAGCGCTCTAGGGCAATGTCTTTACAACTGGGTCGGCGCCGGCGGCATGACCACAGTTGGTCTGATGCTATTCCACTGATCAACAATCAGTTGCAGTAACGTGTGTAAAAACTGAGCAAGGAGTCAACGAGGGAAGCGAAGAAGACTACGAGCAAGCAAACGTGGATGTAAACAACAGACTATTGATTTTCAGATGTTTTATGATGCAGGAAATGCACTCAACACATTTGTATGACCTCGAGGGTTCACACAATGCGTTTTGTTGAGTAGACACAACTTTTGTGTGTTTACAAAAAAACTCCACAGGGCACCTTGAAAGGAACAGCTTGACATTTTGGGAAATACAGGAAGATGCATCTGTCATGTCTCACCTTTAATTACACTGTAAGTCCACAGAGATCAGCCAGTTAGCTTAGCTTAGCTTAGCATGAAAACTGAAAACCTGTGGAAACAGCGAGCCTGCCTTTGTTGTCTGAAGACAACAAAATTCACCTATCAGCGACTCTAAGGCTTACTAATTAACACATCATATCTCTTCTTTAGTTGTTAAAAAAAGGGTAAAAACGATTTGTTTCTTCGTCAGGCACATTAGTAACTTCCTGGAGCGTATTTCCCAAAATACCCTAATATAACTGTAACCGCTTCATTTTCAGCTAATTTTTGGAGGCTAATTTTGTCTGGGAGACGAGTTACAATGTGCCTGTGAGGGCTGATTTTTATCCCCACAACATGACTAATACAAGAACACAGATTTATAACAAAGCGGTGCAACTCACTGGAACATTTCATGCCCTGGTGTATGAGGCCGTACAGCAACGAGCCACAGTGGTCGCAGAAGGTCGGACTGGAGTAAGTTTGGACCTTAAACGTGTGTCGACTCTTCAGGTCCTGAAATCCAACAGAAACAATCTGCATTGAGTAGTCACACATATACACGCACACACAGTGTGACCAATGGATAAACTGTGAACACACACACACATTTACACACGCATATGCAGAGTATGATTAGTGGCAAGATGTTGAGTGGGGTATTCATGGACAAGCCAATTAGATTTCTCCACTGGGAGAGGACATATAAATGAGAGTGCATCTAGGCAAGGCTGTGTGTGAGAGCGTGTGTGTGCGTGTGTGTAGTGAGCAGAGAGGGATGAATCATTTTTATCTCTCTTCTGCTCATCAGACCCCACCACCACCACCGCCGCTCTCCACACACCACATTCTCCCAAACTGTTTTCCTTCCCTCGTCCCTCTGAGTCTCTATTTAAAAACACCTCTTCTCTCCCTCTGTGTGTGTGTTCCGCTCACTCTCTCATCCATTTTCACTCAAACACACACCGACACACGCACCAATACACGCATGTTCCCCTTGACCTCATTTCTGAAGCAGTTTATTTGGCTGGAAGACCAAAAATGAAGACAAATCTCCCTGAAATCCTCAAAATGCCACAGAGAGGAAGACGGAGCAGTCTGTTGCTCTCTCGCCGCCACTAATTCTCCCTCTTATCAGTCCCTCCCACCCTCCACCTGTGTCTCCCCCACTCTCTATCTCCAACTCCCTGCATCTCCGAGGCCTTGTAGGATGACATGACATGAGTGCAGACGTCACAGATAGGACGAGCCTGCAAAAGGATGTATGGATTGACAGATGAGTCATGCACACATGTTACCGGCAACAAGAGGATGGCTAAATATGATGACGACAGGAAACATAACATAAGAGGAAAGTAAATGTGGCAGAGCTGTCGTGGAAACACAGACACATCTACTCACATCTGGTTTGGGGCCCGCCACAGAGCCGGGACAAGTGAAGGTCACAAACTCGTGACATCTTTTGTGGACCACAAAACTGCAAACTGGAGGAAACACAGAGCAAAAATATCCTCAAAAAATGAATCAGTCACGCTGAGAAAATCATCTGAGAAGATTAAATACTGCGGAAAAAGGCAATAACACCGGGTTTATCTTTACCTTGACATTGGAATCCCTGCTTGCCGATGCCCCTGAGTGAAAAAGGCACATGGATTAAGAGACAAATACAATCTCCTCGACTCCTCTTTAAGGTGAAATACTGTATTTATTGAGACTGTTTCTCAGACAGAAGAGTAAAGATAATGCTGCCAAGACGGAGAAAGGACTGTTTCATTATTCCATCCTGTATTAAAGGTGCAATATGTAAAAACTGGCCACCTTGAATTCATCCCAAAAAAAATAGGTGCAGCTGTCACCAGACTACCTGCTAACTGCTGCCAACTGTATTCTTTTATTAGCATCCATAACTTTAGCTACTGTTAGCTTGTTAGATCAGTTAGCTGTGCATCTAGCCAGACTACCAGGAGAGTGTTGGTGTTTATACTGCTGGATAAGAGCTTTGGACTGCTAGGAGAAAGAGGTTTTTAGGCACGGGTATGGCTGGTTAGCACGCTAACTTCAGTACATAGACGTCTTTGACACGACATCTGTTGTTTCTTCACATTTTAGTGAATTTTGGAATGTTTTAAAATAAAATTCTTACTCATTTCACCTTTAAGACCAACCCACAAGCAGGAGTTGAGAACAAACTCCGTCTCATCAGCTGTGCAAGGGGCTACCAACCTGACAAACAAAGGGATTACGTGTAAAGTTTGAAGTTTCCTTTCTAAGCCACGCTGCTGACCAGGTCAAGCACAGCACTGTCCATTATTGTCACACACACACACATAAACACAATTCTCCTGTTTCCAGAACTGCGGTGTTGGCGAGTTTCCAGCATCTCCTCGGAGCTTTAATTGAATAATTAAAGCCATTGATTGACTAAAGAGTCCACTCAGCGGCCTGCCTGCTGTGAATCAAGTTTTGATTAGGAGGTTTAGAAAGGCGGAGACGAACCAGACACCGCCGAGAGCCTCCTTCACAATCATACTGGAGAGGCCCAGGGGTTCATAGGAAACTGACCATAATCACTGATCTAAAATCAGTTCACCATCTGGCTGAGTAATAATTAAAGATGGGGTTGGGGAGGGTAATCTGATCCTTGATCAGCATTCAACATTAGCCTCTGTCTGCAGCACTGAGCGAGTGAGGCCAGTTCTGCTTTTTGACCAGTAGAGAGCAATAGAGAACCAGGTATGGATTCAGAGAGAAGCAACAGTGTTGCTTGCTGGCTGGATATCACAGGGAATTCACTGCATTTTAAATTTAATGATGCGTTCAAACGCTTCTCCAACACATGCTAATGAGTCAAAAGGGGTGCATCAAAAAAACAGCATAAAACTGACCAGAATACTCAGAAACAGTCCGGACGGTATTGATTACAAATTAACTGGTATTAAGATGAATGGTGGCTAAATTCCATTTCGCTGCATCAATTTCAGGGTCCTGGTGCTGCACATGCACGCTCACTGTCACACTGTCACAGCTTACTAGGACACTTGCACAGAAAAGAGCGATCACTAATGTTATTTGTAACACTATGACAAGTCGAAATGTCTGCTGTGAAAAAGGCCTGTTGGAGCTGTCCTTGGATCTGTTTGAGTTATTCAGTGAGCAGGTTACTGACTCCAACCACACATGAGACAGAGCTGTGACACCAATGTCACTCTGTCCTTTAAGGACAATGTCACTTGCTTGATAATCAAAGGAGCCTAATTTACAACTCATTGCCTTTAAGAGGCTGACTTAATAAACAAGATATTTACATTTCAAAATTAGGCCTATCTTTTCTTAGTCTTTAATTAACAGACCAATTCCCCCTGGGGGCTTCAACACCCAGGTTGACATCCTGCGTGAAGGAAAAGAGTTTTCACCCTGAGCTAAGTGCTGCTACCGCGACCAAGACAGCAGCCAGTTGGAGAAATGTCCTGAAAGCTACCCAGAGGCTGCTGGCACATGCACCGCCCTGCATCCGACATACACCCGCGCCATATGTCCAAACACACAACCGCACAACCGCACAACCACTTACACACACACACTGCCACGGCTTCAGCGAGCGGAACAAGCTCACTGCATGGTTGTTTTGAATGTCCATGCATTATACATTAACAAAATACAGGGTAACTCTACCAATTATACACATTAAAGTGTGTTTACAGGTCTTGAGGAATATTACTGCGTATGTGAAAAAAGCAGTATAAAGTCTTTTGTGTCTCCAGTGGGAAGTACATGTAATTTGATTAATTGCCTCTAGGGATGTCAGTTGCATTGTGGGTAATGTAGATGACAGGTTTTGAAAAGCAGTCCACTAGTCTAGTATTGCACTCCTATTACACTGCTTGACTCAAGATGGAAAGTTTAAGAACAAATGATCAAAATCACCTTTTTTATTCCATGCATTCTTTCAAAACCTGTTGCATACATTACCCACAATGCAACTTAGCCACTGCGTTACCCTTTAAGTCCTGTACTGTACCTGTCAACATTTTGCAGATTATTTTTTGCAGAAAACAGATCATCCCTGTCCTGTGAAAATTATGTATCTCCAAAACATCAACTTTTCATGAGCAAGACAAACAGCTTTGTGACGATGCACTTTTACAACTACTTGTTTTCCATCTGTCTTATGATTTATTACATTATTATCAAATGGAGAAAGTAGGAGAATTTTCTCAACCCATAAAGGAACAATACATCCTTTAGTTGAAAAATTCAAACCCTCATATTTGGAGATATGTGGTTTTCAGGGGACAGCAATGAGTGTAAACTCTAGCACCACCTGGAGCAACCACAACAATTAAATAAGGTACAAGTTGCACAATGTGTTTAACATTATAAATCTAACAACACAAAGCAGATTACATTTTAGAATTAGTAGCTTAAAAGCCCACGTTCATTTCACTGCTTATACTTGAAGTTAAATCTGCACTTTGGAACATTTTTGAATGCAGGTATTTCTAATGAAGCCTTTTCTGTGTTTCTGGTTTTACGCATGAAGTTAAGTTTCATAAAACCAGTTCCATGTGTTTTTCTGGCTTTTCTAAAATCTGAAAAATAACCCCCTGATGGTGAGATAGTGGGACCTAATTAAAGTCGCTACTGAGTTGCATTATGGGAATTGCAGGATACAGCATTTTTGGAGATTAGCCCACACCATAGTCAAAAATATGGGATATCTCAGCCAATTTTGACCATTGTCATTTTAATCTGTCCTCTGTGATTCCCTCAGCTTTCTGGAAGTGAAATGCTGAATGGATAGAGTTTCCCTTTAAAATCTTTAAAATTCCTCCTACACTGCTGCCTGTGTGTGTTTGTGCATGTTTGCATGTGTTCTAACTTTGTGGGCAGGCTAAAAAAAACTCTGTCCTAATTGTGTGTATACTGTATGTGTGTGAAGTTCCTAAAGTAACTGCAGCATTGTGTGGGCTGCATTGTGGAGGTGAGGTTATGTGATCACATAAGGTCAGTGTGGTGGCTGCATAGTGTAGGCTGTTTCTCCAGCAGGCAGCTGGATCTGGTGTAAGACAGAAAAAGTGCAAAGAAAGTCAGAATCAGATGGAGTAGTGGGCTGCCTGAGGAGGCGGCTTATGAACTGCCAGGTTGGTGTCTGTGTGAATGTGCAGCTGTGTGTGTGTGTGTGTGTGTGTGTGTTCATGTATGTATGTGTGTTACCAGATGAAGTCGGTGCAGTGGCTGCAGAAGGTGGGCTGCTTGAAGAAGCGGGCTGTGAACTGATGGTCTTTCACCTCAACGATCCTCTTGTGTTTGAGCGCGCCCTTCCTCTGGAAGACGGGAACCCTGGGTGGAGGGGCGAGGGGCGAGGGCAGAGGGGAAGCACCGGGGGAGGCTGCCGATGTCGGGGAGGCCAATGTCAACGGGGAGAGTGAGGGGGAAGGGGAGACTGGGGTGGACATGATGCCTGGAGGATACAGAGGGAAGAGCAGAGAAGGAGGGGATGGATGATGAGTGTCAGCGAGGAGGGTATAGAGTTGTGCAGGCGAAAGACCTTGAACATGCGAGAGGGAGGAGGGGAGGAGGCAAGGACATGGAGGAGGAGGAAGAGGAGGGGGAGGAGGAGGAGGAGGAGGGATGGAAAGTGTAATGGGTCATGGTTGAGACAGGAGTTGTATTAATGGCACATGGGATGTAGGGTAGGGAGCGGTGAAGGAGTGACGTGGTGGAGAGAAAGATCGAGAAAGGATGAATGGACCGGAAGTGCAGAGGAAGACGGAGGGGGCACAGGGGGAGCGACAGGTATGAGAGTGAAAAAGAAAAGAGAGGTGTAATGAGGGCGACAGGGAGGTTAATTCACATACGGAGACAGAACTCTCTTAAGAGACTCTGAGACGCTAAACGATTAGCGCAGCTCACTGTGTGTCCCACATACTGCCCGTCCATTCTACCTACATCTCCCTCTCTCTGTACCCCTGTCTCCATCTCCCCACCCCCTGGTCGTCATGTCAACTGTACCTCCTGTTGCCATGTCAACAACACCCCCACCACCTGCTCCAATATTAGAGCCTGTATCCTCTCTTGACTTCCTGCCTGCCCTTATTAGCAATTAGTCCCATTTCTGAAGTAAAGTTTGGACCAGAATAATATGTGTACGTCTACAGGGAATGAGATGTGCTGGAAAAAGTGCAAAACGGCAAATATTAGCTGGAGAGATTGTGGTGCAAGAGTTGCACGCTGCTAAATGATAAATGAAACACCAACAGAGATTTAATGAATAAATAAATAAGCCCATAGCGAAAACCGATGTTGAGGAAAAAACCGTGATGAAATGATGGTGTCTCAGCAAAGAAGCAGGAGCAAATCAATCAAAAGGGCGAAAGGGGATGGTGGGAAAAATGGCAGGGTGCTCTGAAATTAGTAAAGTAAGAAGAAAAATGTTTTCTAAAAATGTGTGCAGATGAATACCCTGAAGATAAGACGGAAACTATACCTGAATTTGTGGTGATTTTTGTGGAAAGGCTCAGCTATAGGACGGCTTTCTTCTCTTCCTCTCCCCCTTTTCTTGTCTTCGTGTGGCTCACTTTAAAAGAAAGGCTAAGGTGTCACACCTGTAGCTGGTCACTTCAAAAAGAAAAGAAAAGACAGAAAAAAGGAAGGGAAGCAGTGCTGTGGCTGTGGAAGAAGAGGATCAACCCGGAAAAAAAAAAGAAAAAAAAAAGGAGAAAAACCTATTACAACAAAAAGAGAAAGCAACAAGCGTTTTGAGAGACTCAAGCTTTCTAGGAACCAAAGATAGAAGAGTGAAGTGGTATGTATCCGTTAACCCAGAGGCAGGGTGAGGAGGAGGACGAGATAGAGAGGTGGTATTCTCTTTCCAAGATTGATTCTCTTTTTACTAAGAAGAGGACGAGAGATGGAGAGAGAGAAAGAGAGAGAGAGGAAGAGGTAGAGAGAGAGAGAGAGAGAGAGAGAGAGAGAGAAGAGAGAGAGAGGAGAGAGATTGAGGGGGATAGGCAGAGATTCATTTCGAAATCTGGGTTACTTCTCTCAGGAGAGGGTGAGGGAGGTAGAGGAAGGAGGACGGCTGAGACAGAAGCTGCCATTTTGCCACCACCAGCATAGTATGGACATGCAAACACCAACTGTCCCTCACTTCCTCTCGTGCCAGATGGAGAGGAGGAAAGGGAGAGGAGAGAGAGAGTATCCAGTCTGGAAGAAAAGAGCAGAGAGCTTCAGACAAAAGGCTAGTTAAACCGAGCTAAAACTGGGAATAAACTGTTGGAAAGTCTTGCAGCAGATCCAGATGACTAAGGGATCAACAGGCCTGTGAAATAAACAACAGTGTTAATCTTTTCTGCAACAGTGCAGTTAACAGCGTGTTCACTTCATTTGCAGTTTGTTTCCGAGATCAGAGCAAGTGGTGGCATGATAACACTGCTCCACTGTGCACGGAAACCAGGTCAGCTGAGCCTGATGGGAAGAGTAGTTTTAAAGAGCGAGAGGGGCTGTTTGTCCATCGATTGCCTGCATAGCTTCAAGGGCACACGCACACACACGCACAAACTTGTTTTCTCAGGAGGACAATGTATTGACTTACATGCAGTCAGGAGACACACACCAAGTCTTAAAGGAATAGTTCGACATGTATTGCACTTATTTGCCTCGCCTTTGCAGAGAGTCGGGTAAGGTAATTGGTAGTCTCACGTCTGTAGCTGGTATATGCGGCTGCAGCACTATTATGGATCCCACTGCTTGGAAGACCTGCCTCTGATTGGTTGCCTTCATTGGTTGAGCATGAGTTAAAAGTTTGAGTCAAGCATAGAGGCTCTGGTAAACACACCAACATCTTCAACAGTCGCATCCCTCCTGCAGGCCCACTGCTGCTCCACTTAGGGTCACTCCTCCTCTCTTCACTGCCGGAGTGTCTCTGTGCCAGGAGAGTGGACAGGCTAGCTGTTGGCCCCCTGCAACGTTAGTCCTGGTTGCATCGTTTTTCCAAGCTCGGTGTGTGTAAGGGCAGCCAACCTGTCTGCCATTTCTAGCCCAAAGACACAGCTGCAACAGCTGAAGAGGTCGGTCTTTTTACCCGGGAAACTACAGCTCACATTCCAGAGAATTAGTAGCTCTCTACCAACCAGAGAAAACAGTCTCTATGCTTGGCTCAAAGTGTTTACTCCAGAATCAGCATTAAACAGTGTCATTAAATTCATTGTGGTTTCATCCAAACTTGGTTTAGTGTAAGAATTTCACGATAAGCCAATCAGAGGCAGATGAGCTGAGGGGTGGGTCTTAGCAGAAAAGCAGTGGGATCCATAATATAGCATAGCAGGAGCTGGTTAGCTTAGATTAGCATAAAAGCTGGAAACAGCTAGCCTGGCTCTGTCCAAAGATAACAAAAAATGCCTACCAGCACCTCTTCATTTGTTTAGTCACTACAAAAATCAAAGTGTAAAAACAACACTTTTTTCTGTTTTTTGGGGGGGGATATGTGCCAGACTTTTTGGCCAGGACCAGTTGCCAGGCAACCAGCAGAAATTTGGGCTTTTATATTTAAGTGTTAATTAGTGGACTTTGGGGGCTGCCAGTAGGCAGAATTTCTTACTTTACATGCAGAAAGAGGGAGACAAACAGGGGAAAAACAGCAGCAGTCTTTATGCTACACTAAGCTAACCTGCTGCTCCAGCTTCATATTTACTGTAGAGATCATAGGATGAATCGGTCTTCCAATCTATCTCTCTGCAAAAGTAAGTGTATTTCACAAAATGTCAAACTGTCCTTTTAACCCAAAACTCACTGGTGTCCCTTAGGGGAACCGGCTTTTTGTCCCCAAATGGGAGTTGAGTTGGCAAAATGCTAGTCCCCGCAAGGTGAGTAATACAAGCACACACACACACACACACACATACACACACACAATTAATCACACTCCATGTGTGCACATGGTCTATGGACAATCATGGGAGAGAGGAGCAGCAGGCAGGAGCAGGGATGCAGGCAGGCAGGGGATGAAGGGGTGGATTGGAGTGGGACGGAGAGACTGAGAGAGGGAGCGAAGGGTTGAAGGTCTAATTAATGGAAATGTAGGTTATTAGTCTCCTGATGAGGACACTGGCAGAGAATTAATTAACAATTATAATTAGCAAGATTGTTAGAGAGCAAAATGGTGTCAGCCGGCAAGATAAGAGTGAGCTAGCGTGTACAATTGTGTGTGTGTGTGTTGGAGGCTGTCATTATTATGCGGGTGTGCTTTAAAAAAAAAAACATCTGTGCGAACATGCCCTATCTGACAATGATATATGTCGTTTCAGCATTAGTCATGCAGAACTAGCAGCTGATTGGAAATGATAGCGGGCTTCTCCTTCACACAAGCCGCCACCAGACCTTTCTCTATAGAACTGCCATTACTGTCTTCATTTTCTGGCCCATAAGACGCACACTCTTCATCAGTCTTATCTTGGATGAGTCATGTTCTTGTCCTATTGTCACAAATAAATGAGGAAGATGTCCACAAAAATATGAGCTGTAGACCATGCACTCCTCGGTAATCGGGACATTGAAAAACAAAGCACATAAACGCCTCACAATGCCTGCCCTCCATGCGGTGTGATGAGTAAGCACTTGTGGCTCTAAAGTGTCTGTATCAGTGTGCGTTTGCATGCCTATCTGAGCATACTTTACAGCGTTTGATCCTGGGCCATAAAAGCCAGTTGGTGTGCAGCCAGTGATACATTAAGGCTGTAAACCAAGAAGACGCACACACACACGGCAGGATGGAAAACACATAGATTCAGCCTGCGTGGTTAAGAGCAGAGGGGAAATGATATAAACACAGCTGAGGAAATATATGGATGACATTTGATAAAAAAAAAGGAAAGAAAAATGAGGATGGATGAATAATGAAGAAGACAACCCTCAAAAACTACAATCCGTCTCTTAGTTATTACCATCATTGTAATAATCACTATTGTATGAGAGTACTGGAAGTCAATGCTACCATTTCTGATGATGAGCACTTTCCATACCCCCCTCCCCCCCTTCTCCTCTCTCAGTCTACAGATGGCTATCTTATTATTTCTGACCATGGCTTAATGAAACAGAAAATTCTCCTCCGATGGAATCTTTTTTGGGGGAGCAATCAGCACTTCACCAATTACACGCATCCATTATCATCTAACGAGCGCTCACTCGCATCAAGCACCGGCTTCAACCTGGCTGGCTGACTGGCTGGCTGGCTTTCTCCTCCAATGAAATTAAGGTAAATTGACTTGCCTAACTGTTGTTTGTGGAATCAGGGGAGAAGTGGTGTCGGAGGTAATCATATCTGCCTGTTAAATCTGTCTCTTCAGAACCAATTGGCTCTGTTTGCTTGTATTGGTTTTCTGTTGGGGTGTGCTTCTATTTGCTTTTTTAAATGAAGAGTGGTCCGCTGTGTTTTTGGAAGAGAGCAGCAAACCTCTACACCAGTCAGATGAGACATTTGGCAGGCGACTAGGGCTCATCAACATGGCCTACAAACTCTCAGTGCTGAAGCAAATAAGCCTGCTCTCCATATTTATTTTACTGCTGACCTGCCTCTCATTGCAACAACAAATACTGCAAAAATGAAAAAGCATACGAGCAAATGAGCAACTGTCTCTCAAATCTTATCTATCATGATGATGGATTATGATTTGTGGATTGCTCTGGGGGGACAACAGAACTTCTAAGGGAGTGATCTGAGGAAGATGTGTCAGATATTAATCTAATCTTTCTTTTGTACTAGGTATGGGAATTGAGAACTGGTTCTAGTCGAGAATTGTTTCCAAATCGTCTGATCTATCGTAATCTTTCGCCTCAGAGCTTATCAATTCCGTTTACTGTTGGCATGTTTATCTTAAAGTTGTGCACTGCAAAACAATGATGTCAAACTCACACAAGGAGTCATGGCTGAGAGGAAGAAACAGTCTAAAGCTTCATTGCATAAGATGACAATGTACATTTATAATCATGTGAGGGTGGAAACACCAGCATAAAGCTGAAACAGCTTTCAACGCAACATGGGCTTAAATTCAGGAAATGTGATTTAATTGAGTGCCACTGCTTCCCAACCAAGCAAGACAACAATTTCCCAGAGTAGATATCCTCTGTTATGAGTGAGGATGGGAAAAGATAACCAGTTCCAAGTTAAACAGCAGTTCAACAATCCACCTTCTGCACACCTGCGTCACATGCATGCCTTTTAGTCACCTCCTCACCTTTGTTTGTGGGTCGGATGCTTTGTCAGCAGGATTTAAAAAAAACAAACTGCTGAATGGATTTCCATTAAACTTGGATGGAGGTCTCAGCTCAGAATAGACCCCATTAACTTTTGGTGCAGATCCGGATAAAGGGAGAGGACCAGATTTTTCAGGGAATAATGCATTGATGTTGGTGAAGAAAATCTGTTGTATTTAGGAGGCTGGTATCAATGAGTGAGTATAATTTGATGCAGAGCCAAATAAAAATCCGGATCTAGACGATTTCAATATGTTTTATATGATATTGGATTAGGCTTGATTGAATTAAGGGTGAATGTGGGGGTATGCAATCTACTGAGTGCCATTCTAGTCTACTCTGTTTCTACACTGTGTCCATGGTCAGAGATAATAAAACTTGTGTAGACCTACTTCTATTTATGCAGAAAATTGATCGGGAAGAATCAGACCGATGAGCACAATCGAAAATGGCATTGGTATGAATAAAATTATTATCTTCTACTCTGTTGCTCTGGCAGACTGCTTACGTCTCACTATAGTTTCAAATGATTCTGGTCAGTTTCAAGGGGACATTTTTAAACTTTTCAGCAGCTTTCATGCAGCGGTCTTTTGTTTACACATCCAACAGTAACAGAGGAACGTTATCTCAATACCCCGATGGGCAATTTCAGCATCCCAATGTGCAACAGTTTAAATATTTTTTTAAGTTTTTGTTTCTTATTTATATTGTTCACATTATTTTTACGGCTTTTTCACTTTTTATTACTGGTTTAATTGATGATGATGATCTCCATTTTTGCTATCCCCTTTGCTACTGTAATAATGTAAATTTCCCATAGGATTATCTTATCTTCCCGTAGAGTCGTGTTCCTGTCCATCTGATGAATGTTAGTGTGATATTCACTTCACTTTAAACTGGTTTCGCTTCCACTAACCTCTGGCGGAAAATTTGGCTCTCTAGCTGCCAAATGCTCGACGGGGTTCACCAGCTAGTTGCTAACTGTGTCCGCCTGAGCAGGTAGCTTACAGTGTAAAGGTTAGGCTCTTTTTAACTGAAACAAAAACTACACTTGGGACCTGCAGAATCAATCATTCTCTGTGGATCATCTCTACAAGTGACCTGTTCACATACAAGCAGTCATGTGATCCATTAGTAATATTAAAATATTGATTGTTGCTGCTTTAAGCAACACAAGTACTTTATTAATATTCGATTATGTTTTTAGTATATCTTTAATAGTATATCTATTTAAATAACAGCAACATTTGGTGTCTGTCCATTTTTTTTTTTTATTTAGATAGTGTTTCTATTTTCTACTGTCGTTGAGTCTTATGGAGGAGTATAATGAGTTTGGGACCAAGCCGATAGATCATATACCAACATGAGGAAAACTGTGTCCGCTGAAACATATTACTATTCACGGTATGTGCAATAAAACTAACAAGAACTCAAAACCTCAACTGTAGGCTGCAAAAAGCTTTCTCACTGCTGCAGGGAGGAAGAGACGGTTGTGAACAAAATGTGCTCAAGGGGAAGGATGAAAGCAGGAGGGCAGGGGATTCAGGGTAAGAGGGGCTATTGGATAATGAGGTGAGGGGAGAGCAAGGTAAAGTCTGAGGATATCTTAATCTCATCCCAGTTTTCTAGGATGAATTCCCTTTGGGCAGGTGGCATTAGACACACATACACATGCGTTCACATGCACGCATACACAGAGGCAAACAAGGAAGTATTATGAATAATTATTGTGTCCTAGATGTGGTGCTAATGTTGCTTCAGACAAATTGGCCACAGCATACAACAAGCTCCCGTTCCCGTTGATGTTAACGCTCTGTCTTCAGGACTGTTTGCACACAAAGCTTCTCGTTCTTTTCACTTTAAATCATGACAATGGGACAATAGAGACAAACAAATCCTTAAGAATCACAACTACAAACAAATAAAGAACACACCAGATACCAACATAAGAGCTGATTAGTCCATTCATTGTTCAGTTAATTTGCAGAAAAATAATCAGCAACATGTGATAAAAGATCATTTAATTAATTTTTCAAGCAAAACAACAATTATTTTCTGATTCCAGCTACTTAAATGTGTTTTGCTTGCTTCCTCTGTTTTATATCTGGGAGATTTGGACTGTCAGTCGGACTATCAAAGCGCTTTTAAGACGTAACCTGAGGCTCTGACGAAGCTTTTTTATTTTTTCACCATTTTGTATTTATACACTGTAAAAAACAAAATCATAATCAGGAGGTGCCAAAAATACTTTAAAATAACACAAAATAACCATGTTGTAAAAACACAGTCATTTTCTGTCATGACAACACAATTTTTAGCTTTAATTTTACATGGGGTCTTGTTTATTTTTTGGCCTTTTAATGTTTAAAAGATATTTACACATACAAAAACAATGAAATTACCTTTAAATATGATTGAACACTTATCATACAAATAATCAGGCTTTAAATTGCAGAAAAGTGCTGGTTTTTAGATGGATTTTATGTGAAAAAGCTAATCGACATGGAATATAACAGAATTACATATCTGGTCATCTTAACCCACTCAACTACTATCAGCTTACCATCAATATGTCATTATCTTCATCTGTGTTACCCAACAGAACACACAACTGTTGTATGTAGCAAGCAAGTGCCTCTAGAGTACATACTGGTGTTACCAAAAATCAGATTTACAGCTGGAGTAAAGAAATGTGACATCAATATAAGTCACAATATAAGCCATGATGTTCTGAGAAACACTAACAAAAACTTGTGTGTGCATTTTGTAACACAAAAAAAGCAAACTTAACAAACGGTTCAGCACAATGCATGATGGGAAAAGTGGGCGAACTAGTTTGTGAAAAACATTGCAAGAAAGTTGTTAAAAACACATTTATTCAAAGTTTTGTTGTGAAAACTTCCACAATTATACAAGATATCTGTCAATTAATAAACAAATCAATGTAACTGCAAAATAAATGTAAATGCAACTACAGAACCAATACTCCTTTTGCTGTTAATTGTCACCAATTGTATCTAATTTTATAAATGTAATTACAGTAATAACCTTGAACATAACATTCAATTAAAAAATCTTTGCAAAACTATTTTTATGGAAAAAATACATTTTCTGTGAGAAAATGGAAATTCTATGCTTCTTCACAGTTATAGATCTTTTATGTTATTTTACATTAGACATGTACATTTACAGTTTATATTTGTAATTTTATGAATATTTTGTGTATCTCAAAAATACAGGAAAAATATGTAAAATAAACAGAAAAAAAAATCATAAAATGACATTTGTTTTTACCTTGTACATGAAAGACGTGAATGAAATGAATTGATCATGTCAATAATTGTTTCTCAACGTCTTTTTTAGATAAACTACAAAGTATCAGATGACATGCACTCCTTTGCTGGCTGATGTGTAATGGACCAGTTTACAGAAGATACAAGCCGCTGCTACAGTGTGTTTGACAGCTTAAACATCCACAGAGATCCTGGCGAACTAAATGAAGGGAAGGAATTTGCATTAAAAGTGGTGTCCGCATTAATGTGTAAATATACTCCGTGTTCATCACCATTACAATTAATCAAAAAGCCACTGATTAACACTGGTGTGGCTTGCAATGATAAAAAAACATGCAATCGTGCTAATACAAACAGAGAGAAAAGACACACATTCTGTACGCACACAGTGTGGGATAAACTGTGGGTCAGTTAGCTCATTTGTCCCTGGTCGTGGCCCATTGATGCTCATGTGAAAATGGAGGATGCGAGAGATTGGCTGTGTATCTGGGAAAAAAAGAGCATGAGATGAAAGGGTACTTGGCTGTTTTTTCAACTTCAGAGATCAAGCCGATGAGTTGTAGAACCCTGCGGCGCTGCACACATGATGAAAGAGAAACAGCGCTCTCCTTCCACATGTACTGTGCGTGTGAGTACAGTGTGTGTAGATGCACATGGATAAAAAAAATTTGCTGCTCAGTACATATCGATATATAGATATTTCTATAAACATGTTGGAAAGACAACAGCATCTGCAAAAGAGTAGTGACAGAAACAATAGAGAAATTATCAATAAAAATGCAGTAGAAAGGGAAATCCACAGGGAGAGCTGAGTGATTTTAAGGACGGGATAACCAGAGATAGAGAAGAGCAGAGTAAATGAAATGACAGAATCAGTCAGAGGAAACCGAATTGAAAGAAAATCAAAACAGAAAGACGAAGGGAACCCGTTATTGGCAGAATACTGAGAGAGATGGAGGGCGAGCGGTGCGGGAGCGTGAGGGCCACTGCACTGCATAGCAAAAGGCGACGCTCGTGTTGCTGGACAGAGACAGAATGAGAGAGAGAGAGCCAAAGACAGAGAGAGAGCGAGAGAAAGTGTTAAGCCCTGCGCCGCAGACATGCGTTACAAATCCCCAGGGACCCGGTGGCAGATCAGTACAGGATCAATCTGCTGCACCTCAGCAGGGACGCAGCACACTCCTTCCCATTCCCGCACACCGCTCATGAGTGTGTGCGTGTGTCACTGTACTGTATATATGTGTGCGTGTGTGTCTGTGTGTGTGTGTGTGTGTGTGACTGTGGAGTTGGAAGAGAAGTGAGTGAGGGCTGGGAGGTGCTGCAGCAGGAGAGGAGAGGGGAGATGGAGGGGGAAAGAATGAAGCAGGTGGAAGAAGAGTTACACAGATAAATAGCTGTGTTGAGGGCAGACATTCATCAAGTGACCAATCCAGACCATGCATATTTTACGACTTCAAGATAAAAGCATCGTTGATCAACATTCATTCAATATGATGTACTCTGAATCAAATAAAAACTGTATTCCTGTATTTGCTATCCGTAAAGATGAACTACATCACTGCTGGCATCGGCTCTGACATAAATGACCGAACACAAAGTGAGTGATCGAAATCCCACGTGGGAGATCAAGGATCGGTTTATAGCCTCCACTCTCCCATCATAGCCATTAGATAGAAAAGCATAACACTGACCTCAGATCAGTGTTTGGGGACACCATGATCCAACTGCCTGTAACTCAATCTTATTAGAGCGTTAAGTCATTACCGCATGTACACACAGAGGCCTCACAATGCAATTAGCCATTAGCCCATCACACTGACAAAGCATGGCTAATTAGCAGATCGCAGGCGCACGGGGAGCAGAACAAAACATATTTAATATCCCCATCAACACTCTTGCAGAATATCATGTGTCAGGTACTGTTTAGATGTTTTGTCATGCTTGGTTGAGCAGCGTTTGAAAGAAACAAGTTTGGGAATAAATCTCACCTCGAGGACCAGATGAGAGAGTTTCCACAAAGGAGGATGAAAGTTAAAACTATCTCAAACTCACTTTCATACACCTCTCTGTGTTTGCAACCCTCTTACGTATTCTGGATATAATTAATTCTGTTCAAGGAGGTTGGGGAAAGAAAAAAACACAAACCAAGCACAACAAAACAAAAAAAAACGAAGGCTATCAGTGCAAATATCAGTTTACGGATGACTTCCCAGAGAGCTGCATGAGGGTCAGGTCTGTTTAAAATTCTGATCTGATCAGCAGAACACATCTGTTTGTTGTAGTGGAAACAGAGCCGGTCAGGTGGCTCCGACTTGGCCGCTGTTGGCCGAGGTTGAGAGTTGAGGCGGAGTGTTAGGTGTGTTGCTCTCTTTGAGGGCGAAGGAAGTGGATTATGTTAGGTCAGCTCTGGCCAGATCAAAGCAAAAAGTCTGACAAGAACCGAGAAACCTCTGAGAAATATATGCAAGCAAGCATGCGCGCGCACACAGGGAAACACACAAAAAATACGCACACACACACTTTGGCAGAGGACTGCCTGTCAGAATGCCAAAGAAACTACTCTTTGAGCTCTCCATAAATTTACTTTGAAGGAGTTCTGACTGGGTAATGGCTTGTATGAAAAATACTGTCATAAGATAAGATACACACTCACACACACACACAGGTGCACACACACTGCACAAACACAATCTCAAAGCCTCTTATTTATAATAGCATTCGTGACAAAAGAATTGGAAGGAAACACAGCACCACTGGCGTTAATTAAAGAGAATCATATTTTATGAAGCAATTCTCAGGAAGTAAGTGCAGCACTGACCCTCCAGCCCCACCCCAGACAGACAATGTCAAATAAACTAACACATTTAAATTAGGGCATAGACCAGACCAGTCTGGGCTAGGAGCAACATCACCCTACTAGCAACCCGCTTTAGCAACCCGTAAGTAGGCCTATAGTGTTGGCGAGGTTACTAGAGCAGAGCTGGGCCTTGTACAATGCTGAAAACACACACACACACACACACACTGGTTTCTGTGGGTATATGCGCCCTGTCACTGTGGTTGGATAAGCTTTTCGTGGTGCAACATGCAGACCTGAGACCTGGTTAGTACAACGTGTGGCACTCCTGTTTTTCCTTGATATAATTCATGGCCGATTCAGCCAATGAAGACCCTGTTTGTATTCTGGAGCACCACACGTATTGCTTCCCAGGTAACGGGCCGGTAGAGAGAGGAGAGGGTGCGCCAGGATCTCTTACAAACTCAGGCACTAGACTAGCCTGGAGGACGCTGCACTAGGCTGGACTGGAGCATTCAATGCATACAATTTGACCAGACAGTAAAACGGATAAATCAAAGTGGATTAGAACAACAAGGTAAATCAAAAGAGGAGCAAGTCAGCAAAGTAAAACAAATTGAACCCGACGACTCTGAACAAGAATTGATGGATCAGAACAGGCAGGGCAATGCAAGGCGGAGTGCAGGACTATACAGCAAACTCAAGAGACGGATAGCTCAAAACAATCAGAGCCGTCATTGTGAATGTACTTAACTTCCTCTGCTAAACTAAATTTTACACAAAAGATTCTGCATTTCCCAGAAATTAGAGTAGCCGGAGTGTGTGTCTGGCGTGCACTGTGTGTGAGTGTTTGTGAGGCCACACATGTGCCTGTGTGGGATGATAAGAGTACTTGAGGCGATGCTTAAGATTGCAGCTTAGTGAGGGCTAGAGGAAGATGAGGATCATTGGCTGAGTGATGTACGCATTGTATGTTAAATATGCATGCACAGCAAAGTGTGTGTGTGTATGTGTTTTTCAGAAATAGCGAGAGAGTTAAAACAGAGGGAGAGCAAAGGAGAGCACTACAGAATCATGCTGCAGTGGGCCTTTACACATGATTAGTGCACATGCAACGCTCAGGCATGGCATGTACCCTCTCAACATAAAACACACACATTCGATACAAGAAATACACGAGCAGAGACACAGAAATACACTTATCTCCTGACTGGTTTGAGGCTATCTGTGATACGAAGCTTTTGGGAAAACATGCAGCAAAAACCGATGATTTAAAGATTAGGTGATCGACCGGATATCAACACATTACCATAGCCACTTCAAGCCAAACCAGTCCAGTCTAGATCAGCATAGACAGCGGACATGTCACCACCATGTTGCCCCTCAGCACTCTCCCAAAGTGAGCTTTTAAAGCAACATTATGTTAATATTTTACCTTTAAAAGCTTCAAAATCTTTTTGTTGATATACCAACTTGTAAGAATGGGGAGTGGGGCCTCTCTCGTTACCATTTTGCGCCCTAAACGGCTGTTCTGGGTGAGTGGCTATGATCTCCCATGAGAAGTGTGTAAGGCTTTACAGCTACTTCACACACCACCACCAACGTCGGTGTAACAGGAATTGTTGAAAATGTTTTTTGGTTTCCCTCCGATGTCCTCCAGCTGCTCTGCTTCAACTCTGATTCACAAAGATTCATGATGGACAAAAAACTTTACTTAGCCGCTAACTGTTGCTAGCTGTAGCTGCTGTTAGCTAGTTAGGTCAATTAGCTCTGCAGCTGACTGACTGTTCCTGGACCAGACTGGGAGTTTGGAGCACCTCCTGGGAAGTGCTGGTGTTTACACCACTAGCACAGGAGCTTTGGATTGCTGGGAGGAGGAGGTTCCAGGCCCAGGGCAGGGAATGTTAGAAGCAGCACCAGAATGGGCGACTGAAGTGGAGCCAGGCAAGCAGGTGATGGAACCAGGCTCAACTGGCTCTACGGACATCAAAACCGAAAAAGACATCAACAGACGAAGCTTAGAGGAGAGTGACCAAGCAAGAGGCCAGAGAAGAGAAAATCTCAAACTGGCTTTTAGTCGTTGGCGAGAGCTTCACGAAATTAAAGGCTGCACAGACAGACGCCAAGGTGGCCTTCTTACTGACATAAGTGAGTGATATTAACTGGATTACTCTGTCATGTGTTGGTAAATTTGCTGGACGTTTGGCTTTGTTAGCAAAGTTCTCATAATATGCACAGCAATCATAAAATGTTGCATATTTAGAACAGTGATGTCTAAGTGAAACGGAAACTCAAACTGTCGGGTGCCAAATCAAAGTCTTACTTAATGTTGCTTTAAATATTTCACCTCCCACTGATCAAGTTCAGGACCGAGCAGAGGGGAGCATAGCAGATCTTGGACCATTTTTGGGGGGGAAAGTGAAGGACATTAAACTACATTACCCAGCAGGCACCAGGTGGTGGCGGTGCAGAGGACACCATGGCAACGCCATGAAAATGCCATGGCAACACCATAGCAACTGTGGCCTCATTTGCTCGCTGGTGGTGTGGTACAGCCCAGACTTGCTACAGTGGCATGGTCGTCAGATACACACTTCAGTCACATCAGTAATAGTAACATTGTTCATTAATTATTTCATCAATCAATTAATTGATCATCATCATCAACAATCAGTCAAAAGGAGCAAGAACACAGTATCTACTGGTCTCTGTTTTTTGCTAAGTGAGAGACAGACAGAGGAATGAGCTGATTTAAAGAGGAGGTGATCAAAGGAACAAAGCAAAGGTCAATGGATGGGTTAATTAACAAAGAGATGTGATCACCATATGATCAAATTTTAAAAAGAGGAGAGGCGGAGAATGTTTGTAGCTCGTTAATGAAAACCAGGAGAAGGAACTGCAGAGCTGAGCAGTAGAAAGCAAAAGAGACAGCAGACTGTGTGAGAGAAACATACTAATGTGTGAAAGCAGCGAGTTTCGAAAAGTAATGTTAGGTAGTACGAGAGGAGTGACAGACTGATAGCTATTGTAGATACAGATGAATAGAGAGTTTAGACTTTTACTTGTCTTTTTTGTCACAGGCACTAATGTCTTCACAGTCATATAGGAGGAATCGAAATTCAAAAATGATTTCAGTGTCTAGAATCGCTACAAAGCTAAAACATTTAAAACTATTTCATCTAACACTTCCTCCAAATATACCAAACTTAACTAATATATATATATACCTGTATGTATATATATGTATATATTTATTTGTACATATATATTTCTTTATAGATAAATGATAGAATTCAAATGATAATTGAATACAATAAAATATCTCAGTTAAATCACAGTATAACATGGTACATTCTCAAAAACATAGTATATTTTAATATATTCTTTTTTCTCAGCATAAAATAAAATAAATAAAACAAAATAAGCCAGAGGGTTTTTAAGAGTCACTTCTGTTCATGCAGTCACAGACTTAAGTATTAGCGCCTCAAGAAATCAATAATGCTCAATGACATACCAGGTTTAAGCCCTGTTGATTGGTTGAAAATGACTGTGTTCAACTACACAGGAAGCCGTGGTTTCCACTGTCGGGGTGCAGAGTCAACGAGCTTACTACCTCACTGAAAGGTGGCTGCCCTGGGTCCTAAGCATTTGCTAAAATTGAACTACACAACCACTCCCACCACAAATCTTTGAGATTTCATTCAGCTAAACATGCAATGATTCTGGGGCTTTCCAAAAGGATGGGAAAAGGCAAAAGCATTTCTCTAAAAACAAAGACAGATTGTTTTAAAAATTGCCCCACGCAGACCTAGAAAAAAAGCAATCCATGTGCAGATAAAAGGTACAGTCTGCCCTCATTGAAAGGCAAAGAAGTTAAAAGGGGAATTGAGAAGGTCGACTAACCCTTCGATCTGTGACGACATGCACAAACACAACGCACAGTCCCTTACATAGCAGGTCAACCCCCTCCCCCTCCTTCTATCCATTATCAACAGCATCCAAAAAGCTACAAAGTCTAAAAGTAGGTGTTCTTTTGCTACATCATGTCAAAGCTACATTCAACTACAATAGAAGAAGAGCTGGGCTGTGGCTGGTCTTAGTGTGAGAAATGAGGTGGATGTGTTGACCTTATGAAAATGGAGCGTATGCATTGCAATGTTGGCAACATTGGCACAGTTTACACAGTAGATGGCTTTTGGCACAGCTCACAGAGGGTACAATGCTGGAGTTCACTACTCGCTCTTGAACAGATAGCATTTCATATTCATATTGGTCAGCCAGAGCCAGGTGCTGTGGACTTTAACTAATTTATTACAATCGCAATCTGACCAAATTAGATGAAACCTATCCCACCGAAGAGAAAATCATTTGAAGATGTGGAACACCTGACTCTGGCTGAAACAAATGATCTCATTTTAAACTAGAGGAAAAACAATTACAATGTCTCGGATGCAAACAGATGTACCTTTGCATCCCTGTCACATTGAAGGTGGGAATATTGCTCAAAGTCAAACAGTCATCTGATAATCTTGATAACAGGAGTTATTACTGACTGCATTAAGTGAAGTCTCAGCTATCATATATGCACCTTAAATTTGGAAATCAAAGCATTCACAGTATATTGTTCAGTCTTATTCGCCGAAAGGAAATAGTCAAAGTAAAAGACCATTTCCTTAGCACAAGTATCTGTGATACTTTGTTATTTGAACCTTGGTTACAGTGAGTTTTATTGTCCATAATAGCAACATGAGTCAACATCAAGTGATTAGCTTTCCACATACCAGCAAAATATGTTAACCTGTAGATTGTGCAGTTGCAGCTATGGCACACATGTCCGAAAAAATACAATGAAGAATTGTGCTTCATATAATCCATCATCTACAAACTCTACCAAGGTACAGTGTGGTGGTGAAATACAATAATATCCTAAGAGAACTTTTATAATACACTGCACTTGGTTTTAATCCCCCTTACTTCCTCTGAATAAATCCTGACTGGCCACTTTCATAAAAATAATAAAGTTCATAGCAGCATGCTCATTGCTCTGCATCATGTAGCTACAATTATTAAACTCACCAGACGCTTTTGCTCAATCGTCTCCAAAGCTTATTTGAATATTATGCAGCCATCTAGTGCCAATTACAGATATTGCACCAATCATCCCCTTGATCCACTTACATGATGGTGAATTATGTGTTGTTCACATGTGGAAAGAAAAGAAGGGGCTTTATCTATGAAAACAAATTACTTGAAAACCAATCTTGCTTAAAAGCTCTTGAGTGGAAATTTGGCACTGCTATTGAATCATTCCCACTTCCAATACTAGCCACATCCAGCCTCCTCTTTATTAAAACACTAACACAGTGAGAGAAATATATTGATAGAATAAAAAAGAGGGCATGGGGAGAAAAAGTCTGAGTAAGAAAGAAAAGAAAAGACAGACGTAAAAGAAAATCTGCTACATGTCTTTTTTGTTCTTATTGTTATTTCTCTTTTAAAGTTCAGTTTGTTGTTCAAATACTTTGATACTCAACTGTGTTCGAGCTCTGGTTGGACCAGAGGTGACATGACAAGCTCCAACAGGGAGGAGGAGAAGTGGTTCCTGTTCTGATTGGTTAAAAGGGTTTCTAGTAAAACATGACATCACGTAGATGGTCCTGGGGTAGAGCTAGATGGGTCTGATGGTGTCATGAGGTCACTGTGGGCAAATAAACAGCACTGTCCTCACTGTCCAGTGAAAGGTGATCAGGCAGACAGAGTGCATGAGAGAGCTGACTGCATTGCTTTTCATATCAACTGATTTACAAAAGGGAGGAGGGGGCAGTCTCTCCAACACCAAGAAGTAGTCCACCAATCCAGTTCAAAAGCCAACAGCCAATGAGGACAGGGAGCCAGAGTCTATTGACCATCACTGGTCTCTTTTGGGAGAGGGTGGGTCTCTCCATATCCCACCGAGGTGTGTTCTCAAAGCCAGAGGGAGGGAGACGTTTTGAGCATATATCTGTGCGTGTGTGTGTGCCCGTGCATGTGTGTGTTTGTGTGTACAAATATGACATCATTACTCACAGGTTGGAGACTACTCTTATCCATAGTTGTGACTCGGGGAGGGGAGGAGAACCGAAGATGACATCACAAAGCTCAATTCTGAGCGGAGAAGAAGTTCAGGAGCTGCAGTCCCCGGTGATGCAGTCTCGCCTTCACTCACGTTGTCATAGGAACCATCCAAACGGATGTAGCTCACCCTGGTGTGGCGTCTCACTGTCGCCTTCACTAGAACGCGTACAATGGAGCGGGTGGCGGTGTTGTTGCTCTCACACAGAGTAGTGTTGGCAGTAGAACTACTGTCCATATTAGTTCCCGCAGTGATGTTTGCTAATTGATTACCTATGGCCACCGAGGCAGCCATATCTCTGGTGTCATCCCTGGCTCCAGCTGCCATGGCACCACGGTTCTCAATAGCAGTGGTGCTCGCTCCCACGTCTCCCTCTCTCCTCTCCCCCTGTCATACCTCGCTCTCCAGGCTGGAGAAGTGGGCTGACCCTCGGCGTGAGCACAGGCTCTTGGCTTTGAGTGGCAGGTGGGGGGAGTAGAACCTCCGTGGCTGTGGCACCGAGCGCAGTCTCTGATACTGGAGTTTGGCGCTGGCCGAAGCCTGTGCCTGGCCCTGGCCTGCCATCCCTACCCCTGCTGGTGGTGAGACGGAGGATGAAGAGGGCGGAGGCGGGATGGGCATCGGGAGAGAGGTGGGAGACATGGACGGCTGCTGGGGTGGCGACGGTGAGGGCTGCGTTGGATGGTCTGTGGGCTGTGTGCTGAGGCTGAGGTTAGATTGGCTGCCTGATTTGGCCTGACTGTCTGGTTTGGGGGGCAGAGGCTTGGGGCGAGAACCCCCGCTGAAGCTGTGGCAGTGGGGGAGAAGCTCTTCCTGGCTATGGGAAAGCGCCGTGGCTCCTCTCTTGGAGTGGGAGGTGTGCGAGCGGCTGTGGGGATGTGGGTAAGGATGGGGTTGGGGATAAAGGCTACAGGAGCACATGGTGGCACGTCCTGCTTCTTCCCCTCTGTCCCTAGCTCGCCCCTTGCTCTTCCCTCCTCCACTCTTCCATTTTTTCTCTCCCTTCACAGGAATCTTGTCCATTGACCAGTATCTTCTAGGAGGAGGGAAGGCTGCAGGGGGTGGTGGCCACTGTGAGCCGAGCCCTCCGCTCCCTCCACCTGAACCCCAACCTACTCCTGGCCCTGAACCCCAGAAATCAGCACCAATCCAACCCTCTGCCCGAGTTCCTAGTAGGGAATCATCCCGACTGTTGATACTGCCCCCTTTCTCTCTGGAGGGGTAGGTGCCAAAGAACCACCCTCCTCCGCCTATGCCCCCTATTCCAGCGCTGCTTCCCCCTGCACCTCCCTCCCAGTATCTTTCAAAACGGCCAAACTCCCCTGACGAGCCCTCATCTGAATAACTGTCCTCTGCCCTGGCCCTGTCTCTCTCTGACTCAGACACTGCCCCCCTACCTGCTCTCCTTCCCCTCTCCTCCACCCGCTCCCTCACTCTATCTCTGTCTTCCTCTTCGTCATCATCATCGTCCTCGTCATCCTCAGAGTCCCACTCATGGAAGGACAGCCCTTCTCTTGTCTGTGCTTTCTCTTTTTCATAATGCATTAACAAAGGACGCCGCTCTCCGAGTCTACCACTGTCATCCCTGTCCATTCCTCCACTTCTTCTCCGCTTGGAGGATGGAAGGAGTGGGTGCAGGGATGTTGGAGGAGTATTAGAATCATCTCCTCTTCCATTCACCCAAAATTTGACTGATGCAGGGAGTTTGTTGAGGTTAGGGTAGCGCTTACTGGGGGTATGATGTCTGGAATGAGGGCGTGAGGATTTGGGACGCCTCTCCCTGATCCTGCTGCTGTCTTCCTGTTCCCTATCATTTCCCTCGTCTCCTACTTCTCTCCTAGCCCTCTCCCGCTCTCCGTCCCATGAATCCCGCCCCTTGTCCCCAAATGTGCCCCGGTACTGGGCAGAGAAGGATGAGTAGTCTTGTATTCCTCCTTCCCTCTCTCCTTCTGCCTCCCCTTCCCTCTCTGGCTCTACATCACCCTCCTCTGGCTCAGAGCGTCTCCCCCCAATTGATTTCTTCCTTTTCTTTGTCTTAAGTGCCTTCTTCTTCTTCTTTTTCACCTTTCTCCGCTTCCTCTCTCTCTCTCGCTCTCTTTCTCTTTCTTCCCTCTTTTTCCTCTTTTTGTTCTTTTTCTTTTTCTTCTTCTCTTTCTCCTTCTCTTTTCTCCTCTTCTTTTCCCTTTTTTGCCTCTCAGCATCTCCTCCGCTCCTCTCTCTCTCACTCCAGCTTGCCCACCACTCTTGGAGCTGAGACAATTGGCTTCCTCCTCTCTCCCTCTCTCGTTCCCTTTCTCTGTCACCCCAGGATGTGCGTGGTTTCCTGGGGGGTATGGGTGGTGGCAGGCGCCCGTGGCTGAGGGAACGAGGCCGGATGATTGAGCGTTCCCTTTCCCTCCCCCTGCCAAGGAGGAGGCTAGACTCTTCTGTCAGCTCCTCATCGTCATCATCATCCTCTCCATCTATTCCTCCAGTTCTGTCTCGTGTGCTCCTGGAGGAGCTGTAAGAGTAGGTGGGAGAGGTGGAGCGAGACGATGATGCAGATGAGGACGTGGATGTAGATGAAGTTGTTGACGACGAGGACGAGGACGTATAGTGCAAGGACGCAGAGGGCGAAGGAGGGGTGTAAGAGGGGCTGAGGGGTACTGGCACAGGAAGTGAGAGCGGGGGAGAGAGGGGGCGTGCCCTCCTCCCTCCGCCCTCCCTCACTCCATCTCGTGCTCCTCCCCTCCGCCCCAGGGGCAGAATGTTCTCATATAGTGGCCCTCCAGGCTCTTTGGGCTTCTTGGGCCTGCGCTTCCTCCAGAAGGATGAGGGGAGAGGGGGAGAGGGGTGTGGCAGCGGGGGTGTAGGAGGCAGAGGGGCCTGACTCTTAGGAGGCAGTCTGGGAGTTCCCAGAGGTTTAACGGCCCCTTTCCCCTGACCTCCGCTGCCACTTCCCACCACCCTCTTCCCCACCCCGTGGTCCATGCCCTTCTCTGAGTAGAAGGCCACACTGGCTGGAGGGGGCTGGGGGTGGCCCCTGGGCATAGTCTTGGGGGTCTGGGACCCTGCCTGCTGCTCCATGCAGGGCCCCAGTCCCTCAGGGTCAATGGGACCATAGTATCTCTTATAACCATCAAGTCCCCCACCCCCTCCAGCAGTAGAAACCCAGTTTGGTGGGACTTTCTGAGCAAAGGGTCCCATGTCAGTGATGGCCCCCCTTACAGCCATTGGGTTGGTGGCTGTAGCAGATTTGGGCAGCCTCCAGCGATCCACCACAGCCAGTCTGCGGTCTGGCCGGGGCAGGAAGGTGGAGCAAGGGAGGGGTGCACCAGCAATGGGGGTGGTGGAGGGACCCAATGCTGTCCCAGAATGCACCACGGTGGGAGGAGAGCCCGGTAGAGGTGTTTTGTAGACGGGCTGCGGTTGCTGCTGTTGCGGTGGCTGCTGCTGTTGCGCCATAGCAATAGCTGGATTCGTCATAGACGTTGAGACAACATGTGGCTGGGATGGGACTGTAACCATTGCAGTATGATGATGAGTAGGCAAAGATTTAGCTCCACCTGGTGCTGTTTCATCCTCAAAGCTACAGCAGCTATACATGCCCTGAGGAAAAGAGAGCATAAATCAGAAACACAGAGTTTATTCACAGCATCCCATGAAATGAAATTGAATAAACAGTATTTCCTGAAATGAAACATGAAATCAATAGATGTTGCTTTAGAGATAAAGGTGCAGAAATATATTGGCAAAAAATGTAACAACATAGATGTGCACAGATGCAGCATACTGCAGCTGTCATGCAGAAACATGCACAAAACACATTGTATTACTGTATGTTCATGAGAGACTGAAAGAGGGACAGAGAAAGAGGAGTGGACGAAAATGGAAATCATGAAATAGCAATCTAAATAAGTTCCAGTTTCCAAAAGAAATGCAAGATTGCTATTTTTCAGATAAACATCTATTTCTATTTATAGTACAGTTGTGTTTTGTTTGGTTAATGAAATCGCATACATAAATGCATAAATTACAACTGCACTGGCAAGAAGGATAAATTATTATCAGTGAGGCTACAATAATCCCATGCATATGGTGTGGGCCCGCTCTGTCAAGGTCACTGTCAAAGGAACAGGATATCCAGGGTGTGAGCAGAATTGAATTTCAATTAATCTCCCGAATTGACTGAGTGGAATTGAATTGACCCCGGACCTCACACTTTCTAACGATCACACTCAGTAACAGATACAGGCACACAAAGGCAGGAGCACACATGTTTACACATGTATGAAGATATGGCTACATGCACAGCATTTTGGTTCCAATTGTGTTGCCCTGTTATAGTGTACCCTAGTTTTAGTGCACGAAATTGAAGGTAAGAGAAATGTGGATGGAAAATTCTGAGGCGCCAAAATACATTTACATGTACATACATTGTATTTACAGTACAATTTCTGCAATACAGTAAGACATTTAGTTTGCTAGTGCAAAAAAAACAAAACAAAAAAAAAACCCTACACACACAGAAACACTTACCCTGCTGATTGCAAGGAGAAAGTCCAATTTTCCCGAGCTGGTGGCCATGCAGTGGCGCAGCTTCCAGTAGACCAAGTGCTCCCAGGCAAACACCAGCAGACTGAGGCCCATGGCCACCAGCAGCATGTAGAAGACCCCAGCCATGTTGTCAATATCCAGTTTACTGCTCATCACCTCAATTTTGTCATTATGACAGATACCGGACAGCCAAAGGCGCTCCAGCATCTCAATCTCATCTGGAAAGGGGATGGATGAGGGGGGGCAAGGATGAGTAAGAGAAGCAGGAGAGAGAAAATGGATAAAGGTTAAAAGGGGGTAAAAGTAGAGAGGAGGAAAGTAACGAGGAGGATGGATGGATGGATGGATGGATAGATGGATAGATAGATAGATAGATAGATAGATAGATAGATAGATAGATAGATAGATAGATAGATACAAGAAGGACAATAGATTGTGACAAGGGACACAGGGAGACAGAAAGGCTAATAAGCACTAAAGTACAGGTCTACAGTATTGCTTGCTGTTTGCCCATTATCCAAGGTGACTTGTCAAGGTCAAAGGTCAGTAATACAAAAAGCAGCACAGTGTCTGAAGTAACAAAGAAAAAGGAGACTGAGACAGAGAGAGAGTCCAAAACAATGAAGTAGCCCGGAGAAGTAAAATGGCACCGACAACCTAATCTCAACATTGTAACCCAGAGTAAATGAGGAGAAGAGGAGAAAGGGAGACCAGGAGCCACAGTGAGATAGTTGGATAGGTTGAACAAGCATGGAAGAGAGACGGAGAGAGGTAATGAGAGAGTTGGGAAGAATATTTTTGCAAAGAGAGAGAGTGAGCGGCATTCTTTCTCCGTCCACGAACGCGTCAGGGGAAATGAGACAGACACGGAGACAGAGAGAGTTAGAGGGAGCTGGAACAAGGGGAGCAGAGATGGAGGACGAGAGGCTGAGATTGTGTCATTATGACAAACAGCGGGAACACTCCTCAGCTTGAAGAGGATGAGAGGAGAGAAAAAAGAAGGAAAAAATGTGATGAGAGAGAGAACCGATAGGAAGGGACAGAGACAGAGGCAGAAGGAGAAGATCATAATCATTTAATTGTGCTGGAGGGATGGTCAGAATCTCCATCAAGGTGGGAAGCTCTGGGGGATTCATGATTCCCATCTGCTAGGAATGCCAGAAACCAGGCAAGGCCAGTTCACCCACTAACTATTCTGCCTGTTCATTGATGATCTCACTGGCCTAATGAATCTGGGCTGCCCTGCTAAACCTGTGATTGGCTGCGGGGGTTGCTGGTGTAACCATAGTGATGGACAGCCAGAAGATGCAGGGTATGATTCATGATGGAATTAAAGAGGTGTACTCTCCAACAGGACTGACTTGTAAAGAGAGCTTTTTGTTACACTAATAGCAATGGCAGGGTGGGCAGCACTGCAGTGAGCAGGTCTGAAGGTTGCATTTTACTGCATGTTACAGTCTCTGACAAGTCACACATCCACCCGCAAAACTGCACACTGCTCTCCAAAAAGTCAAGCTTTTCATTTGTGCCTTCATTAGCTGTGCTTGCATAGCTTAGATGAAGCCGACTCAGTCATCTGTGTGATCTGGCTAATGTGTCTCCTGTAGAACATCATTAGCCAATCAGCCGTGGCCTCCAGCTACAGCAACAGATGGACATAGCGCTACTGCAGCCCACTGGCAGACTCAGGTAACAACTCCCTGTCTCAGATTCACTCATACACAGATACTGTACATATAAAGACACAAAGGTCTGTTTTTTAACCCCATTCAAGAGGATTCATTGGTGTCATTGACCCTCAGCAGCAGCTGTGTGTCCAAACAGGTGCCTGATGTGAAAACAGCGAGTGTCTCAGTGAGAGGTGCAGATAAACAGGTAGTCTCATGTCTGTCCTCCACTTCACAAGCCCCACTCGAATCCTTTTTCTAAGCTCTAAGTCTCATCTCCTGGCTTTCCTGCCATTTGACTTCCAGTGATTCATCTTGTGCTTCATCGTCTCCCTCTTTCACAATCCGACTCTTTCTCACAGCGCCTGCTTCTTCCCTCCCTCAGACCTTTGTGATGGCAGTTGTCTCTGCCTCTCAGTCGCAGCCAGCTCAGGCCTGCCAAATCTGACAGGTGTGTCAAATCCACACTCCACCTCTGTCGTTGCTGGCAGGTCAGGTCAGGTAGAGCTGGCACAGTGCGAACACAGTGCTGGCACAGACCACAAAGACGTTATTTAATAAAGGAAACTGTGTGTCTTCATGTGTGCGTGTATATGTAAATGTGTCTGCGTGCATGTTTTGGATTCTGCAGTATGCCAGATGTGGCATGATGCCAGACATGTCCAGAGACGCTGAGCTCCACAGTTGTTGAGCAGTAAACCGTGACCCGTACCATCCTGTGCTTTTATCACAACATGACAAACCTCTCGGCATTCATTGCAAGATTTCTGAGAAAAAAACACCCGGCCAGCCAAGAGCTTCAAACCCAGCTCCTCACATTTTTTTAATATCTGCTCACTGAATAATATATTCTTGGAATCAAAATCCTGATACTATGCAAAAAATAGAAGTGGATCTGATAAGAGGGGAGAAGGAAATCTTGCTACTCAGCACTTTTGCCTTTATCAGAAAACAAGTTGTAGTGAGATCAATGGAGCATCTCTTAGAGCTGTGGTATGAATCACCAGAGGCAGCAACAACGAGAAAAATACACTCACAGGGTTGACAAAGCCATGGCGGACTTCTCTAGTACCCCTCTATCCTCTAATGCAGTTGTAAAATGATATGACTCAACACGGCAGGGTACAATAATGATGTAACACTGTGACATGATTTAGCCCAGCTGAAGGTGTGTTGCTGAGTCCTTGAGCCGCAGGGCGATTGTTGAGATGTAGCCTTTGAGGGCATGCTGAATGTGAGCCCCCCCACCTCCTCCTCCCGCCACATCCAAACAAACTAATCCTCTTCCTTAGTAATCCACTCCAATAATGCCTGCCTACAACTAGAACCCTCAGCATTCAACACCACCCTGTAACTACATCCATCCCGCATACACAGCTGATGTTAAGGGCTTTTGCTACACAAGCAAGGACAAGGTCATATACCAAGAATTAAACGAAACAACAGACAAGGCTGTCTGGGCTCTCTGTTTTTCATGCACACACACACACGCACAGTGCACGCACGCACATGCACACACGCACACACACACACACACGCACACACACACATTCTTTCCCAGGTCCGACTATTCAGCTCCAGACGCCAGTCTTATTTAATAGATCTTGGCACCAAATTGGCATTATCAGTGTGTAAGCAGCTAAACTGTCTGCGTGCCAGAAACAGCTAAAGGGCTTTGTCCGCCACGCCATAAGCAAAGCTGATTTAAAACATGAGGAAAAGCCAAACAAGCAGCATCCGATTGAGACAATAAATGCGTGTGGTGGACTGTGTAAAATGACAATCAAGCATTAGTGTACTGACAACTATTGCTAAAAACAGATTCTCTCGGACAAACAAGAAACATCCTCCCATGGATTAAGCCTAGACAAGTGTTCAGCAGACAGACAGCATACTAATAATGCCCCCATAGCTATCAATTATTCAATTATCTGATCCGTTTTCTTTTTCTCTTTTTTGCTTCACCCTCTCCACATCTCCTGTTCAGGGTATTTTCAGGTGTTTCTCTTCGGGTTTCTTTTCCTCACACTTCCTCACTCTCTGTGTCAGTCTCAGCTAATCTGTAATGAGTGTAAATCTGTCACCGCACAAGTTGTGATGATCCTTTTTTACAACACTGACTCATACAAGTAAATCCTTTTTTTCTTTTTTACCCACCCAAGCAGGAAAAAGGGAAGGAGAGTGAAGATTGAGAGGAGCGAAGACAGGGGGAGGGGCATGAGCACTTTCACCAACTGAATCAAGTCTCCGATTCTTGAAACGGACAAATCATACTCCTCTTGCTCCCACCTCCTCTCTTGTTGCCAATAAAGAGACCTACAAACCTCTTTACCATCGCCATCAGCCTTCTCCTACACACCATTATTCCCTCTGTCACAATCAAAACACCTCACAGCCATTGCTCTCTCTCACTTTATATCCCTCCCCATCCACTACTCAACATCCTCTCATTCATCTACCCCCTGTGTCCTCCATCCACCCCCCACTCGTGCTACTCTGTCGCTCATTCCTCCATCCTGTCATTTTACCCCTAACCTTCTCTTTGCCCCTCCATTGTCCTAATTAGTTTCCTCTCCACCCTCCTCTCCCCACGGTTCTTACCATCTCCCACCAGCTGCAGCAAGGCCAGGTCAAGAGGACGTTTCCAGCGTGAGTTTTTGTGCAGGGCGATACCGTAGCCTGTGGTGGCAAAAACCTTCCCCGAGCCTATGGTCATCACCTTGGAAAGAGGACAATGTCCAGATATTAGAAAAAAAAACTCACCAAGAGGCAAACTCATATTGAATCTTTGTGTGAGCAATAGTGCCCGTGTGAGTTCGTCCTCACCTTACAACCTTCGTCCTTCCTGGCCATATAGTTCAATACTGCAGCATCATAAATAAAAGCATCCAGTTTCCTGTAAAGGGATCAAGGGAGAATTCATTCATCATTGAATGAGAGAGAGGGAACAGAGGGATGGAGAGACAGGCTGAGGAAGGGGAGGGGTGGAGGCATGAAGGTGGATCTCTGCAATGTACCTGGGAAGAGAGTTGTGGTGCAAAAATATACGGCAGACAGGCGCAGAATGATGGAGAGGGCATGAAAAGTTAAATCATAACAAGAAAAGGGAGGAAGGGTGGAATAGTAAAGCAGGCTTGGCGGAAAGAGTGAAAACACAAGGAGAATAAAATAAGGCGGAGATCAGGGAAAGATGTGTGAGTAAGAGGAAGCGGGAAGGTGGTGGAGGAGGAGGGGAGGGGGGGATGGGGATTTATACGGTGCGAAGAGCGCAGTGACAGGGAGTGAGAGAGAGGGGGGAAAGATTTACACACTTCAGGGGGAAAAGACATGGGATAGAGCCAGAGAGTGATGAGGATTATAAAGTTTAAATACAGACACACCGAGAAGGCACACTGGGAAGGGGTGAAAGAATGGACCGAAAAAGAGAAGGAGAAAAAAAGAGAAATGGTTCAGATAAGAGGGCAGATGAGGAGGGACAGGAAGGGAAAGATAAGCAGCACTGAGCGACAAAAAAAAAAAAAGACAGCAGGAGAAAAGCAGAAGTTTCTCATTTTTGCGCATGTTAAATTATAATTGTGGTGTCAAGGCAATGGGGAGGGAGAAGCGATGACAGAGGCTTAGGATAAAGTAAACTGGGATTATCCAACACATGACGGGTGATAGAGATTCTACTAGAGAGTGAAGAGGGAAATGCTGCTTGCACTGTGTGGGTGGGTGGAGATAGCAGCGAAGGTGGAGAGAGAGTAAAGGTGAGAGAATCTGTGCAGGAAAGCAGGAAGTGTGATAAAAGATGTGAAATGTTAGTTGGAGTTGAAAAGAGTGTCACCATGCATGATGGACTGCGGGCGCAAGCGTGAGAATATTCAACAAAAGCACGGCAGCAGGTTTGACTCCACCAAAAAACAAAATAGTATAATAACCAGACATATTAAGTGAACTATCATTAGATGGGTTGATGGAAATACAGTAAACAGGTGTTGTATAGCAGACCTCCTGATGACATTGTATTGCTGTTTCCAAGTTTAAGAAAGAACTTTCAATCTCAACTTTTAACTAAACCTATTGTAGACAAGAAATCCTTGGATTGTTAAGAGGCAATCTGAACATCTCAAACTCGATGACAACCTGGCAACATTATCTTCTTGAGGGAGATTGTGTGATACAGTCGCTCCAAAACAGCTGCTCAGTGGGCTTTTGGTGAGACTGTATTGCCAACCAATGCGGAGATCTGATTGTAAATGGGCCAGTAGTAGAGTTTTTAGTGTCAATAGAGGACAACAGCAAAAATTCTGCTGTTGACCATTTAGTGGCACCACATTTACTTGCACCTCATCTGAATGGCAGTAAATGGGGATTTTCTAGGAGAAATCAATCAAAATTCATCAATTAATCAAAGCTGATTGAAAGAAAATTAGTTGTCAACTATTTTGATAAGAGTCTTTGGAGTTTGTACTGTTGGTTGGCTCTGGGAAATAGTGAGGAGCATTTTTCACAATGTTTTTGGCATTTTATAGACTAAATCGTTAAGTCTAATCATGACAAGCCTATATGATTATTTATTTAACAAATGTAATTTCATGACCAATTTTAATCACCTTGTTCAATAACCTAAGGAGTAAAAAAAAAAAAAAATTTAGAGAATCCTGATTTGTTGTTGAAAGGCAATACATTGAGTTGACTTAATTTAAAGCAGATTTTTGTTTGCATGGTCATTAACACTCTTACATCCTTCACAGTAGAGAAACTCTGTCATGTAAATTGGTTCTTTTGAAATGTTTTCTTCTTAAACTTCTGTACTTAATCATTTGCCACATAAGCATCTAGGTTGTTCTTGTAAGCCTACATAGGCAAAAATATTTTATGTCTCGAGCAAACAACGACTAGTTTCAAATAAGCCTTGACAGAGAAGTTTGAACAACTTTAACAACTTCTTTAATACATGATAATTTTTAGGGCGGCCCCTGTAGCTCAGGTTGTAGAGCATGTGCTCCATGGACAGAGGCTGTGTCCTCGCTGCAGTGGCCCAGGGTTGGAAACCGACCTGTGGCCCTTTGCTGCATGTCATCCGCTTTCTCTCTCACCCAATTTCCTATGAATCTTCAGCTATACTATACATAAAGCTTGAAAATAACATGCAAGATGTGTAGAAAGACAAAGACGTGGCAGGTTACATGTAAATGTGACAGACTCATAGTAGTAGTAGACATACCCGGTCTTGAGGTTCAGAATGGCGTCCTCCACTCCTCTCTGGTTGTATTTGCCCATGTACTGGTGCATGTCTGGGTAGTTGGAGCGGATGTTCTTTTCTGTGCTCCCATTGGGCACCGTGCCAAACTTCAGAGGTGGGTACTGCTCCTCGGGATGCTGAAACTAGCGGAGCAAAGGGAGGCAAGGGAGGGAGACGGAGGGGGCATGAGACACACCAGGCTGTGCACCAATCTGTCTGACCTATTTCTGTCCACTTCCCAGACTAACTTACAACACTCTGTGCACAAATCAAATGTTTGAAAAGAGAGCAGGGAGTGGACTTAAAGTAGTATTTAGAAGTGTCTTTTTAAGTATTCGAGAACTGTGGTAATTGAGTTAGGTTAAATGAGATTTTATTCATTTCTAAATTCCTGTGCTTTAATCAATTTAACATTCAAATGCATGGGATTTGGCTCACTCTAAGACTTTAATTCTCCTTCTGCTTTCCCTACTTAATCAGTATTCAAGCAGCGAGGTACCTTCTTGTCCGAGAGGCCTGACACTGTGTCAATGTACTCCTCCTGGATCATGAAGGCAGCCAGGTTAGCAGTGTAGGAGGCAAGAAAGATGACAGCAAAGAAGGCCCAGATCAGCACCATGATCTTGCTGGTGGTTCCTCTGGGGTTCTCTACTGGCACAGAGTTGTTGAAGACAATGGCCCACAAAAGCCATACAGACTTTCCTATAGTGAAAGTAGAACCTCCAGCCTCTGGCCAAAACGATGACGAGGTATAAAGAGGGAGAGAAAAAGAGAAGGATTTATGAGAGTGGTTGTAACTTTTCTAGACAGTAATCCAGCCAGTGCACGACAGACACAATGGTGAATTCAGCAGCGTCTGACTGCGAATGAAGCAGCCGATTCTAAATTAAGGTTCCCTAAATGATCTGTAAAATGAGTTTACTATATATGAAAATACCTGGCAGGCTTTTTGACACCGAAGCTCACAAGGCAGCACCTATACGTTTTCAAGGATGGCAGCTTTCAATTCGGCTGCTACGTGATCTTACAAATAATTAAACCGCATGGTGCAAATCACCATTCAAAAGGGCTCAAACACTCCTGCCTTTATACGATAGGAGTAAAGGAGGAAGGATGGAGAGAGATGGGAGTGAAAGAGAGGGATATATGGGAGGATGACAGAAAGGTAAAATTATGTAGAGCACAGCAATCATGCAGTAAAAGAGGCGAGTCGGGTTGGGTATTGGACCGAGGCATCAGGCATACTGAATATCACAGGGGTACAAACTATGCTGTTGAATAATAAATGGCTGCTTCAATATCGAGAATACTTGGATGCAGTTCAACCTACTGTAGGTATAATTTCCTCTTCACCACACTCACAGTTAAGGATTCAGGGCAGCACATTTAAAATATCCAACAGTACATTTTTAATGTGACAGAATAGAAATAAAAAAGTTCATTATCATACTAAAAAATAAATCATTTGGACTTGGAATTTTTTTAATTACATTCCAGGAGTCTGTTCAATGTTTGTCCATTTGACCCGTGCTGCAACAGCTCTGTCTATCAGACTGGGAAAGACAGACACCTTAGACCAATCACTTACTCTTGCCAGTCTGGAGACTTCGGTTGTAGCCCACAGGGCTGAAGAACTCAAAAATGAAGACGGTCACAGCTACCACGGTCAGGCACATGACGAACATCATCACCCACACCGCTGGACTGTAGGGCTCTATGCAGGAAAACAGAAGAAGATTTAAAACATTATGTAACCTTTTAATCTTAAAATAACTGCACCATCAACATCATTTTGATGGTGCAGTGTCTTGTAATAGGGTGAATGGTGTCTCTATCTCAGCCACTCCACCCCCCCATCACTTGTTTCTGCACTATGTAACTTCAGTGAGAGGGTAGGATCACAGCGTTACATACATGTTTACTTCAAGATACAAGTTTTCAACACATAACATTGTGACCTACATTACATCAGACAAATTGTTACAGACCTGGGATTTGTATGTACGGCATTGGTGTTGCACTCAGAAGCTGTGGGGGTTGCCAAATCACACAAAATGTCCATTTATTCCAGAATACATGATTACGCAAAAATTTCCATTTGACAGGTTTGACTGCTGGACACAAGATGTCTCCTTCTCGTCTTTCCATGTCACACTTGTATCCTGAATGTTGGACTAGGATTGGCTTCCAAACTATTTGTGATGTCACAATTCATGATCTTAGGCTTGCCTCTTAAAATCTCATTTTCATTGAGACCAGAGAAAATTTCCACTTTCAGCAAAGAATGTGAAAACAGCCTTTTTGTATCAAACTCTACGCATACATCATTCTACACACTGAAGCTTAAATATTCAACTGTAGGGACAAGAAGAATACAACTTTGAATAAACAAGCAAACCATTTTGTACTGCATTGTCAAATCATTATTTTTGGTTGTAATATTATTATCATCAATAGAAAGGATGAGAGAGTTTAATACAACTGGCACATTCTGTACTACATATATCTAGAGATGAGCCTTGCATGCAGTAAAAATAGAAACCACTGGAGCATATTCTCCCCAAGTCCATAAACACTGTTTCTCTCTTTTTTTTCTTTTTTTTTTACAATCATCTCAATGCAGTCTAAAGGCCAATAACACTGTTTTCCCACTGGAGCCCCAACACTGCTGACAGAGTGAAACTATAAGTTTGGAAGACAAGAGCAGCTAAGAAAAAGTAACGGCTAATCTAGACGTTAAGGACCGGCAGCCAAAGACTGAGGCTTTTTATGCAAACTCAACACTTTACAATTAGATTAGATTCTGTACATCAGCTCCCCGCCGCACATAAACACAGCCTCTTACCTAAGAAAGCGGATGGTGAGACAGTTCCGTTGCTACGGGAGACCATTACACTGATTCCTGTCTCCACAAAAGGGACAGAGAAATCCACGACCTCTGACCTCTCCTCATTGATAGTCAGCGAGCCAATGGCCATGTCCGCTCGCTTGTACACCACCTGAAGGGGACAAGAATCCGTGGTAAGAGAGAAGTCTAATTAATAATTACTGTAGCAGATGTAGTTAGACAAAGCCAATCTTTAACAGTCCGCAAAGGTTCCTTTCCAGGTGAGATAGTGACATTTCTTCACCCTGACCCTCTCAAATGTGCCTGCATGGGAAAGGCCAAGGATTCAATTTGCTACAAATACTGAACACATGTCTCCGGTGCATCTCTTTAGCATATAAAATGAGCTGAGGCCTGTCTCCTCCCTGCCACCATCTAGAAAAACCTGAAAACCGCTGTGTCTGCTGATTGTACAAGTGAAATGTTAATCTACATTAGACATGGCACATCTGCTCTTCAGAGCAAATCAGCAGAAAAATGAAGCGAAGCGGAAAGCAAAGCACCCTCCCCTCAACTCTGCCAAGTCTCTGGATTACCTGATCAAAGAATGGCAGGCTTTGGAACATCTGATCAAAAGACAGACATTAGTTTGAGAAAACAAAATTTGCTTGGCCTTTTGCATGTGAAAATAGATTCGACAGACAGCTCTGGCCCGGGCTCAAGTTATAAATGATAGAGCAGGGGAGCGCGGTGGAACTGTCTCGGAGCGTGTGACAACTGGCGTTTGGCAAGTTCCCTCTGGGACAAAGATAGAAACAGCGGGACGCTTCAATGAAACAGCAGCATCCGTATCGATCTCAGTATGAGTGTGAGAGCATGTGTGCATGCTTGTCTGTTTGTGTGTGCCTTTTTTTTTTTTTGCCAGCATCTTTGTGTCCTTCTTGATGGGGGATCATGAACCTCAGAGAGTAGTGCCCAGAAAACATCAAGGACTAATCGCAACTAGCCAGGGGGAGTCTGACAATGTGTGTGTTAGTGCTTCTATAGGAAAGTATTTGCTGGAAAGTGTGTTCACCGCATATTTTGTCCAGCTCATTTGTGTAAGTGTGCATTTTTTGCCCTCTATTGCAGTGCATTTCTCTGCACACTTATGTGTGTGTGTGTGTCTGTGTGTGTGTGTGTGTGTGTGTGTGTGTGTGTGTGTGTGTGTATAATAAATGACAGCTGTCTGATTGTTCGTGGTGGTTAAGTGGCCCTAACTCTCACAGCGATTGATGTGTCACATAGCGTTTAACTGGTCACCCAGGAAACAGGAGCACAGGCAGAGGCATGCTACTATGCGGCTTGTCGACTGAAAATGCAACAGAAAATATGCAGAGCCATAAATATAAACTCACACACACACACACACACAAACCTTTCACACATGCGCAAGTGACACAGCACCGACAATGAGAACACATTGCTCACAAAGGCAGACAAGCAGAACCACAGGCACCCCCACCACACACACACACATAAACAAAGACTTGCCTCTCCAATCATGCCGTTCCAAACCCCATCAATTTTCTTTCCATGTTTCCCATTGGTCACTAAGTAAAGGTCATAGGTGAAGCCGACAATCTTGGCCAGTCTCTTGAGGATGTCAATGCAGAAGCCCTTGCAGCACTGTTTCATGGGGGCCACACCCTCGTGGATGGCACTGTGAAAATGTTACAAGATAAAATAAGTAAGAAATAACAGTAAAAGTGTCAAATAAAAAGCCTTAGTAAATGCATTGTGGTTGGCGTGTAATGGTGCGTTTGATTGGATGATTTACAAGAGGAAAGTTAGAAAGGAAAGGAAAGGAAAGGAAAATGGTCACAAAGAAGGAATACTGTGGCCAAGTCTTTGGTGACAGGTTTGATCGACCAGTGTAGGATAGGTGCTGTCATCCCTTCAGAAGCTGATGAACCATAAAGCCCCACTGTGGTCATATCTGATTCCAGACTCCTGAGTCATTCCACTGATCCTCTGGAGAGCAGTCTGTTATTGATTATGGTCAGGCAGTGAGGAGACCACAGTTTTGATAGGTGATTGATGTCTCCTCTATTGGATGGCCTCATGAGAGCTTAGGAACTCCATTCATAGCAGAGAGAGAGCTACGATTTTTTTCCAATCGATTTTTCTGATTATCATTTCCTTTCATCGCCACTTGTGTTTTGGGTGAAACATTATCATATGGAATAAGTCGATAACATCAAATCCCACACACAACATTGTGTTGTCTTAAATCCAAAGGATTCGAACCTGGCATTGAGGGGTCGTCTGCAGGGCACTGAGTCACGGATGCAGGTCCCGGATGCGGGATCTGCCAGCTCCACAATGACAAATGGCCTTTCCTCCAGTGTGACAACGCGCAGGTGCTGGGCATCATCAGGTGGTTTAAGGAATGGCCCGTAGCGGGACCAGGCTGGGTATCGAAGCCTTAGTACGCCATTCTCCCACCAGCCTACCTGAGGGAACAGATACGAGAAACATTAGAGAGAGGCGCAGTACACAGACACACCCTTTTCTACCACAATCAATATTTCTTTTCTTTTAATGGATACCAGTGTTTTTAATAATGTAAAAAAAACAAAAAAAAACTGATGATGGCAACAACCCTACTGCTCAAAGCAAGAATCAAGAAGACACTTGACAACCCACGTTGGCCTTGTCTCAAGATATTTCAGTGAAAATAATTTATTAATGATGAGTAAATGATGAATGCTTGAAATAATTATATCTGCATGTCCCAACTTCCCCTTATGTCTGTAATGTAGCAGAGGGATGAAAACCATTTTGCTATCATGATTTGACAGTCAGGACAACTATGAAAATAAGCTACTCAATGATCTTCTAGTGTTTTTATCCTGTCATGCTTCAAAGTTTGTTTACATGCTATAGTTTTTGTTTTTCAGATTCGATCGAGGTGTCCAAGATTTTCCCATGTGCACATCTCAAGATGTTGGTTAAGTTTTTTCAAATGTAGCCTCTAACAGACATCAATCAAAACTATGCATGTCACATGTTTGGAAATGGGGGAAATGTGCCATCATCAAAGCTGTTTGTTATATAAGAGGGAAGAGACAAAGTCCATCTAAAATGACCAAGTCTCTGTGAGTAAGTATGTTTCTATTCGGTTTTAGACCGTAACGTTAAAACTGCTGTGAGCATTGTCATCATTTTAGCTAACTTCCTGGCCATTTTGCAGTTAGAAATCCCCTCCCTCATGCAGCGTGTTCGCCAGACATAGAGAGCTGAAGTCACGCCTCTTCCTGTTTTGCGACTTTCTTGACTTGGAAAATTATCTTTTAAATTGACAAACATCATATGTGTGATTCATGACACAATTCAAGTGGGATCAAAATATTATTTGTCTCTCGCCATTCACTACCATACAAAGTTTTTCTAAAATAAGGTCCCATGGGGTCCACCAGAAGGGGACAACACAATAATGGAAGGAGACAAACACTTGTTGAGTTAAAGTTTTTTGATGGGGGGGACAGACGCTGTTTTTCAGGCAGAAATGTGACGAAGAGTCAGTAGGACCGACAGGATGACAGACAGGATGACGGAGGCTTTTCCACGTAACTGCGGTATTTTTTTCCTCATGTAAGTTGCCAAACACACTACCAGTTACCACATTACTGTTGTTTGGTCCTGTAATTTATCTTTTATTTGATGAGTGAAGGATCTGTTTAGTTGTCAGACTGTGAACACCATCAGACTGACACACCCCTGATCCGTGCCTCCAGCTTATCCATTCACTCAAAGAGTTTAACCTGGATTTTGCCATGTCGCAGTAGATACTGATATTGCAGTGTGCAAAATAAGAGCGTCTGGTGACTAAAAAGTTATTAATTCATAAAGCTCACTCAGTCCTTTTTTTCCCATACATGTTCGCTGTCTTACAAGAAAGTTAGAAGGAAGCGAAGAACAGCCAGTAGAAATATGTCCAAAATACTCTATGTTAGCTTGGTAAAGCAGAAGGAGGTGTGAGGAGGAAATGTAAGGTTTAAAAGTCGAAAAGTTATGTCATACCTGTCATCCAGCACTAGGTGGTATGCTAGCTCAACTGGCTAACTAATTGTTTCCACCTGCGCAACGAACTTGCACTAGCGCACGTTTCAGCGAACAAACAGGGCGGATCTGACGGGGCACAGTCCCGGGATATATTGGACCCAAGCAAAATAATCCATCAGAGAGAAATTGCCCGTCAAATGTCACTAGGATTAGTTTAAAGTGGCTGGATAACAGGTAAGGACATTACGCTTTGACTGCCCCTCTACGGTTTAAGTATCGCGGACCAACGTACGTACGAAGTGCTAGCAAGGGGCTAGGACGCGGCTAACATTAGCCCCTATAAGAAGAGGAGAAACTTTGACTCTCGATAATTAAAATGTGTGTCGTTTACTTCTGTTATTAACTAGTCCGGGTCACCTTGTTTTGTTCGAGCTGGAGGGCGAATCCTGAAGCTTTACTCGAGCCGAGGACGGGACTCCTGGGAGTGCTGTGTGTAGTGACACCGGAGCTAAAGTTAAGCTAGCTGCAGATTGTACGTTAAATAAATGTGTTGTGCATCCAGAAGGCACAGATACAGATGGTGTTTATAAAAAGAGCTGAAACTGAAGAACAGAAAAATTACATGTTTTACAAACAGGCTTTAATTGGAATTGGTTCGATATATTATGGCAAATTAATTTATTTTTGATAATTAGTATAATTTCCCCTAACCACTTTAATTTTGCATGCTCAAACACTGTATCAATCACATATTTTGAAATGAAAAAGATGCAGACTAAGCTATGATATCAGCCATAAAAATCTGCATTTCACTCTTAAGGAGCCGCTTTTAATTCGTTTTTTAATAATTTTTCATTAATTAAACTAAAAAAACTACTTTGTGTTAGAACGATAACAATATCAGAACTTTAAACATTAAGTTTGCCACATACACAGAGGGTAACGCACCAACATTAAGACCTATACAAGATAATACAGTCATGATAAATTGTACAATACTGTATCACAAGCTAGGGCCACAGAGTGACTACAAAGATGAATTAACTTCTCCCTTATAGTCTCAATAAAAGCTAAGTATAATAAGCAGCGTAAAGGTTGTATTTATTGCAGGGCTATGGTGCCGTTTTGCATTTTAGTGTCCAGGTATTATAAAGGTTATCATGCCCACTCGCTCTTTTTAGAACACCAGGCCTTGAATATTCATTGTTATGTGGGTTGGGAGCAATTACCTGACACACTTACGTGTATACAAAGGCCACACTGATTGACGGGGTTACAGCGGTTATTTAGATGTATTCGTGCTAGTCATTTGCTTATTAAACAAAATACTAATAATTTGGATATAATGGCTTTGAGTAGGGTGGCAGCAAGTGACAGACAGATTCATGCTCACACAATGAGCTTCACTAAGGGAACTGTGGTCACAGAAGTGTTTCTTTGGCAAGCAGAAATCCACAATTCTGATTGAATAGTTTTAATTTGTTAGTTTAATTGAAGATTTTTGACAGCTTGTGACAAGCTCAGCTGGAAACGCATGTTTAGAGGCGTTTACAGTGAAAAATCACACATGCCGCAGGCGGACCCATGGTTACAGATGCCGTTTCAGTATGATTTTTAAAATCTGTTTGCGAATGATGCTGCGAGACCACATTGTTCTGTGTCCACTGCTGACCTGAAAATGTCTGTCAAGCATCCCATTGGCTGTGTCATTGTTCCCCCCCTTCTCTTTGCATTTGTTTTTATGCACTCTGGATGTTTTGGACGCTGGTGCCTGGCACATTCAGACTTCAGACAGCAGCACAAGACAGAACCACACCCTAGAAGCTTCAGTGCAGAGTCTTTTTTGTGTGTGAACCTTCCTCTTGCAGCATCACTTGACACATCTTGGCATGATCACCTGATAAAAGTCTCATCTCAGTGTCGTGACAAGTAACTGAGGCGACATACACGAAAAAGTGTGCGTACATACTGTACACTCAGGCACACACACAGAGAAATACATGAAGACATACAGTCAACACACACATACACATACGAATGTGGGTGCTTAAGCAGGCCAGTAGAGTGAAGTAAAGTTTGGCAGCTTTGTGCAGCCTGCCTGTCTGTGTAATGCAAGCTCTGGCAGAGAGAAGAGGAGGAGGTGGCAACGATGACAGTATTTTGCCTGCACTTCGACCGCAGCTCCGCAAAAGACATTCAATCAAAACACACTCAGGGAACACAGACTGGAAACAGATAGAGCTTATAGGTGAACACACTACTCTCTATCAGACAACTACCCAGAAAAACCCACTCAAAAACTTCAGGAAAAGAACAGCGATGACAGATATTTCAGGCAGAAAAAATATTCTGGTTTGGAAGCAAAAGTTTGAAGACTGGGAGCCACTTTAATCTAAAACATCCGTTAGCATCTGAGTTAATAAATGTTCATTAAATTCTGGTAATATCCTGGAACCTCTAGCTCTGTGTGCTGTATCCGTATCTGAAACAAGCCATGCTAATACTGGACAACCTTCAGTACTAGTCTGCAGTGTTTCAGTAAGCTAAGCTGGGTGCTCCCGGGCTCTAGGTAATGGTGCAGTCATTGTAAAGAGAACATTAAATATTCAGGGAGAGCCAACAGCGTGGATGTGCATAATAGGCAGATACAGGCGTCTTATCCTCATTGTGGGTGTGTGTATGCAAGAGGGTTTATGCAAGAAGAGTGTAAGCATATGTGTGTAAGCATACAGTATGTGCTCTCATTTGTGTGCACACGCATGTGGATGTCTGTGTTTAAGTTCTAAGCATGTGTGTGTGTGTGTGTGTGTGTGTGTGTGTGTGTGTGTGTGTGTGTGTGTGTGTGTGTGTGTGTGTGTGTGTATGTGGGCTGGTTTCGTACCCCGGGTTTGAGTCGAAGGACCAGCGCAGGAGCTTCTAATTGAAAGGGATTTGAGGGATATGGCAGGAGTCAGCATGTTACGACACGCTGAGACTGGACTCTGGTGGGCTGTTAAAACCAGCAGGAGGCTGAGAACCACCAATGTGTGTATTTGTGCATGTGTGTGTGCGTAACTTGTGTGAGTACATCGGTATTTGTATTTGTGCGGTGTTTGTGATTATGTTCGGTCGCAGAGTGTACGTTCTGAGAGTGCTGGGTGTCTTTATGCATGTGCAGTGTGGTGCTGAGGTGCTGGTGTGCGGTTGAGAAAATGAGCACTGCTCTCTCTCTTCTGACGCTGACAAGGGTAAAATCCCGGCGCATTAAAGGGAAAACATCTCCAACAGGTGACAAGGCTTCGCATTAAGGATTTCTGAACAAACCACAGCTTTATAGAATATGCATGACATGCCAGGGGTACTGGTGCTTGGGAGACGCGCATGCAGTTATGTAGACAAGACACTCAAACACAGAAAACAATGGGGAGTCTACAACCAGATGGTAATGACGCCCAGAAATCTTCAGCACTATTTAAATCTGCATTTCATTTCACAGTAAAAGACGGAAAACACAGGCAGCAAGTAAGAACAAATCAGCAACTATTGATCGGAGCCACATCAGAACACTGCTTTCAGCAAAATGACAAAGACTGAAATATATGAGTAAATGTGTTTGACTGCAGGGCTGCTGCAGCTATTGATTATTTTCATTATCGACTCAAGAATAGCCTCACATTTTTAAGTCTGTCTAAATGCGATTCTGGCTGACCCATTTGTACATTTAGAAACAAAAGAATTCCTCCTTTCTGTACTGACTGTGATGTATCTCTTCCAAGTGCCAAGAAATCCAGTGATGTAAGACATGGAGGACAATATCCACAGTCCTCATTGTGTATAAAATGCATTCCAAAATTCAGCCAAAGCTACAGTATGTGAAGCTCCAACGACCTCATTTAGTTTAACCAGTTGGGTGTCTTCCAAAGTTACAGTCTCATTGTTCAAAGTTCCCTTGTTGTGTTACCATCTCTCTGCTGCATCTGAACAACTAAACACTGCTCAGGGAGTCACAGAGAGGGAATTTGGTACTAAAGAGATTGTAACTGTTAAGGAAAACCTTTTAATTTGGGCAACTCAAGACTGCTGAAGCTTCAGATTAGCCTCACCTTTAAAATGCATTTTTGCACAAAACCAGGACTGTTGATTTTGTCAAGCAAATCCTAAGGTTTAAGAAGCAAGAACTTTGAAAATGACTATAATGATTATCAGAATAGTTCACAATTCATTTTCTTTTGATCAACTAATTCAGCTCCAGGCTATTGCTTCACAACCAGTAAGAAAAAGAGGGAAAGTGACAGAACCCAATATGTCTTAAAAATGCATACAGGCATGCACATATGCTTTAAGACAGACTTGAAAACATGTGACTATATCCTTTAATTTTTTTTAATGATTAATTGATCCATCACAATTTCAAAGAGCTGATGTCATTGCCCTCATATTGCTTGTTTTTAGACCAATAGTCCAAAACCCCAACATATTGAATATAGATTGATGTAAAATCCAAAAAGCAAATTTTCACATTTTTGAAGCTTGAAACTTGCTTAAGAAGCGACTAATCGATTGATAAAGTAGCAAAATTTTGATGATTATATTTCTGTCAATCAGCCAGGGATGTGTAGTTTAAACTGATGTGAGTTTTAAACTTAGGACTAGTCAAGTTGTGTAAAAGTAAGAAAACACTGACAAAACAGTCAAAATGTAATCTATAATGTTAAACATTGTCTGAAAAACTGTCAATTATTATATCACATTTTACAGACGCAACAGTTAACTGACGTTAACATTAGAAACAGATGTTCGTTTTTTTATAAAGCAACGTTTGACTAGGAAGACATGACAAATGTCAACATCCCTTCAATTGACTATCATATACTGTGTGTGTGTGTGTGTGTGTGTGTGTGTGTGTGTGTGTGTGTGTGTGTGTGTGTGTGTGTGTTAACCAGAAAATAGAGCGACAGCAGAAACTGAATAGTTGGAGGACATAAAGCATGGTCAAATGTTCAGCAGCCAGCTTCTGTCCTCTGCTTCAGGCACTTATAGCCATTTTGAACTTAACATGAAAATTAACCCATGTGACCCAACTATTCTCACTGTCAGGTTTATATTCTTATTTCAGATGCCAACGCAGCACAGATCTGCTCCTCTAACTCATGCTGAGAGATTAAGACTCAAGAACGTTGCTCCAATCAGCACAAAAACCTGCTCTGGGTTCAATTTCTTGACACTTCTGTCCTTGTGGTTCTTTAGAGAGGCTAAAATCACAGTTTCTCAACAATCCCAAGATTCAAGCAGTTTTTGGAGACAACAAAATGATATACAATCAACTGTATCCTGTGATTCAACAGAAAGCATGCCCTTTTCTCTTTTTAGAGTGACACTCAGAGCACATGATTGGACATAAAAGAACTGATGTCATGTCCTTACATCTTCCCATCCACGTCCAGGTGTCCAGGAAATTACATCCAGGAAGGGGTTGGACAGGTAACCATCACTATTGAAGGAGTAGTCTCGACCACCAAGCGTGATGTTGCTGAAATACCTGCATGGTGATGGATATATACACAAGGAGAAGGCAGGTGGTAAGTAAACGACAGAAGAAAGCCTATTATTAGTAAATTAACTAATTGTTTTCATGGAGGAGATGAGGAGAAAATAGAAATCACAAGACTGCTTTTGATGCAACAGTGAGCCTGCCCTATTCTCTTCCTGTTTGAAACTAAGTCAAAGCACCTCTGTGGTGACACAAGAGGGCTTGTCTGTTAATCAAATCTACAGACAAATGATCAGAGGCACAGAATTGTCAGGACCTTTGAAGTCAAACAACTGCTGCTCTCTGTATCGGCTGCAAGCTCTATATTTGTCTGATAATCACACAGGACGGTGCCCTAATTGTCTCCTCATGTCATCTTGCTGCCTTCAAAACAGAAAACCTGAAAGCTTTTTTTTCCCCATGACAGAAACCCTCATGGAACAACAGCTTGCAGTTACAGACAGTGAACAGCAGGTAGCACTGCAAAAATATGAAAATGAAAACATCTTCCTACTCTGTTTTTGGACATAGTTTATAAACCAAGAAGGAGGAATCTATTAATCATCCCCCTTTAATTGCCAAACTGTTTGTGCTGTGATTCATTTACGAAATTGACTGCAAATAAACTAATTCATTACATGTTTGGCTCATCTTCAGACTGAACAAACTTCTCTATTCAGTATCGTGTGTATGGTCTATATGTGGCTCAAGAATGACGGGCATTAAAAATGAAACAAGATGATAACCAGAACCACTTGGGCTACCTGTTAGAGTGTGCCGCTGCCTGTTTGCACAGCCTACGAGGAATATATTAAAGCCGGCTCATTAATATACATGAGACATGGTCCGCTTGCTACAGATGCTGGGGTAATTTTGCCAACTCACAACTACACGCACCAACAACATCTATTTTGCATGGATGATAGCCAGCTCCAAATTCAGATATCCCCTCTGTGCCTGCTCTCTGACACTGTATCTACCAACTCCACCCATATACCTTCCAGCCCATTCTGGCACAGAATCAACTCATTTCAGTGTAATACACCTTATTGTGTCTCCAATTCGATTTCTTCATTTTTCACATTTTTTTTCTGGAGAACTGCCTTACACTTGCCCCCAAAAACATTTATACTCTCTTCCATCCCCCTTCACATTCCCTCTTCTCATTCTTTCTCACCTCATCCTGCCCCGCAGTCTCTGGGTTTGATTGGCATCCGTCATGCAGTTGGTGACAAAGTTCGGCCCGCCTGTGGTCCCGTAATCCTTGCGTGTCGCCACTGCCCCGTGAGTCAGCACTGACACACCCCGAGCAATCCTCCGGCGAGGCTCGTCCCTCCAGCCCTGGGGCCGCACGGCAAACAGAGCCCTTGGCAGGTTCTCCATGCCCAAACCTGAGAGAGCTGGGCCCACAGCGAACCACATGTGCGAGGCTCCGGCCTGACCGGCGGCCCAGGCAGCTCGGAAAACCAGCTCAGCCTCCTCCTGGGAGCAGTACAGCAAACGTACCTGGAGGACAGCAGGAAGTGCAGGGAGGGAACAGGGACGAGGGGAGACACACACACACATACACGCTAGTGAGATAAGGAGGGGACAGGGGCAGACGTGGAGAGAGACAGAGGGTGGGAGAAGTAAGGGGAGAAAGATAGAGCTGGAGCAGAGGTGCACCTGAACGGCAGGGGAGGAGGTTGGATAGAAAAGGCCATATTAAGAAAAGACAAGGATGCTAGGGGAGTTAAGAGGAGAGATAGCTGCAAGCTGATGTGATAAGGTTCATGGGAGTCGACGTATGATTCAGAAGAAGAAGCAGAAGGAAAAAAAAAAAGAGGGAAGACTGCACGGCTGAATGTGATGTGTGCTAACCAGGAGGTGCAGGAGGCAATGGGGGTCAGTGCTTAATGAGCTGGGGCCTGATGAAACAAGTTACAGTTATGAATAATGAAAACAGGAGTAAAACAAGAAGGAGAACATGAAACAACTGTAAGCGGTTGAGCCGAGAAATAGAGAGGTGGAGGCGGGGAAGAAACAGGAAGGGGAGGGCAGTTGAAGACCAAACACACCTGAGGGAAAACGAGGGGGAAGAGGTTAAACTCTGACATATGTTATTAAAAGCAGGGCAAAGAGAAGACCCGGAGACAACAGGAGATGGAGGTGGGCAAAATGAGCGGATGGAGGGAAGTAATCAGAGGTTTGAAAACAGAAAAGTCACTCCTTGGAGAATGGAAAACGAGGAGTGGGGATGGCGGAGAAAAGCAAAGGATGACATATTTTGGTGAAATCAGGGCCTGGAGAGATAAGAGATATTTGCGAAAGAAGGGGTGGGATGATGGAGCGTGGCTGGGGAGAAGGAGAGAAGAAAACATTAAAGAGAGAGAAATTCAACATAGAAAGACAGAGCAGTGACACTGGATGAGCTCTCTGCTGCAAGTGCTGAGGTAAGGAGGAGGAGGGCGATGGGGGTAGAAATTGACCAAAGAGGGTTTTATGGGGTTAGAGGGGAAATGGAGAGAGAAGGAGTGGATCGACAAGAGGAAGATAGAGCTGAGCTGAGCTGAGCTGAGCGGAAAGGGGTGGGTGGGGGTTAAATGCTGACAAATACATAAGAAGAAAGAGAGAGTAAGAGCAAATTAAAGAAGTACATAATAAACCACAGAGTGAAGAAAATAGACAAAGGGGAATCGAAGGACAAAAAAAAGGAAGACAACTCTTTTGTGGAGGGGCGGGGGGAGTCAGGGAAACAGACTGAAAGCACATTTTGAGAATTGCGCCTTCATTGAATTTTGAACTGTAATGGCTTGGCAAAACAATCCTGCCTGTATGCCAATAAACCTCCAGTGAATTAGGCAGGGAATGAGAGTGACAGAGGGGGGAGGAGGACGGAGGGAGAAAGAGGGCGACGGACAGAGAGGGAGACTGAATTAAGGAGGGAAGGAGAGAATCAGAGTTATAAACAGACACACGATATCTAAAGACGGGAAATGGAGAAAGAGAGGAACATACAACAGAGAGAGAGAGAGCAGAAGAAATACTGACAAGGCAGAAGCTGGAAGAGGAATGGAACAAAAGATAGACAGTGAGAGATTTGAGTAGAAATTGACCCAGAGACCTGCATGAGGCCATCTATAATGTAGAGGACATTACTAGAAATGTGGCAGAGAGGGAGAAAAAAGAGAGAGAGCATGTAATGCAAAGATACACAGCATCACTAAGCGATCACAAGCATTTATTAGCCCTGCAGTAGAGAAAAGCTAAAAAAAGGGGGGGTGGGGGGTGGTTGTGAAAAGCAAGAGGGTTAAAAAGCAAGCACTGCGTATAGGCAACCCGTTGCTGGCAGTATGTTATATTAACAATGACAGAAGCAGAGTGGAGTCTAAGGAATACACTACACAAGCACACACACACACAGACCCAAACACACACACAGTCACGCGCACACACACACACGCAGAGCTGCAGTGACCATGCTGGGACATTAGCGATGACATTGAGACCCAGACTAAACCGAGCCAACGGAGAGCAGAGCCCGTGGCCGGGAAGACATGCAGCAAAGAGGGATGGACGGGTGGACTGAAGGAGTCAAAGATAGCCATACAGAGATGGAGGTGAGCAGGAAGGCAGCAGAGGAGAGTGAGCTTGTCTCCAGGCAAAGAAAACGCAGGAGGGGAGGCAGAGGGGGAAGGAGGGAGCGGAGGAAGCATGAGAACACGGAGATGAAAAATTTAACAGGTGGATCATGGGGTCAAAGAGGTGGTTTAAGGAGATACAAAATGATAAAGGAAGTGTTGAGGGAAAGAAAACAAGTTAAGAGGAGCAAGGGAAGTGAGACTGGAAGTTTGAAGGAAGTAAGGAAAGGAAGGGAAGATCGAGCAAGGCAGTGTGATAGGAGAGGGAGCAGGCATACAATATGAAGGGATAAAACACACCAGAGGTACAAGCCAAAACCACAAGTCATTCTGCTCAATAATGAATCAATGTGAATTTGAAATGTAGGGCGAGTTTTGTCAAAAAATCAGGTAACAACTCTATAAAGATATATAGAGAGAGGGTAACTAGAATGAAGTTAAAACAAGGTAGAGGGTGAAGAAAAACTACTGACATTAGGTTATGTCTGGATCAAAATGGAATCATGAATTAGAGAAGGTGACAGTCTCTCATTGCTAACTCACGTTGTGCAGCCAAACATAGTTTAAACTCACCTTTTACTTTAAATCTAGTGGACATCTCAGAGTTTCCAAAGAACTAAGTTAAGTTAAATTTTGGGGAAATGTGTTTAAAAGCCATGAATATTTGACTCAGTGATCATTTACATTATCTTCAGTGAAGAACTGGAACAAGCTGATATACGTGATACTGTTGGACAGTGTGGAAGGGGAAAACTGTAAGGTTGTTAACTTTTTTAACTTTTTTCATTTTGCACATTATCTTCGACGACAACCCGCCGGCAAATCAGATTGACTCGTGTTTTTTTGTTGTACCATTGAACTCTTTATGCCTTTGCAGATGGGAGGGGGGAGAGAAGAACAGAGGGATAGAGGAGAGAGGGGAGAGAGAGATGTGGAGGGACAGAGGGAGAGACGAAGAAGGAAGGAAAAAGCTGGGAAGCCACCTGTCAGAAAGGGGGCCCCCCAATGATACTCGCAGCACTTCCTCCCCTTTCCTCCCCCCTTTCCCCCCTCCCTCCCCCCTGTCTCACCTGCGCCTCGTTCTCCTTCAGCAGCCTGCGCGTGCGTGCCCCCCCAGGGTCGTCGGTCACGTTCAGGATCACCACACTCTTCTTCTCCCAGCCGATGAACGAACCGTCCGTCAGGCCCTCCACCACAGACAGGAAGTCCTGGTAGCCATGGTGACGCGTGGACACCACGGAAAAGGCTGTCCAGTCGTACTCCTCGAGCACCTCAAAGATGACCTCTAATTGGAGGGCAGTAGAGGAGCTGAACTGGAGAAAGATGGAACCTGATTCCTGATTTGGGAAAAAGAGCAGCCGATTTGGTTTAAAATCTCACTGTAAAAATACATCCTCTGTAGTTGTACTGTGTCTAAAATGCAGAAACAATACAGTGAGAAAGTAACAGACAGCATTTTGACTACAAAGAACTACAACTCTCCAGACTGCTCCATCTTTATGCACAACAACATCGTGGCATCACGGGGCTTGAAGTTTTTATGGAGCAACACCACTCGTGCAGCCGCAGGGCTGAAACAACTAGGATTGTTGCATGAATTCTCCTATGACGTCCAGAAGGGAGTGTTTCTAAAAAGTCTGTTCAGGGGATGGGAGGGGGTGAGGACTAGGCGAGGGTACATCTTCAAAGGAAGTTCATCAAAGTGCTACAATTTAATTCCTCAAGTGTAAATGGTTAAAACAAGTTATTTGTAAGCTCAAACGCAATGTTTTTTGATTCTTTTCTCCCCCTCTTTGGTGGTGAAAAGCATGTGACACTAGTTTCTCTGGTGCATACACACTCGCACACAAATGTACAGTACACAAACACTCTCTTATTCATTCATGCACACACACACGTCTGCTCATTGCCTCCCTTCCAGGAACATCAGAGGCAGAGCGACAGCCCCAGTTGGTGCCATTTACAGATCAAACACTGCAGAGTTTCAGCAGATCAGCGACCCTGACCTTCAGCTTCCCCTCCGTCCCACCGGCACTTCCCCAAACCTTTTCTTCACAGAGAGGATGCGCGACATTGTGACATTGTAAGTTGTTATGGCAATCTAAGCAGCTCTCCCTTTATACTTCATTCATAGTGCTGTCAATCCATACTGCTTCAGTATACAGCACACACCTAATTATATGTGTCATACACCTGGGACATCTGCCCTCTTGTATTTCTCTGATTCTCTCCTCTCTCTGTCTTACACACATTCACACACATTCACACACACCCTCTCACACACCCTCTCACACACCCACTCACACACACCCTCTCACACACCCACTCACACACACAAGCTGCAATCACTTCCCCCTCACTCTCCCACCCCAACCCCAACCCCCCTCCTCCTACCTGTGGCATCCTCCCCAGCCCCGCTCCCCCTCCTACAGCCACTATGGGCAGTCCTGTTTGCGCAGAGACAAACTCCAGCATGGGGGCTAAAGGACCCCAGGCCGTGCGAGGTGGCCTCTCCTCTTCATAAACCAGACCCTGCAGGGGCCGCGCCGCCAGCAGCTCACACAGCTGGGACAGCACCGTCTTAGGACTACTGTCATTCACCTGGGAAATAAAGATAGACAGGGATAAATACAGAGGGAATTGACCAACTAGTGGAGTGTGTCTTGGCTTAGTGTTATTGATATGGAAAATGTCTGTAGTATGCATGAGATGTCTGGCTAACACTACAAGCTGCCAGACGCCCGCTCATTCAGCAGGGCCCACACAACAGCAGCAGTTGCTGCCCATTCAGCTCAAATATTGGAAGTGAGTATGAATAATGGATGGTCATTGTTATTCCCTTCCTTCAAGTAAGGCTGAATGAGCAGTAGGTAGAGGAGACAGTGTCCAACCTGTAGCCAGATGACGTTAGCAGAGCCCCACTGGGTGACTACGCTCTCCCCCAGGGAGCCATATACCCGGCCAAAGCCAGGGTAGAGCACCCTTCCCCCAGGCCCCGCCACCGCCGCCTCTGCCTGCACAGTAGCACCGGCGTGGATCACGGCGATGTTGAAGTTCATCATGGCCCCTGCATCACGCTCCCGCGGGCTGGGCCGGAGCAGGAGGTGGGGGGAGGCGTCCACCAGACCTGCCCACTCTGCCAGGACCAATAGGAGAGAGAGAGTAGGTATGGCGACCATGGCAACCTGCCGAGGGGGGGAGGCAGATATATATCGCACTAAGAGAGGGTGCCTGAAAGAAAGAGAGAGAGGAGTAGAAGAAGAAGAAGGTGAAGAAGAAGAAGAAGAAGAAGAAGCAAGAGAAGAGAGAAGCGATTAAGTTAGACTCAGGTGTTTTATTTTTTCAGCAATGTCCAGTACAGAGGACATCAAATCAAGAGAGAAGAGGACAGAAGACGGAGGTGTAGACAGAGAGAGTGTGAAGGAGAGAGAGAGAGAAAGACAGAAACTGATCAGAGATTGCATACAGGCTAGACGGGGTAATGAATTCTGAATCCAATCATTGGGTAATAAAAGTTAGCTTTGGCTGGAGAAAAATACTGGACAAGGAGTACGGAATGCAGAGGAAAAACAATAGAGGGAAGAAAAGCAAGACAGAGAGAAGATGAAATGGGTGCTATTTAGGCTGCAGGCTGAGAAGGAACAATATGAGGAAAAATAGAAACTGGCCGTTGGAGGGAAGCAGGTTGAGGGGGAGAGAGAGTTAATAGCAGACTGAGACAAAGATGGGGGCGGAGGTGGTTATTGTGCTGCATGAATGATAACAACAATTAAGATCACTGTAAACACACTCGGCCTCACACAGCTGCATCCAAGCACAGACACATGCATCCAGTGTTTGAATGCGCACACACACTCGCAAGATAAATGCATTGCTACACTATGCCCGTAGAGCAGCTTAATGATAGAGAGATATGAGGGTTAATGCAGCACGCACAAACATACACACACACTCACACAAACAACCATACGGAGAGATAATGACTACCTGGGAGATAGCAGGGTTAATATGTGAGCCGCACAGACACACAAAAACACAGCACATCATTTTCAATTTACTTCTGGTGCCAACTGCCCTCCCTCCCTTTCTCCATTTCCGTCTCACTTTCTCCCCGCTCCGTCTCGTGCTCTGTCTTTTCATATTCCCCATCTCTTCTCCCAATTTTCATGGCTTCAGGAACCAAACACAATTGCATTGATTAACAGAGGCCTGCTGACATAATATTCCCTCTAAAGTCACTCTCCCCTTCTGCGCCTCTATTTCCCCCTTTCCTCCTCTCTATGTTTCTCGCTCAGTCTTCATCCGACTCTCTTCTCTTTGTCACAGTCTGCCGATTCTTTGACCCTGATCAGTCTTTTGGATGGAAAAAGAAAGTGGCAAAGAAAAGAAAAGAGAGGGTGAAGAAAGAAAGCTGTGTGAGATGAATAGAAAAGAAAGGTACTGTAAATACAGGGCATATGACTTATGGTCGACTGGTGGATTGAAGGACAGAGGCTGGGTGGAAAAGTAGGAGACAAGGAGAAAGGGAGAGGACGAAGCAGGGTGGGATGGTGGGAGGTGGAGTAAAATATGTGACAAGAGTAGCAGGAAAGGAAATATTGATTACTGGGATGTGTATACGTGTTCGGCCTAAACAAATACACTGCCAAACCTCCTGTTTTGAGTGACAGGGCTGTGGACATGCGTGTGTATGTGTGGTGTGGAGCTACAGAAAAAGAAAAGCAGAGAAAGACGGTGGAATGAGATGGAATGAGAGGGCGAATGAGGGAGGTATATAGATACGGGTTAGAAAAGAGATGGGGGTGTGGAGAGATAGGGAGAGACAGACCTGTTAGTAGGAGAGAGGGAAAAGGAGAATGTAATAATGAATGGGGAGAGGGAGAAAAAACAAGCTTTGTTGTTGTTTTTTGTTTTCTTCAAGGCGAGGAAGATGTGGCAGGAAAGAATGGGAAGGACACGGAGACAGAGAGAAAATGAGAGAGTCTGAGACGAAGCTGCAGGAATACGGTACATCATATCATTTGGTGGAGCTGTATTCTACGGTGCTGAGCCATTAACTGTTAGGCCTGTCACTGTACTGCACTGCTCAACCAGCGTGTGCCATTCCATCACATTGAGCCTCGTTGGGAGTGCGAACACGGTGTATTACTATATACAGTAGCCACTTTCCCTGCAGAGTGTATCGAACGTGCGTCCGCAACATCTCGCTGAGGCGCGCGACAATAAGGCAAATTATAATCAAATCCTCATCTAAATATATCTTACTATATAGTTCATTATGTGCTCCAGTTCTGCAAACTGAATCATGAAAAGCGAGCAGTAAGGGGGCTCACAGCGAGCAAACACACACTGAAACACACACACATGCACAGAGAAGAGAAAGGAGAGCGAGAAAGAGATGAAGATTATCGTTTCATTTGATTTGCTACCGTAAATGAATCTTTTGTTAAATGCAAATGTTCTCCTTTTAGTATATTTTCCTCCCCTTCTACCTTTTAAAACCACCTCTTTCCGGTCTTCAGAGCTGCTTCTAATTTAGTAGAGTGTATAATGCATGTATATTTGGAAAGGCACTGCCTACAACACAGGAAATGTTACAATTGGGATCATTTAGTCAAAAAAGCGTAACGAGGTAACCAATCACCTTCTTGCTGAGATGTGATCAGTCCTTTATTATACTTGTGCTTTATTAGAAAACACTGGCGAGACAGCCTACCTATGAACAGTTTCTTATGATTTATTTCTCTTTCTTTTCATTGCTATGGACCCCCTTGTGAGTCTGAAATAAAGTTTGAATTAAAAGATAGGAGCCTTGCCAGGATCTGACCATTGCATGATACTGTATTATTTGAAAGACAATATGTAAATTTGTTTGTTATTTGGGACGTATCAGGATTGTGTTCCTCACCAGGATGATAAATATTATAATATATTCTTTTCTTGAATGTGACTGCACTGACTACAAAAGAAAGAAAGATGGAATTGAAAACCTTTCAAATTTCAAAGACTACCTTCTTTGATGATTCTTTTAGACTTTAAAACTTTGAATTCGCCTAAGTACACGCACCTTCAATCATCATTTACCGGCTAAATCATTATATTATATCAGCGCTTGCACTGAAGTATTTGTATTGTATATTGTTGATCTCTAAATTTGTCAATCACTGTAATAAGCAGCTTACTGTATCTACAGTATAATTATTCTTTCCCGCTGAGCCAGTTTAGTTTGTCTTTCTAAACAAAGAAAGTGACATTTACAGCACCACAGAAGCTGGCGTACATGCCTGCGACTGTTAGAGGCAAACTAAAAACACCTTCAGGAATATTTACAGGGTACTTAAGAGCAGGAATATTCTCAGGCTGACAGAGACAGCTAATCAAGATGATGAGAGAGAAAACATTCACACGGCCAAGCCAGTCTCCTCTTTCTCTTCCAAAATTGCCAGTACTTTGCAATCAAAATACATCTCATCATATCTCTGCTTAAACATTTCTTCTACACAGCATCATGTGCCCACTGTGATTCCAATTGATTTCCTATAGGAATTGATGGTGACTGCATGTGCAGCTCTTTTTTTTTGCAGCAACTTCTTCACAAATATCAAAACAGGTTTGCAGTTTTGTGTCGCTGAAGGCAAATCAACCACTTTGACGGTATATCCTTCTATAGAGGATTAAAGTGAAGCCTGTGTTATTCCCCGCAAACACCAAAGAGACAAAAAACTTGTATAGCCTCTAAACACAAAATGAAAAATTGATTCTCGGTGTCAGTGTGATGGTAGGAAAACAATCACAATGTTTTCAAGTATCAGATCCCCTCCTTCTCCTTAACTGTGCATTCTACAGCTGCAGCGAGCGCCCGCGGTGAGTCTGGAAGAGCGAGTCGCAAGAGAGGAGGGGAGGGAGCCGCTCGGGGTGGAAGTCGGCTTCTGGCATGCATGCCTCCCTGAGCCCCTCTCCCACTGAACTCCAGTGGAGGCAGCATGCCAGGCCTGGTGCTGCATCCGATCTGCTGGGGAAATGTGAATGGGGAAGGAGTCTTTGGAGTCTGGAGTGTGTGGAGTTGTGGAAGTGCAGTGTTCAGCGTTGTGTTTTGCCCACATCGGGGCTCTGCTGCTTCATTCCAGTCTGTCATGCAGAGTAATGGACCTGCTCCCTGCTGCCTATGGCACAGGCTGCACTGAATCAGCTCAGGCAGTTCTCCACAGCCAATAACAAAACATCTGAAATATGCAGGCTAATATATAATCTACTGTACACCATTAGAAGAAATTGCAGCATCTCTGTGAGTCACTGTAAGTGCCTAGAATAAAAAAAAACCCTCCCCTGAAGATGAAGACTCCATTTTTCCTTCTTTTTTTTTTTCCACTTGTCCACATTTAAGACTGCAGTGGGCTCAAGAACACTGCTGCATGTAGTCTCTATAATTTCCTCGGGTCCATAGCTGTACTATAGTAAAAGATAAGATAAAGTGCCAACACAGTGTGATGCCCACAGTGTGCATATATGTGAGTGTATCAATGTCTCTCTGTGTGTGAGTGTGTCGTGTGGGGGAGCGGAGGAATGAAGAGAAGAGTGCAGCTGGAGCTCAATGCTCCTCGTGTTAATTGGCCCATACTTCAATCACAGCCACTGGAGTGTGTCCTCTCTGACGGAACATATCCTCTCTCCCTCTCTTTTTGCCTCCCCCAATTTCTCTCTCTCTCTCTCTCTCTCTCTCTCTCTCTCTCTCTCTCTCTCTCTCTCTCTCTCTCTCTCTCTGTCCTGCTGCACTTGGTCACCCACTCATCCACTCGCTCACACACTCTCACTTGACGCACTCCCTCACTCAGTCTGTCTCCTTCACTCAGTCACTCGATTTGGTCACTCGTTCATTCACGCTTTCATTCATTGAGTCACTCCGTTGCCTCACTCTGCACCGTCTCACTTTCACCAACTCCTCGTCAACTCCTCGCCTGTTTCTCCCTCCTCAGCCCTCTCCCTATTCTTTCCTTCCACACACGTCTTTGTCCTGTACTTCTTTCACTCTCTACTTCCTCCCCTCCCTCACTTCCTCTCTCCTCTCATCTCTCTTTCTCTCTCTTTGATCCCTGTCGAGCAGAAGAGCCACCAGGCAGGCGAGCGGCTCTTGTTCCCATTGTGCATAGTGTGCAGAGTGATCGGCGAGCAGCGCAGCGTGCAGCAGCAGGGCGTATAGTACTGTGTGTTTTTACTGCATGGCCGTAAACAGCAGTAGTAAAGCCTGCTTCTGCTGCTGCTGCCTCCCTTGGACTTGATAGCCGTGGCTATCATAAGCCATTCTGGTGACAGAGTCGGAGCCATCTATCAAACCATCGTGACACCAGAGCCTCAGAGGGAAAAGCAACACACAGTATTTGTAAATTACACATGCCACAGGCCGATAACCAGATCAGAGCTGGTTGCTTTCAACCATTTTTTAAAGCGGAACAGTTAAAGTCAAGGGGCTAGCTGATATGGAATATGAAAAATGAATTGTGGCAAACCGAAGACATGCAGAGCACACAGCTATCCAAAGGCTCTTCTTTCTGTTAACAAATAAATAACCTTAAAATGCAAAAAAAATATTCCATATATGAACTGTACTGTTACAGGAGAGAGGATGTGAAATCTACACCGGCTCTGCATGACACTCGCTTATAGCTGATAGTCTCCATTTGTCCTTTCTGTATTTTGTAACCTTTTACAAGAGCTAAATGAAACAGTCACCTTGACATCTCGCTTTGATGTTTCTCCACAGCAGAAAGGCATTTCATTTCTGACATTTCAAGTCCCCATAATTTCCATGTGGTCGTACAAAACGCGCCTGACTGGGGTTCAGAGTATCCTGCCTTTAATTCAAATATTTCTTCACGGGCTCGGATTAAACGCTTCTGCCAAGAGACAGTGTCAATTAATTGGACTTCACTTCCGTACATTCAGGAGATAAATTTCATTACTTGAATGGGAGGACACTCCTTGTTTCTCTTCCCTCTATGGATTGATGGAAATGAGATGAAGCTGACCCCGGACCCTGCCACAGTGTAGCACTGACAATTCTCTGACCTCATTTTTTAACAAAAAAGAAAATGTCTTATTGCCACTTCCCGCTGTGGTTTCTGGCACAACAGACATGAAAAGCAGTGACTGGAAATCACATCCATTACAAATGATTATGATGAAATATTTGACATTACCACATCCCATTTGTCTAACTCATAACATTCAGCTCCGGGTTTATAATTACCTGGAATTACCTAGTAGAGAATGTGTTTAATTTTGCTTTAATAAAACCTTACACATGTCTAGTAATTGCACGAATATAAACTCCAGAAACCTGAGAGAAAAATCAGCTGATAGAAATAAAGGCCTGTCAGTTGTTTCATTTTGTTTTGTAACGCAGCCTGGGCATCTTGAATTATTCACTTTGTGTGTGTGTGTGTGTGTGTGTGTGTTATCTTCCAAGCCCCTGTCATTCATTTAATCCTCAGGACATTGCAAGCTCACACACTCACACTTTATTTTTATAGAGTTATACAGTCTGCATAAACAACATCAATTTGTGAATGAACGATGCACGGAAATATTTCAATGGTGTCTCTATTTTATCCTCTCGCTCCTGTACACGCACACACACACACACACACACACACATCCATTCAGAGAACATCAGCTACAAATGGTTTACTACCCTCATGAGTGTTCAGACATAAATATCAGGGAGGTCAGATGCTTTCACGTGGAAAGACCAGTGTCTGGGGATCTTGCATCAGGAATTCACATGACAGAGTGTCGGGGTATTATTTCAATAAGCCTAACTGGCATATCCTAAGTCAGCTTGAATGAATGAAAATGGTTTTGTAAGGAGACTTCATAGTTTGTGTGCCCACTGCCAATGCTTGTATAACATAAGTGCTTGCTTTAAGGCTGGCCAAGGAGCAAGAATATTTCATTTTCCCACCTCTACACCTGACATCTAATAGAGTGAGGAGCAGAGGTCTGCGGCGCTACTCTCTGGCCACCCCCCTCTTCTCCTAGGTTGACTATAATACCACATAATTTACTGGGTTTAATGTACATATAAATTGTTTTCTGTAGTTGCTTTTCTTCCCAAATCCTCTGTCAAGATGTCCTTACGACGCACGACCTGGGGGGATTATCTTATTATGTTTGTTTTAAAGGGAATCATTTCTCTCTACTCAACCTTTTTGCGGGAATCCAGACACTCTGAGGGCTTTGTGTTTGGGGAAAATAGCTTCAGTATCACAGCGCTATCAATGCAATCCAATCATCTAAGAATAAACATGCATTCATGCTGTGCATTTACATAATGCACTGTACATTCATGAATGAAATACTTGCCTGATTGGTGTTTTTTTTCTTTAAAGGAGCATTGAGATTGAAATCAGGAACAAATTGGATGACAGATTTTCAGAAGATGTGATGAGACAGGCAAAATAAGTCTGGGAGTATTCAGAATTTAGGGGGATCATGTTACCACACAGGAAAAATACTGCGTTTTTTTAACAATAATATAAATTAATTATTTTTCTCATTCCAATCTCGAGCCAGTTGTCGCAAAACGGCACAGCGTTGCTCCACTCTGCTTGCACCAGCGCTTCCATTAATTCCCTCATTGATTGGCCAGACACTGGGATCACCTAGCCAGATCTAAATCAGTCACTAATTAAAAGAGCAAGATGAAAAGCAGCCGACACTGCAGCCCTTCAGGACCTGTAAGGTGAAACATTCAGTAACAACTATAAACTAGGAACCTGCTCAAGACTCTCAGCAGAAACAAGCACCTAGCTCTGCATAGTAACGATACACAATCTTATTCTGAAGATAAACGGATTAAACTGGTGTGGGAAACCTTCGCTGATAATGTCTTTGTACAAGGTCACACACAAGCAGATGTGTATGTACAGACTTTACATGTATGGATGAATGTGTTCAGACACTCACGCACATGTCACATCTACAGATACACACAAACCTTTAACACCCGTCTGAATAAGAGAAACAGTTAGCTAGTCTCTCAGGCGCCACATGTTGCTAAAGTCAAGCTGGATTTGGTCTGCTTAAAATCTAACGCTGCAATGTCAAAATGTTGTGTACAGGTTTGAGCTGCGTTCACAGCACATCTGGCTCTGCCCCCGCTCATAAGCAAAGGTGTTAGAAACACTTCTGTCAGCCTATCCTATAAACGTTGGTGGATCAGTTCAGCTCAGGAAATGCACTCCCATGCAGACAGAAGCCCAACAGGGGAGAGGAATTGGAGGATTGAGACCAGGGAGGGTTTTTTTTTTTTCATGAAGCCTCAGATGATTCTCAGGAGTAAAAGGTGGTGAGAGGTTAGTGAAGGAAATGTCAGAACCCCACAGTGTTGTCTTCACACAGACACATCCAGCTGCCCAGTAATGCTATGATGTTTGCTTCACAGCAACAAATATAAAATATCTGTCTTCTCCTGTTTTTTTTATTATTTTCTCAAAGTCTCGACACATGAAGCCCCAGTATCTCATCAAAGAGGTGTTCACTAGTCTGAGATGGCCCCAGCTCTTTATGGCGGTTTCGCATCATATTGTACAGAACGTAATTATAAGTAGCCGGGAGGGAAAAGCTGCTTGTGTCATGAGATATCAGAACATTTTTTGACAGCTATGATTTTATACTTGAAGAAAAGACTACACAAGTGTAAAAAATAAAAAACAATGGCTGCAAAGCCAAAATCACTGGCAGTTACATCTGAATAAAATACTGTTGATTCTGCCAAGTAGAAATAAGCTATACTAGAGCCCCACCGATACTGGATTTTTGGGGCTGATTCTGATACCAATATTAGGGAGTAAAAAATTCCCAATATCAATATATCGACCAATATTCTTGCACACACAGAAGATATACATAAACACACATTTTTTGCATTGATTCCTCAAATGTGGTTATCAAACCCTTGTGACAAAGGTATACATACATCAGTGTACTCAAACATTAAACTTCACCGGGAATTTGACAATTATAAATTACTTCAAGCATCTTTTTCTGCATCATGTTCTGTACATGTTTTTATATCGCATATATTGGACAATATATTTGCGGATAGCCTGAGAAATCTGTGAAAGGCCAATATCTGCCGATGAGCTACGGTGGTGTTGATGTTGTTCCTAGAACAACATAATCAATGTTGCTCCAGGACCGTCATTTAAACTTACAAAACAGTAAGGAAAACCACATCTGGAGCCAGCTGTTGTGGTTGAGTGGGTTCAGCATAGGTCTCACTTAGAGAAGTGGGGGTCACATCCTGCCTTTATACTGTAAACGTCTTATTTTTACACTCAGTTTACCTGTTATTTTCCATTTATTTCCATCTTTCTGTCGCTCTTTGGTCAGATTTAGGGAACTAAAATACGTAATGTTAAGGTAATAAAAATATTTGAGTTACCATACCTTTCACAATATGAACCACATGGGTGTCATCTACACTGAGGGCATGCCTCCTTTACTTTTTGTAATGACCAGTTTTGTCCTCACCACTTTTTAAAAGCTTAATTAGTTCAAATCCTGCTTAAAATAACTTGCACCAAGAAATGTTGACTAGCAAATGAGATTTGATACATTTTGATGTGTCATCATCTAAAGACTCTTTTGAAGGTTTTTTTTGCGTTTTCATCCGAGCCCTATACGTCTATCACACTGCTTCTCAACACAAATGTACATGTTTGGAAGAATAACTTCTCCTATGTGTGTATTTTTCAGTCTTTTTTCCCCCCCGAGTCACAAAAACATAATTGGTCAGTTGTAATGAACATTAATTACGATGTTCCAGAAACAACACAAACATGGCAGTATCAGATTGTGCATACACTTGTTTGTTTGTCTCTGGTGTACTTGTCATTGTACTACTAGATATATGTAGCACAAAAATATAACTACCTTAGGCTTTATTTAATTTATTTAGTGTTGCTAACCATCTTGGAATAAAGTGTGAATGCTTCAAATTTGGAATGGCGCAAGGTTTTCCCGTTCCTCCCACTCTCACTCCGTGACCTACGGACTATTGTATGACAGGAACTGTAATCAGCAGTCTTAATATTTGGGTATAGATCTCACAGAGCATCCGGTGCCAACAATTGATCTTCGTGCTATTTCCCCTCACTGCTTAGTCCAAAACGTGTGAATGAGTGCCTCTATTTCCCAAAAGCTGAAGCCTTTGATAGAGAATATGCCACAGTTAACACAGAGCGGAACACATAACAATCAACTCGATGAGCCTGATCAGCACCAGACCAAGGCCAGGGTCATTTATTGCCTCATTGGAAAAAATCAGATTGAAATTGCTATTATATAATTGAAAAGAGAGCATTCACTCCTAATCACCTTTCAGGAGGTAGACTAAAGAAGGCTTCGATGTGAAAAAATGTGCAATTTGAATAATGAAACCGCACAACCTGAATTGAGAACAAATTAATCCGCACCCTGAGTCTTAATACCTGCATACCAAGCATATTGTACATTTCATTCTTTTCAGTGTCAAAAACCAGGAGAGGTGTCAAATCACAAGGCCAGTTTTAGAAGCTGGAGCTATTTACATGCAGAGATGAAGCACATTAAAACAAGCCCAGGAACATCAAACTATCTTCATCAGAGGCTTTCTTCCATCTCTGCGCTGACGCTCCCTCTTCCATCCTTGTCTTCCCCACCTTGTTGTACTGTAGATAACGTGCTGTGCAAATTCCATTCAGGTGCCAACGCGCATATTTGCATTTGTAACAGCTGTATAGTCGGCACCTGTTTATGAAGGAATTCCACATTCAAACTTGAAAGAATATAGAGCAAAGCTATTTTTATATAAAGTGATAAGGCAATAAAACAGGTTCAACTTTGCACCTGGTACCCGCACCTAGTAAATCCGGCACAGTCACTCCAGTACAAAGCCTGCTATAAATGCCAGCTGCTGGGCTCTTTGAGAGGAGAATGACAAAGGGTTTTAACAAAGCTGGCCCTACGTGCAGTGCTGGGAAGTCTCACAGATCAGGAGGCATGACACAGCAGCCCAGGGTGACATGCGACATGGGCCGCAGACACAGGCTAACATAGTTTTTATAAATGCCCCCATTTCCTCTTTTTAATAACCACTTAATGCTGTCATTTCCTGCCCCATCCATCACGATGAAGGACCGCACCGCACTGCTGCAAAACGCTGCGCGCCGCAAAACACTCCTGCACATCTCTCCATCGTCTTTCATTATTTCCCTTCATCCTCCTTTCCTCTGCTGTGTGCGCGCTCTCAAATGTATATATACAGTACGGTGTCTGTAAGTGTGTGGATCCCATGGGCAAGGTCCCAAGGTCCTCTCTCATCCAAAACTGAGACTGGTGTGTGTGTGTGTTTGTGTGCAGTATGCTACTCATTGTGTGTGTATTTTTGGGTATGCTCTTGGTGCGCGTGTGTGTGTCTGACTGCATACCCATGGGTATCTGCCTGAATGTACTTTTTGAGAGTGTGTGTGACTGTGTATTGCATGCAGCCATGTGAAGCTGTGTGCCTGCTAGCTGCCTCCAGACTTGTATTCCCAAAACAAGCCGCAGGGCTTTGGCTCAGGTTTGTTTGTGTGTGCGTGCGTGTGCGCACCTGTTTGATAGTGACTGTGTGCAAGGAGTGCACAATAAATTCTCCCTCACTGTTGTGTGCGTTCAAACCTGTCTGTGTGATTTTGTTTATGAATGTGTCTGTCTGCCAGCCTGTCCATCTGTCTGTCTGTTCCATCTCCACCTGTTTGTTGAAGGACTTCCTGTCATTCCATCTACAGTGTGTGTTTGACTGTCTCTGCCAGTCCCAGTCCAGAGTTGGGCTGTAACTGGGCCGGGGGCGGCACCTCAAGGGTGCCAAACCATAGCAGCTGCCACCTTACTGAAAAGAAACTCTCAGACAGGGAGTTCAGATGGTAGTTAATTCATTTCTAAGTTTCTACAGCATAATGATTTTGTTTTGATATTGATTATTGTCATACTGTACCAAACTTCGTTCTGAATAAGTGCATTTTCATCACACCCCAAGCAGCACTTGTACCTCCCCCAGAAACTGTTTACTTCTGTAATTAACTCTGCCAATGAGGTTATGTTTTCACCCGTCTCCGTTTGTTTGTATGTTGGGTGGTTTATCAGCAGGATTACACAAAAACTACTGAACTGATTTCCATGAAACTTGGATGGAGGATGGGTCTCGGCCCAGAATAGACCCCATTTACGTTTAGTGCGGATCTGGATAAAGGGATGGATCCAGGATTTTTTTCTCACTTTCTTTGACATTGCAAGAACGGCTGTTTTTCGACATTTTCTTTAGTTTCTCGGGGAATAAGTCATGGATCTTGATGAAAAAAATCAGGCATATTTAGGTGGCTGGTGTTGATGAGTGTGAGCAGTTTGATTTGGATCCTATATCTGGTGAGCTTAAGTTACGGTAAAGCAGTTATGGTAGTTTAAAATTTAGAGGGACACAGTGCTATCGAGGCTTGAGTGAATTAAAGGGGACTGTTGGGCCATGGCGGAGGTATGCGCTCTGCTGAGTGCCATTCTAGTTCAGTATGTGAAGCAGCGCCTCTGTCTCTCTGAGTGACACGTGACTCTCTGAAAACTTGCAGTAAACCCAGCCTCACAAATGATGCCCAGTTCTCATTATGGAAGCAGACAGTTTTTTTTCTGTTACTGCAACTTGTCATAATCAAACACATCATAATGTCACTATTACATCTAACAAGTGTAGTCTAGGTAGGTTGTCACTGACAGCTTGGCAGCTGTGACAGAAATTTGCTGTACCTTCAGTAATTTTACATGTTTTTGCTAGTTTTTGTGTGGAGGATACAGTTCGATGCACGTAAACTTTTACATAGAAATACGTTCAGCATTTTTTTTTCAATTTTATTACGATTTAAACTTTAAATGTATACACATGCAGTAAATAAAGGAGTTCACAAGTCATCTCTACTAACTCTTATGTATCTACTGCTGTAAATAGGGCTGCAACTGACATTTTTTTTATCTGCACGAAATGTCAAAAAATAGTCAAAACATGCCATCACAGCTCCACAGAGTCCAAGGTGATGTCTTCAAATGTCATGTTTTGTCCGACCAACAGTCCAAAGGCCAAAGATATTTAGTTTACTATTACATCAAACAAAGAAAGGCAGGAAATTCTCACATTGGAGAACCCTGCACCGAAAAATATTTGGCGTTTCTTCACTTTGGTGTTTTTGTTTGAAATATGACTGGAAAGATTAATCGAATATCAAAATCATTTGTAATTATTTTTCTGTCGATCGACCAATCAATAAATCAACTAATAAACCACCGATAGGTCAAATTCACTTGACACACGTCAGTAAACAAATGATACTGGACTTGTCACTCAAACAACCTTTACCCTTCTGAATATTTATACTTTTAGTTGATAATTGACTGTTGATAGCGTCACAACCATGCAGGATGCAGTCGCGTAACTTTACAGGTACGTAGCTGAGATCAAAATGAAGGCTGAACTCAAAGATGGATCTAGTTCGATCCATGTGTTCTGAGTACTAATGTAGTAACGTAACAGAGTACTTATGGGTCGGAACATGATGACAGGCGTCACGGCGGGTGTGATCCAATCACAAGATGGTCTCTAGTTTACAGTCATAGTCTTTAAAACAGGCAGATTATACTGTTAACTGTTCATTTTAAACAATCTTTTCAGTTGTTATGTGTTATACCACTGATAAAAGTTTAGTTTCGAGGGCATCACTGAGCTGCAGGTTTTGCTTCTAATGATGGTTAGAAGGGCTTCACTCCCAAACAAAGTCAGTTCATACATTAAATAAGACTATCCTGCACAATTTAGACTCAATTTGAGAAGAAGAGTCGATCTGATAAATCGCCTCCCCTGCTGATGTCAATGAAGGGATACTTTTCTTAAATCATATGCGTTTATTTAATGAGCACTAGTCAGAGCTGTTATTGTAGAAAATACAGATGTGTAGTTAATGTGAATTCTTTACATAACCTTAAACATTCAAATAATTGATCAAAACAGTCTGCATCACATGACAGCCCCCTGCCAACACGAGCATACAGTCCTCAGCTCACCACTGCTCCAGGCCAAAGTGAATATGCAACACATACATCAATACAACCCTGAGTAGAGTCCAGAGAAGAACAGTGGGAGAGGGGAGCACTGTAATCGCTCCAAAACACCAGCCTCTGATCTCGTTAAAGACTAATTGATGTTCTCTGTTAACGAGCTTTACCTTAATTAGTGGTATTAAAAAGAACACTGGGTGCAACGTGTGCGGAGAGGGTGGGAGAGGGGTTTGGGGTGGGCGGCAGGGTTGAGGAAACTATCCACTAATGTTGCATCAAACAACTGATGAAAGGGGAGGCGGGAGAAAGAGAGGGAAAAGGAAACTGTGCAGAGGAAGTCACAGGTTGCAGGGGTGAGAGAAGAGACGGAAAGGATTGAGGCGAGAAGGAACAGGGGGATTGGCAGAAGAAAAGAGAAGACAGGCGAGGGGGGGGATTGAGCTAAGCTTGAAGGTTTTCTGCGCAAAAGTCGATGAATCAATAGGGTGAAATTGATGAAGAGCAGGGGGCTGGAGAAAACAAGCGCACAAATGTTGACTCTATTCCTCTCATCTCTTCTCCTTCGCCTTCCACCCATGTCCCCCTCTGATATTCAATTCAAACCTCCCCTCTCTCCTCTGCTCTCCCCCTTCTTTCTGCTGCCTTTCCAATCTCTCACCCCGGCTTCTCCCCTCATGGCTTTTCTCTCCACCTCCTCCTCTTCCTCCTCGCACCTTCCCTCATCTCTCGCTCCCTCCACACCTTCTGTCTCTCTCATCAGTGCTCCTCTCCCCCCCCGCCCTCACCCTCCTCCCCTCCTGTCTACCCCTACTCACAGCTGGTACAGTACAGATCTCTCAGGGCAACTGTACGACAGATCGGCAGAGAAAGGGGGGCTCTGTTGCTGACACTGAAGGCAACACTTTACGGGCAGCAGCGGTGAATGCAGTACGCTGCTGCAGTACGCCTGTGTGTAAATTTCAGCGGGCTTGCGAGAGGGGGAAAACGATCAGCTGAGCAGAGCACATCACCTGTGGGTGAAAAGAGCTGATTGAAATGGATATCAGCTGGAGAACTCGGCCGAGGGAGGAGAAGAGACCAAACAGCCCACAGAAATGGAAAAACAAACAACACATTAATTCCAATTTCCATCTGGATAAATGAATTCAGTGGTTTCACAATGCAGGCCAATAAATTTGATCTCGCACTCCCAATCACTGCAGCAAATCTGCGAGAGAAGCAACACTGTGGCTCTCTGTTTTACAGGTCAACAGCACGAGCTCCTTCTGTGATGCTCTCTGTGGTCCAAGGCCTCTCTGTTGTTTTCCTCTTATTATTATTCAGCGGTGGTGGTGCTGTGTGTTATTCACTTCTCTCCCTACATCAAGCACTGCAAGGCAAAAACAAAACTTATTTGGGCACCCGAAGGGGGGGGGGGGGGGGGAGGTTGCAAATTTAGCAAATCTACCTACAAAGTGAAATCTCTCACACACTCCTTCACCCAGCTGGAAAAAAAAATAAGAGGAAAAACCCGCCTGTTCCAGCTGTCTGAGAGTGTTTGAGGCAAGTCAGCCCGTTGGGGAAGATTCCTCGGTGGCAACAGAGGGATAACTGTGTGCTGCCATACGCCCAAATATTCAGCGTATCGGGATATAAATAGATCAAGAGGGAAAAACTGATCGGCAATCTTGCGGGCTTAGCTTTAGCTATAGAAGACGAGGAAGCAGACACACACACACACACACACACACGCACTAACATTGACCACGCAGCCTGAGAAAATGAGCATCAACAGATATGATCACCTCAATTAATACATCCGCAGCAGAGTGAGGGGGAAACTGCAGCCAGCGCCGGTGTTTAAAGACTTAAACGGAACCAAAACTCTGTCTTTATTAATAATGCATAGAAAATTCCTGGCAGACAAAATCATAGCCTAAAGGTTTAGTCTGTATGATTAATTGAACTGCCGGTGCTGTCTCTGTCTCTGTCTCTGTGTCTCTCTCTGTGTGTCTCTGTGTGTGTATCATTGGACTATCTATGCCGGCTGCTGTGAGGAACCTATGCGTTAAGACGCTTGTGAGTTTTCAGGCGCAGCAATGACAGAGGGGTCAAAGCCCCGGTGCGCCGGCCGCTTCCACCTCTCCATCCCCGGCCATCCATCTCTCCATCACAAGCGGCCGTCCAGATGCCGACACCCGAGCCCCCTTATGCCTGTCTCAATGACGCGTAGCACCCTCTCACTGCCCGAGCCGCAATTAATCTAAGCGGCACAGAGTCTCTGTCTGTGTGCGTGCGTGCGTGTGTGCGTGTTTGTGCGCGAAGAGAAGGAGAGAGAAGAAGAAGAAGAAGAAGAAGAAGAGGAGGAGAGAAAAAAAATGCCTCCGCACCGCAAATATCATTCAAATAAATGTACTTACTGTTTTTCACCAGCCTTTCCCCCCTCTTTTCCTGCGTCCCTCCATCCTTTTTCACATCCTTCCTTTTTGAGGTATCCGTTTTGCGGGTGTCCCCCCCCGCCACCGCTTCTGCCGCCGCCGCCGCCACCACCACACACACACGCACACACACAGACCCGCACACACGCCGGGAAAAAATATATATCTAAATATATATATATATATGTTCTACATGTATTCAATTTCTCCGATCTCTCTCTTTACCTCTCTCCCTCCCTCTCTCCTCTCCTCTCTCCTCACACTCTCTCTCTCTCTCCCTCTCTCTCTCTCCCTCTCCCTCTTTCCCTGTTCTTTTGTTAAAATTCAGTATATGCGCCCCGTCACCTAGCAACCGTCAACCTCTCTCTCTCCCTCCTTCTCTCTCTCCCTCTCCCCCTCTCTCTCTCGTTTCCTCCCCCCCTCCCTCCCTCTCTCCATCACTGGCGACACGTGTTGAATGCTAAACTTAGCGGTCCGGAATAAAATTAATAAAGGGATGGACGCGCTATATCTCCCCTTTTCTCTGACTTTCCCCCCTCTCTCTCTCTTTCTCCCTCTCCCTCTCTTTCACTCTCGCGGTATCATACTGCAATATAAATATTTACTAGAACCACTCAGCCCTCTCATTGCCCCCCCCCCCCTCACCCTCCTCCTCCTCCTCCTCCCTTGCCTCCCTCTGCATTTCCCCCTCCCTCCCCCCTTCGTCCTCCCCTCCATCCATCCATCCATCCATCCATCCCTGGCTCCCTCCCTGCATCCCTCCCTCGCCGTCCTGCCTTTTTTCTCCTGCCTCCTATCGCCTCTTTCTGCTTCTCCAAGCAAAACGGAGGCGCCACACCAGCGTCTGTGGATCCACATGTGAGTGTCACCCTGCCCGGTGCGTGTTTTTTTTTTTGTTGTTTTTTTTCTGCATGGAGAGCTGCAGAGAGAGCATTCCTGCGTGTGTGTGTGCGTGCGTGTGTGTGCGCGCGTGCGTGTGAATGAGAAATCTATACTACAGTAGCATGTCAGTGACCATGTGTGAGCAGCTTGCAGAGAGTGCAGGAACATGCAGCATCACAACACTGCAGCTCCTCGTGTTTTTCGACTTGAAGATGAAATATTTATATTGAAGTTTGTTGAAGAAGAGAGATGCTACAGTTGCGTGTGCTAGGTATATATTTTGTTTACAGCTATCTCTGGGGGGACGCAGAGGGTGTGAAGTGCATTAAATTTGAGATGTGTTGTTATCTTCTCCTCAGTCTCCTCCACTGCGGGATCAGAACTAATCAATGAAGCAATAGTTAGCCGCAGATCATCAGCAGAACGTGCGCCTGGCTGCTCAGTCGATGATCTTATGATTGGGGTTTAACCTTTTCATCAGACCTTGGGATGTCTTCCACGATCACATGCACAAATGCACACATACATGCACAGCGTGAGCTCACACAGGAGAAAGACCGAGTGCTTAAATGTAACGACAAGCAGGCCAAAGGTCTCAGCGTATTGATAGAAATGTGCCTTACCCCTGGAGGTCTGGTAAATGATGGACGCACACCTCAGTCCCATCTAATTGAACAATCATCAATATGAGGCTGACCCCACAAATGCGGAAGAGGCCACACACAAGTAGCGCGTGTGTATATGTGTGCCACTAGATCCCTACAGGTCACCGCACAATTTGTGTGTGTGTGTGTGTGTGTGTGTGTGTGTGTGTGTAAAGAAAGACTTTTTCTAGTCATATAGATCGTTTTGGTTTTGTCTGCCCTGGTTTTGAGACACAGTCTCATCAACCTCTCTCAGACGTCTGCCTCCGTCCTACAATAGAGCTGAATGGAGTTACATTTCTGGTGCTTCGAACACTGAAAAATTAGACTTCAGAAATTTAACAGCAACATCTATTTCCAAAATCAGTGTCCTCATTACTTCGAATAATCCACAGAACAGGCTGTCAACAGTTGTGACAGTTTTCATATTTCCTGGGTAGAATTTAGTTCCAGTAAAAAAGCTCTTGACAGTGGCAGAAATCTAAGGGATGGATATCTTAAAACCTGGGCAAATAAAACTAAAACTACCTGCATGACTAAATATCAGCAGAGTAAAAGTAGAAAATTGAAAAAAATAAATGTTTTCAGTGAGAAATCTTTGGTGAACTGACCGTTTAATCTACTATACAGTGGGATTCTGCATCAACGAAGGCAAACATGTCGGCTTCACAGGAGCAGAGACTAGGCCAGCAACAACCCAGGCAACAGAATTAAATATTAGCATTGTTCGTTACTGCAAACCATGAATGAGCGACTGTATATTTTTTATGAGATGCTGGGGCGTTTTCCAGTCGTGTTAGTGGCAAAACACCACACATTTTATTGGATTTGCAGCCCTGTTTGTGGTGACAGAACCAGGTAAAACATAATCTTAAACAAACCCTAAACAATTGTTTTTTGTGCCTAAACCTAACCAGACCGTAATCACAACATTGGCAATTAATTGTGATTATAGTGAATATTGTTCATCACAGTTTCCTAAATCCCAAGAAGACAAGAAGGACTTTTACTAGTTTTGTCTGACAAAAGTTAAAAACCCAAAGATCACCACTCTAATGTGCAATGATTAAAAGTTGCAAAAGTCCACACATTCTTTATTCTAGTAGAAGTGCAGATGCAGATAAAAAAAGAGTAAAGGTACTGATTCAACTTCTTGGCTCTGAAATGTACTACTTTATCCCTCTGACGGACATTTTTACTGGTAATTTCTGTGCAAAGCTGACCCTCCCGTCATATTATTATAATTCAAAGACTATTCAACTTAAAGGTAGAATCAGTAGGATTTGTCCGAGCTGTTGGTAAAACGCATCATAAAGATATTTGATTGTTGAGTCTCATTCCAAAGACTTCAAATACCGACGTTTTAGGTTGGTAAAGTGTCCCAAGCACAGCAACAAAATTGAGAAAATAAGAAAATCCAGGCAGAGGGCTGCAGGGTCTCTGCAGATACGAGACACTAACACTACTTTTCCCCCCATTCGAGTCTCCCTCTCTATCTGTTTCCATCTTACTGCGTCTGCCGTGTGTGATTTGCACTGATGCACAGAGGATGCACTGATTTGCACTGGTTGAAATCAGTCTTGTGATGTTGGGGAGGCGGCAAAATAGAAATAATCGATCATTCAAAACTAAACTAACGACCCTCGTTTGAAAATGTAAGGAGTAGAAAGTACAGATGTGTGTGTTAAAGTGTAGGTAGAAAGTAAAAAGTTGGCAGAAAAATAACTACTCAAGTATAAATACCTGAAAAATCTGAAAAAATTACACTGGCCAAATATTTGTACTCTGTTACTTCCCACTGACAATGATGTAAAACAGAGAAAAGCAACAAATCCTTGGATTTGAAAAGCTAGAATGCCATACCATTGTTCACCACACACACCAGTTTCCACCTGCTTCTTTCCACCTGGCATGATTTGTGATGGAATGAAGCTGCATTAACAAACAATTAAGAACACAAACGGCTGCTAGTTGCTCTACATTTACACTGATCTATGGTCAGTTTTAGGACTCGGACCATATGGCAATAAAGGTTAGGATGTAGGGCGATTAAGCTGATCGGTGCGTCCCGGCCCAGTGATTAGACTCCAGATGGTATAGAAAGAGCGGCGGCGGCTGATTCTGAGCCATACGATTTGTGATAAGGGATCCATATCTGGTTCAGTGGTGCGTTCACTGTCGCTGCTGTGGTATTAATAGGCCAGATACACATCAGCTATTCATATTTTCTGCTACGCGGAAAAGGTGAACCAGCCTCTGTACTCTTCATATTCCTCTTGTTATCTGTATTTGCCACGTGCATTCATCTTCATTTGCATTCATCAATCAATTCATCATCACAGCTCGCCCATGTGCGCCAGTCTCTCTCTTGCACTTCCTTCCTGTCTCTATGGCGGTCTCTCTGTTTTGCCTGAGGCCTGTGGAGATATTGGAGAGGTAACATTAGGGTTTATGAGGCATGTGATGGTATGCGTCACCACTGTATTTACTCCACAGTGTGTGTCGGTATGCTTCTGTAGCGCACAAAGACCTACAGTGTCTGCGTACATTTACATGATAGTTACAGTGCAGGAGTGTGTTTTCCTGTTGTTGTTAATAAAGGTTGGCCGTATGATGGAGGCACATTGCTCTGCTGGTGTCTGTTTGTTTTCCCAGTTCCACTTACTGTCTGTGAGAGCATGTGTGTGTTTGTGTGTGGGAGAGTGAGAGAGACAGTTTGAATTTTGTTGTTTGGTCTAATCTGATGTGACTGGGCTCCCCTATCTCTATTTACGCATCTGTTTAGCTCTGAGCTAACAATCAAACAATAAGGCTCTCTCTCTCTCTCTCTCTGTCTGTCTCTCTCGCTCTCTCTCTCTCTCTATGTCTGTCTGTCTCTCTCGCTCTCTCTCTCTCTCTCACAAATACACATATACTGTGTACACAGATGCACAGAAAAACAAGAGTGCACTTTTGTTGGAATTCTGGATCCCACGACAACATTTATACACAGAAATTATTGTCTTTTTTATGTTTTGTTGATTTCTTTTTTGTGAATAGGAAACGAAATCTGTGAGATTATAAATGTACAATTATCCCGCATGTGGTGGCAAGTAAGCCTTTACTCAAGTGCTAGTATCACACAACCTACTCCATTATAAATAAAAGTCCTGCATTGAATGTAAATAAGTATCATCTACTTGATGCAGAGAAATATTTAAAATAAAGTCCCAATAAATATGAAATAAATGAATCACAAGGAAAAGCACCAAATCCCACATTTGAGAAGCTTATTGATGAATAAAAGTTGTCCTTTCAGATCTCTGTTTTGATGAATTAATAAACACCCTCTGGACACTCTGCTCTCTTTTTGTATTTTATTAAGAATGTATCTGATAACAGAGCCCATGGAGTTCGCTTAATAAATAATCCTTCCATCAGTTTTATACAGAAGAAAACAAAGTCACAAAGAGCGTGCATGTTTACTCTACACTGTTCTGTCTTCTGTTCTCAATACTAAAATCCCGCCAATGAATGAACCAGTTAACCAAAACAAGGATATCTAAAGAAGTTGAGACTCCCCAGGTTCGTATAGGCTGAAGGCTGGAATTCTGGGCTGAGCCTCTGCAGGCTTCAGTCATACATACCTTGACGTGTTCACTGTCATTAAATCAGTGAAGTCTGGTGAAGTCTGCAGCCCAATGCGACTCCCTGGAAGTCTGCAGAAAGTCCGCTTGAGGGCCCTTGTGGACTGGATGAAGTGTGAGTTTGGACAGTCCTCGAGACTCGCAGACTTCCCACGAACACACCCGCAAAGTCTGCAAGTCTTTGTATGCACCCATCATCGTTCTATCTGGACACCACTCTGTCAAAGAGTAAATAAAACTCACAGTAACCCTTTTCAGTTCCTCAACATTCACCTACATATGCGTCATTTTCTTCAACAATTATAGAACCATTTTAAAATAGTCGCCTTTTATTTTTCTGTCAATCAGTTTATTGGTTCAGTTGTAATTGTATAAACTGTTTAATCCACAACAAAGTATCGTTCACCATTCTATCAGCTCTTCATGTTTTGTTAAAATCTTAATTTTAAATACTCAAGTAAAGTGCTAGTACCTCAAATGTGTACTTAAATGCAGCACTTGAGTGAGTGTATTTTACTTTGTTGATATATTCCACCACTGACTACAACCATGTTCCAGATGATTGGATGATTGATGTTGTAACTGTATTTCTGTGGAAAGGCTTCTCTTATAGTGTTTAAAACAAATTATCCTGGTGTTGCAACGAACAATTCTTTTCATTAGTGATTAATCTGTCAATTATGTTCTCAATTAGTCTTTAGTCTTTCTTACTATCTGTCTTACAGATGCTATGAAACAGTCCTCTGCATCAGTGGTGGCATGTAACTAAGTACATTTACTCAAGTACTGTACAAAGGTGAAGTGTTTGTTCTTTACTTGAGTATTTCCATTTTCTGCTACATGATACTTCATCTCAACTACATTTCGTAGCAAATATTGTACTTTTTACTCCACTACATTTATTTAATAACTGTAGTTACTAGTTGCTTTGTAGTTTGCATGGATAGCCAAAGTAGCTTTTAAATCAAGTTTTTTTTTAATGCTGTATACCGGATCCAATACTTGGTAGTGCCGATACTCGGTGGACTCATAGTATACAGTAAATACATACATATAAATATACGTATAATTTACTTTCACTTATACTTTCGATGCTTAAATATATTTATTGTCAGAATATTACTTTTACTTGCATTGGTGCTAGATAATATTTTAACACGATATCTTTACTTGTATGACTTTTAGGTACTTTTCACGACACCGCTTCTACTCTTCATTACAACTTAAAGGGAAATTCTGTACTTTTTACTTTGAATGCATTTATATGAAAGCTATTTGGTTAGCACATTCAGATGAGCTTATAACATATGATGCATGACTATAGATTAACTAACCGACAGCATATACAATAGTTAATATTAGCTCCACCTTGAACTGCAACAAGAAAATGCCGCTTACACTCTCAGAGGCCACATTTCCTGCATTGAGTTTTACTTTTGACACTTTGGGTACATTTTGCGAAAAATACAGACTTAAATTTTAACTGGCAATAGAAAAGTTTTGTGCTTCAGCGTGTCATTATGAAGTGAATGTTGATTGCACAATGTAATGGATATAGAATAACGAAACCGTCTGCTGTTACTTTGGTTCCCCATAAACCTTGCTAACGCTATACAATTCACCGGAATGAACTCAGGTTTTGTCCTGTGTTATTGTTATTTCCATTTAAAAAGATCTGAATATTTCCACCCCTGCCATTCATGTGCTATGTAGATGATCCACCATCTGGAACTTGCAAGTTGGCTGCTTAATAGCTTTGTTTTCACTTTTTGGTATTTCATTGAAAATCCAAGCCAAAAGACAAATAGTATACAAATGATTGGCCCTGCAGCTCATACAGCTGAAGCAATAAACTAAACAAATCCTACAAAAGACTCTAACTACCAAAGAACATCAGTGAAAATGGTGAATGTTGATACAGGAGTTGTTTTTACTTTGTCGTGACATGAAATGGGACTTTTGTGGTTTGAATTTGATTTTCTAAAGAAACGACAACAAGCGGAAGCAGGAGAAACAAGCAAACATTTCACTGCACTTGGTGTCCCAGGTGGTGAATGTTTGCAACATTATAATGCCTTATTTTACTGTGTAAATTGATATTTACAGTGTAGACAGTGGCGGTCCTAGCTTGCATGACGCCCTGGGCGAACCTCACCTTCAGCATTCAATATTTGAAAGCCACAGTAAACAGTATTAAGGATTATTTAAGTTATATAACAACATTCATCAACCAATACCATCATTAAATCTTAATTACCTCCCTAATTCCCCCCCCCCCACACACACACACCAGGCAGATGCTGCACGCTCGCAATTCAAATTGATTTGATTACGATTCAAAGTGCAGTTAATGTGTTTGATTAAGACAGAAAGGATCCTTTATGATTTTAGATTCCTGTCGTCTCTGCAAGACTTTTGTCAGGTCCCACTGAAACACACAGAGAGAGGTTGAAATAAGTTGACCGAAAGGAGTGAGAGATTGCGGGGTTGTGAAAAGTCCTCTAGTGTCTCCGAGGAGCGGTGTCAGACTGGCAGGATATTGAATTTGGCATGTTCCCACAGGCCAAATGGCGGTTTCGTGTGCCACATTTGACTTTAATCGCTGCAGCGTGTGAGGCTTGCTCCGCTGAACTTGTTGAAATATATCCCATGGCCTCGTCCGTTGATACACATCAGGTGATGTTTTTATTTTAAATTTCCGGTTCCGTTGTTTCCTCTCACTGTGACTGGCAAGTTTCTCCATCTGGCGTGGACGTTGTTAAACAAACAGACCTCGAGCCGCAGGGAGTATACTGAGATTTCCGCACGGTGCTGCATTAAACAGCCGCTTGTGAACGTACTGAGTGTTATTTTCTTTTGGAAAATCGTACCGGGCTTAAAGCTACTGGGATGATGTTCTGAGCCTGAATGGACTGTGTGGTATTAACATTAAAGACATGGAGCTTTGACATAGAGAAAGACGGTGTGGTGGGGAGCTGGTTAGATGAGATGGAGACAGAGACTGGGGAAGGGGTTCAGTAAAGAAGAGTGAAGGGGCCACAGAGCGCTGTCATGTTTTTAAAATAGCTAGATAGCTTTTTTTAACTAAATTCCCCCACCTTGCATGCAACAATGTGTGCTTTTACTTGGTATTCAGTCACTGAGTCTATCTCTCTTTTCCTTTTCCTCCCGCTCTTGCACACCGGGCAGAAAGTGAGGGAAAGTGGCAATTGAATTTCCTTTCAGTGGCGGTGTGTGGAATAGGAAAAAGTTCAGGGCCACAGTGCTAGCCTCTATCTCACGCAGACACTGAACGCAGCCTTAATCCATTCCCCTGCCCTTCCCCTTCCACACATACTTGTCTCCAAATCCCCTCCACTCCATTCCTGGAATAAATTATTTCGTTTCTTTTCGGTCCGCAGCATTTTTATTCGTCTCTGTGGTGCGCCTCAACTTCTGTCCCTGTGGAGAGCCCTGATGAATGTGTTGGGCTCACACCCTCTGATCATCCCTGCTCTGAACGCCTTTAGATACACACTGGCTTCTGGCTGCCTCCAATGCACATAAGGATTCTCTCTCCTTCCCTCACCCTCTCTCTCTCTCCCTCTCCCTCCTTCTCTCTCTCTCTCTCTCTCTGTGTCTCAGACTCACATATACACAAAGGAATAATGCAAGCTATAGAATAGATCTGGATCCTTTATCTTTTTCTTCGCACACATAAACTCTGCAGAGACAAAGACACATTTTCGCTCTCCTCTAAGGATCTGAGCCAGCGCTGTTGTTCCTTGTTCAGATTAATGATGACATTTAAGAACACTGAACAATTTCAAACAACATCTATAATTCATCTGGGAACATACGTTCAACAATGTATGGAATGTAGTCCATATTGCTGAGCTCATGAATATGGAGAAAAGCTGCAAATGAATTATTCTTTTTTATAATTGGAGTCTCAGGACTTGATTACCAGAGCAAGAAGCCCGTATGTAATGGCATGTTTTAATGTGTGCACATACGGGGGGCACTCAGCACGTTTGTGTGTGCATGTGTGTGTTCGGAGGAATTAATGAAGGCAGTCACACTTTCTCTTGCGCCAAGTTGCAATGTTGGGGTGCTGCGCTGATTGGCGTGGCCTGGACCGCTGTCTGGAGCCCCTAACGATGTCAGATAAAGCCTCATCTTCCTCACTGGCGTGTGCGTGCATTTTCCCAGCGGGACAAAGCTTGACAACACGAGATTGGGATTCGATAAGGATAAGTGAGCGCTCTGTTTCATCCAGGTCTCCGGGGGATTCACTTCTAACTTCTAACACGCCAAAAAGCACACATACACACTTGGAGAACCAGATTCCCCCCTGGCGGCCGAGCCTCCAGTGGTATCAATTAAGGAGCCGGTCCAATCAATGTCTTACCACCAGCCTGATACTCAACTACAAGGAGATTAAGACTAAGCTTACATCTTAACACAGAGGAGCCAGCCACACAAACATACAAAGACCCCCTACTCACTTAAAACACACATTGCACATCACAAAACACAGCGATGTTAGCACAACAACCAGCCTCCTTTTTGTCTGCTGTGTCAGTTGCATCTGGCGGCGTTTGTGCTTTGAGACTCTCTATGAAAAGAGGACAATAATGGAATGTGTACTTTCTCTTTCTCTCACTGTTATTTTTCTCTCCTCTTGTCTCTCCCTTTGCTAGGCTAAAGTCTGACCTAAATACTTCAGGTTTTTGATGATTGGACCAAAACAGAGATCAGAGGCGTCCGGCGGGCCTGTCGTGATAGTGGAGGGAAAGGGGAGGGAGGCTGAGGATCTGGACACACTCGCACAGAGATGCTGGTACTTACCACACTTCATAACTGTACAACACGGAGCTCATAAACCAGTCAGACCTTATCCTCACAGACTGCTGAATTCATCATCTTAAATCTTACTCAAAGCCTTACCTTTCACCCTGCAGTGAGATGAAAAAGCTGCAGCGTATCGGCTCCTTGCCCTCCAACCAAGCCACCGCTAATCCAGGCCTGGGCGGGAGGGGTCCATCATTCACACGCTTGGAGGGGACACCGGAGAACCTTTGACCTTGGCTTGTGACCACACCTTGAGATTGAAGAGCCGGTAATGCAGCGATGGCAGTTGGCCCACCAGTTAATGATCTGCTGCTTCCTTTTTCCAGCTTAATACAGATCCATACTGCTTACCACCATCACAACACGCACACACACACACACACATTGTCATCCTACCAAACACTGTCGGGGCAGGAAACATAGAGGTCAAAGAACGCCTCACCAGTTTCCTAAGTGCACCCATTCATTTTTCATTTAATGATGTGAGAGGATGTGATAGGTGTAAGCACCGTGATGAAGTCCCCTCTGATTCCATCACCGGCTGCTCCTCCGTCCTGCAGGACACAAAATAAGGAAGGGCAGCTCTGACCAGGAGTAGAGTTTCAAAATGTTTCAGTCCTGAACTGCTTACTCAGCTGAATATTAGTCCTGAGTGTCAAAAGATTCATTTTGTGGTTCATCATTAAAGTAATACATTTAGCTGAGATTATATTGTATGCATCAATCAAAGTATTCTTACTTAAATTTTCCCCAAGCTTTGCAATAATATTTTTTATGTTAAATTGTAAGAAATTGTAAATTGTCAAATTAAGCGTAGTGCATAGGAACATTTAAATCACACAGAATAAAGTGCATCATTTCTAAGACCCAATCCTTAGTAAAGGTCTCTGACCAAAACATTGAAAATCCTAAGAGATATTTTTCAGTGCCCGGGGATTAAAAGTGCAAAAAGCGGTTCTGGAGAAAGATACTTGATTGATCAGTCTCATTCACAGGTCCTCAAACACTGATGCTTTGTGTTGACAGGTCGGGCCTCCACAATGCAGGTCAGCTGCCAGTTTTGAGTCCAAATTGAGTCCCGCTGGAAACCTTTTACCACATTCACACCTATGGCAAGCCTGTGTTAATGTATGGTGTCAATTCATGATGAGCGCATTGTGATCTGATTGTTATCGAATTTGAAGGTGGAAGTGATGATGGGATCTCAGCTGGGTGTAAATGTAAATCCATACAATGTGTCCACATGCTTAAAGGTTCAGTGTGTATGATTTCTGGGGATTAATGGACAGAAGTGGGATATAACATTTATAATTATGTTTTTATCAGAGTGTAATCACTTGAAACTAAGAATCGTTGTGTATTTGTTACTTTAGAATGAGACTTTTATATCTACAGAGGGAGGAGGTCCTCTTCTATGGAGTCTGCCATGTTGCACCGGTGTGTTTCTACAGTAGCCCAGAATGGACAAAAAGAGGGTCTTTCTGATTTTCACATTTTTAGCATCAACCATAGGGGAGGGTGAGAGGAGGGATATTCAATTGCTTGTAATCTGCAGCCTCACTTCAATGCCACTAAATCCTAGGTAACACTGTTAATAAAGAATGAAACGCTTTATAAGCCAACTTTATAAAGATCAATCAAATAATGTTTATAGATGAACTACACAGTATTTTTTAACCATTTACAAAGTATTATAAACATCAATTACAGCTTTACAATAAACAACTGCTTAATAAATGCAAAAGGCATCTCGTTGTTTATTAACAGTGAAATAGCTATTAACTAAAGTTTAATTAACTGTAAATTTTCCTTTTATCATTGATGATTATTATATAGTATTATCACATCCTACACACTGGACCTTTAAGAAATAAAAATCAACCACCAAGTTTAGCATTTACCAAACTCTGCCTCTTCAATATCTTGCAATTCTTACCTCTGAAAAAAACAATGACTGAATGCCTCTCCCTGACCTGGGATGCACCATGTGCTTTTTGACAAGTACACCTGTGCCACCGAACTAATTTGCATGATCTACAACTACACGCTACATCACAGTACTGGCATTATCTGGAGAATGAGAACACTTATTAATACCAGATCCCATTGATCAGATATTGTGATCCAGATGATACTGTATATCCAGACACAGATCCTAGACATGTCTTTCCCCATCTCTCTCCCCTAATTTCCTGTCATCTCTTTACTTCAAAATCAATTTTTTAATTAAAACTGTTTTTTTTTAAGAAGGCACAGTATAAACCTTGGACTGCAGTAGACATCAGTTTCATTCATCAATCAATCAAGAAACCAATCATTTGATCAGCTCCAAAATTTGCAGGATCAGTCATCCATGGGTGCCATGGTTACCATTAATCCAGTTCCCAACCCTCAAATCACAATTACATAATCAATCAGAGTGATCAATGACTCGGTCAGCTGCTGAATACACATCCAAGCCACAGCCAATCAAACTTTAAACTGTGTGCTGTCAGAGCTCTCTGTGAGTGTTTAGTCCGGGGGGAGAACCGAGACGAGCGGCGCACACCTCAGCTCTCTGAAGTGGCTTTCCCTTCTCTGAACACTGATCTGATAAGATAGGAGCAAACCCCACCAGATATTTGTTTTCACCACTCTGTCACTGCGGAGAAGCGAGCTTCTTTGGAAGTGGATTCCACCAGGGAGGAGGAATCTAGGGCCGGTTATTGGCTTTGGACCCCCGTCAGACTGACCCGGAGAAGCCAAACATCTGCTTCTCTTATGTGATGGGGAGGCAACAATATGCGCCGTCAGCTTCTCGCTCACACAAAAGGAGAGTAGTCCCATGACTCAAGGACGGACACGGGCGAGAAATTATGAATGCTTCGATCCCACTACTCATTGACTAAACATGGATTCAATTAAAGCCGGCTGAAGGTCATGAGGTAATACAATGTAAGGGACTCTGGCGCGTTGCTTAATGGAAGTCCTCATGGCTCTGGTAATATTTAATCCGACGGCCCACCCTGACTACCCCAGAGTGCTGTCATTACCTGAGTGTTGTGAAGGAGGCAAACGTGCTTCAAATTCACAGACTGATGTCAACAGACTGTGTTACCTAATGTTTCCAGATATAGAAAGATGATAGAGTGCTGTGCTGAAAACAGGGCTGGCGACAGAGACAGAGAAAAAAAGAACAGATAAAGATCAAAGAGAGTGGGGGGGGGTGACACAGGTGAGGAGGTAGTAAAGTACAGTGGGCGGGGAGTGGATACTATGGGAGGGAGAGGAGGAGGAGGGAGAGAAAAGGGAGATAAGGAGAGAGCAGGCGAAGGAATTTGTGAGGAACTGAAAGCAGCAGAAGGCAGTTGAGGGGAAAAGGGAGGAGCACCGAGCAGACAGCAAGGTTACACATGAGAGGTCTGAGGAAGAATTAAACAAAGCACAGAGAGGCAGAGAAGGGGACAGGAACAGGTAGAGTTGGTAAGGCTTCAATCTTACCCCACAGCTAATTACTACTTTCTCACAGTGGTGAAAGAAAGCAAACAGAAACTAAGAGAAAAACAGCAAACAGAAAGGGCAGCTGAAGGCGGGAGAGAAGAAAGCAGAAGTAAGACGAAACGGAGCAGTTAAAAAGTCTGGTCCTGTAGATTAATTGAGCAACGAAAACAAAAAAAAGACAGACAAGACTGTGAGGAGAAAGCAGAAGGGGAAGGAAAGTAAGAAAACACGCAGATATTCATTGACAGAGAGGTCTGGACTTAACTCTATGGATTACTGACATCAGCAAAACAAAGGAAGAAGAGCGTCAGAAAAGAGGTCACTGCAGTCCAGCAGCAGTGTGACTTGCCTGAGCCTGTCTACTATGCAACCAAGACAGCTGAGATAGACAGACACAGTTCTTAAAGACAATCCTCTCTGTAACAGCACCATGTTGATGAAAGAGTACCGCATATGTATGCCACTGACTGTGGATGAGGTAAGTGTGTTTGTCTTTCCCACGCTCGCACACAGAAACACAAACACACACACTACCCTCGCTACACATTTAAATTCACAGACAAAAGAGAGGGGCTTTATTTCAAATGTGAATGTGTTGTTTCCACTTGTAATCTTGAAAGCGTTAATGCGCTGATAAGAAAAGTGCCAAAAGAGCACACAGACCTCCTGCGGCGGCCGCTCCGTGGGAGCTTTGGCAATTCGGGTAGCGAGGTATGTTCAGCACCGACAGACTCGGCCAGTCTGATGGAGCCAACGCTCAACACCTGGCCGGCAGCATCATGGCACTGCTGTTGTGTCTAAATTAAGTCCCCTTCTGTCCGCCTCTCAGTTTAGCTCGCTTGCTCTAGCACTCCTCAAAACTAGTCAGACTGGTTACGGTTTGGCCGAGCTAAACTCAAACAAAGGCCTGCAGGGTTGTAAACAAACGAGATCCCGCTAGACAGAGAAGAAGTGGCTCGGAGGGACGAGCGAGTTATGCGCCAAAGTGTCCTTCAAAAGGAACGTCCTCATCACCTCCTCTACCTACCCTCCCTCCCCCTTCAGTTCTACCTGTTACTACAACAATGACAGTGACAAATAGCAGTCCAAAATAGGATTTACAGTATCAGTACAGGGCACACAGAAACTTGAGCTTGCAGCAAATCCTCTTTCGCCTGAATGTAATATAAGTTTAAGTGCAGCTTATTTGGAACAGTATCAAATCGTGACAGTTACCTCAGTCCAAGCCATTTACAACGTCCCAACACATTACTTCATTTTTTTAAGGGGACAGTGTTGAGTTTCAGGCGTGAAGTATTCAGTAGTACTTTTGTAACACAATACAGCTTGGCCGTGTTAAGGAATGTCCACTATTGTGTTCTGCCGTGAGAAAATTTGATCGGTGGAGTTTGATCGCCAGCTCCTTGTATGTACATGCTGAGTGTGTCCTTGAGCAAAAAACAGGACAACAAATTCCTCCATGTATGTGTGTAGAGTGCATCCAACCTGTAACATGGAAGTTTTAATGTTTTATGAAAGTTTTTCTCGAAACATTTCTGGAGCTTCACAGCAAAACAGTGTTGCAGAATTCTCCTAAACAACTGAAGTAGATTAAGAATTGTTTAAAAACATAAAAACAAACTTTTATTTGAAAATTTGACAGCAACTCCATTGCCAAGCTTGTGCACCCACTTCAGACGGGGTGCGTGCTAACACTTTTAGCTTAGTAGATAAAGTGAAGATTTTGGTTTTAAAAAGTGTGTAAATAATGTCTTTTCCAATCCGTTTGGGATCTTGGGGCTTCCGAAGAGGGAATACGTCAGCGTATGAAGCCATTTTCTGTGTTTTCTCCAGTTGTTATTATACGTTTGGAAACAAGCCTCCCATCTTCTTCAGTTGTGTAGGAGAATGCCGCAATACAAAAAACGGAACCATGATGACTAAAAAGCACAAGTCATGGGATGGATCTAAGGAAACTGTTAACAGATAAATCACTTATTAGGAAATGGAAAGAGTGTGGCTCAGCTGTAAATAATCCTAGAGCAGGCCGGTCTGAAAAACTTTTTTTTTTGTTGTCAAAAAAGCCACATTAAGTCCACTTTAATTTAATGTTGTAATAACATAAAACATGCAAACAACAAACTTCCAAGGTGGGTGAATACTTTGTCTAGCTGTTGTCCGTCCCCACTAGACAGAAATGCTCCATCCATGATAATTATTGTTTAGGGATGAGAGTAAATGTTACGCTTCAGAGCAACTGCAAATATTTTGTTAAGGTTTTTGTATGCGTTTCACAAAAACAGTCTCATTTTCATTGTCAGTGGACAGATCCTGGGCTGCATAACAAATCCAAGTCTTTGCTCTGAGCATTTTATCACTTCTTTAAAAAGTTGCTTTGAGCGGTACCTTCTTTGAATTGTAAATTCTCTCTTTTCTGTTGCCGTCACAGTGACACTATCTGCAGAGTCTCCACCCCACCATGATGAGCTATATTTACACCTCTCAGGAATTTATGACAAACTGACTGCTTGTAAACCTATCATCAGTTTGTTTTTTTTTCTTTTGAAATGACACTTGGAGAAAAACACATGCCAAATTCCTCCAATGAATGAGTTTCTCAAAACATCGCTCATCACAGTCATTCAGTGTGCATAAAAGTGATTTAAAGATGGATAAGTCTTTTTAACTTCCTGCTCAGATTAAATTTCTAGAAAGTGAAAAAGATTCACAACCTGTGTGTGGGAGGAGCTCGCTGCTCTGCAGTCTGTTAAACACCCATCGCTTTGATTAATTAAGTCTCATGAATACCCAATAAGTAAATATTGAATGTTGACTTTCTACAGTAATTGGAACAAGAAGGAGGAGTGTCACATTGATGTCAGCAGGGTACAGTGAAGGATGGCAAACTGAAATCTGCCCTCCTCTTTCTCTAGTCCTGCTCATCTTTCTCTGTTTCTACTTTTAATTAAAACAACGCTTTAGTGGCACACAGATATAGGGCAACAAAATGAATTACGTTATGCGGCCACAGCAGCACCGTTTATTTGTTTACAGTACAATTTTATTGCCTTTTCATAACTTTAAAAAGCTCACAGAGTGATTTGCAATTAAACAATATACTGTACATAGAGATAATGTTGAGGAGGACAAGATGTTATTGTGTGATTTGTGTAACACTGATTCTGTCTGTCTCAGCTCACGGAGGAGGTCCCCCTGATGCTCAAAGGCCTCGTCCTCTTTAGAATATATATCAGCATTAAGCACAAACTGGAGCTGCAGCAGAGAACAAAGTCTCATCCTCCCACTGATTTAGACACCATGAGTTCCCCTCAATGGCCACATTAAATTTTGATACGGTCACTTGAGGGAAATCTTTATACACAGCAAGTGACTATTTAAAAAAATAAAGAGCAAATACAAAGCTTGCGCCTAAGCAGCACTGAGTAAGTGCCTGTCGAGACAAAATCGGACTCAGCAACTATGGCTGAACCTGCTGCCAAAAGATTTTTCTGTCCTCTCACCAGCTACTTCCTCTTAGTGGCCGATGGTTATTATGATTTCCTCAATGCAGTTCATTCTTTGTTACTGAAGTCCTCAAAATTCCTTATTGTCTTGTGGCCCTTGATGTGATAAATGTTGGTATCTTTCGATTTGAACCCATTCTTAAAGGTGCACTCTGTAGTTTGGGGGAGACATTTTAATCAGAAGGGAAAGATCTTTATTGACTGATTTTTTCACACCTGCACAAACTAAACAAACTTTCTTTGTTTTCGTGACTGAATGAACTAAAAAAAACAAACAGACCTTAAAGGACAACACAATTTCATATTTGGCGGACCCTGCCACTTTTTTAAATATTCTGAATATTAAAATTCTGAGTTTCAATTTCTTGAGATTTCTTGAGTTTTTAAAGTCCAGTAAATGTATATACGTGCCATTGCCATAGCCAATTTCTACATAATGTTGCTTTAAAAGGTAGCACACACACACACACACACGCAGATCTTCAGGTCAAAGTTGGGCCCACATGTTGGTCTCTGATATCTTTAAAGGAAACAATGCTGTTAGTCAACTATTCAACATTGGAACTACATGACTTTGTTTTAGCTTCACAAACAGATGTTACAATTTGTTCAGCGTAACCTTATATCCCTTGACTCTGTTCGGATTGCTTCCTAAAACTTTTAACAGAGTGAAAAAGGAAGAAAACCTTAGGAAGAGGAACAGGATAAACAGACAGGCAATAGATGTTGTATGTATAGTATAGTGAGAAATAAAGAGAAAGTAGTAAATAGAGTTGCGTCAAACCTCTAAACCTTATCTTCTCACCCTCATTTTTTAGCCTCCATTAGCTACTGCTCATTCCAAACCAACAAATGCTGAAACTGCAAAACCTCTTTGAGAAATGAATCTGGCAACGAAGCCTTGTATTGTTATTGAATTTGTTTACTTGAAGAAGGAAAAATGTGAGTTATTCAAATGTTACATACAGTAGTACTATTTTAAAGGTTTACTATGCAACAATGTAAGAAGAAACAATGTACAGAGTCATACAAAAATAATCTCTCTCTGCATCACGTATTTACCTAGAATTCTGCCGTGTTTGGGAGTTTCTGGGCGTCCGCGATACTAGAGAAAGATAGTTAGGTTTCGTTCCCACATCGTCAAATGAGGCTCAACAATCAATTATCTTTCTCCAGAATCACTTACTGCACCTGGTGTGTTTACAAACAGCAAACAACAAATCCAACATTGTTTCCGTTCAAGATATCAGAGATCAACGAGTGGGCCTATCTGCTTAGTTTAAATTTCCCCAGACGCACAACTACAATCACAATTTATGAATGAAAATAACGCTGCACTCATAATTTGTCACTTTGGATTAGGAAGATGATTATGCTTCACCTTTTCTCACCATTTTTTTCTCTCTCTCTTTCTTCTCCTCACCCTCACTACCATAAACCTCATCCTATACCTTCTCCTCGGTCTGCAGTACAGGATCGGGCAGCTGTACATGATCAGTAAGCACAGCTGTGAGCAGAGTGGTGGAGGAGAAGGGGTGGAGGTGGTGCGGAATGAGTCAGATATTCACCCCCAGCACGGGCCAGGACAGCTGACTGAGAAACGAATCTACCTCAGCAGGTAGAGTGCATCTCAATTGTATTGCTGTACTAATGATGTACTTATACTAATAATTCTGGCTATTTGCAACCTGAGCCTTATCCTCCAGTTGACAGCTCTGTCATTACTATAACTGATGGAGTTCGATCTTTGATCTCTTACTCCACTAAAAAGCTTTATGTCCTGTAGATCCACGTTGCAGGTATCACTTCTGACAAGCAATAAAACATAATTTCAACACTCGCTGTAGTGTAACCCGCCTCCATCCAAAGTCCAAGTAGCCACTGTTTAAAACATGTCGAGGCCTGCACTGCAGGGTGACTGTGAAGTGTTAGGCGTGCCCTGAACTCATCACCAAGTAGATGCTCCTGGTGAATCTGATTGTGTTACTAGCTGAGAAAAAACACATTTACGTCATCATGATGGCAGTCATTAAAGGATATGTGGTCAGTTTTAGACTGATATTTCACTTGTAGGGTTGAATATTCAGCATATCTCTGTTGGCAGTGTAAGGCATCAGAGAGTAGTCACACTATAAACATATGTGCTTCCAAAAGGTGTTAATTAAAGGAGTAGTTAAACATTTCATTTTTTCTTTAATGGTCTTCAACATTTTAGGCAAAAAGACATGAGAAACTACTTAAGCAAGCTACACTGCAACCTATGTACCATAAAATCCAGCAAATAAGACAGAATAATCTTCGGGCTTGTCCACACCAACATGCATATGTTGCAAAACAAACATTTTCCTGTACACTCAGACCTCTCGTCCAAATGCAAAGGTCACTAAAGACTGAGATTTTTTTAAAATGCCTCCTCAAGTGCATTTTTAAAACTGTGTGTGAAACACCAACACCAATGGCGGACATACACAACACTAATGCTCAGAATGACCTTCTCTGGTATTTGACGTATTAGTGATGTGGCCCGGCATGCCTGTTTCAGTGTTTGAATTGTTTTGCGCTCTTGCGTTTATGTCAATATTTTTAAAATGGAGGACGTGTGTACATTTTTTTAAGGGGAAAAATATCCGCTTAGAAAAATATCCATATTAGTGTTGACAGGGCCTTAATATGTCCGCATACCTTAGGTTGTTCTAGTTAGCTCGATAGCTAATCAGGCCATCCAATGAGTTACATTGTGATTTTACAGTATATGCTGATCACATCTAATATCTAATGATCATAAACAGTTTTCCTGCACATGTAGCCTTAGTTTAAGTGTACCCTGTGTCCATATTAGGGTTTAAAGCCTGCAAGCATTCCCCTTAGTTATCATTTCTTGGCACTAGCTATTTTTCAGAATTAAAAAAACAAACAAATCATGCTCTTATAAAGTGATGGGGACAAAACAGGCGTTTTCAAAAAGTGGCGGGGCATGTCCCCAGTTTGAAGATGATGTAAGTGATATTTTAGCATATAACAGAAGCCAATGGTTGGTTAGCTTAGCTCAGCATAAGGAAAGGAAACAGGAGAAAACAGATAGCTTGGCTCTGTCTAAAGGTGCTGTTAACATCTTATCTCGTTTAATCCATAGAATAACTGTTTATAGATTTATCTGGGGTGGTTTGCCGGACTATTTGTTGGGAGCTGTTGCCAGGCAATCAGCAAAGACTCAAGGAAGATAGTGCTTCAACCCTTGACATAATCCAGTACATAACCCCTCCATAAAACACCAAACTGTAGGTGGATTTTGTTCACCTTTAGCCTGAGTCAGCCTAGCTGTTTCCCTCTCTGTCTGTATGCTAAGCTAAACTAACCAGTTGTCTCTAGAATCATTTTTAGCCTACAGACATGAGAGAGTTGATGACTCATCTAACAGAAAGAGAGTGAAAGCGTCTTTCCTTTACCGTCAAACTATGACTCCTCTTCTGATTCGTTAACTAGGTGTGTACTGAAATTATATTAATTGATGACTGATCTATTCCTTTACACTGTAAGTACTTAATAAGTAATATAATAATAAGTCATAAAGGTCATGACAGTGGCTGAAAGCCAAACAAGAAATCCAGTTTTTTGTTAGATCTCGAAAGGTCCAGAGTGAATGCCTGCCTGTGAATACATCAACACTTACAAATGTCCTTATATCTGATTACAACTATGTTATAGTGCGTTTTAAATAAAATATTTGGTAAGTTTTTATATTCTGCTTTTAAACCCTCAATAGTGCATGTTAAAATAAAGTTTACTCAAATTATTTTTTTCATTTGCCTCAAGCTAAAGCAGGAGAGATTATGTTTTTCCAAAATGATTTTAACACAGTCAGAGATGTACAATCCTCAGAGTAAACAACGAAGTGTGTGAGAAATGTTGGGACTGTGATTTTGTAGCGACGGTTAAACCACAGGAATTTGAAGATATGCGCGACTTCAACCACATGTCATAGTGCTGAAAGGGTGTTTATTTGCTTTGTGCTCAGGGTGACAGCCCATTAATCAATGAAATGTGAATCATGGTGAAGGTCCAATCCAGAAGACAACTCGCTTTTTTTTTTTTTTCGCTTTCATTTCCTAACCCTAAGCTAACCTCACTCATTACCCCAATGTAACCTCGACTCTAATTCTAAGCACCACTATAAACCCAAGGCCTAATCCTAAAATAAACTCTTAAAGAAGTAAAGAAATGTTCTCACTGTGGAGGATTTTCCTAATCTTTCTGTGCTTGTGGGACATTTGGTCCTCATTAGTACGGATAGGCGGAACACACACTTACACGTACACATACCACACACACATATAAGAGCAGTGAGTGCAAAATGAATTCCACCTCAATCATGTTCTGACATGTGACCTAGAAGCTACAGTAACAATTCATCACCACAGGTGTAATTGGGAATGAGTCATACAAATGAACGCTGTGGCGAGAGTAGCCTACAGGTAATCTGGCTATATATGGCACAAAAACCACTTAGGATCTCTCTGTCTTCCTCTATAATCTCCCTCTCCTACTCTCTCACTCTCACTGATTCTTCTTTCTTCCTGCTTTTTTTTTTTCCGCTTTGCAGTAAACTGCCGTCCTGGGCGAAAGCATTTGTCCCAAGATTCTTTTATGTGACAGAAAAGGCCTGGAACTTCTACCCATACACCATCACAGGTGCGTGTTTGCAGAGGTGGGAAGTTATGACGTACAAACACTTTGCCAGGTATCTGTACTTTACTTGGGTATTTATTTTTTTTATTTTTAGTGTCTCGAATCTGCAGACCCTGCAGCCCTCTGTCTGTATTTTCTTATCTTCTCAATTTTTTGCTGTGCTAGAGACACTTTACCAACCCAAAATGTCAGTATTTGATGTCCTGGTTATAACTCTATAATAAACTATCTTTGTGGTGCGTTTAGAAATAGCTCAGACAAATCCTCCTTCAGAGGGATACTTTTTACTTTTATGCTTTGAGTACATTTCAGAGCCTGTACGTTCTTACTTTTACTTGAGTAAGGAAGTTAAATCAGTACTTCTACTATTAAAATCTTTTTTCCAACACAAGTATCTGTACTTGTAAAAATGTGTGTTCTTTTGCCCCCTCTTTGTGTCGGAGCGCCTTTGTTTGTGTTAAACATCAGGCTCCTTTCACCTCAATGCATTATAGAAAACGTATTTACTTTTAACAGCTGGTTTTCCAAGTGCCATCAAATATTTATCGCTATGTATGCATGTATTACCATGTGGTAACGTTTGTATGTGTGAGAGCAATTGCGTGCTCATGCATGTATGAGTAACCAATTCTGTTTCTCCCTATCTGTACTGAACGTCCCTGGTGCTGCAGAGTACTCAGTAAGTATTCTCACACATCATTTACTGTACATGAATGCAACAGAGCTCATCTCTTTCCAGTATCAGTGGATCTAATCTGCAGCCTGCTTCCACTCTCCCTATCTCTGCCCTCAACCCTTTTTTCCTCCATTTTTACCTCTTGTCACCCCGTAGGTATCATTCCTCCCCAAGTTCAGCATCCGTATTGAGACGAGATTTGAGAACAACAAGGGCGATAACGACAATGTGAGTATGACGGAGAGGGAGCGAGGGGTGAGAGAGATGGACTGATTAGGGGAGAGGGGGAGGAGAAGGACAAGGGGAAAGAGAGAAATTGCAATTTTCTCTGCAGCACGAAGAAAATGTTCATCAAATTGATGTGCCCATTACAAGGGAAACAAGCAAATCACAAACTGCAGTACTGGCAGATCTATTAACCTGACATGCAACGGATGTGAGCACGGCTGCCATGCTGCATTTTGTCCAAAGCGAACATGCATAAACACACACACACACACACACACACACACACACACACACACACACACACATACACACAGAGTAATTGACAAACGATTGCAACTATGTCTGGCCATTGCGTCTGTGCTTTGTTTTCGAGGAAACAGGCCAGTAACAAGTAACAACATGCAACACATCACAATAGAGAAAGAAATGTGGCAAATCTTGTTCCTTGTCAGTTTATGCAAGACAAACATACATTCACAGAGAGCTGCACAATACGTACGCAAATTTTGTCTCAGCTGTAGCTGCGGTTACAGCTGGCGGTAATAGTTACACATGTTTTACATAGAACACATATGCAAAGCTTACAAAATATAATGCTTTGTTATACATTCAGTGTTGGGGAAGCTGCTTTGAAAGGACACCCAAATACTTAACAATGGAAAAACATTTATTTCCTTTTATGGACAGAATCTTTTGTAGTTTCAGAAGTTAACTGCACAAAAAAAATGGCAAAAAGTAATTTAACTACTTGAATCACTATGCAAACATGAATGTATTCCAACTACCCGCAAGCTATTGCAAAAAGTAGTTTAACTACTATTTTGATTACATGTAGTTTACTGCTCCCCATCACTGTTCATGCTAAACTACCCAAAAGTAAATAAAATGAGAGTCAATGCATATTTGAACAAATGTTAGTAGTGTAGGATCATGGGAGTTGTTGTCCGCATTGTTAAACACCCACCATTGCTGATGAAAATCAATCTAGAAATGTTCACAGATGAGGTCATGTTTTAAAGTTTTATTCAAGGTGTGTTAGTCACGTTCGCTTCCTGAAGTTTTACAAACCAAACAATCAGTCATGGATTGATTCATTGACAAAGTAGTAGTATAAAGTATTAATAATTAGGGAAACTAATCATTTGTTGCTGCCCTATTAAAAACAGTTTTAAAAAAGTAGCTACACCACAGTCAACTAAAACATTAATATGCTGCTTACACATCAAAGCAAGAGTAATAATAATATTACGACATAATATAAAATAGCAAACAGTCACAAGGTCCATTTTCTGCATATTTTGTATTTCTACTTTGATATTTTTACCACGTTTACCTTCACATTTCCAGCGCGGGACATTCAGTAGTAATATTACATATACATACTCTTACAGTGTGATATAAGTACTTAAGTAATGGCTTTGAGTATCACCATTGTCAAGGCTCTCTGTGCCCCTGTATGAATATTTACGCAACACAGAAAACGCAGAGAGACAATAACCATGAAAGCATGAGCGCGTCAGGCCCTGAGCATTTTGCAAACAGCGACACAATACATCTAGCTAATGCAACACATTCCATAAGAGGGAGCAAGACCTTGAGTAGACACAGACCAAAAACAGCACCACAGGAGCGTGGCGGGCTCTTATCTAACGCCAGGTTTTTCTTATTTGTTAGTTTTCAGCTGTGAAATGAACAACTTCAGCGGGGCATTAGAACAAATTTGAAACAAGGTCAGATAAAAGTGCACTCTCTCAAGCTTCCCTCCATTCTCTCTCAAGGAAAAGTGTATTCCACTCTCATAACTCTTCTTTTTCCCCTTCTCTTTTAATATCCCCCATACGTCCTTGTTTTTATCCACCTACCCCTCCTCTGCTCCCTCTGTCTGTTCTCTCCTCTCTCTTTGCTCCTGTGTGATTTGCTGCAAGGGCCTCAGGGTGGGATATAGTGAGGGGTGTTATGGTGTGTGACCTCAGTTTTCTACACAGTTACTCATCTACTCTCATCCTGCTCTCCGCTGAGTGAGTGACTGTATGCGTGTGAGAGAATGTGTGTCTGCTTTCATTATGACCTCCCCCATCTGTTTGGCTGTAGGTGTTCGGGGACACGCCGACCCCAGCAGAGAATGTCGCTTTCCTGGATATCCTGAGTGACCCCATCCCTGAAAAGAACTACAAAGAGACGGAGGTACGTACTGCACTGTGACAAGCACACAAACATGTGCACGTGCAGCCACATAACAGCCAAAAACAAATAATTGTATGTGGAAACACTTATTGAGCCTATTGATGATTTGCAAAGACAAAAGCTGTGTGATTACATTATAGGAATAGCCTGGCATTTTGGGCAAATACTCTGGATTAAGTGAGAAGATTGATACCGCTCTCATGTCGCTTTTAAGTATTGAGCTAGAATCACAAATCCATTATGAATTTTTCATCCATGGGGGTAAATATAAAATCTATGGACCGAGTGGGAAAACAGGATCAACACTACTGTGCATATTCAGTGGGCCAACAAAAACATATGCCAATATTCAGGATTTAAACCCAATGCTAATATTGAACCTGATAATGTTAATGAGGGAAAAGGAGTCGGTTACCTCGCTGAGAAGTTGGAGGTGTGCAGCCTGTCTCCTGCAGCTCTTCATCTAACAAGCTCCTTCTTGTTCCATTACTCCCTCAGACTGAATAAAACTACTCCCTGACATTTCTCAAACCGATCTGCTGTCAACAAATACAGAAAATGACCATTGTTTGGGGTGCCCTTTGACTGTTTTTCTTGTAAAAAGCCCAGTGTAATGGCGACACTGGTGTTTTCTTGAGCTTATTAGTTGGTGGGAAAGTTTCGTTTCAACCCTACAACTAGTGCTTTCAAAGCTCTCCAGCTAGTACATTGTACCCTGTTAGTTTAATTCACAAACAAACAGAAATTTTAAAACGACAAGTTGTTGTTACAGAGAGTTACATGCTCGAAGTTCTTAATCAATCAAGACTGAGCTGTTGTTTGCCCATTTTTTTTTATTTTGAGTGAGCCAGGATAGCTGTTTAAACCTTGTTTCAAGTCTTTTTGCTAAGTGAAGCTTATCAACTTATGGCCCTAACTCCATACCTAATGCACAGATATGAGTGGTATGAATCTTCTCATTTGTATGCAGACCATCTCTTGGAAAATAAATGGTTTATAATGCACATATTTGGATGACACACACACACAAACGCTATAACGCCCACACCTTTTTCCTTGTTTACTTTGCTTTACTGGCTTGTGTTTTGGCTCTGAAAAGAGCATAAATCAGTAATACACCCACACAACTCCCACAAAGGTTTAACACTTCTTTTCTGCCTTCAAGTCTGCAGAGACCAAGGTCAATTCACAGGTCTGGGCACACAGCAACATGCAGACAATTACCCATAAACACAGATGTTTGGAATACATAAACAAAAAGCCACAAACACGCCGATCTCACAGATGAAGTGACACAGTGAGAACGTAAAATCACACTTTGCAATCATCCTTATGCTCACAGATGCATAATGTGTGTTATCACACTTTCCTCTTATGGGCCGTGTTGGGCAACAATCTGCTTGCACCTCCACACATATCGTCACACACATACTCGCCGTCCCCACACACACATCCAAAGTTTCCCTCTGAAGACACTTCACAGGGCCAAATTCCTGCAGACTCAGCAAGTACAGTAAGGTACAGACCCTCTGTTTGCTCTTCGCAGGACCTGAGTCACTGGCAGTCGAGTAAAACTGGTCGGGGGCCTCTGGAGGAAGGCTGGAAAGATGACCACAAGCCCATTATGTGCTCCTATAAGAGGGTGCAGTGCAGCTTCGAGGTGTACGGCTTCCAGACCAGGACCGAGGAGTTCATACACAGAGTGAGACAGCTTGATTTCCCATCATGCCTCTTCCCTTTGCTGATGTAAAGAGAGTTTAATCAAGATGTGATATGCAGTTAATGTCACAAGCAATTATAGATGCAATACAAGGTGGAAAAATATAAATATACAGCTAATTGGATCTAATAAAGTGCTCTGCCTGAGTCAAGCATTGATTTCTGTTTGGAGTCTTAAACTTTACATCTACAGCAAAATAACGATCCACAATAATCCTGACTAGTTATTTGTTATTTTAATCTGTCATGTGTTGAATTTTGACACACATAAATCATTACCACTTTAATTTCCAGACATTAGTATAATTACTAAAACCATTGCCAAGAAGGCTGTTATCCTCAAATGACCTCTGCACTGAGTTTTGTGTAATCCATCATCAGATCAGATTTATGAGGAAATTTGCTGCATTGTTTTACACCACAAAACAGTAAGTGAGCCTCTGTTTCTCTGGTACAAACAAAGAGAGAGTTTCTTACAATGGAGGTTGATGAAGCAAATTAAAGAGCTGATGAAAAGATCACTTTCATTTATCCTTCACACTTAACACAGCAATTACACTTGAAGAGAAACCAAAAGGCAGTAAAAGCAAAACTAGCGACACCCTTTTTAAACATTGTTACTGTAAAAAAAGAGCGTTTACAGGAATGTGGCTTTAGTTATGACAAAGGAAAGTGCAAATAATACAGCTGAGATAAGTTTTCGACTTATCTCAACCATGATCCTGTTTGTCTAATATAATTACACAAAGGTACCACCATATTTTGGCAATGACCGGTTCACACACAGCTTGTTAACATTTACAAAAATGGTGAGGACCTAAATGCAAACACAGAGGTAGGCAGGAGGATGTAACAAAAGATTTAAAGGTGTGGTTTGTAAGAATGGGCCACCTGTTGAATTCAAAACAAATAGGCAGCGTAGCACCAGAGTAACCATTAACTGCTGCTAACTATAGTTAGTAGGTTCAGTTAATTGTGCAGCTAGCAGTCGTATTAGCTGACTCTGCAAAGACTGGCACCTCGGAGCACAAGGGAATTTAAGGTGTTTACTATCAGATGGTCACCTACTGAGGTAGAACGTGAAAAGGGGCTAACTTCAGTACATATCACTTTAACAGAAATTTTTAAATACCTTTAAGGAGACTGATATACAAAGTCCAAAATCCAAATTGCAAACAACAAAAGGCAGGCAAAGGAAAGTCCAAGATACAGACACAGGAGACATAGACAAAAGTGAGGGTAAAACACAGGCTTAAATACACAGCAATGATTAACTAATGAAACAGGCATACACAGAAAAAGGACGGGAGAAATTTAAAGGCAGGAATTGGAAAGTAAAACATGACACATAAGGATATAATTGACAAAATAAAACAGGAAACAACTGACCAAAAACCCAAATAATGACACGCCTGCACACTTCTAAATTCAAAGCACCAAGTAGCATTTTTATTTACATTTTCTTCCTCTCTGCCGTTTTCATTTTCATTATTTCAGAACATCCGGGACATTCTTCTGGTGGGTCACAGGCAAGCAGTAGCGTGGATAGACGAATGGCACGGTGGGTCATTATACTCTATTGCAACCTTTATTATTTTATACTATGCACTGAACAGAAGGAAGGGAGGGAGGGTGGTTGTCTTGTCCTGTGTCTCTTGTGTGTGTGTGTGTGTGTGTGTGTGTGTGTGTGTGTGTGTGTGTGTGTGTGTGTGTGTGTGTGTGTGTGTGTGTGTTATATATATATATGTTGGATACTGATTTTTGTATTCACCTGCTTGGTTTTCCTCTTATGAAATTGTAAACTGCATTCTCATTTACTACATCATGAAACTTTGTTTTGAAGAAAACATACCTGACACGAAAAGAAATACAGTCATGACGCAAAATTTTATACATAACAGATACGAGATAAAAACATTTAGAACAATTATAAAAATATGACTTTACCTTCGGTATACACCCTTGAAATTGAATGCATACTCTACTCTGATGCTGTGTATGTGTGTGTTTTGCTTTCCCCACAGGACTGAGTTTGGAGGAGGTGAGAGAGTACGAGCAGACGATGCAAGAGAAGACCAACAGCAAAGTCAAATCCAGCCAGAACAACACAGGTGAGGTTGCAGCTCC